>NC_087345.1:191194972-191862245 GCF_030014295.1 Loxodonta africana
TTCATAGATCTTCTCTGAAGAAAAATTCTACCTATACAGAAAATTTTGACTTTAAAGTCAGAAGAAAATAATTTTAAATGACATTAGAGACTATTCTAAATAATATAATGGGATCATAGTAAATTTTTTAAATACACATAATGTACTTCTATGTAAAATAACTAATCAGTAAGTGTGGTAGGCAGAATTCTAATATAGCCCCCTGATCTCCACCTGCTGTATAATCCACTCCTTTGTGTGTGGGTGGTATCTGTGAAATGTTTTTAGTCAACAGAATGTAGCAACGTGATGCAACGTCATTGCTTTGATTGCATTACATTATATGGCAAAAGCATTGGAATGTTACTCCCATGATCATGTTACACTATATATATAAGACTGTCTTACCAGACAAGAGGCTCTCCAGCTGGCATTAAAGAAAATGCAAGCTGTTAGGATGTGAAATGCCTTGGAGAAGGCCATGCGTCAGGGAAATTCAGACGGCCTCTAAAAGCTGAGGGCCTCATATGGAACTGAATTCTGCCACAACCATCTGAGCTTGGAAGACGGCACCAAGTTACAGAAATAAATACAGCCTGGTGAGACCCTGAACACCAGACACAGCTAAGCCATTCCTGGATTCCTAACCCACTGAAACTGTAAGATAATAAGTATATGCAGTTTTAAAATGCTAAATGTGTAGTAATCTGTTATGCAATAATAGAAAACTAATACCATAAAGTTGGACATTTTATATTCAGTATCTCAAACGGCACTCTCATTTTCCCCAAATATAAACCCACTGCCATCAAGTCCATTCCAACTCACAGAGTCCCCATAGGCTAATTCTTGAATTATTTGGGTGCATACTTCTAGGATGCTTACTTAACTACGGCCCCCTGACTGAAATAGTGGTATATATTATGACAGTTATTAAGAAGTTAACTTGTCGAAAGAAAAAAAAAGCTGTTGGAGCCAACATGGTGCTGTAGACAGAATCACCATGCCATCCCTCTACAGCAAAGACCTGAAAAACTAAGTAAAATAGATATAAATGTCAATCCTGGAACCCTAAGCACCAAATGATGGAATAAAGAACTCAATCAAGCACCGAATGGAAAAAGAAACTGACAGAGAACGAGGAGAGCTATGGAGTGGAGATCCCCTATCAGCTAACATGGCCAGATTCACCACCTCGGACTAAAGCCACCAAAGAACACAGATAGGGAGTACGGGAAAGCAACTCCATGGAGCTCTCAACAGGAGACAGATCATCAGGCAACCAGGGATACATGCTTTCCGATTCCCCACGCTTCTTCCATGTACGAGGCCTCTGCCGCTTTCCAACAGGCTACGGTCACTCAGCCAGGGACATACCAGCTCAGTGCCACCTGGATTCGCCATCTTGAACCTCAGCCACCAAGGACTGTTGACAGGGAGTACAGAAAGGCAACTCCACAGAGCTCCTAACAGGAGACAGAGCATCTAGCAACCAATGATACATGCTTTCCCACCTCCAACCCTTCTTCCTTCTATGCAGTCTCTGCTACTTTCCAATGGGTCACAGTCACTCAGCCAGAGAGATACCAGCTCACTGCCTCTGGGATCCACCCCATCACCATCAGCCGGCACGTTCAGCACCATTTTTTTGTTTTGTTTTGTTTTTGGTTTGTATTTTTATTTGTTTGTTTTTTGATATTGGTTTTTTGGCTCTTTTTTTTTTTTTTGCTTCTCTTTCTCTCACTTCCTTTCCTTTCTCCCATCCAGCCAGCCCCATGCATTGCCCCCAGCTCCTTGGCAGGCTATGCTGTACCACTCAGCTGGAGGGCCTCTGGCACATAGCCTCCCTGGGTCTGTGCCACCCAGACAGACTGGCTCCCTCAGTGCCATGTTTTTTATTTTTCTTTACCTTTGCCCTTCTCCTTTTCCTTCTCCCTAACACTTAGGCCCTATGCTGCCCCACCCCTTCCTGACAGACCATACCAGGCCACCTGCTGAGAATGACATAAGCTCACCACCACCCTAATTCTGTGCCACTCCTAACGTTTGGCTACCCACCACATTTTTGTTGTTGTTACTTTTTTTTATTATTTTTGTTTGTTTGATTGTTAGTTTCTTCTCTCTCTTTCTCCACTTTTCTTTCCTTTCTCCCACCCACCTAGCCATGTGTGTCATCCACACCCTTTCTCAACAAGCCAAGTCACACAGCTTGGTTAGATAGCCACCAGCACACAGCCTCACTGGGTATACTCTGCCCCCATCCACCAAATCCTGCCACACCTCAATTTAGTTTACTTTTTTAAACTTCATTATTTGCTTTTTTTTTTTTTTTTTTTGCTTTTCTTTATCTCTCTTCTTTCACACACCTGCTTAGCTTTGCACATCACATCCTCTTTTTTTCCTCCTGACTATCTGCAATATGTTCCAAGTACTACACTGCTGAGCAGGACTGATGTGGTCCCCTAGCCCCACCCCATCACTCCCCATTCATGGTGCACACTACCCATCCCTGCCTCTCCACCCCCACTGGACCCTCCCTGCTTCACCATAGCTGAGTGACTAACCCTACCCACCTGGACAAGGTGGTGAGACATATCATGTCTACAGGTGACCAAGCAACAAAACACGCCCAGCCCACCTGCTCATACATAACCAAATAAAATGAAAAAGCAGGATGAAACAAGCACATCTACAATAAATAAATGAAGAAAATAATTCCTGATTGTCTTGTAGACAGTAGACAATATCAAAGCATATATATATATATATAAAAAGACAAGATGGCTTCAGAAAGCAACCAAAAGAAAACATCAAAATACATTCTGCTAGAAGAAAAGGCACTGGAACTACCTGATATAGAATTCAAAGCTCTAATATTCAGGGTTCTCCAACAGAGGAAAGAAAATGCAGACAAAAATAAGGAAAAAATGGACAAAATCATGAAAAATAAAGACAAAACCATGGAAAAGACAGATAAAACAATGAAGAATTCAGGAAAATAATACAAGAACAAAATGTCAAAATAAACAACTAGAAATCAAATAAAAACAGCAATTAGAAATCTAAAAGTTAAACAACAGAACAGGGGGAGAAAACAGAAAACACAGAGAGGATCATTGAAGATTTGCTGACAGAAAACTTCCCTAATACCATGAAAGACAAAAAGTCAAGCATCCAAGAAGCTCAACAAAGCACACATAGGATAGATCCCAAAAGAAAAACACCAAGACATACCATAATCACACTCACTAAAACCAAGCACAAAGAATCCTGAGAGAAGCTAGAGAGAAACAAAAATTCACATACAAACTTGAAACAATAAGACCAAACTCTGATTAGTTGGGAGAAACCATGCAGGGAAGAAGGCAATGGAATGACGTATATAACACCTTGACAAAAAAAACTGCCAACCAAGAATAATATATTCTGCAAAACTCTGGCTCAGATATGATAGTGAAATTAGGACATTTCCAGATAAACAGAAATTAAGGGAATATATAAAAACCAAACCAAACTTACAACAATTATTAAAGGGAGTCCTTCAGTTAGAGAACCAACAACATCAGACATCTCCAGTCTAGCACATAAGACAGAATCAGCCAGATATTAACCTAGATAATGAATTCCCAAGGATAAATCAAAACTAAAAAATTTACAACAGAGAACCAGACAGGCCAATCTGTAAATGATAGCAACGTCAGAACAATAAAAGAGACAATAAATGTTGTAGGTAAAGAATTTTTAAATGGAAATGAAGTCAAGGCATTATAAAGTAATAAAATACTGGTTCAAACTTAGGAAGATAGTGGCAAATTACAAGGAAATTCTGCTCACCAAAAAAAAAAAAAAAGAAAGAAACACAAAGTTTCAGTAAACACAAAATCTACAAAAACAAAGGAAACAAAAACAAATGCACAAACAAAAGGAATTCAGCACAGAAAAATAAAAGGAACAAAGAAAATGTCAGCACCACAAAAAAGCACTACAAAATGACAGTAATAAACTTATACCTATCAATAAACACACTGAACATAAATGGCTTAAATGCACCCATAAATAGACAGACAGTGACAGAATGGATAAAAAACGGGACCCATCAATATGTAGTTTACAAGAGATACACCTGAGAAACAAAGACATAACTATATTAAAATCAAAGGGTAGGAAAAAATATATCAAGCAAATGGGAAAAAAAAAAAAGCAAGCAGAAGTGGCAGCACCAATCTCAGATAAAATAGTCTTTAAAAAAAAAACCACCATAAAACACAAGGAAGGACATCACATAATGATTAAATGGACAATTCACCATGAGGACATAGCCATAATAAATTTCTACACACTGAATAACAGGGATCCAAAATACATAAAACAAACTCTAACAGCACTGAAGAGAGGAACTGACAGTTCCACAATAACAGGAGACATCAACACACCACTCCTGATAAAGGACAGGACACCTAGAAAGAAACTCAACAAAGATACAGAAGAGATAAAGAACAAAATTAGCCAACTTGACCTCATAGACGTATAAAGAACACTCCACCAAACAGCAGCAAAGTATACATTCTTTTCCAACGCAGAGAGAACATTCTCCAGAACAGACCACATCTTAGGCCACAAAGCAACCCTCAACAAAATCCAAAACACTGAGACTATACAAAGTATCTTCTCTGATCACAGCACCATAAAAGTAAAAATTAACAATAAGCACTAAGAAAAAAATCAAATACATAGAAACTGAATAACATCTTGCTTAAGAACCAAAAAAAAAAATTTTTTTTTCTTAAGAACCAATCGGTTATAGAAGAAATCAAAGACAGAATAAAAAATTTCCTAGACTCAAACAACAATGAAAATACATCATACCAAAACCTCTGGGACACAGCAAAGGCAGTGCTCAGAGGCCAATTTATAGCAATAGATGCACACATCAAAATAAAAGAAAGGGACAAAATCTAAACATTAGCTATATAACCTGAACAAATAGAAAGAGAACAGCAAAAGAAGCCATAGCCACCAGAAGAAAGGAAACACCAGAAGAAAGGAAATAATAAAGATGAGAGCATAAATAAATGAAACAGAAAATAGAAAAGCTATAGAAAGAATCAACAAAACCAAAAGTTGGTTCTTTGAAAGGATCAATAAATCACTGGCCAAATGGACAAAAGAAAAATGAGAGAGGACACAAATAACCCAAATAAGAAATGAAACGGGGGACATTACAACAAACCCAAATGAAGTAAGAAGCATCATTACAGGGTACTATGAAAAACAATATGCTAACAAATTTGAAAACCTAGAGGAAACGGACAAATTTCTAGAAACACACTACCTACCTAAACTAGCACAAACTGAGTTCAAAACTCTGAACAGACCCATAACAAAAGAAGAGATTGAAAAGGTAATAAAAAATCTCCCAACAGATGGCTTCACTAGAGAATTCTACCGAACATTCAGAGAAGTGCTTGCAGCACTACTACTCAAAATATTTCAGAACATAGAAAAGGAAGTAATACTTCCAAATTCATTCTATGAAACCAGCATAACCCTGATACCAAAACCAGGCAAAGACACCACAAAAAAGAAAATTACAGACCAATATCTCTCACGAACATAGATGCAAAAATTATCAACAAAAATCTAGCCAAAGAATTCAGCATCATATCAAAAAAAATAATACATCACAATCAAGTGGAGTTCATATGAGGTGTGCAAGGATGGTTCAACATTAGCAAATCAATCAGTGTAATCCACTATATAAATTAAACAAAAGATAACATGATCATCTCAACACAGAAAAGGCATTCAATAAAGTCCAACACCGATTCCTGACAAAAACTCTCAATAAAATAGGAATAGACGGAAAATTCATCAACATAGTAAAGGACGTTTATACAAAACCAACAGCCAACATCATTCTTAACTCTAAGAGGCTGACAACATTTTCCCTGAGAAAAGAAACAAGACATGGATGCCCTTTAACATCACTCCTACTTAACACTGTGCTGGAAGTCCTAGCTAGAGCAATAAGGAGAGAAAAAGAAATAAAGTGCATCCAAATTAGTGAGGAAGAAGTAAAACTATCCCTATTTGCAAATGATATGATACTATACACAGAGAACACAAAGGACTCCACAAGAAAACTACTGAAACTAACAGAAAGCTTCAGCAGAGTTGCAGGATGCAAGATAAACATACAAAAATCTGTTCCATTCCTATACACCAATAAAAAGAACTACAAAAAGGAAATCAGGAAAACAACATCATTTATATAGCTTCTAAATAAATAAAATACATAGAAGTAAATCAAACCAGGGGGACGGAAAGGACTTATACAAACAAAATTACAAAACACTACTGCAAGAAACCAAGAGAGACCCACATAAATGGAAAAACATACCTCACTCATGGATAGTATAGACTTAACATTGCGAAAATGTCAGTTGTACTCAAAAAAAAGTAAGCTACAAATACATTGCAATCCCAATCCGATTTCCAAAATCATTCTTTAACAAGATGGAAAAACTAATCATTAACTTTATATGGAAAGGAAAGAGGCCCACGGTAAGTAAATCAATACTGAAGAAGAAAGTAGGAGGACTCCCACTACCTGACCTCAAACCTACTATACAGCTATGGCAGTCAAAATAACCTGGTACTGGTATAATGACAGACACATTGAACAATGGAAAAGAATCAAGAACCCAGATGTAAATTCATACACCTTCGGTCACCTGATCTTCAACAAAGACCCAAAGCCTGTTAAATGGGAAAAGACAGTCTTTTAACAAATAGTGCTGGCAAAACTGGATGCCCCTCTGTAAAAAATGAAACAGGACCCATACATCACACCATATACAAAAATGAATTAAAAATGGATCAAAGACCTAAATATAAAACCAAAAACTATAAAGATCATAGAAGTAAAAATAGGGTCAATACTACAGGCCCTAATAAATAGCATACAAACCACAACTAAAAATATACAAAAACAAGAAGATAAGCTAGATAGCCGGGATCTTCTAAAAAATTAAACATTTATGCTCATGAAAAGATTTCAGCAAAAGAGTAAAAAGAGAATGTACAGACTGGGGGAAAATTTTTGGCTGTGACAAATCTGACAAAGATCTAATCTCTGAAATCTATAGGAAAATCCAACACCTCTATAACAAAAAGGCAAATCATCCAATTAAAAAATGGGCAAAGGATATGAACAGTCACGTCACCAAAGAAGATACTCAGGCAGCTAACAGACACATGAGGAAATGCTCGCTGTGATCACTAGCCATTAAAAAAAAATGCAAATCAAAGGTACAGTTAGATAGCATCTCACCCCTCTCCCCCGACAATATTGGCACAAATCAAAAACAGAAAATAACAAATGTTGGAGAGGCTGTGGTGAGATTGGAACTCCTATGCACTGCTGTTAGGAATGCAAAATGGTACAACCATTTTCTATGCAAAATGGTACAACCATTTTGAAAATGATATGGTGCTTCCTTAAAAAGCTAGAAATAGAAATACCATACAATCCAGCAATGCCAGCCCTAGGAATATATCCTAGAGAAATAAGAGCCATCACACAAATAGACATATGCACACCCATGTTCACTGCAGTATTATTCATTAGCAAAAAAATAGAAACACAGCTTGACCAAGGCAAGGTCATGGAAGCTTCAAAGACACATCAAAACTCCCTGAGAGACCGAATTACTGGGCTGAGGGCTGGGGACCATGGTCTCGGGGGACATTTAGCTCAATTGGCATAACATAGCTTATAAAGAGAATGTTCCGCTTCCTAGTTTGGTGAGTAACAACTGGGGTCTTAAAAGCTTGTGAGTGGCCATCTAAGATACTCCAATGGTCCCGCCCTAGAGCAATGGAGAATGAAGAAAACCAAAGACACAAGGGGAAGATTAGTCCAAAGGACTAATGGACTACAACTACTACAGCTTCCATCAAACTGAGTCCAGCACAACTAGATGGTGTCCGGCTACCATCACCAACTGCTGACAGGGATCACAAGAGAGGGTCCCAGACAGAGCTGAAGAAAACTGTAGAACAAAATTTTCACTCACAAAAAGAGACCATACTTACTGGTTTGAGAGAGACTGGAGAGACCCTGAGATATGGCCCCTGGACACCCTTTTAACTCAATACTGAAGTCACTCCTAAGGTTCACCCTTGAGCCAAAGATTAGACAGGCCCATAAAAAACAAAACAAGACTAAATTAGCACACCAGCTCAGGCGCAGGGATGAGAATGCAGGAGGGGACAGGAAAGCTGGTAACAGGGAACTCAAGGTTGAGAAGGGGTGAGTCCTGACATGTCATGGAGTTGGCAACTAATATCACAAAACAACATGTATTAATTATTTAATGAGATACAAATTTGCTCTGTAAACATTCATCTAAAGTACAAAAAAAAAAAAGGTTCTAAGAACAAAATAAAATAACTTGGATTTCTTTCATTGGAACATATTAAAAAGAGTGGGCTATATAATTTTACAATTTATGAAGACTTTTTCTTTTTTGCTTCTTAATCTTCCTATACTTTTTTGAAGTAAAAAAGGCAGCTATTGCAGTACCCATTTCAATGATGGAAAACTGTGAAGTTCAAATAGGTTAAAATTAAAGAGAATTGTCCAAAGCCACATAAGTAGTAAGTTCCTGTTCTGACTCCCAATATGATGTTTTTTCTCCATAATATTGCCTCTAATTGGATAAAACATGGTAATTTTCATAACCCAGACAGTAAACATGTCTGGATTTATCATTTGACTTTCTGAAACTTGCTGGGGAAAGCTGATCAAAAAGAAAGAACTATCTTAGAAGGAATTTTACCACACACACACACACACAGAGAATACATATATTCACATAATACTAATGTTGTCAACACTTAAAATTAGCAGAGCACTTATTAATCAAACGTAGATGTACATAAATAGAGTTACCTGGACTTCAAGCAGATCTTTTGTTTTTGGCTGTTTTGCTATAGACTTCTTCCTACAATCAAAAATGTTTTAAAATGCATCATGATCTTTTAAAATGCATCAATATTTTAAAACACTTTCCTTTCTTGGGGGAGACTTTAAGCCATTTTAAATGAATGAGATTTTTCTAAAGAAATTCATGGAAATATTTTTCAAAAGCCATAAAATCGATACAGGTTAAATGACAACTGAATTTCTCTTTTGGAATGATTAAAAAGATTGAAATAGGGCAAGGACTTTCAAAGGAGTATTGATCATCTTTTCGTCTCTAAGTCAAAGGTTAGAGCAATTTGCTCAATGATTGCAGAACTACATAAAGAGTGCAGTGATAGTGTCTTTTTAAAACTATATTTTTATGTTATGCATTGACTAAGCAAATTCAAAATGCAAAAATTCTTTAATAATATTAAGGAAAATACTCAATAAAGCTACTTTACAATAATTCATATACATTAAAAATAGGTAACTGTTTATAATAAAATAAGTACGATGAAACCGTATAGTAAAAAAGAAAAGCCTACTTTGGGACATTAAAAACAAATTACAAATCCTTAACTAGGTCATCAAGAAAACAATGTTAAGCCCTTTTTCCTCTATAGTTATTTACAGATTTAATTCTGTTTACCTATTCCTGAACATCTTGTGGTTCATTTCCCCAACTCATTTTTGGTTCTTTCCTTTTCCCTTATCAGATTCTCCCCAAATCATATCATAGTCTCTTTATAAAACTATACATTTGTTAATGTTGTTTTTTAAAGTACCTATTAAAAAGTTATATTTATATGACCGTAAACCACTTGTATAAAATGAAAATTCACAAAACAGAAAAAGATTTAACATATATCTTTATGTCTTACTCTTCTGATTCTTCAGATTTTCCTTTGTCTTTTTTCTTCTCCAGTTTTACAGGTGTTTTCTTTGTTCGATCATACATAGCCTTTGTTTTCTGTGTAGTTTTACATAAACCAGAAATACATAGTTAAGGACACAATAAATTATAGAGAAGTATAATATATATTACTAAGATTTCCATTTCTCTCTGAGAGTCACTTTATAAATACTAGGTTCCAAGGAAAAATGTTTAAATAGAAACAAAAGAAATTAATGACCCAGCCAGAATATTTGTAATGATGTTTTACTAAATACAAGTTGTATATAAGCTAATAAATATTAAAACAGTTAAATTCCCCTGAAAATTATAGTCAGTTCTGCCATAAAGTGGCATGTGCATTCTTAACACTCATTGCCATATGCAAAATCACCCAATAAAAACTGCAGGATATGAGAAAAACGGTGTTTGGTGCACACTAGTTAAAAACATTGTCAATGACACATTTAAAAAAATAGAAACCCAATTAAAACAGAGGTACAGTTTCACATTTGTTAAATGATTAAGAAATACATAAATGCTATGACAAATATGGTCTTTTATCTTGAAAAAGGCTTGAAGCTTGCTTGTAGAAGTGAGTGCTGAATAGGTCACAACTTGTAAGTTATTGTGAAGTGGTGGAAGGTGCATTGTCTGAAATCGGAAGGAAAGATGCAATACCAGATGTGGACTGGTGTGGCACATTGTATGTATGGTGAACTGGGGTAGCTGGTAGATGTTGGAGGTATGTGCACGCATTTGTTTATGTATTCCCACATGGCTCAATTCGGTGGGTGCTGTTTTCTAATGTTTCTCACAGATGAAATCATGCAGAAGCAAATGTGAAATTTACATTATGCTCAAATTGTTCTCTGATATATTAATTTTGTTGGAATAAATTCACATTTTGAAACTATTATTACAGCAGAACCGATCATATGTTTTAAAGTATTCTTGAACAACTATGTAGTAATAGATTATTTCATATAAGAAAGCAGAGAAAAAGTTTAACACTTAAGCTATTGAATATTTTTGATTAGCTTAATAACAGAGATCTATTAAGGGCACGTCGCTATGAGTTGGAATCGACTCGACGGCAGTGGGTTTGGTTTTTATTAAGGGCACGCAGGAAATAGCTAAGCACTTGACTACTAACCAAACGATTGGCATTTGAACCTACCAAGAGGCACCTCAGAAGAAAAGCATGGCGATCTGCTTCCAAAAGGTCATATCTTTAAAAACCCCATGTAATTCAGTTCTACTCTGCACACGTGGGGCTGCCAAAAGTCAGAACTGACTTGAGGGCAATGTGTTTGGTTTTTTATTAATGGAGAAAATGATTATTTCCCATATACACCACAACTTCCAACAGATATTAAATTCAATATAGAGGCAAAGGCCTCCCAAGTTAAATACAAAGTAATATAAATCCTTATAAAATATGGAAAATAACTATAATAACAATTTTAATAGGAATATTAAAGTCCCCCAATAATTTTCTAGCTTAAATATAAGCATTTAGAGATGTTTACACTTAGAAAAAAATCTAATACATACTGGCAATCACTAATCACTAAAATAATGAGAAAAAATGAACTAATGAACAATGTCTATGCTAAAAAGGGAGAAAGATCTCTAATCAATAATCTAACTTTTTACACCTTTAGGAACTAGAAAGAAAAGATCAAACTAAGCCCAATGTTACCGGAAAGAATAAAACAATAAAGATTAGAGTGAAGATAAATAAAATACAGAACAGAAAAACAATACAGTCAATAAGACTAAAAGTTGGTTTTTGGAAAGATCAATAAAATTGCCAAAAATGAGAGAAGATGCATATAGTTAAAATCACAAATGAAAGTGGGGACATTACTACCAACCTTACAGAAATAATTTTTTTTTTTTTTTAAGAGCATACAATAAGCAACCTCACACCAACAAATTATATCATCTAGATTAATTGGAAAATTCCTAAAAAAAAAAAAGTACCTAAACTGATTCAAGGTGAAATAGACAAACTCAACAAATCTAAAACAAGTAATAAGATTGAGTCAATAATAAAAACCTCCCAATAAAGAAAAGTCCAGAGCCAGATGTTTTCTATGGTGAATTCCAACAAATATTTAAAAAAGAATTAACACCACTCCTTCTCAAATTCTTCAGAATAATAGAAGAGGGGGCTATGAGGTCATTCTCCGTTCTATGAGGACAGCATTACCGTGATATAAAATCAGATCAGGGCATCATAAGAAACGAAAACTACGAACCAATATCCCTAGTGAATATAACTGAGAAAAAAATCCTCAAAAACATACTAGTATACCAATTCCAATACCACATTAAAAGGATTATACACTACGAAGAAAATCAATCCATGTATTATATCACATTAATAGAATAAAGGGAGGGGGAACTTTGTCATCTCAATTGATGCAAACAGACATTTGACAATATCTAACAAACTTTCATGATGAAGACACCCAGAAAATTAGGAATAGAAGGGAAATTCCTCAATATGACAAAAGGCATTTATGAAAAACCCACAGCTAACGTCATACTTAATGATGAAAGACTGACACTTTTCCCCTAAGATCAGGAACAAGAGAAGGATGTCCACTTTCACCACTGCTATTAGTCTTGTGCTGGAAGTTCTAGCCGGAGCAATTAGGTGAGAAGAACAAATAGAAGGCACCCAAGTTGGCAAGGAAGAAGTAAAACTATCTTTATTCACAGATGGCATAGCCCTATATATAGAAAATTCCAAAGAAATTCACTAGAGCTAATAAATGAATTCAGCAATGATGCAGCATACAACATCAACATACAAAAGTCAATTGTTTCCATACACTAAAAATGAACAATAAAAAAAAAAATTAAGGATCTATTCCATTTACAGTATCACCTAAAAGAATAAAAATAGCTGGGAATAAAATAGAGCCCTGGTGGTGTAGTGGTTAAGAGTTCCACTGCTAAACAAAAGTTCGGCAATTCAAATCCACCAGCCACTCCTTGGAAACCCTATGGGGCAGTTCTACTCTGTCCTACAGGGTCACCAGGAGTCGGAACCGACTCAGCAGGCACCCAACAACAACAAAGGAATAAATATAATGAAGGAGGTGAAAGACTTGTACACCGAAAACTATAAGACATTGCTGAAAGATATTAAAGAAGATATAAATAAATGAAAAGATACTGCATGTTCATAAATTGGAAAGCTTAATATTGTTATGATGCCAGTACTACTCAAAGCTATCTACAGATTTTACCCACCTCTGTATTCTTCAACTTTTGCAGCTCATTTTCCAGCACTGATTTCTCCTCTGATAACAACTGGAAATCACTTTGCATCTTACTGTATTTCTAAAAACAAATATTATCATTTTAATAATAATAATAAAACTCAATATAGAGAGATTATTTGGACACTTAATTATTAAAATAAGAAAATTTTCATTAGCTCATGAAAATAACGAGCAATTGGTATTAATCTGTATTGCGAAGCTGTAATTGGGGCTAAAACAGGTAAAGGAAATGGAAGATTAGAAGACTGGTCAAAGAATGGGATACTGGAGTTTAATATTTCGTAAGTAAAGGGTTTCTGAGTAAAATCAAACAAAAAAGCATGAGCATACAAATCTTTCATGGTCACATATGTGTAGGTATCTCTTGAATAAACTGAGCAAGCATTATATCTTTATTTAGGATTGTGTACCCTAACAATTTCTAGAACCTATTAAGAACATCAAGGGCAAAGTGCAATTTCAAATTGAGAGTGCTATACTTACAGCCTCTAACAAATCTTGATCATTTATAGCTCTGAAAAGGAAACCAAAAATTTCTATAACGTATTGTAATTTTACATTTGCAATATTGTTATTTATGTAGCACATTAATTCATTTTCCTCATAAAAAATTAAGATAATGTAGATAAGGTGAAGTAAACTTTGATTACAACTCTAAAAACCCAGTTCTCTCACCAGAGATATTAAATTGCTACATATTTTTCTAGAACTTGTTCTGTGCATTTAAATAATATTGCATATACCTATGCAATTCTATAATTTTTGTTAGTGGGCTGAAGTTCTGTTTCCTTTTTCACATAAATGACATCACTGTATATAATATTCTCAATTTAGTTTTTCTACTTAACACAATGTCTGAGATCTGTTTTTGTCAAAATACATAGATCTATTTCATCTCTTTTAAATGCTAGTTATTATTCCATACTAGGAGTGGGCAAACTTTTCTGCAAAGGGCCAAATAGTAGATATTTGAGATTTTATAGGCCAGATGGTCTCTACTACTACTACTCAACTCTACAAAATTAGCCATAAATGATAGGTAAATGAAAGGGTGTGTGAAACTAAAACTTTACTTACAAAAAAAGCTTCTAATCAAATTTTACTCCAGGCTGTGGTTTTCTGAAACCTGTTTCATAGTATGGATATATCATACATTTTTTTTTTTTTGATGGATGAGTTGTATGTTTATTACACTAAGATGTTTTCTAAGAGCATCATATTACAATAAAATTAGCATATCACACAATTTACCAATATAAAGTGTACAAATCAATTGGCTTTTGATATATTCAACAAATTGTCAACCACCACCACTACCTAATTTTAGAACATTTGCTTTACCCAAAAAAACCCATATTCATTAGCAGCCTGCTCCTATTCCTCCCCATACCTCCCCAGCCTTGTGAGCCACTAATTTACTTTCTGTCTCTAGAGATTTGCCTGTTTGGGATATTTCACATAAATGGAATCACACAATATGTGATTCTTTGTGACTGGATTCTCATGCTTAGCATAATGTTTTCAAGGTTCACGCATGCTGTAGCATGCGTCAATGCTTTGGTCCTTTTTTTGGTCACATAATTTTCCATTGCATAAATGGATGTACTACATTTTATTATTCATTCATAACTTGATGGACATTTGGGTTCTGTCCACTTTTTGGCTATTATTAACGATGAATGATGTCACTATGAACATTCAGGTCTGTGGATGTATGTTTTCATTTCTCTTGGGTATTGTTATGGATTGAATTGTGTCCCCCAAAAATGTATGTCAACTTGGCTAGGCCATGATTTCCAGTACTGTTTAGTTGTCCTCCATTTTGTGATCTCATGTAATTATCCTATGTGTTGTAAATCCTAACCTCTATGATGTTAGTGAGCCAGGCCATAATCTACAGGATTAGGTTGTATCTTGAGTCAATCTCTTTTGAGATATAAAAGAGAGAAGCAGGCAGTGAGGAGAGGGGGCTCATTACCAAAAAGCAAGAAAAGCCAGGAGCAGAGCATGTTCTTTGGACTCTGGGTTCCTAGGCTGAGAAGCTCCTAGACCACAGGAAGTTTGATGACAAGGACCTTCCCCCAGAGTCGACAGAGAGAAAGCCTTCCCCTGGAGCTGGTGCCCTGAATTCAGACTTAGAGCCTCCTAAACTGTGATAGAATAAATTTCTCTTTGTTAAAGCCATCCGATTGTAGTATTTCTGTTATAGCAGCATTAGATAACCAAGGCAGAATTTGGTGCTGGAAGTGGGCTGCTGCTCTAACAGGTACCTAAAATGTGGACATGGTTATGAAATTGTGAATGGGGCAGGCACTGTAAGAGTTTTAAGTTGCCTAGTAGTAAAAGCACCTGTTGGTGGAATTACAGATGTCAAAGGCAATTCTGGTGCAGGTTCAGAAGGAGGTGAAGAGAGTTGTAATACTGGAGATGGTGAAGGCTTCAAGAAGCAGCAGCAAAGAAACGGCAACACCAGAACCAGGAGGCTGGCACGAGACAACACAGTAGCCGACCCATGGAGACAGACAGCTGAGTGCCTTCAGACAGAAGGCTTACTGGTGGAATGGGGTACCTCCAGGCACTTATCAGTAGAGTTAAAGGGCTTTGTAACACTTGCCCAAGCAGGGCAGATGCAAGGGTGGCCCAAGAGCCCCAAAGGGCTGAGAGACTAAGGAACAGTGAAACAAGCTAAGCAGACAAGGAGCACAAGAAGTAGAGCTACCTCAGTCTCACAGGGTAAGGCCACAACCTCTGGGGTCTCAAAGGGTAGACCCACAGCCTCCTAGGTTTCAAAGAGTCAGATCTTCAACAACTCAGTTCTGGAGTGTGGGGCTGCTGTTCATGAGTGCCAGGGCAAAGGGGCTCATCTGTTGTCCAAAGCTGAGGAGGCTGGGCTATCATGCCCAAGTGGCAGAAGAGCGTGATCTGCCAGGGCCACGGGGGTAGAGTCACCACTGGACTACGAGAATGGGGCTACCCAAATCCGAGGGAGTTGAGTTTCCTTTCCAGGGGGCCTGGCATGTGGGGATGAAGCCCAGGGCTGAGGGGCCTCCACCAGTGTGTGGCCAATTGTTCTGTCTTCGATTTCACTGATTCATTCTTCTGCCAATTCAAATCTGCTGTTAAGATTCTCTAGTGATTTTTTTTCTGTTACTGTATTTTTCAGCTCCAGTATTTCCATTTGACTCTTTTTTAAAAAATGTCTGTCTTTATTGAATTCTTGCTTTGTTCTTCTGTCATTTTCCTGATTTCCTTTAGCTATTTTTCCATGTTTCTTTGATAATATTTAGTTCTGTTGCTTTAAAGTCTTTGTCTAGTAATTCCATTATCTGTGCCTCCTCAGGGACAGTTTCTGCTACTTTATTTTGCTCTTTTGCATGGGACATCTTTTACTATTCATATGCTTTGTGATTTTTTTTTGTTGAAAACAGGACTTTAACTATTATACTTTGTAAACTCCAGAGATTAGCTTCTTCCTCTGCCCTGGGGTTTATTCTTCTTCCTGATTATTGTTATTATTATTTTAGATTTTTAAAGGTTGTAGTTCTTTGTAGTAACTACACCTAATGTGCCCACTTCACTACCGTCTCCTTGCTTTGAGTCACCTGCTGTCACTGCTTCACCGTTAGGCTCCTTGAATGGGGATGCTGGCTGTGCCACTTCAGCACCAGACACTTTGCCTTAGAATTCCTGCTGTGGATGCTTCATTAGGCTCCCTTATGGAGGACAATGACTTTGCTCCTCCAGCACCAGGCTCTCCACCTGGCGATGCAAGCTGTAACACCCCAGTATCAGATCCTCTGTATTTTGTTTTGTTTTGTTTTGCGTGGGGGGGGGTGTTAGCTGAAGGTTTATAGAGCTAATAAGTTTCTCATTAAACAATTAATACACTTTTTTTGTGACATTGGTTGCCAACCCCACAACATGTCAACGCTCTACCCTTCTCGAACTTGAGTTCCCCATTTCCATTCATACAGCTCTCCTGTCCCCTTCTGCCTTCTCATCTTTCCCCCCGGGGTGGTGTGCCCATTTAGTCTCATATACACGGTTGAGCTACATGTATTATGTAAAATGGTACAACCATTTTATGTGTTTGTTTTATGGGCCTATCTAATCTTTGGCAGAAGGGTGAGCCTCAGGATTGACTTTAAAACTGAGTTAAAAAGGTGTCCAGCGGCCATACTCTGGGGATTTAAGTAGTCTCTGAAAAAAATTTTTTTTGTCATACCGGTAAGTCTGGTCTTTTTTTGTGAGTTAGAATTTTGTTCTACATTTTTCTCCAGTTCTTTCCAGGACCCTGTATTGTGATCCCTTTCAGAGCAGTCGTTGGTGGGAGCTGGGCCCCATCTAGTTTTGCTGGATTCAGTCTGGTAGAGGCTTGGTACTTGTGGTCCATTAGTCCTCTGGACTAATATTTCCCAAGTGTGTTTGGTTTTCTTCATTCTCCCTTGTTCTAGACAGGGTGGGATCAGTAGAGTATCTTAGATGGCCACTAACAAGCTTTTAAGACCCCAGATGCTACTCACCAAAGTAGGCTGTAGAATATATTCTTTATAAACTATGTTATGCCAATTGAGCTAGATGTCTCCTGAAACCATGGTCCCCAGCCCTCGGCCCAGTAATTCGGTCCCTCAGGGAATTTCGTTGGGTCTATGAAGCTTCTATGACTTTGCCTTGGTCAAGTTGTGCTGGCTTCCACAGTATATTCTACTGTCCTCCATTCACCAAAGCTACTACTTATCTACTGTCTAGTTAGTGTTTTTCCCTCCCCACCATCGTAGCCATCAAAGATTGTTCCTTTCTACATGTAAACCTTTTCATGAGTTTTCATAACAGTGATCACATACAGTATTTGTGGTTTTCTGATTGACTTATTTCACTCAGCATAATGCCCCCAGATTCATCCTTTTGTGAGATGTTTCACAGATTCATCATTGTTCTTTATCCTTGCATAGTATTCCATTGTGTGAATAGACCATAGTTTGTTTACCCATTCATCTGTTGACAGGCATTAGGCTGTTTCCATCTTTTTGCCATTGTGAATAATGCTGCAATGACCATGTGTGTGCATAAGTCCATTCATGTGATAGCTCTTATTTATCTCAGATATATTCCTAGGAGTGGAATTGCTGGATTGTACGTATTTTTATTTCTAGCTTTTTCAGGACGCACCATATCATTTTCCAAAATGATTTTACCATTTTACATCCCACCAGCAGTGCGGAAAAGTTTCAATCTCCCTGAAGTCTCTCCAACATTTGTTATTTTCTGTTTCTTTGATTTGTGCCAGTAATGTCAGGGTGAGATGGTGTCTAATTGTGATTTTGATTTGCATTTCTCTACTGGCTAGTGATAGCCAGCATTTACTCATGTGTCTGTTAGCCACCTGAATGTCTTCTTTGGTGAGATGTCTGTTCATATCCTCTGCCTATTTTTTAATTGGGTTATTTGTCTTTTAGCTGCAGAGGGGTTAAATTTTTCTATAAATTTTAGAGATTAGCCTTTGTTGGATATGTCATAGCCAGAATTTTTTTCCCCAGTCTGTAGGTCCTCTTTTTACGCTTTTTGAGAAGTCTTTTGATGAACAGAAGTGTTTAATTTTTAGACAATTTCAGTTACCTAGCTCATCTTCTGGGGTTTGTGTGTTGTTAGTTATGGTTTGTACTGTAGTATGCCATGCATTAGAACCTCTAGTATTGGCCCTATTTTTTCTTCCATGATCTTTACAGTTTTTGGTTTTATATTTATGCATTTGACCCATTTTGAATTTATTTTTTTTATATGCTGTGAGATGTGGGTAATATTTAAATTTATTTTAGAGATGGACATCCAATTTTCCAGCCATTTCTTAAAAAGGCTGTCTGTTCTCCCATTTAATGGACTTTAGGCCTTTGTCAAAGATCAGGTAATCGTAGGTAGATTACCTGGGTTCTCAACTCTGATCCATTGATCTATGTGTCTGTCATTGTACCAGTACAAGGCTGTTTTGACTACCATAGCTGTATAGTAGGTTCTGAAGTCAGGAGGTGCGAGGTCTTCTACTTTCTTCATCTTCAATAGTGCTTTACACATCTTGGGCCTCTTCATTTTCCATATAAAGTTAATGGTTAGTTTAAGAATGCTCTTGGTCATTGGATCAGGATTGCATTGTATTTGTAAATTGCTTTGGGTACAATTGACATTTTCTCAATGTTGAGTCTACCTATCTATGAGCATTGTATGTTTTTCCATTTACATAGATCTCTTTTGGTTTCTTGCAGTAGTGTTTTACGGTTTTCTTTGTATAGGACTTTTACATCCCTGGTTAGATTTATTCCTAAGTTTTATTTTTTTTAGGGGCTATTATAAATGGTATTGCTTTCCTGATTTCCTTTTCATAATTCTCTTTATCGGTGTATAGGAATCAAAGTGATTTTTGTATGTTTATCTTGTATCCTGCAGCTGTGCTGTATCTCTTAGTTCCACTAGTCTACTTGAGGAATCTTTTGGATTCTCTATGTATAGTATCATATCATCCACAAGTAGGGATAATTTTACTTCTTCCTTAGCAATTTGGATATGCTTTATTTCTGTTTCTTGCCTTATTATTCCAGCACAATGTTAAATAGGAGTGGTGATAAAGGGTATCCTTATCTTGTTTCCATTCCCAGGGGGAATGTTTTCAGCCTCTGTTGAGAATGATGTTGTCTGTTGGTTTTGTATGGATGCCCTTTATTATGTTGAGGAATTTTTCTTCCATTCCTACTTCATTGAGAGTTTTTATTAGGATACGGTGTTGGGCTTTATTGAATGCCTTTTCTGTGTCAATTGAGATGATCATGTGATTCTTTTATATATATATACATATATATATGTGTATATATATCGACTCAACAGCAGTGGGTGGTGGTTTTATGTATGTATATATGGTAGATTACATTGATTATCTAATGTTGAGCCATCTTTGCATAGCTGGTATGAATCCCTTTGTCTTGGTGTTTTTTTGTTTTTCTTTTTGATATGATGCTGAGTCCAATTGGCTAGAATTTTGTTGAGAGTTTTTGTATCTATATTCATGAGAGATATTGGCCTGTAATATTTGTTTTTTGTAGTGTCTTTGCCTGGTTTTGGTATCAGGCTTATGCCGGCTTCATTGAACGAATTCAGAAGTATCCTTTCCTTTTCTATGTTCTGAAATTCTTAGAAGTAGTGCTGGGTGAGCTGTTCTCTGAATATTTGATAGAATTCTCCAGTGAAGCCATCTGGGCCAGAATTATTATTTTTTTGTTGTTGTTGGGGGGGGAGATATTTTATTCCTTTTCAATTTCTTCTCTTATTATGAGACAGTTCAAATTTTTGACCTCAGTTTGTGTTAGTGTAGATAGTGTGTTTCTGGAATTTTGTCCATTTCCTCTAGATTTTCAAATTTGTTACAGTTTTTCATAGCCTTCTGTTATGTTCCTTTTTATTTCAGTTGGATCTGTTGTAAGGTCTTTATGGGTGCATTTAAGCCATTTACCTTCAGCGTGATTATCAATAGGTGTGAGTTTATTGCCATCATTTTGCAGTACTTTTTTTGTTGTTGTCGTGCTGACATTTTCTTTGTTCCTCTTACTCTCCTGTCCTGAATTCCTTTTGTTTGTGGATTTTTTGTTTGTTTGTTTCATTGTAGGTTTTGTGTTTACTGAGAATTCATGTTTTTCTTCTTTATAGTGTTAAACAGGTACGGTTTCTAGTTGTTTATTTATTTTTGACATTTTGTTCCCATATTATTTTCCGGAACTCTTCCATTGCTCCGTGTTTTCCAAAGTTTTGTCTATTTTTTTCTTAATTTTTTTCTGATTTTCTCGATCTCTTCCCTAATCTCTTGGAGAGCACTGAATATTAGGGCTCTGAATTCCCTTTCAGGTAGTTAAAACCCTGGTGGTGTAGTGGTTAAATGCTATGGCTGCTAACCAAAAATCAGCAGTTTGAATCCACCAGCCGCTCCTTGGAAACTCTGTGGTGCAATTCTACTTTGTCCTATAGGGTCACTAGGAGTCTGAATCGACTCAGCAGCAATAAGTTTTTTTGTTTGTTTGTTTGTTTTTTTATCAGGTAGTTGCAGTGCATTTTCTTCTACCAGAAGGTCATCTGGTGTTTTATTTAGGTAACTTTCTGGAGCCATCCTGTCCTTTTTTATAAAAATTTTGATAATTTTTGCTGTCTCCAGTACATCCAGCAATTATTTTCTTCATTTATTGACTGTACACTTGTTTCATCCTGCTGTTTTATTTGGTTATAGCTAGGCAGGCAGGCTGGGCATCTTTCGTTGCTTGCTCATCTGTGGGCATGATACTTCTCACCACCTTATCCAGGTGGGCAGAGCCAGTCACTCAGCTATCGTTCAGCTGGGCAGGTCCAGTGGGGAGGGGGAGGGACAAGGATGGCTCGTTTGTGGCACAAACTGAGACCAGCAGAGTAGGGCCAGGAGGTAGTGCAGGGAAGTAGCCAGGGGTCCATGCTGGCACCACTCAGGGGCACAGTGCTCATTGCACAGTGCAGATAGGCAGGAGGGAGAGGATGTGATGTGTGGAGCTAAGTGCGTGAGAGAAAGAATAGAGAGAAACAAAAGCAAAAAATGGAGGAAAAACTAAAAATAAATAAAGAAAATGGTGCTGTAGTGGGATTTGGTGTTTGAGTGTGTGGGAGAGCTGGGGAGGCCATGTGCCTGTGGCTCTCTAGCCAAGCAGTGCAGCTTGGCCTGTTGAGGAAGGGTGAGGGTTGGCACATGGGGCTATGTGGGTGGGAAAAAAGGAAAGTAATGAAGAGAGAGAGAGAAGAAACAAACAAACAAAAATCAAAAAAAAAATAAATATGGTGCTGAGGCAGCCGGCAGTTGGGAGTAGGGTGGAATCAGGGTGGTGGAAAGCTGGTATCTCTCTCACCAAGCAGCATGGCATGGGTCCTCATGAAGAGGTGGAGGCAACACAGGGCCTAGGTGCAACGGGAAAGGAAAAGGAGAAAGGGAAAGATAAAGAAAAATTAAAAATATGGCACTGAGGGAGCCGGCCTGTGGGGACAGCACAGACCCGGGGAGGTCATGTGTGAGTGGCTCTCTAGCCAAGCAGACCAGCACAGCCCACTGAGAAGGGGGGGCGGGGTAGCAGCACACAGGGCTAGGTGGGCAGGAGAAAGGAAAGGAAAGAAGGGAGAAAGAGAGAAGAAACAAGAAAACAAACCAAAAAAATGGTGTGGCTGAGCTGGCCAGTGGCAACAGTGCAGACCTTGAAAAGCCACGTGCCAGTGGCAATTTAGCCAAGCAGTGCAACACGGCCTTTCAAGAAGGGGTCAGTATGGTGCAACAGGATAGGTGGGCAGAATAAAGGAAAGGAAGGAAGGGAGAGACAGAGAAGAAACAAACAATAGCAACAGCAATAAAAAACAAAACAAAAAAAATACAGCACTCAACTCAGTGGCATGTACCCAGGGAGACCGTGTGCCTGTGGTTCTCTAGCACAGCTGTGTGATAAGGCCCTTTGAGAAGAGGCAGGGGTGGTGCATAGGGCTAGGTGGGTGAATGAAAGGAAAGGGAGAGAGAGAGAGAAGAAACAGAAAAAAAAATATGGCACTGAAAGAGCCGGCCAGTGGGGGTGGCATGGAACCTTGGAGGCCATGCTGGTGACTCTCTAGCTGAGCAGCACGGCACAGCCTGTTCTCTGTCAGTTTCTTCTTCCACTCAGTACTTGAAAGAGCCCTTTATCCCTTCATTTGATGCTTAGGGTTCAAGGACTGACTTTTGCATCTGTTTTACCTAGTTTTTCAGGTCTTTGATGCAAAAGGACAGCATGGTGCTTTTGTCCACAGCACCATGTTGCCAGATTCCCTGTTTTGGATTACCATCTGTCACTGATTGCTCACCACAAAACTACCACCTGGAAGTTCTGGCTGTGCAATTCTGGCACTACACAACCCACATAGAAGCTGCAGCTGTTGCAAATTCACCATGTGACTTACTGCCTGGAAACACTTGCTGTGGAGCTCCAGGCCCAGATTCCCAACTTGGGAGTGGCTGCTGTCACAGACTCACCACAAGACTCTTATCTGGGAGTGCCAGCTGTGCAGTTCCAGCCCCAGATTCTCCACCTGGAAATGGTAGCTGCTGCAGATTCACCACCAGGGTCTTTGGCCAGGGACACCTACTGTAGCTGTTTCACCAGTAGGCACCCTGCCTTTGGGTGCTTGCTGTGCTGCTCCAAAACACAAGACTCCCCTTCCCATGAACACCAGAAGCAGCTATTTCACCAACAGGGTCCCTTCCTGGGGGCACTGACTATGACACTGCAACATGGGACTCCCCATCCAGGGGTATCATCTCACTTTCTGCTGGCTGTGTCATTCCAACTCAAGACTCCCCACGAAGGAATACCAAGCCACACCATGCTAGCCATGATTCCAAGGTGAGACTTCCCACCCAGACTATGCTCACTGTGCTGCTCTTGACACAAGATTCTCCACCCAGGAACACTTTCCCACACATGCCACTCTAACATGGGACTCTACCCAGGAATGTTGGTTCACACTGTGGCTGCTGTACCACTTCAACACAGTACTGTCCAAGTGGATGCTGGCCCACACTGTGCTCACTGTACCGCTGTGTCACTAGACTCTCCACCCAAGAATGCTGGTCCAGGCTGCACTCACCATACTGCTCTGACATGGAACTAGGGTGCTGGCTGCAGCCACCCCAAGATGGCTGCACTGAGCTGGGGAAGTTGGTGGGGTGTAGACATGTGGAGAACCACTGCTTTCCCATCATTTATATGGTACCTTTTTCTTGGTTCCATTTTCACTCTGGTCCTCCAATCCTTTAATTGATGTCCAGAGTTCCAAGACTGTTGATTTCACCATCGTTTGCTTGTTTTCTTCAGGATTTGCCATGGGGGGATGGGAGTGTGCAACTGCTTATGCCATCATCTTGCTCAACCACTCCTAAGTGTGATGTTAGCTATGAGTTTTTGTAGATGGCCTTTTTCAGATTGAGGAAGTTAACTTCTCCTATTTTGTTGAGTATTTTTATCATGAAAGGTTGGATTTTACAAATGCTTTTTCTCTGTAAGATGATCGACTGTTTTTGGTCCTTTATTCAATTAACATGGTGTAATACATTGATTGAAGCCCCGGTGACACAGTGCTTAAGAACTATGGCTGCCAACCAAAAGATCGGTAGTTCAAATCCACCAACAGCTCCTTGAAAACCTATGGGGCAGTTCTACTCTGTCCTATAGGGTCACTATGAGTCAGAATCGACTCTATGGCAACAGGGTTTTTTTGTTTTTTAAAACATTGATTGATATTTATATGTTAAACCCATCTTGCATTCCTGGGATAAACCCCACGTGGTCATGATGTAGAATCCTTTTTAAATGTTGCTTATTAAATTTACCAATATTTTGCTGAGAATTTTTACATTTATCTTCATAACAGATATTGCTCTGTAGTTTTCTTATGATATTTTTGTCTGGTTTTGGTTTCAGAAAAATACTCGCCTAATATAATGAATTGAGAAGAATTAACTCCTATTTTCTTGGAAGAGGTTTTGAAGGGCTGGTATTAATTCTTCATTAAATATTTGGTAGAATTCACCACTGAAGCCATCTGGCCTGGGTATTCCTTGGTGGAAATTCTTTTTATTAAAACTGAATATTTTTACTTGTTATAGGTCTATTCATATTTTCTATTTCTTCTTGAATCACTTAAAGTAGTCTGTATCTAAGAATTTGTCCATTTCACTCAGTTATCTAATTTCTTGGCATAATATTTCCTAATAATTCTTTTACTACAAATTATTGATCCATGCACCTACTAACAAACATTGAGGTTGTTTCTAGTTTTTTGCTATGTCACAATTATGCAGTACATTTACTTTTATATGTCTCCTTAAACTTAAATGTAAAGGTAAATGTAAATAAAAAGGGATTTGCTGTATAATAAGGTATGCCTTTTTGATGTTAAATAAACTGGGCTAAATTGTCCTGAAAGTAGGCAATTTCTATTGCACTAGCGTTTTAAGAGTTCTCATTCCTTACATCGTTGTCAAGACTTAACATTGGCACACTTTTAATTTTCGTTAAACTGATAGGTAAAAAAAAGTCACTGTTATTTTGCTTTGCATTTCACCAGTCGCAAGTAAGACTGACCATCTACTGAAATGTTTATCGACCTTTCTTTTTTTGTCTCTTCCTTGAATTATCTACATAGTTTACCAATTTTTCTTTTTGGTTTTTATTCCATCTTTTATGGAATTATATATTCTGATTACTACTCCTTTAGTCTATCATATTTCCACAAATATTTTCTCCCAGTCCATTGATTGCTTGTCTTTTAACTTTGCTTCATTTTTGAACAGGGCATTTTAATTTTAGAAATACAAATCTGTTTTATTAGTGGCCAAATGGATGTCCTTGCCTTGCCAAAGCCCTAACTGACCACTGAAGTGCATTCAAGACTTTAAATTTGTTCTATTGGATTTATGATAGCTCCACCTTTAACGTAACATAAATACCTGTGATACATGCACTGGGCTAAAGATGATTCAAAAAGCAAGACGGCCTAAAATTCTTACTTCTGACCCCTACATCTCTCTAGATAAACATCATGGAAGATGTCTTAAAGCTTCTCAGTGAGCTTGAGATAAGGGCAGGCATACCCACCCCTCCTATACCCATCCCCCAAGGGGTTAGTATAGGGCCCAAGAAACTCAATAGTTCTCTGCAAGGAAATACTCTTTGCAAACCCTTTCTGACACTCCTATATCCTCCATATATGTGAAAGGTTTTAAGCACTTTCTTGACTGCTTACATTTTGCCAAGTGTTATTAGGTCATCTATCTCGTAACTTATCTTACATGTGATACTATCGTTTTAGGGCCTCAGTTAATGCCTCTATTTAACTACTTCTTATACTTACATTCTTTAACATTCTGTTAAAATAAATATTGAATAGTGCAAAAGTCTTAGTGCAGTTTTAAGTTTTAATAACTGCAGAAGCATAATGCTATAAATATTCAAAAAACATTTTAAAATTTAATTACATACATTTCTATTTCACTTATTTACAGGGAGAACCCCGACTAGGGTTCCATTCCAACTCCATCATAAGTCGGTTCTGATGTAAGTCTAAGATTTCATTTTTTTTTTCATTATTATTACCTTTTATTATCAGTATCTTTATAAATCTGATCTTTGTCTTTGGGGGTTGGCATGAGAATGATAACATCAACAAATTACATGCTCCAACACTGTATGCAGTAAATTTACATAATACTAATGATAAGATGTACAAAAAAATGCACAGTAATAAGTGCAGTTCATTGTAATTCAAATACACTGTAAGTTAGGAACATGTATTTTAAAAATTTTTAATAATAAATTTTTAATTTAACTTTTTGCTTCTGTCAACACTTGCCACCTTTAGTCAGAATGACTCAAAAATTATTTTATTGTTCAAAATTCACAAAACTAAATAACCAGTTGCCTTCAAGTCAGTCAAAATATTGCATGCGCAGGGAGTATAAAAAGAAGATGGAAGGAACACATACAGTCACTGAGCCAAAAAGAAGTACTTGATATTCAACCATTTAGGTGGTAGAATATGATCAAGAACCACTGGTACTGAAGCTGCACTGAAAGCACTGGTGAAAAAGAAGGTGCTAGAAACTGACAAAATACCAATTGAGATGCTTCAACAAATGGATGTAACGCTTACTCATTTATGTCATGAAATTTAGAATATAACTACTTAGCCAACCAATGGGAAGAAATCCATATTTGTGCCCATTCCAAAGAAAGGCCACAAAATGGAGTGAGGAAATCATCAAATATTATTAGTATCACAGACTAGCAAAATTCTGCTAATTCAAAAATGACTGTAGCTGTACACTGACAGGGAACTGCCAGAAGTTCAGGCTGGATTCAGTTGAGGACACAAAATGAGGGATATCACAGCTGTTGTCAGATGGATCTTGGCCAAAACAGAGAGCACTGGAAAGATGCTTACCTGTGTTTTATTGACTACATGAAAGCACTCAACTGTGTGGAACACAACAAATTATGGGTAACATTAGAAGAATGGGAATTCCAGAACACTTAATTGTGTTCCTAAGGAACCTGTACATGGATCAAGAGGCAGTTATTAGAATTAGAAGATACTGCATGGTTCAAAATTGGAAAAGGAGTGCAGTAAGATTGTATCCTTTCACCTTACTTATTCAAACTGAACACTGAACAAGTAATTCAAGAAGCGAGACCATATGAAGAAGAATATGGCATTAGGATTGAAGGGAGACTCATTAGCAACCTATGATATAGAGAAGACACTACCTTGTTTGCTGAAAATGAAAATGACTTGAAGTACTTCCTGATGAAGGTCAAAAACTATAGCCTTCAGTATGGATTACATCTGAATATGAAGAAAATTAAAGCCCTCAAACCTGGACAGATAACATCATGATAAATGGAGAATAAATTAATGTTGTCAATGATTTCAAGTTGGATCAATAACCAATGTCCACGGAATCAACTTGTCAAGAAATCAAGTGATGTATTGCTGCACTGCGATGGATGGATGTCGTGTGGCCTTTTTCACTATGGTCTTGTAACTCTCACCCAGGCGATTGGGCAGGACAGTGCAGATAGAGCAATTGTGTCCCACCAAATGGTTTGGTCGGTCTTGCCATCCCGCTGTTTGAGGTGAACCATCCCAGAGACAGGAAGGAGAGAATACCACCACCACCAAGAAAAAACAGCCAGAGCCAACTAACGACAATTAACAACAACAAATATGTAAAATCAAGAAATGGAAATAATTAAATTTTTAATGTTTTGTTTTGTGTAAGTTTACATCATTTATACTTCCAAAGTCACTAAAGCTTAAAACTGCCCTAAAACTTTCAGAACATACTATATTTTTTTTAAAAACAGTTTGTGGCTGAGTGATGAGGATAAAAACTGAACTCAAATTATCCTGATCAAAAGGCAGATTTTTAATTTTATTTTGTTGTTGTTGAGAATATACACAGCAAAACATACACCAATTCAACCATTTCGACATGTACAATTCAGTGACATTCTCAGAGTTGTGCAACCATTCTCACATTCCTTTTCTGAGTTGTTCCTCCCCCTTAACATAAACTCACTGCCCCCTAAGGTTCCCATCTAATCTTTTGAGTTTCTGTTCTCAATTAGATCCCATATAGACAGTTCTTAAAAGACCATAATGCTCAAGGCAGACCTTTTTCACTAGTTAAGCTAAACTATTGTTTGGTTTTAAGAAGACTTCAGGATATATTTTTGGTTTAAGTGTTAAAGATTATCTCAGAGCAATAGTTTAAGAGGTTCGTCCAGCACCCATGGCTACAGAAAGTCTGGAGTCCATGAGAATTTGAAAATCTGTTCTTCATTTACCCCCATTTGATCAGGACTCCTGTATAGAATCTTTGATCAAAAGGTTCAATAATGTTAGCTGGGCACCATCCAGCTTTTCTGGTCTCATGGCATAGGAGGCAGTTGTTCATGTAGGCAATTAGCCACACATTCTCTATCCTCCTCCTAGTCCTGACTCTCCTTATTCCTCTGTTTCTCCAGGTGAATAGAGACCCGTTGTTGTGCCTTGGATGACCACTTGCAAGCTTTTAAGACCCCAGGAACTATGCAATGAACTATGAGGTAGAACAGAAGCACTAAACTGGAATGCCCCATGAAACCATAACCCTAAATCTCCAAACCAGGGAAACAAATTCCATGAGGTTGTTGGTTGTATGTATGCAACCTCAGCAGCTACTCTTTTTTTTTTTTTTGTCATTGTTGTAAATGTACCCGTCACACAACTTTAGCCAGCTCAGCTTTTTACAGATGTACAACATATTGACAGCAACCACCAAAAGCACAATCCTATCAATTTAATTTTTCCATTACTGCTAACATTCCCTTTCCCTCTCCCTCCTATCCTTGATAAACACTAATAAACTTTAGTCTGTATACATTTGCCTTTTCTTGTGTTTTTATATAAGTGCGGTCACACAATATTTGTTCTTTTGTGATTGACTTGTTTCACTCAGTTAAAATCTTCAAGTTACATCCATATAGTAGAATGTATCAAGACTTCAGCAGCCAAAAATTGATCAAATATGCAGTCAGATGCATTGGCAATTACTAGTGATTGGAAGGAGAAAGTTGGAAAAAAAGAATCATCAGTAGTTGGAAAATATGGTTTTGGTGATAGAAACAACACGGGAGATCACATGATAGAATTTTGAATGACCAACGACTTTCTCACTGCAAATATCTTTTTTAACAACATAAATGGCAACTATACATGTGGACTTCTCTGCATAGAATACACAAGAATCAAATTAACTACATCTTTGGAAATAAACAATGGAGAAGCTCAATATTATCAGTCAGAACAAGGCCAGGGACTGACTGCAGAACAGACCGTCAACTGCTCATATGTAAGTTCAAGTTGAAGCTGAAGAAAATTTAAACAAGTCCATGCAGCCAAAATATGACCTTGGTATATTCTACCTGAACTTAGATACTATCTAAAGAATAGATTTGACATATTGAACACTAATAATCATAGACCAGAGGAGTTGTAGGATGACATCAAAGACATCATATATGAAGAAAGCAAAAGGCCATTAAAAAGACAAGAAAGAAAGAAAAAAAACCAAAAGAGATGTCAGAAGAGACTCTTAAATTCACCCTTGAATGTAGAGTAGCTAAAGAAAAAGAAAGAAATGATGAAGTAAAAGAACTGAACAGAAGATTTCAAAGAGCAGCTCAAAAAGACAAAGTATTATAATGAAATGTGCAAAGACCTGGAGTTAAAACCAAAAGGGAAGAACACACTCCACATTTCTCAAGCTGAAAGAACTGAAGAAAAAATTCAGGCCTCTAGTTGCAATACTGAAGGATTCTACAGGCAAAATACTGAATGACACAGGAAGCATCAAAAGAAGATGGAAGGAAGAAACAGAGTCTCCGTACCAAAAAAAAAATTGGTTGACGTTCAACCATTTCAGGAGGTAGCATATGATCAAGAACCAATGGTACTGAAGGAAGAAGTCCAAGCTGCACTAAAGGCATTGGCAAAAAACAAGGCACAGGAATTGACAGAATATCAATTGAGATGTTTCAACAAACAATGCGATGGCTGGAAGTGCGATCTTGTCTATGCCAAGAAATTTGGAAGACAGCTACCTGGCCAACCAACTGGAAGAGATCCATATATGTGCCTATTCCAAAGAAAGGTGATCCAATGAAATGTTGAAATTATTGAACAATATCATTAATATCACACACAAGTAAAATTATGCTGAAGATAATTCAAAAATGGCTGCAGAAGTACATCAAGAGAGAACTGCCAGAAATTTAAGCCAGATTCAGAAGAGGACATGGAATAAGGGATATCATTGCTGATATCAGATGGATCTTTGCTGAAAGCAGAGAGTAGCAGAAAGATGTTTACCTGTGTTTTACTGACTATGCAAAGGCATTCAACTGTGTGGCTCATAACAAACTATGGATAATATCATGAAGAATGTGAATTCCAGAACACTTTACTGTGCTCATGTGGAACCTGTACATAGACCAAGAGGCAGTTGATCAAACAGAAGGACTGGATACTGCGTGGTTTAAAATCAGGAAAGGTGAGTGCCAGGGTTGTATACCTTCACCATACTTATTCAATCTGTGTGCTAGCAAATAATCCAAGAAGCTGGACTATATCAGCATCAGAATTAGAGGAAGACTCATTAACAACCTGCGATATGCAGAAGACACAACCTTGCTTGTTGAAAGTGAAGAAGACTTGAAGCACTTACTGATGAAGATCAAAGACTTCAGTATGGGTTACACCTCAACATAAAGAAAAGAAAAATCTTCACAACCAGACCAAGAAGCAACATCATGATAAACAGAGGAAAGATTGAAGCTGTCAAGGATTTCATTTTACTTGGATCCACAATCAACACCCACGGAAGCAGCAGTCAAGAAATCAAAAGACGTATTGCATTGGGCAAATCTGCTGCAAAGGACCTCTTTCGAGTGTTAAAAAACACAGATGTCACCTTCAGGACTAAGATGCACCTGACCCAAGCCACTGTATTTTCAATCACCTCATATGCAGGGGAAAGCTGGACAATGAAAAAGGAAAATCAAAGAAGAATTGATGCATTTCAATTATGGTCTTGGGGATGAATATTGAATACAACTTGGACCGCCAGAAGCACAAACAAATGTGTCTTAGAAGAACTACAGCCAGAATGCTCCTTAGAAGTGAGGATAGCGAGACTTCACCTCACGTATATATTCACCTCATTTGGACATGTTAAGAGGAAGGACCAATCCCTGGAGAAGGACATCATGCTTGGTAGAGGGTCATGGAAAAAAAGGAAGACCCTCAACAAAATAGACTGACAAACAGGCTGCAACAATGGGCTCAAACATAGCAACGATTGTGAGGATAGTGCAGGACTGGGCAGTGTTCCGTTCTGTTCTTCATAGGGTCACTATGAGTCGGGACTGAATCGATGATACCTAACAACAATGTAAGGAAAGCCATGACTTTGGACAACTGCTAAGGTTTAATATTTTAGTTTTAGTCACCCAGAGAGATAGTACTTGAGTTTTCCAAGTCCAAAAAGTCCTGGTGGAAAGCCATTAGTGCAGCTATGAACAGGTATTCACTTCTGGACCAATTAACTCTAGGCAAAGGCTTATGGTCTAGTAAGCTCTCTTAGGAATTATATTTTTTTCAGGGAGGTGGAAGGAGAGGTGTGGTCCCCAGAAAAAATGAATGGGCTCTATTATTGGGGTGGTGGTAGATGTTCTGTGGTTAGTACGATGAAAGCCATATTAATACGAGATAGCAGAGAAAATGAGATTTTATTTAGTTATTATTCATTAATTACACAGTAACATGATAAGGCAATCATGCCAGTCTCTGGGAAGAGCTAGCGGACATTTTTCCAGGATCTAGTCAATGCACTGCCTAGCTGTTACCCTTACCCATTGCAGTCAAGTCAATTCTGACTCACAGCAACCTTATAGGACAGAGTAGATCTGCCCCATTGTATTTCCAAAGAATGGTTGGTGGATTCAAACTGCCAACATTTTGGTTAGCAGCCAAGCTTTTAACCACTGCACCACCAGGGCTCCATCTAGCTGTTAATCCATAGGTAGTAGGAAATGGACAAGTGAGCATAGGCCCAGAAGGCCTTGAAAAGTTCTTTCTTCAATTATGGCATAAATTGGAATTCCAACTAGAGATTGGATTGTAGGGTGCCTTATGAAAGCATATTATCTCTTTGGTGAACAGTGTTGAGAACTGGGGTCCATTCTTGTGGATGAAGTTGTCAACACTGGTGAGAATATTGTTCATCACCAGAATCATGTTTGTGATCCTGACAGGAAATTAGGCCTTTTAAAGAGAACACTCAGAAAATTGGATAGATGCTATCTGCTCTGATGGAAAAGGTAGAGCGATAGTCAAGTAAAAGCCCTCCTATATACCTATGCTTTTTCCTTCCTTCCTAAACACATGGGGGACAGAAACTACAACTAGCTAGAGGGAAAGGAGGTTAAAAAAAAAAAAGAGAGAGAGCGAGAAAAAAAACTACCACACTTCCAAGCAGGCTCCAGCTGGAATTGAGGGTGAGGGTGGGAAACATGTCTTAACTTTGAATTAAAATTGAAATATTGACTACAATATTTTACAGGGCATTTTAATTTATAAATTAGTACAGTTTTGTCAATAAAATTTAAATTAAATATTATCTAACCCAAAACTAAGAGTGATCATAAAAGTCACAGTACTTCTCTATTTTTTATCAGGGAGTATGACGGGGTCAGCCCCACTTTGCAAATGTAAATGAACACAAGAAGTCCAAATTAAGTTGCTTTGTGATTTCACTCCACAAGACATGCTTTTTCAACATGCCAGTTATGTAACTAATATAATACTAGCCACCCGAAAGAACTACAGGTCATTCACAGTAACTTTGAAGACACTTCTTAATACGCAAAGAAATGTACACAGCATATTCTGACCAAACAAATGAACAAAACTTTTTCTGGGCAGGAGACAACTTATGTATGAAATTTTCTCTTTTACAGTAATCCCTTCAGCTAGTCTTTTCCCACGCATTTTGCTACATGCAGGAACCCTAAACCAACTTTGAATACCACCAATGGCCTGATATGAGGAGTTACAATATATAACGGATGTCTGCTGCTTTAATATCCTGGTCCAATGGAAAGAATGGTCATAGAAACCAGCTTCCTACTTTAACAATGCCCCAGAACATGTTAAACAGGAAAGTTGTAATCCTAGCCTTCTGATAGAGAAGACTGATCAGATTAGAAGGTAGATGTGAAGTGGGTCCTGGGCCAGTTACATACCAAGTACCTGACAATCCATTAATGCAAGTCATAATTCCTTCAGTTCCATTTTTAGCAGGTGCCCAGAACTTCCGTTTCTTTACTTCTGTTCTGGTTACCAATTCACTTTCCTATAGGTCCTGATCATTGGATTTGATAATTAGAAATTCCTATCATGTAAAATTTCCCAAATTTACAATGTCGACATATTATATAAATAGAATTCTAGTAGTTAGCAGCCATAGACTTATCCACTATACCACCAGGGTTTCCAAATTTCTTCTTTATGTTACAAATTTTCTGTAATATATGTGCAGTCATTTTTATAATTACAAAAAGAAGTTATTTTAAAGGCTTACCTCTCCAACATACTTGATTGTTTCTCAAATACTTTCAACATGGCATTCAGTCTACTAGTCATCGAAGAACCAGCTTCTATTATAAAAGAAAAAAGAAATGTTTTACAGGTACTACAAATGACTGAAGTTATAGCTCTATGTTCACATAACTATTATCTATATGTGTGAAAACTAGACAAATATAGACAGGAGATACCAGGGTCATATGGGTACTCAAAGAACGAAATGCTTGCGATGAGAATAGCTGCCATTTCATTAAACGTCTACTGTTGAGGCCTTGGTGGCATAGTGGTTAAAGAGCTCAGCTGCTAACCAAAAGGTTAGTAGTTCAAATCCACCAGTCACTCCTTGGAAACCCTATGGGGCAGCTCTACTCTGTTCTATAGGGTCACTATGAGTGGGAACTGACTCAACTGCAAATTTTTTTTTTAATGTGCACATCACTGTGCTGCTTTATGTATTCCTAATCCTCAAAATAATTCTAAAGAAGAATATGCTGTCACCGTTTTCAAATAAAGGATATAAGGCTCAGAGAAATTATATAATTTGGTCAAAAGTATTCACCTGGTAAGTAAAAGAACTGGAAGGGAGTCCAGCGTGCATCACCTCCCCATAGTATGGTATGGCATATAACAAAACTCTTGAAAGCTAAGGGAAAACTGCTTTGCTTGCTACCACTGAGTCAATAAAGCCTATGGAAAGAATCTAGCAACCCTCTTAAGTTTCCAACTGGATCAAATAACCCAAATTGAGTAGAAAGAAGTAAAACTATCCCTTTTTCCAAGATGACATGATCTTATATATAGAATATTCCAAAGTATGTTCAAGAAATCTACTAGAGCTAATAAATGAAATCAGCAAAGTACTGGGTACAGATCAACACACAAAAAATCGTTAAGTGTCCATACGCCAAAAACGAAACTCATTACCATCGAGTTGATTCTGACTCATAGCAACTCTATAGAACAGAGGAGAGCTGCCCCACAAGATTTCTGAAGAGCAGCTGGTGGATTCGAACTGCCAACATTTTGGTTAGCAATTGAGGAGCTCTTAACCACTGTGCCACCAGAGCTCCATTTATACACCAGAAATGAGGAATCTGAAAAGGAAATTAAGAAAACAATTGCATTTACAATAAAAAAAACCCAGTGCTGTCGAGTCGATTCCAACTCATAGCATTTACAATAGCACCTAAAATAATAAGATGTTTAGGAATAAATTTAACCAGGGTGTGAATGACTTGTACATTGAAAACTATAAAACATTGCTAAAAGAAATTAAAGAAGATCTAAATAAATGGAAAGACATTTTGTGTTCTTGGATTAGAAGGCTTAATATGGTTAAAATGTCAATACTACCCAAAGCAGTCCACATATTCAACTCAATCCCTGTCATAATTCTAACAGTCTTCTTTGCAGAAATAATAAAAAAAGCCAATCCTCAAATTTATGTGGAATTGAAATAGCCTGAAATATCCAAAACAATCTTGAAAAAGAAGAATAAAAGTAGGAAGACTCACACTTCCTGATCGCAAAATGTACTATAAATCTACTAGTCAAAACAGTCTAGTACTGGTATAATGATAGACATATAGACCAGTGAAAAGATTTGAGAGTTCGGAAATAAACCCACACATATATGGTCTATTTATTTTCAACAAGGGTGCTAAGTTCATTCAAAGGGAAAAAAAAAAAAAAGTCATTTCAATAAATGGTGCTAGGACAACTGGATTTCTACAGGCAAAAGAATAAAGTTGGACCCATGTCTCAACATATATAAAAATTACAAAAAATATAACAAAGACCTAAATGTAAGAACTAAAACCATAAAAATCTCAGAACAAAACACAGGAGTAATGCTTCAGGACCAGTTGGTGAGGATCCAAAGAAACTGAAACCTTCATCCATTGTTGGCAGGCATGTAAAATGGTACAACTTCTGTGGAAAACAGTATAGTATGATGGTTTCTCAAAATGTTAGACACAGAATGACCACATGACCCAGAGATTCCACTCTTGTGTATATACTCCAAAAACTTAAAAGCAAAAACTCATGCAGATACTTGTGCACCAATATTCATAGAAGCATTTTCCACAAAATAGCTAAAAGGTGGAAACGACCTACGTGTCGATCAATCAATTAACAGTTAAATAAAATGTGATACACACATACAATGAATATTTTTCAGCCTTGAAAAGAAATAAAGTTCTGATGTATGCTATGACATGAACGAACCTTGAAAACACTACACTGAGTGAAATAACTCAGACACAAAAGGACAAAATATTGTATGATTCCACTTTCATGATATATCCAGAATAGGAAAGTGCATACAGACCACAGCTTATTAGTAGTTACCATGGATGGGAGGGAGGGGAAAATGGAGAGGCATTGCTTAATGGGTACAGAATTTCTGTTAAGGATGAGGAAAAAAACTAGAAAAGGATAACGATATGGTTGCGTAACATGGTAGCTATGTAACTAATGTTACTGAATTGTATGCATAAAAGTGGTTGAAATGGCAAGTATTTTGATATATATATCTCACCACGATAAATATTCTTTTAAAGTTAAAGAATTAAAAAGAAAGAATATCTATATACCTAGTAAGTGTCCTGATGAATAATCTTAAATGCATAGCAAATTGTCAAATCATAATCTTTAGAACAAATGGGTTTTTGATAAACACGGTATCATCTTTCTAGAAATTCTAGCATTGTAAATAGAGGCTTAATAGATATATCACCTAAAAACTATAATATTAATTTCCAAACCTCAATTTTTAATTCAATCAAATGTTAGCTGATTCTTTTCAATTTACTGAAGGTCTAGTCAAAACTTTCCCCAAACCCTAATTTCGTGGCCTTGGGAGAGTTCTATGGCTCCCTCATAATTTTTGTGAGCTCCGCAGCCTTACTTCATGTGTCTGCCTCCACAGTCCTGAGCCCACACATGCTGCTTCAGTAACTACTTATACCAAAGTATGAAGCCTACCTCCATTTTCTGTAACCTTTAAAACTAAACAGAAGATTTGAGAGGACGTGAAGAAATATTACCTCTCAGGCCATAACCTTCTTCACTTCACTGGCTCTATTCATCCAAACCTGCTGTTTTTATGTTCTTCCCTCATCTACTTAGAACAACCAAGAAGAACCAGTAAGTTCTTGCCCTTCTGATTTCCTTGGTGGTTCAATTTCTCCACAAGCTCATATACTAAACTATTTTCCCTAAGCGTATGCTATGCGCTTCCTGAACAGGTGTCAGAGAATATTTTTCCTGCATTTCTTGCATTTTATCCTGAAAATATTTTGTAACTCCTTGCAAAATTCCAACTTGAGGTTACCCCTAAAGGACTGTTTTAATGTTTTATGACTCATCATGATTGCTTTTGGGCTGGAATAAATTGAAAACCCAAAAGTGTAAGTAAGATATTAAGGAACAATGGGTTGTTGTAGTTTGTATAAAAACATAATGCAGTACAGAGGTACCTTCTGTCTTACTGAATAGGCTATAGAATCTAATAGAATTTAGAGAATAGGAGAGGAAAAAGAGAATAAAGTTTGGCTGGTGAAGATAAGAAGGTGGTAATTTTAAGAGAAAAAGAGAGTAAACAAGTGAAACAAAGCAAGACTGAGAGAGAATAGAGTCTAGGAACGGAGATGGCTGCCATGGAAAAAGGTACTTAAAAATGTGTAACTGGTTTTTCTCTATATTGTGCAATGAAACCTTGTCCTCTGCTGCCCTTAAGAACCTTGAGTAAAACTATTATATTTGACTCTTTTGGAATTTAGGTTTATAGTTGGAAGATGTGTTCCACTGACCTATAATTGGGCACAGGGGTTTCGGTTTTTGTCCATGACGGAGAATCAATTACCTCTTCACCTTAACCCGCTTAAAAACTGGACAACATAACATGAAACAGTGGTATTCAGACATTAGAAAACAGTCAGTGCAAGGCAGTGATTCCTGACAGAAGGAAAACAAATGAGAAGAGCCCTATAATGACCTCAGTTTACTGCCTGGAGAGAGTTTCCAGGCTGCACCATTAGGAACGGAAACCCAAACAGAGTCTAGTGGGCTCCTTGAGTTGAGTAGACAAAGTTCATGATTTGGGGAGGCCAAGTCAGCTAGAATTTGGAAGGCACAGTGCTAGAGAAAAGACAGCTACAGAGAGAGAGAGCATGACAGACATGTGCAGAGGGCTCTACTTGAGGTGGAAAGACATTTTCAATCTCCATTCCAAAGCTCTAGCTCCCTTTCTACCACACCCAGTCGGTCATGGCTGTCTTGGACCGAAAGTCTCAAAAGAACTTGGAAGGACTGTGAATGTGCAACTGTCATTGGTTTAAACATGGCAACAATAGGGTTTAAAGCTGAAGATGAAAGAGAATAGGATTCTCAGCAACTTGGTCCACCCAAATCTTACTTTCTACTTCTAATCTGTATTCCATAGCATAAGTTACATGATTATTTCAAAATTCCATATAAGCAAGGTCATTTCTCCTTTCTCTTGACAAGCAGTAAGAAATATGACATACTAGTTCTAGCAGCTCTTTATATTCATGAACTAACAGATACTCACCTGCAGTCAAAGTAATGGAGGATTTGAGACCATATATATAATTCTTAGTAATAAACTCCATAAATCACTTCTTAAATTTATTGCTACTCCACCTCAAATGTTGCCACCTCTGTAACATTTCAGTAGCATCTTCTAATCACAACTAAAAATTCTCCATTCCAAGAATTAATATGAAACTCTAAAAACGAATCCATTTTTGGTAGCATGTAGCCTTAACTAGCAATTTCAGTGCCTGCATGGTAGCCAAGTCAATTGCATGGCTCCAAAATCCAGGGAATCTGTATTGTTATTCTAATAATTATTATTTTAAATCATAGAAAATTACAGAAATTAATGCATTCAACAGAGATCATTAATACGATGATGCTTAAATGCGTAGAAACTTACGTGGCTCAGTTGCAGAAGTATCTGTAAATCCTTCAGTCGAGTGGGCTTTTAAGAATTCTAAAATAATATAAAAAGAATTTGTCAATATACCCAAAAAAATAAGTCCCAAATATCAACCATATATAATTTGTTGAGTTTAAATTTCACAGTTTCTTTTTTTTTTAATAACTTTTTCAAAAGAAAGGAAACTCTATGAGATAATAATAGCTACGAACATTATACATCCTCTTGATCAGGCAACAAATGGCAGTATCTGAAAGACTCTGTATAACAACTGAGTAACTGTGAACTCATCCTTTCCTCACCAAAAGTTGTTCTTCCACTTATATTCTCTAATATTAGTTAATAGTATTATCATCTAATCTTCCTTCCTTTCATATACTATCACGAAGTTTTGCCATTTCTACCAAGCAAATTTTTCTCACCAAACCCAGAGTGACCCTATAGAATAGAGTAGAACCGGCCCCATAGGGTTTCCAAGGCTATAAATCCTTACAGAAGCAGAATGCCACATCTTTCTCCCACAATATTTCTCAAGCCTGAATCTTTTCTTGTCTTTCACCAGATCTCTAATAAGGGCACTTATCATACATCTAAAACATGGCAACAACATCCTAATTCTTCCCTACCTCCAATCATGCCAATCCACCATCCACACTCTAGCTTCTACAATGTTACCATAATAATCTCTCTAATATTAAATTCAAAAATGTCACTTCCCTACTAAAAACACTAATGATCCCCTATTACATGTAGAAAAAAGTCAAAAAAAAAAAAAAGTTCTTAGCATAGCATCCAAGTCCCTCTATGACTAAGCTCTCTCCTACCTTATCCCTACTTATCACTTCACACTCTAATAATACCAATCCACATTTATTCCCCTGTCCACATATGCCATTGGTTCATGCTATATCCTTTTCTTAAAAGGCCAAATATCTCCCTTCTTTACTTAACCAATCTTATTCATCCTTTAAGTTTGCATCGAATCTTCCTAACTCCCTAAGGTTGAACAAATTACTTCTTTTTCAGGACCCACTGCAAATTACACATAACTTACAATGCATTCAAGTTATGAAGAATCGCACTTAGGACCATCTATCATTAGTAATACGTACTACATACAATATTACAGCACATAACTTGCTGACACTATCATTTTCAGGTGTTCACTCACAGATGTTCAAATTTATGATTTACTATTCAAAACACTGTATAGTAGACTACAGCCTGGCCTACAATGAAGTCCGTGTCCATGCCAAGAGTCATAATGAATAGAAAGTTGGGCAATGTTCAACTCTTAACAACATATGACAATTGAACTGCGCATGTGCCTGACAGCCATTCCAACTCTGACTTCATTGTCAACACTCTGACACCAACTTCATTATAGAACAAGCCTATAGCATGATATTACTCAGTATTTCATACCATAAGAAGCATCACTTGTTCATTTGAAGCCAAGTTGTTCAAGTTTCTCGGACTGTAACACCTGCACTACTTATATCCCCAACACTATGCTTAGCAAAATAAGTCATGCCACTGAAAGTTCTAACCTAGAATTAAAACCATTTCCAAAGCACACTTTCAGACAAAAATTAGACAGGCCTATAAAACAAAAAATAACACATGTGAGGAACATGCTTCTTAGTTCAATCAAATATATGAGACCAAATGGGCAGCTCCTGTCCAAAAGCAGGACAAGAAGACAGGAAGGGACAGGAACTGGATGAACAGACACAGGGAACCCGGGGTGGAAAGGCGGAGTGTATTGTCACATTGTGGGGATTGCAACCAATCTCACAAAACAATACATATATAAATTTTTTATTGAAAAATTAACTAAACCTTCCCCTAAAACATACACACAAAAAAAGTTCTAATCCGAAGAAAGTGAGGAAGGCTCTAGACATGGATATAAAGATGAAGATCATTAAGGACTATGATAATGGAAAGAAAGTCAGCGAAACAGCATGTGAGGAAAGACTGTCTCATTCGACCATTTCAACAAACCCTTTTGTGACTCTTGGTACGTATGGTATTCCAACAAATGTTTATGCCTCTGGAGTTCTTTGGGAAGAAGGTACCCCAATTTTAACATGTTTAACCTCAAGGTGAGAGCCTTTTGAAACACGTGAAACTCAAGAACTCTGAGTAGGAGCCCCATTTTTGTGTAGATTGAGCATTGTCTTAGGTGATGCCTCCTGGATGTGTGTTTATTTCTACAAGTTTGCCTTTATTTCCGTGAGATAAGCCTCATCGCTAAGTTTCCAAGTTACTATGTTCTCATGAGAACGTACTTATCACAAGAATAAGCTATTCCCATTCTTCATTCAGTCATAGTGGCTATTTTCTCCCTGATGCCATTCATTGTTTCCAGATGTTACTGGCTCCCTGCTTTTCTAGCTTCCGCACAGTAAATAATGCCTTTGCAATAATGAATAACACATTGCAGTGATACTTTTCAAGGGACACAAACTCCTGCAAGGTATTCTTACCCTGCATTCAATCTTAAAACCAAACCTGTTGCCACTGAGCCAATTCTGACTAATAGCGACCCTATAGGATAGGGTAGAACTGGCCCATAGGGTTCCCAAGGAGCAGCTGGTGGATTTAAACTGCCAACCTTTTGGTTAGCAGCCATAGCTCTTAACCACCGCACCACCAGGGCTTGTCCTGGGGCCCAGTTATTGCATCTGAGAGTAGCAGGTGGAATTCACCACTGTGAGCAGTTCTGCAGTATTCCTGGGCAGCTGTTTCTGCTTCTTAGCTGTCAGTACTACTTTTGTTATAATGAAGAAAATATAATAGTGGTAATTTTCCTGAGATTCAAATTCCTTTAGTTTTATATTTTTGGCCTGTCAGTACTGCTTTTGCAGTAATGCAGAATGCACTGTAGTAGTAATTTTCTGCGGATAAAAAGTCCCTTGGCTTTATTTATTTGGGTTGTAAGTGCTGCTTTTATAGTAACAAAGAATGCATTGTAGGGTAATTTTCCTGAGATTAAAAAAATCCCTTGGCTTTATTTCTTTGGGCTGTGAGCACTGCTTCTGCAGTAAGGAAGAATGCATTGTTCCATGTTTTGAAAAGTTTCATGAGGAATAATAAAAAGGCTAAGAAGGAGACTAGAATCAAAAGTATGTAAAGTCATTACCAAGTGCCTTCATGTTTTTTTTTTCATGTTTAACTCATGTTCTGTAAGTTCTCAAGAAAAAAAAATTTTTTTTAATAAAAAGAAAAATTTAGCATTGATTCATATTGGTAGAATTTATGACATTCAGGGTCTGCTGGGACATATGGGATCCCAGACAATGGGTATAAAAATTCTAGATTCGTCATTTATTTATTTATTTTTTTACCTTTCATTAGTAAAAACACACAGTAGCAACAAAAAATTCAAAGGAGAAAATAATTAAGTCTTGAAAGGGTTAAAGATAAGAAAAGGATTTTGGAGGCAGTTAAAAGAGCAATTGGCATAAAATCAACAGTTTTAACAAAGAGGAGGCAAGGGCCAATCCAGGAGATGGAGAAGCTGTTGATGATTTGGATAGAAGACCAAATCCAGAAGAGGATTCCTGTGAGTTTATTGACTACTCAAACAAAAGCACACAGCCTTTTTGAAAACCTGAAGGAACACCAAGGAAAAAACTACTGCGAGTACTTTAGGCCAGCAAGGGCTAGTTTCATCCCTTCAAACACAGATTTGGCTTATATAACATGGGTATAACTGGAGAAGCAGTAGGCACAGATGTCGAAGCTGCCAAAAAATCAAATGATGAGCTGGACAAGATAATACATGATGAACAATATATACCAGAGTAGATTTTCAACATGGATGAAACAGGCCTGTTTTGGAAAATAATGCCAGAATGGACTTTTATTCACAAAGAAGAGAAGTTGATGCCTGGTTTAAAGACATTTAAAGACAGAATCACACTGCTGCTTGGAGGAAATGCTGCTGGATTTAATTAAAACCTTTTCTTGTTTACCATTCTAAAAACCCTCAAACATTAAAAAATATTGACAAAAATAATTTGTTGTTCTACTATAGGATTAACTCCAAGGCCTGGATGACTACCGTGTTATTCGAAGACAGATTTTTAAATTGTTTCATCCCAGAGGTCTGCACTTATGGCCTTGAAAAGAGCATTTCTTTCAAGATTCTGCTGGCTATTTGATAATGCCTCAAGATAACCGCCTCACCTCTAAACCCGTGGCCGTAGAGTTGATTCCGACTCATAGCGAACCTATAGGACAGAGTATAACTGCCCATAGGGTTTCCCGGCAGTGGCTGGTGGAGTCAAACTGCTACCTTTTGGTTAGCAGCTGTAGCTCTTAACCACTGCACCACCTGGGCTCCCTTCCTCACAAAGACGATCTAAATCCAGATGTGAAAGTGGTATATCTACCTCCCAGTATGAGTTGTGATTCAGCCTATGGATCAAGGTACAAGTGCCACCTTCAGGGCATGCTACCTATGACCTACGTTTGCTCAGGCAATAGCTGCAACAGATGGAGGAATGGTAAAATTAGGTGATTTCCAGAAGAATTTTAATATTCTTCAGTGTATCTGGAACATTGCATCTTTCTGGGAGGAAGTTACTGGAAAACGCAGGGGATACGGAAAAAATTGCTGAGTTATATGAACATGCTCCAAACATTTGATCAGGATAATATGATGGAAGAGATAGTTGGAAATATTGTCCATATGGCAAGAACACGGAATTTAGAACTTGTTATCACTGATAACAGCTCATAGATCACAAAGAAGGGGAACTGACAGATTAGCACTTCATGGATTTTGAAGAGGAAAGAAATGCTAAAGAAAGAAAGAATGAGGAAAAGGAAGGTAAGAAGTTGTTAAAAATTTTTACAGTGAAAGGATTAGCTGGAGCTTTTTCTAAACTAAATTAGGAGCTTCAGTTGCTTGAAAACACAGACCCAAATGCTGATTACTTTGCTAAAGTCGATAGGCAGATTCGGGAAGCAGTGAGATGTTACCATGAGAATATATGAAGAAAAAAAGAAAAGGACTATACAGACAACTGTCACTAATCTTCTGATTAGAAATGCCATCCCCATTCCCGGGGATAATCCAGATGACCCATAACCTTCCACAAGTGGAGTTATTACCACCACTGACAAAATGCCAACATCATCTAACTCTTCTTCATCGTCAGAGTAAATTTGTATGATTTGTGCATTTTGTTATGTATGCATGTATTAAAATTTATCTGTAAGTTTATATGCAATGTTTCCAACCCCCAAAGACAAATAAAGATCTGATTTATAAAGGCACTGATAATAAAGCAATAATAATGAAAACAAACAAAAAAAATTACGTATTCAACTTATGTCAGAACTAATTTACAACAGAATTGCTGGAACAGAACCTTGTCATAAGTCGGGAGCTACCTGTATTACATCATATTGAAATTATACATATGCCTGTGTCCTTAATAAGCTGTGAATTTCAGGGGGATAACAAACAGTTTTTACTTATTTTGTAACACTCCCAGAATCTGGAACAAAATAAGAACATTTATTGGAATGATAAACTCGCTACTGGATATTTCTTAAACATATCATTCTACAATTTTTATGACCATAAAATTTTACGCTATTAAGTCTTAAAATGTCAGTGTATTTAGAAAACCCTTAAGGGCTAAATATGTATCAAATATTATCACCTTCAATTATCTTCTCTGCACTTCTACTAATTTGCACTGCTTCTGGTTGATTTTGGGTACCCCTGTTAAAGTTTCAATAAATAAAACATATTTTAATGCATCAAATAATAAAAGCTTAAATTATACTTAAATAATAACTAGAATGAGCATTCTAGACATATGAATTTTTTTACAAAATTAATATTTTTTAGCCTTTATTCACAGATATTGTTGTTGCTAGAAAAAAATAAAAAGGAAAAAAACAGCCAAACCCATTGCCATTGGCTTGATTCTGACTCATAGCGACCGTATAGGACAGAGTAGAACTGCCCTTTAGGGTTTCCAAGGAGCAGTTGGTAAATTCAAACTGGCGACATTTTGCTTACCAGCGGCACTTTTAACCAATGCTCCACCAGGGCTCCTGTTGTTTTTGTTAGGTGCCATCATGGATTCCGACTCATAGTAAATTGGAGTCTCTGGGCAGCACAGTTAATCCAGATGTGCCTCAGACCTTCTGAAAGGTCGTGGCCTTACGAATCCTATGGAACAGTTCTACTTTGCATACATGGAGTGACCCTGTGTTGGAATCAATTTGATGGCAACTAACAACTAGTAGTTAATGAGAGCAAATAAGCATAAAATTCAAACTATACAATTCTATGACTTCTATGTATTCCATGAATATAATTAGGTAACTGATAACATTAATAACCAAAGTAGCAAAAGTAAATTGGGTAGAAACATGGGATTCCTTGTCAATTATTATTATCAAAGGTTTCGCTGTTAAGAGCACAAATCCTAGAGTCAGACTGCCTGGCTCAAAACCTGGTTTACCCACTTACTAATTGTATGACTAACTGTGGGACAATTTTAATTTCTCCTGCCCTACTTTTTATTTTCTCCAAACACATCACTTATTACATACTACATATTTTACCTTTTTGCTATGTATGTTTTGTTTATTGTCTGTCTCTCCCACCCACTCTAGATTAAAATGCCATTAAAGTGGAGATAATTGTCTGCTTTGTTCTTTGATATATTCCAAGTGTCTATGACATCTGACAGTTCCTGGAACATATCAAGCATTTAATAAATACTTTTCAAATAAATTAAGCATCATAGTTTAAGTTTTAAGAATCACCCTTACTCTTCGAAATTTCATGAATGATTACTAGGGAGTAGAAGGTGGGAAGGAAAAAACACTAACTAGACAATAGATAAGTGGTAACTTTGCTGAAGGGTAAGACAGTACACGATATCAGGGGAGTCAGCATAACTTGACCAGGGCAAGGTCATGGAAGCTCCATAGACACATCCAAACCCCCTGAGGGATCAAATTACTCGGCTGGGGACCACAGTCTCAGGGGACATCTAGCTCAATTGGCATAACATAGTTTATAAAGAAAATGTTCTACATCCTACTTTGGTGAGTAGTATCTAGGATCTTAAAAGCTTGTGTGCAGCCATCTAAGCAATGGAGTAATGGAGAATGAAAGAAACCAAAAACACAAGGGAAAGATTAGTCCAAAGGAATAATGGCCCACAACTACCACAGCCTCCACCAGAATGAGTCCAGCACAACTAGATGGTGCCCGGCTACCACCACTGATTGCTCTGACAGGGATCACAATAGAGGGTCCCAAACAGAGCTGGAGAAAAACAGAACAAAATTCTAACACACCAAAAAAGACCATACTTACTGGTCTGATACAGACTGGAGAAACCCGAGAGTATTGCCCCAGACACACTTTTAACTCAGTATAGAAGTCATTCCTGAGGTTCGCCCTTCAGCCAAATATTGTTGTTGTTAGGTACTGTTGAGTCGGTTCTGACTCACAGTAACCCTATGCACAACAGAACTAAACACTCCCCAGTTCTGAGCCATCCTTACAATCGTTGTTATGCTTGAGCTCATTGTTGCAGCCACTGTGTCAATCCACCGGATTGTGGATCTTCCTCTTTTCCGCTGACCCTGTACTCTGCCAAGCATTATGTCCTTCTCCAGAGACTGATCCCTCCTGACAACATGTCCAATGTTTGTAAGACGCAGTCTCGCCATCCTTGATTCTAAGGAGCTTCTGATTGCACTTCCTCCAAGACAGATTTGTTTGTTCTTTTGGCAGTCCATGGTATATTCAATATTCTTCTCCAACACCACCATTCAAAGGCATCAACTCTTCTTCGGTCCTCCTCATTCATTGTCCAGCTTTCACATGCATTTGATGCAATTGAAAATACCATGGGTTGGGTCAGGCGGACCTTAGTCTTTAAGGTGACATCTTTGCTCTTCAACACTTTGAAGAGGTCCTTTGCAGCAGATTTACCCAGTGCAATGTGTCTTTTGATTTCTTGACTGCTGCTTCCATGGCTGTTAATTGTGGATCCAAGTAAAGTGAAATCCTTGACAACTTCCAGCATCACAGCAACACACAAGCCCCCACAGTACAACTAACTGACAGACACATGGGGGAGCCCACATATTAGAGGCCCATAAAACAAAATGAGACTAAATGGCCTCACCAGCCCAGGGGCAAGGACAAGAAGGCAGGAAGGGACAAGGCCGCTGGCAACAGAGAACCCAAGGTTGAGGAGGGGAGAATGTTGCCATATCATCAGATTGGCAACCAATGACACAATGTGTATAAGTTGTTTAATGAGAAACTAATAGGCTTCATCTAAAGTATAACTAAAAAAATATATTTTAAAAAATTAATGATGACAGCAGAAATGAACATCAGTTAACACATGGTGCTTCCTATCTGTCATTCCTTGCAGGCTCTTGGAAAAAGAGTTAAAAGAATCATGGTCCTGACAGGAAACTGAAACTGTATAATCTGAGGAGAGTTTAATAAAGGGATTATTTACAAAGACATGGGCAGGATGTAGGGAAAACACAAAGGATAGTGCAGTCTCCAGAGGCTAATAATGTCAAAGGGACCATTATTTCCCACAGGTCCAGGTGGTCAATAGAGGGAAAATTACCTGGAACCAATCATGAGCATGGTGCAGGATAGAAACAGTCCATACAGGTTAGCCCCTCACTGAGCAGAACAGGGTAGCAAAAGGAAAAGAATGGATCTGAAGGGGCAATAAGACACTCAGCAAATATGTTTTAGGAAAATTAGTCAGGCAGTAAGTAGTATGCAGAACAGATTATAAGAATGAGTCTTAATGTAGGTTCTTGTCTTTTGTTTTATTTATGTGATGCATTACATTGATTGTTTTGCTAATGTGGAACCAACCCTACATACGTGGTATGAATCCCACTTGATCATGATGAAAATTTTTTTGATATGTTGTTGAATTCTATTGGCTAGAATTTTGTTGAGGATTTTTCATCTAAGTTCATGAGGGACATAGGTCTGTAATTTTCTTTTTATGTGGTGTCTTCACCTAGTTTTGGTATCAGGGATATGCTGGCTTCATAGAATGAGTTTGGGAGTATTCCATCCTTTTCTATGCTCTGAAACACCTTTAGTAGTAGTGGGGTTAACTCTTGCATTTATCCCATTTGACACTTACTCGGCTTCTTAAATCTGTAGATTTAGTTCTTTCATCAAATTTGGGGAGTTTTTAAACATTTTTTTTAATTACTTTTTCAGTACTATTCTTTATTCTTTAGCACCTCTCCTTCTTGAGGACCAGTAGCTGCATGTTAAGCTTCCTCCTGGGGCCTACCCTGGCAAAAGCAGAGATCCCTGGCTCATCACAGAGGATGGGGTTTAATAAAGGTATAATATGAGTTGATACCTTCCTGATGAAAGTGGGGGACTGCCTCACACAACCTCATTGCCTCCACATGGGGATTTAATCTCAACTCCTCACTAGGTTCCTGACACTAGGGCAGGGACGTGGGGGGCTGACTTATACCACATTATTGCTGCAGGGTGGGAACGGAAGCTCAGCTTCCTGCTAGGCATTGCTGACACCAGGTGAAGTGGGGGAGGTGAGAAGTAGAGTATCCACTAGCTCCACCTCCTACCACTTCTTTGATGTACGTGGGTGTGGAGGCTCAGTCCCCACTGGTCCCAAATGTGTTATTTTTAGAAAAATAATAATAATCTGGTGTAAGTATAGAGGCAGGATGAAATAGAGAGGTGAAAAATTTGATGACAGGAAAAATAGTTGGTAGACAATGCTAATGATTTAGCTTGAGATGACAGGAGTCTTAACTAAAATAACAGCTCCAAAGATTTAAAAAAAGGAAATAATACATTCTGAAAAAAATTTTTAGTATCTGATAAAAGTGGGGCCCTGGAAGAGAGAAGAAAAAAGGATGATTAGAGAAAGAATAGAGCAATTTAAAAAAAAAAAAAAGGGAAGTGCTTTAGAGTACTTGAGATGACAGCAAAACATCCAAGTGGAAATATACAATATAACTGGGAATATATATTTGGGACTTAGAAGTGAGCCAGAACTTGATATACACATTTCGAAAGCATCATTATAGAGTTGACAGATAACAGATGTAAAAATACAAATCTTTGTAAAAAAAAAAAAAAAAAAAAGGATAAAAAGAGATAAAGCTGAGGTATGGAGCTGTTGAAAAAAAGAAGAGCTAGCAAAAATAATACAAAGAGTGGTTGGAGAGGCAGAAGGATAATCAGTCTGATAAGGGGAAGAGAGTGGTCAGTATTTATGCTAATCATCAAATGCTACAGATCATGGAAACAAACTAAGAAATCTATGTGTGGCTTACTCAGATTCCCACTTACCTACCACTACCATCACCCCAAAGATACTGTACGGTGGTGATTTACTTATCTGTCTTTTAATTTCAATACAGCTAAAATTCAATTATCGAAAATGATGAGTGTTAATAAATAATGGAAGTATCGTTGTAATCATTCATTTGAATCCTCCCTCCTCACTTCCAAAAAAAAATGCTTTTCTCAACTGAAATGTAGAAATATATTCTTTAGACTATATCCCTGTCCCTACCTTAATAATTTTTTTTTTTTTTTTTTTGCCTTTTGCCTTTTGCCATCTTTTGTATGCATGTGTGTGTGTGTGGTAAATATGTCTGTGACAAAACATTTGTTAACAGTCTTTACATGTGAAATTTGTTGACATTAACTTATTCATCATGTTGTGCAACCATCACCATTATCCATATCCAAATTTTCCACCACCCTTAACTGAAGCTCGGTGTCCTCTAAGCAATGAGCCCTCCTTCCCCACTCCCTCTCACCTGCCCCTGGTGACCACTAATAACCTTAGGTCTGTATACATTTGCCTATCGTGGATATTTCATGTAAGTGGAATCATACATTACCTTACCAAGGTGTTCATGAAAAATGAAATATTTAATTAGGCCTTAGTTTCATATTTATTACTTAGTGCTACCTGGTCAAAAAGAGAGAAGAATTTATAATTCAGATGTTTCAAAACGAGCAATATCCAATAGAACTTTCTAATAACAGCCACATGTGGCTACCAAGCACTTGAAATGTGGCTATTGTGACTAAGAAATTGAATTTTTTATTTAATCTAATTTAACTTTAATAGCCATGTATGGCTACTGGCTACCATATCGGACAGTGCCATTTCAGACAATTGAAAATTTCAAATACAACATCTCTAGTCAGGGGAATCTAACTAGACCTTATGTTTTGACTTTGAAACTCTATGTATAGCCATAATAACTGAACAATTATCTATAATAACTGAACAATTATCTTATATCCAATGCTAATTCTATACCCCCTTATTGTTTTCAATTCTATTAACTCTCATATTTTACTTACGTGGGTTTAGAGAACATGGTTTTCAAGGAATATTTAGACCCATGTTTAAGCTGATCTCTCAGGTCTTCAAGTTTTTGCATTTGCTTTATTACTTGTGCGATCCCTGAAGATACTGTTTTATCAGGTACTGGAAGGTCATCTTCTGAATAAGTTTGATCTGTACTTAACTAAAATAATAAAACTAATCAGTTACTTAGGAAATACCCTTTCTGCTCTCCATACCTCAAAAGAAATTTTATCATTTAACTTATCATATCTCAGTAATTATTAGAATTTATTCTTATCTATTTTTTTATAGTTATACTCAAATGCTGATATATTATTGTACAATATACTTAGATAAGAGCAATTATCTAACAGAATAACAGATTAGTGTTGACTATTACATGTCAAAACTGAAATTGAATTTTCTGTTTATTATTTTAACAAATATAATTTAAAGCAAGTTTGATAATACTAAAACAGGGATAAATTAAATGCAATTCAAAGTATTTAAAAGTGATACTAAAACAATTGCTTCTCTAAAAAAAAAAAAAAGACAGTAATTTGCTCTCAAAAGCTAACATCCCTTACTACTAATTCACAATACAAAAAAGTCTGTAAAGCTGGTATTTCTTCAGTTTGCATAAGAAAGACTGAGACCCATTTGGGTATCTAAAACCTTTTGAATAGGCTGAGCTAAAAAGTAATGGGCAGCGAGGAGGTCAATAAGATCCAAAGAATTAGATGACAGATCATAATTCGTATTCTAAGCAATAAGTCTACTTAAAGAAAGTTCAGCAAGAACAAAGAAACCACAGTGAAAAATTTAGAAACAGTCAATATGTGGAGACGAAAACAATCAGAATAACCATCGGTGTTCAGAAAGTTTTGCAACAGAATAGCAGAGACCCACCCATGGAAAAACCTCCAATTCTTAAAATGTGTGGGAAAGCTGGAGAAGAAACAGAAGTCAGAAGGGGAGGAAGAGAATGAAAACAAGGAGGAGGGGGAAAAGGAGTGAAGAGAAGAGGGAGTGGAAGTCAAGGCACAGTTCTAGGTCCTAGCAAAAAGAAATTCTGGCATTGGGGGATTAAAACAGAAACTCAGTTTTAGAGTAAGAAAAAAAAAAAGCAGCACAGGATGAAAACCTGATGTACACCAATATTTAATGGCTGAAAAAAAAAGATGAACCTGAAAAGGAGACAACCAAAGAGGTAAAAAAAAAAAAAAAAAAAAAAGCACACCAGTAAACCAGTTGCCAACGAGTCAATGCCAACTCATGGCAACCCCACGTGTGTCAGACTTGAATTGTGCTCCACAGGATTTTTCATGGTTGATTTTTCCAAAGTAGGTTGCCAGGTCTTTCTTCCAAGGCCCCTTTGGGTGAACTTGAACCTCCAACCAAGTACATTGACTTTTTGCACCACCCAGGGATTCCAAGACAATAGTCAGGACAGTGTAATCACAGAATCAAAGGAATAGTGTTTTTTTGTTTTTTAAAGAATTGATCAATAATGTTAACTATGGTTGAGATAAAGAAAAACACTTGTTGAATTTAACAACTTACAGATGGCTGGGAACCATACAGAAAGAAGGATCTCTGCTATAGACACAGAATCCAGTCTGAGAAGACTGAGAAATGCTTGAGAAGGAAGAACATAGAGTATACTAAACTGTTACAAAAAAAAAAAATGGCTCTAAATCTGTAACATATATTCTTAGGTGCCGCTGAGTCAGTTCCGGCTAATAGAGATCCTATGTACAACAGAACAAAACGCCGCCAGATCCTGCATCATTCTCACAATCATTGTTGTGCTTGAGTCCATTGTTGCAGCCACTGTGTCAATCTATCTCGTTGAGGGTCTTCCTTTTTTCTCTGACCCTCTACTTTACCAAGCGTGATGTCCTTCTCCAGGGACTTATCCCTCCTGACAACACGTCCAAAGTGTGTGAGACATAGTGTCAACATCCTTGCTTTTAAGGCACATTCTGGTTGTATTTCTTCCAAGACAGATTTATTTGTTCTTTTCACAGTCCACGATATATATTCAATATTCTTCTTCAACACAACAATTCAAAGTCATCAATTCTTCTTTGGTCTTCCTTATTCATTGTCCACCTTACACATGTATATGAGACAAATGAAAACAACACGGCTTGGGTCAGGTGCACCTTACTCTTCAAGGTGACATCTTTTCTTTTCTACACTTTAAAGTGGTCTTTTGCAGTAGATTTGCCCAGTGTAATGAGTTTTTTGATTTGCTGACTGCTGCTTCTGTGGGTGATGATTGTGGATCCAAGTAAAATGAAATCCTTGACAGCCTCAGTCTTTTCTCCCTTTATCACAATGTTGCTTATTGGTCCAGTTGTGAGGATTTTTGTTTTCTTTATGTTGAGGTGCAATACATACTGAAGGCTGTAGTCTTTAATCTTCCTCAGTACAAGCTTCAAGTCCTCTTCCCTTTCAGCAAGCAAGGTGGTCTCATCTGCATAATGCAGGCTGTTAATGAGTCTTCCTTCAATCCTGATACCCTGTTCTTATTCGTATAGTCCAGCTTCTCAGACTATTTGCTCAGCATACAGATTGAATAAGTATGGTGAAAGGATACAACCCTGACACACACCTTTCCTGACTTTAAGCCAGTCAGTATCCCCTCGTTCTGTTAGAATGACTGCTTCTTGATCTATGCACATGTTCCTCATGAGCACAATTAAGTGTTCTGGAATTCCCATTCTTCACAATGTCATCCAAAATTTGTTATGATCCACACAGCAAATGCCTTTGCTTAGTAAATGAAACACAGGTAAACAACCTTCTGGTATTCTCCGCTTTCAGCCAGAATCCACCTGACATTAGCAATGTTTTCTCTGGTTCCACGTCCTCTTCTGAATCCACCTTGAATTTCTGGCAGCTCTCTGTCGATGTACTGCTGCAGGTGGTTTTGAATGATCTTCAGCAAAATTTTACTTGCATGTGATATTAATGATATTGTTCGATAATTTCTGCATTCTCTTGGAGTCACCTCTCTTAAGAATAGGCATAAGTATGGATCTCTTCCAGTCAGTTGACCGGGTAGCTGTCTTCCAAATTTCTTGGCATAGACGAGCAAGCACTTCCAGCACTGCATCTGTTTGTTGAAACATCTCAATTGGTACTCCATAAATTCCTGGAGCCTTTTTTTTGCCAATGCCTTCAGTGCAGCTTGGACCGCCTCCTTCAGCACCATCAGTTTCTGCTGTTCTGCTACCTCCTGAAATGGTTGAACGTCAAACAATTCTTTTTAGTATAGTTGCTCTGTATATTCCTTCCATCTTCCTTTGATGCTTTCTGTGTAATTTAATATTTTCCCCTTAGAATCCCTCAATATTGCAACCCGAGGCTTGAATTTTTTCTTCAGTTCTTTCAGCTTGAGAAATGTTCTTCCCTTTTGGTTTTCTAACTCCAGGTCTTTGCACATGTCATTATAATACTTTGTCTTTTCAAGCTGCCCTTTGAAATCTTCAGCTGAGCTCTTTTACTTCATCATTTCTTCCATTTGCTTTAGCTACTCTACATTCAAGAGCAAGTTTCAAAGTCTCTTCTGATATCCATTTTGGTCTTTTATTTCTTTCCTGTCTTTTTAATGGCCTCTTGCTTTCTTCATGTATGATATACTTGATGTCATTCCACAACTCATCTGGTCTTTGGTCATTAGTGTTCAACACATCAAATTTATTCTTGAAATGGTCTGTAAATTCAGATGGGATATACTCAAGGTTGTACTTTGGCTCTCAAGGACTTGTTCTAATTTTCTTCAACTTCAATGTGAACTTGCATATGAGCAATTGATGGCCTGTTCCATAGTTAATCTTCTTCTGACTGATTATATTGAGTTTTTCTATCATCTCTTTCCACAGATGTAGTCGATTCGATTCCTGTGTATTCCATCTGATGAGGTCCATGTTTATAATTGACATTTATGATGGTAAAAAAAGGTATTTGCAATGAAGAAGTAATCCGTCTTGCAAAATTCTATTATGTAATCTCCAGTATCATTTCTATCACCAAAGCCACATTTTCCAACTACCAATCCTTCTTCTCTGTTTCCGACATTCACATTCCAATCACCAGTAATTATCAGTGCTTCTTGATTGCATGTTTGGTCAATTTTAGACTACAAAAGTTGGTAAAAATCTTCAATTTCTTCATCTTTGGTATTAGTGGATGGTACATAAGTTTGAATAATAGTTGTATTAACTGGTTTTCTTTGTAGGTGTATGGATATTATCTGATAACTGACAGCATTGTACTTCAGGATAGATCTTGAAATGTGCTTTTTGATGATGAATGCAACGCCATTCCTCTTCAAATTTCATTCCCATTGTAGCAGACCACATGGTTGTCTGATTCGATGGCCAAAACCAGTCCATTTCAGATTGCTAATGCTTAGGATATCAATGTTTATGTGTTCCATTTCATTTTCGACAATATCCAGTTTTCCTAGATTCATACTTCGTACATTTCAGGTTCTGATTTTTATTGGGTGTTTGCATTTGCTGCTGTTTCTTCTCATTTTGAGTCATGCCACATCAGTAAATGAAGGTCCTAAAAGCTTGACTCCATCCACATCATTAAGGTCAACTCTACTTTGAGGAGGCAGCTCTTCCCCAGTAATCTTTTGAGTGCCTTCCAACTTGAGGGGCTCATCTGCCGGCACTATATCAGACAATGTTCCACTGCTAGTCATAAGGTTTTCACTAGCTAATTCTTTTCAGAAGTAGGCTGCCAGGTCCTTCTTCCTAGTCTGTCTTAGTCTGGAAGCTCAACTGAAACCTGTCCACCATGGATGACCCTGCTGGTATTTGAATACTGGTGGCATGGCTTCCAGCATCACAGCAACACACAAGTCCCCACAGTCCAACAACCTGACAGATGCATGGAGGTGTAATGCATACTCCACAGCAAAACTCTTAAGGTTTTATAGAAAAATTCATAAACAACTCCTCATCGTTTGATGTCCCTACTTGTCCCTTTCAAGGAAAGAATGCCCAGATTGATCTCTTTACTATGTGCTAGCTTATCAGTTGAATAACACTTTTTTTTTTTTAAGTAAATTAGTGTCATTGTTCCTGGGCTGTCTGCAATGTTTTTTGCTCTTACAAATCTTGTTTTTTGCCTTTATTTTCTAGCAATAATTTAATGATTGTTTCCTTCATGTGGGCAAGCTAACATACAAAATAATTTTTAAAAATTGGTTTGAAGGACAAAAGAGAAATAGGCCTGCAGCTGGAGAGGAACGTGGTATCAAATGAGAGAGCCTTTAGCATATTTAAAAAATGAAAGGAAGAATACAATTGAATGGGATGTAGATATGAAAATATGAGTCTTATATAAGAGCAAAGAACAGCATCTCTGTTTTTAGAGGAGCAAAAGAAAATAGTAAGAATACGGACATAAGTCAGTTTTTGTAGAGTTGAAGGAGTTCCAAGCAATGGCTTGTATTTTGAGCCTTCCAAGTCACTGGCAAAGAGTGAAGAGGAAAATGGAACTCAGAGAGTGGGTTTGAGATGGTAGTTAAAAGGGTTGAAATTCGTTTTAGACATACAATAGAACTGCCAGGCAGTATCCGGGTCAATTGTGCCTGACCTATTCCATCACTTTCTTTAGTGGTGTTTCACTGTTAAGCTATAGGCCTGGGAAAAAAAAAAAAAGGCAAAGCAAATAATTGCATTCCTTCAGGTTAAGTTTTATTAGACAGATGCAATCAAAAAACAAAAAGGTAAGTGAGATCAGGAAGTTAGGAAATTTGCTGAGATGTAGTACATAGTCTCCAACCTGAATAAATAGTAAAAAGAATAAACTGGTCTTGATGAAGTCAAAGAGTGTTCAGAGTAGTACTTAAATAATTGGAAAGATGGAAATGTGTAGTTCAAGAATAAATTCCTTGAATTAGTGATTTTTAAAATAAAGCAATTTGGCTGATGACAAGGTCCAGAATGTGACTGAAAATAGGTACCTGAGGTGAAAAAGGACACTAGACCTTCGGAGATGAAGAGATCAAGGAACTAACAGGCCAGGGATTTGGATGGGTCTTGCATTGACAGGACTAGGTATTGAAAGACAAGAGTGAGACAAACCCATGCATAAAGTAGAATAAAAAAGAAGTTGGTAGATAAAAAATAAGAAGGTAAAAGACAAGCTGAATTGCACAAGTCACAAAAAAGTACTTATTTTACAAGAACGTAAGGGAATAATGAACTTTGCCCTAACCCTAAAAAAAAAAAAACCCTACATCTCTAGAAATATATGGCCAATGTGCCATGATCAAAGAACTACTAACATTCTTCCAATGTCAGCTATAGCTATCCTAAAACAAAGAGCAGACAGACCATGAAAGTCTTCTATTCTGGGGCCACACGGAAAATAATGAGAGGGCACTAGGAGATAGGCACAATTTCTATCTTTAACCTTTAATTTTAAATCTGAAGAAAAGGGGCCTTTGTTTAAAGTACCCAGGTTTCAAGAGTGTTTACTTGGACTGAACTTTAAGAGTGGCCAGGGAACTAAAATAATGCTGTAAATCATTAAAGCTATCCTGGAATTGTTCTCCTATAGTAACTGCATATATAAAGTATTTTCCAAAATAGAATTTTAAAAAACCCTAAAGACAGATACCAATGGTTCTCAAACTGCTGGCAAAACACCTGAAAATCCAAAGTATAAAAGATCTTTTAAATAACATATTAAGTTTAAAGAAAACCAATACATAATTTTATATCTAAGCATATACATTATATATAATTTTTTAAATAACAGGAGAAAAGTTTAAATTGATAAAATTCTCTTATAACCTAACTCTATGTAAATTAGGAAAATAATAACTATTCAGTTATATGTCAGTTGAACTCAGAGAATACCAGATATATACAGAAATACAGTTTGCACGGTGCAGAATCAGGTAATGTCTTGCCCTGTTACCTGTAAGGTCGCCATGCATCAGAGCTGAATCCATGGCAACTAGCAACAACAAGAGTTTGTAAAGCACTGAGAAAGATTTTATTGCACCCATTTATTCCTTCTAAATCTAAAATCAAAAAATTACATCATAACCAAAGAGTATTCAAAACTTTATAACTTACTGTACTTTAAATTAGTTTTCAAATGAGTCAAAATATCAATTTAATTAATTTAACAATTAAAAAACGTTATATTTACCTCCTCCATCTGATTGACCTGATGCTGAAACCACTTTCAAAAAAATAAAAAATAAGTATCAGTTATTCACAAGTTAAATTTCTACAATGAAATAAATATATGTGTATGTGTCTTCATCTACCAAACATTAGTCCTGCTCTAGACATTAGGTTATCCTGGGATTCAGACAGAGGGTTAATACAACATGCAACTGGAACATAAAATTTTTATATATACATAGCAGAAGTTTTGGGAGTTCTGTCTTTCCCAAAACTTAGAAACTATTCTTCATTTACATGTATTTCTGTATTAAATTTCAGTAGGATTAATAATATTAAGTATATTGAACTTACCTTAAAAAGAGATTCCAAAATCTGGAAAGTAAAGTTAAATAATATATTCAAAAATTGAATTCTTCACAATTTATAATATTTATTTCATTTCTCTTGCAATTTTCAATACCCAAAATACACTAATTGCTAAAGTGAAATTTTATAAATCTGTAATTCAAAATCATAATATTTTTGTATTTCGAGGCAACCTAGTTATGAAATGTCCTTAAAATTTCAATCCTTCCTTATAGGTCTCTGTTATGAGGTCCCAAAATAATTCACAGGTACGATTTCATAGGTTTTCTTAACACGGGAAAGAAAAAAAATTTAAATCTCTCTTGGAGGAGTATTATTTTTTTCATATAGCAGAGTACAATAATGAAAAACAATGTCTTCCCAATACAACTTCAATATAGCTGTGTCCTGCTAAAGGGCTTATAAATTCAAGATATAAAATATTATATGACTACTTAGTGTTTTTAAAGAGAAATGCAAAAAACTAATTTGGGAGACTGCAAGAGAAAATGAATAAACGTAAAAAGCAATCATGTAATTAAAAAATATCAGTATTTACCACTTAGAAAATATAATGTTCAAACGATCAAATTTTCCAAAAAAATGAAACCCATGCTATCATATCTGGGTAAAAGCTTTGAATTACATCATTTAAAAACATACATTATTAAATTATTCAGTCATGAAAAGTAATTACTAACAACTACACAAAAATCAGTTTAATCTAAAATTTCTCTTTTTAGCACTAACTCTAGAGCCAAATCAAAACCAAGCCCATTGTCATCAAGTCGACTTCAACTCATAGCGACCCTATAGTCAGAGTAGAACTGTCCCATAGGGTCTCCAAGGAGCAGCTGGTGGATTCAAACTGCTGACTTTTTGCTTAGCAACCGTAGCTCCTAACCACTACACCACCAGGGCTCTAACTCCCAAGCAGTGGTTCACCAAGTGTGGTCCAACAACCAACAGCATCAAGCATTACCTAACAAGCATAATTGTGAGAAATGCAAATCTTAACACCTAACCTCAGCCTACTGAATCAGAAATCAGAGGGGCTGAGGTTTAGCAATTTGTGTTTTAACTAACCCTGCAGATAATTTCTTTGCATACTGAAGTTTGAGAAACATTGGGCTAAATAGTAAGAAAACATAGATCTAACGAAAAAAGGGTGAGACTCTCCAGAAAACATACTAAGAAAATTAATGTCCACTTGTTAAGGAAAATATTTTTAGCTATAAAAAGGCTTAGCACACCTACAGATTGTGAAAGAATTTTCAGCTATGACATCTCCGGCCAGCGCCTGATCTCTAAAATCTATATGATTCTGTTAAAACTCAACCACAAAAAGACAAACAACCCAATCAAGAAGTGGGCAAAGGATATGAACACCCACTTCACTAAAGAAGATATTCAGGCAGCTAACAGATACATGAGAAAATGCTCTCCATCGTTAGCCATTAGAGAAATGCAAATTAAAACTACCATGAGATTCCATCTCACTCCAACAAGGCTGGCATTAATCCAAAAAACACAAAATAATAAATGTTGGAGAGGCTACGGAGAGGTTGGAACTCTTATACACTGCTGGTGGGAATGTAAAATGGTACGACCACCTTGGAAATCGATTTGGCACTTCCTTAAAAAACTGGAAATAGAACTACCATACAATCCAGCAATCCCACTCCTTGGAATATATTCTCGAGAAATAAGAGCCTTTACACGAACAGATATATGCACACCCATGTTTATTGCAGCTCTGATTACAATAGCAAAAAGCTGGAAGCAACCAAGGTGTTCATCAACAGATGAATGGTTAAATAAATTGTGGTATATTCACGCAATGGAATACTACGCATCAGTAAAGAACAGTGACGAATCTGTGAAACATTTCATAACATGGAGGAACCTGGAAGGCATTATGCTGAGTGAAATTAGTCAGAGGCAAAAGGACAAATACTGTATAAGACCACTATTATAAGTTCTTAAGAAATAGTATAAACTGAGAAGAACACATTCTTTTGTGGTTACAAGGGGGGGAGGGAGGGAGGGTGGGAGAGGGTTATTTACTGATTAGTTAGTAGATAAGAACTACTTTAGGTGAAGGGAAGGACAATACTCAATACACGGAAGGTCAGCGCAACTGGACTGGACCAAATGCAAAGAAGTTTCCAGGATAAACTGAATGTTTCAAAGGTCATCGGAGCAAGGGCGGGGGTTTGGGGACTATGGCTTAAGGGGACTTCTAAGTCAATTGGCAAAATAATTCTATTATGAAAACATTCTGCATCCCACTTTGAAATGTGGCATCTGGGGTCTTAAATGCTAACAAGCGGCCATCTAAGATGCATCAATTGGTCTCAACCCACCTGGATCAAAGGAGAACGAAGAACACCAAGGTCACATGATAACTATGAGCCCAAGAGACAGAAAGGGCCACAGGAACCAGAGACTTACATCATCCTGAGACCAGAAGAACCAGATGGTGCCTGGCCACAATCAATGACTGCCCTGACAGGGAGCACAATGGAGAACCCCTGAGGGAGCAGGAGATCAGTGGGATGCAGAACCCAAATTCTCATAAAAAGACCAGACTGAGACTAGAGGAATCCCGGCAGTCATGGTCCCCAAACCTTCTGTTGGCCCAGGACAGGAACCATTCCCGAAGACAACTCATCAGACGTGGAAGGAACTGGACAATGGGTTGGAGAGAGATGCTGACGAAGAGTGAGCTACTTGTATCAGGTGGACACTTGAGACTGTGTTGGCATCTCCTTTCTGGAGGGGAGATGGGAGGGTAGAGAGGGTTAGAAACTGACAAAATTACCACTAAAGGAGAGACTGGAAGGAGGGAGCAGGCTGACTCATTAGGGGGAGAGTAAGTGGGAGTATGGAGTAAGGTGTATATAAGCTTATATGTGACAGACTTACTTGATTTGTAAACGTTCACTTAAAGCTCAATAAAAATTATTAAAAAAAAAAAAAAAAGGCTTAGCAAGTGATGTCCACTAAAACACACTCCCTTGGGATTATTCATTCTTACCCCTATCAAGGGAGACTCCACGATTCTCAAAACCTCCCTTCCGGCCTTGGAATTGACAGGAAACTCAGTTATTATACCATATCTCAATGCAAACACTCACTGTAATCAGAACTCTACAATTATTTAAACCCCTAAATCTAGAACAGTGGCCTTCTCAGTTACTGAGGAAACCCACATTATCAGTTACTGATACTGTTAATTCTAGAATGTTATTGATAAAAACAAGTGGAGATCAAATATGAGCAAAAATTAACAACATAACAGACAAATATTAAATAGAAAGAGAAAACACTATGAAACTATGGAGCAATGTCTATAAAGAGCCCAGGGAAAATATTAAATCTCCATTCTAAATTTAAACACCTTAGCATTTAAGTGTGAAGGCAAAATGAAACTATTTTCAGAAATTTAAGAATTTATAAACTATTCTACTACACATTCTAATCTAGCAAAAACAACAGCAACAAAAATCAATCCTAGGAAATTAAAGACAAGAAAAGACTATGAGCAAAATAACCAGAAAATAACCTATTCTGAAATATTGCTGTTAATGTGGCTGGAGTTTTACTCAATTTTATGGAAAGCTTCTTAAAGAAAAAGGACAAAATTTAAAAAAAAAAAAAAAAAAGGTAAAATAATAAGAATCTGAAGCTAATATACCTGATAGGCATATTAGGTCAGAGGAGGCCAAAACAGCACTTCAAGAAGAGCAAAATGGTCAACAACATCATATTTGCTGAGGTGTCAAGAAACATGTCCAATGGATTTTCAGCACCATTGGGGTCATTACTATTCTTAGAGGGCTATTTCTATAGACTTTGAAGGCAGAAGTCAGCCTGAAGTATTAAGGAATGGGTAGATGAGAAAAATGAACATTTAAGTACAGAAAATTTTTTCAAGACGACTTCTTGGGAAAAGGTAGAAAGGGATATATAGGGCAGTACTAGAGGGCAATGTGCACTCAATGGAAGGGTTTTATAAAATGAGAGACAATTGTTTAAAAGTCAATGAACATTTTCATTTTTGTCTATAACTTTAACATGCCAGAGTCGCACTTCCTGGTTAAAAAAAATTACTAAAGGGTATGATGTATTTTAATATATTTGTAGACTATTTGTGTTTTCTCTTCTATGAAATGTCTTTTCATTCCCTTTAAATAAAGCATTTTGTAGTGGCTTGTTTCTCTTACTCACAGATAAATAGAAGTTATCTATATGTTCTGAGTAATTCTTTGTCAGTTTATGTTATCCAAATATTTCACCCTATTTGAGACCTCTCATGCCCCTTTATGGATTTTTTAAAGATAACTGATGTTTTACTTTTAAAATAGTTGAATTTAGCAATGTTTCCTCTTAAGATCTATATTTTGTTTTGTAATTGTTCCTTCCCCCAGGTCATAAAGATAGCCCCATAGCCTCCTATTATTTCCTCCTCAGCTTTTTATTGTTTCTTCTCTTACATTTAGGTCTTTAATCCATCTGAAACTGATTTTTGTATATGTTATGAAATAGGAGTCCATTTTTGTTTCTTCCATATGAATAACCAATCATCCCAGAACCGTTTATTGTAGTACTTACTCTGCCCTAAATAAAATTTTCCACATACAGAAGTTCCTATTTCTTTGAGTCCATTGATCTGTTTGTCTAGCCTTGTATCAAAACTACACACGATTAGTTTTATAATTATATATATAATTAATACAGCATTACAATAATTAATATAGCTTTATAATAAATCTTGATATCAGTTAGGGCAAGTCTTCCAACCTCATTCTTTTTCTTTAGGACTCACTTGGTTATTTTTGATCTGTTGAACTTCCATATAAAATTTAAAATCACTTTTAAATTTTTGTCGAAAGAAAAACTATTAGGGCACTTAGGGAGTTATGTCAGTGAAAACAGCAGAGTAGGGAACCCAAGGACCCATCCGCCACAGAAACATCAAACAAACAATCAAAAATTGACAAAATCAACTTTGTCAGACTCTGGAACATGGCTTTACAGCAACCACGAGAATGCTGAGTTGAGAAAAAGGTAACTTAAACACAGGAGGAGAACTTTGTGGCATTTTTAAGTTCACCTTGCCCCACCTACTTACCCAGCACAGCTATAGTCTTAAATATGGCAGGCGACATTCCAACTGTGGGAAACTGGTTCCGAGGGAGCAAATGGCCTGGTTCCCAAGGAGTTCTGTTTGTCTGTTTGGACCTGTCTAGAAATTCCCCGAAGGACTAACACATAAGGAGGTTGCCTTTGTTTCACTTAACTCAGAACTTTTTGGGGGCAGAAAGTTGGCTTGAGAAAGGATGGCCTGGCTAAGCATTCAAGGAGTATTCCAACACAGGGCCAATCTTCAAAGATTGGAGAGTATCCCTTTTCTTCTTCTTTTCATGCTTTTGGAGACAGGCATCTAAGGAAATCTCTGTCAAACCCACTAGCTGACAAAACACTAAAGGAACAAAGACTTTAGAGTCAAAATATGGCAAAGAATATTGTTGTCATTGTCATTTGCCATTGAGTTGGCTCTGAATCAGTGTATAACACAATGAAACACTGCCCAGCCCTGTACCATCTTCATGATCATTGGTATGCTTCAGCCCATTATTACAGCTATTGTGTAATGTATCTCATAAAATGTTTTCTTCATTTTCATTGACCCTCTACTTTACTAAACATCATGCCCTTTTCTAACAACTGGTCTTTCCTGAAGATGTGTTCAAAGTAACCAAGACAAAGTCTAGCCATCCTGTATCTAAGGAGCATTCTGGCTGTACTTCTTCTGAGAATGATTTGTTTGTTCTTCTGGAAGTCTACAGTATATTTCATATTCTCCTCCAACACCATAATTCAAATGCATCAATTCTTCTGTCTTCCTTTTATATTGTCCAGCTTTTGCATGCATATGAAGTGATTAAAAAACCATGGCTTGGGTCAGGTGCACCTTAATCATCAAAGTGACACCTTTGTTTTAAAACTTTAAAGAGGTCTTCTACAGAAGACTAAGCTAATACAATGTATTGATGAATTTCTTAGCTGCTACTTCCATAGATTTTGATTGTTGATCCAAAAAGAATGATATTGTTGACAACTTCAGTTTCTTCATTATTTATCATTATATCATTTATTGATTTCATTTTAAGGATTTATTTTCTTCACATTCAGGGTCAATCCACACTGAAGGCTATAGACTAGAAGAGTTGTGGGATGACATCAAGGATGTCGTACACAAAGAAAGTGAAAATGACAAAGAATACAGTCTTTAAAAAATAGCTTTAAAACGTGACCAAACAAGCAACTAAAAACCACAGCAAGCCACGAAAACAAACTGTAAGGGAGTAGAAGGATCTGATTTCCACAGTTATCACATTATAATATTCAAAATACCCAGTTTCAAGAAAAAGTTAGGAGGCATGCAAAGAAATGAGAAATTATGCCCAACTGATGGGAAAAAATAAAATTAAAACTGTCCCAAAGGAAGCATAGACTTTAGGTTTACTAAACAAAGACTTTAAATGAACTGCCTTAAATATGCTCAAAGAGTTAAAGGAAACCATAGAGAAAGAAAGGGAAAAAAAAAATATCTCAACAAATAGAGAATACTAATAAAAAGATAGAAATTAAAAAAGGAACCAAATAGAATTCTGGAGCTGAAAAGTGCAATACATGAAATGAAAAATTCACTGGAAAGTTTCAACAGCAGATTTGAGCAGACAGAAGAAAGAGTCAGCAAACATGAAGACAGCTCAATTAAAATTATCCAGTCCAAGAAGCAAAAAATCTGGGGGTGGGGGGATGAAGAAAAATGAACAAAGTCTGAGGGAAATTTAGAACACTATCAAGTGTACCACCATATGCATAATGGAAGGAAGAGAGGGATAAAGGGGCAGAAAAAAGTATTTGAAGAATAATGGTCAAAAGCTACTCAAGTATTATAAAAGATATGAATATATAGATTGAAGAAGTATAGTGAATTCAAAATAGGATAATTGAAAACAGATCCACACTGAGACACAATATAATCAAACTGTTCTAAGACAAAGAGAGAATCTTGAAAGCAAAAGGACAGAAATATTATCTGCACAAGATCCTCCATAACAGCTGATTTCTTATCAGAGTATCAGGCCATAAGGCTTTGAATGACATATTTAAAATATCATGATAGAAAAAAAATCTTAATCAAGAATTCTATATTAAGCAAAACTATCCTTCTGAAATGAAGGAGAAACTGAAACATTGCATTATAAACAAAAGCTGAGAGAATTTGTCTATAATAGACCTGTCCAACAAAAAATGCTTCAGGCTGAAATGAAAAGACGCTAAATAGTAGTTTGAAACCATAAAATGAGAGAAAAACACTGGTAAAGGTAAATATATTGTCATTTTTGTTAGGTGCCATCAAGTCAATTTGAACTCATAGTGACCCTGTGTACAACAGAAGAAACACTGCCCAGTCCTGTGCCATCCTCATGATCTTTATTATGCTTGAGCCCATTGTTGCAGCCACTGTGTCAATCCATCTCATTGAGGGTCTTCCTCTTTTTCTCTGATTCTCTACTTTCCCAAGCATGATGTCCTTCTCCAGGGACTGGTCCTTCCTTATAACATGTCCAAATTATGTAAAATGAGGTCTCTCAATCCTTGCTTCTAAGAACCGTTCTGGCTGTACTTCTGCCAAGACAGATTTGTCCGTTCTTCTGGCAGTCCATGGTATATTCAATATTCTTCACCAACACCATATCTCAAAGGCATCACTTCTTCTCTGATCCTCCTTATTCACTGTCCAGCTTTTACATGCATATGAGGTGACTGAAAACTCCATGGCTTTGGTCAGGTGCACTTTAGTCCTTCAAGTGGCATCTTTGCTTTTTAACACTTTAAAAGAGGTCTTTTGCAGATTTGCCCAATACAATATGTCATTTGATTTCTTGGCTGCTGCGCCCACAGGCATTGATTGTGGATCCAAGCAAAATGAAATCCTTGACAACTTCAATATTTTCTCCATTTATCATGATGTTGTTTATTGGTCCAGTTGTGAGGGTTTTTGTTTTCTTTATGTTGAGGTGTAATCCATACAGAAGGCTGTGATCTTTGATCTTCATCAGTAAGTGTTTCAAGTCTTCTTCACTTTCAGCAAGCAAATTTGTGTCATCAGCATATCACAGGTTGTTAATGAGTCTTCCTCCAATCCTGATGCTGATTAAATATAAATAGTTAAATGTTAAGGTAAGGATTACTGTGCATTTGGTTTGTAACTCCTCTTATTTTCCTATGTGATTAAAAAGAAAAATGCTAAAATAACAGTTATAAATCTATCTTATTGGGCAAACATACAAAGATGTAATTCGTGACAATAACAACACAAAAGGGGAGGAAAAAGATGAACGGAAGCAGAGTTTTATACACTACTAAACCAAAACCGGTATTAATTCAAACTAGATTTTTATAAATTGAAGACGTGAATTGCAATCCACAGGGTGCCCATTAATAGAGTAACCAATGTATTTATACACATATATATGTAAAAGAAAATCTGAAGGAAATAAAAATAGTACAAAACAAAAAATCAATTAAACACAAAAGGCAGTAATGGAGGAAATGAGGAGCAAAATTAAAACAAATAACAAAACCTCAAAAGTAAATCCTTCCATATAAGTAATTAATTTAAAAGTAGATTAATTATGGTAATTAATATAAAAGTAAGTTAATTATGGAATACTACACAGCTATAAAGAATCATGATGAGTTCATATCATGAACTCATCCATGAAATATATCATGGATGAATCTGGAGGATGTTATGCAGAGTGGAATAAGTCAATCAAAAAAAGATAATTTTGTATGATCCCGCTTTTATAAAAAAAGAAAAAATAGGTAGACATACAGAAACCAATGTTCAGAGGGGGAGGGAGAGGGAATGACTCTGTAGACAGTAGGCACTCGTTATTTTTGATGATGAGAAAGGCTGAATGTAGACGAAGTTTGCACAACCTGACCAAGGTCAATGATGACACCAAGAAGTACACAAGAATAAGAGACATTGTTGTTAAATGCCATCAACATATATAATTTTGTAACAATAGCAATAACAACCAAAATATACATGAGTAGTTACATAGGTAGATATGTATGCATCTAATGTGTATAAGAAGGCATATATGTGTGTATGTATAGGTGTATCTGTAGGTGTCTGTTTATACATGTTTGTGTACGCTGCACAAATATTAACATATAATAAAGCACATAGGAAACACAGTCATGGATTCTTCCCAAGTGTAACCAAACACCTCGCAGAATTGGTTTACTGGGTTTGAAGGCTTAGGACAAATCTCATGGGATAAGTCCATGATTTGGTACAACATAGTCCATGAAGTTTATGATCTACATCCTAGTTTGATAAGTAGCATCTGGAGTCTTAAAAGCTTGTGAGTGGCCACCTAAAATATAACTATTGATCTCTACTCAACTGGAGCAAAAGAGGGAGAAGAAAACCAAAGACTAGAAGAAGAAACTGGTCTACAGGACTAACTGCCTACGTGAACCACAGCCTCATCTATTCTGATACCAGAAGAACTAGATGGTGCCTGGCTACCACTACCAACTGTTATGACCAGGGGTGCAACAGGTACTCCTGAAGAATGGGAGAAAATTGTAGAACAAAACTCAACTCCTTAAAAAAACACCAGACTTACTGGACCAGTAGAGACTTGAGGGATGCCCAAGGCTATTGCCCCGAAATACCCTTTAAATTTTGAACTGAAACCAATTCCAGAGGTCAACTTTCAGCTAAATAACACATTGGCTCATAAACAATATCACCCGTGAGTACTGTGGTCCTTTAAAAAAAAAATCTATATAAGACCAAACAGTCAACATTTACCTTAAAGCAAAGATGAGAAGATTGAGGGTAGGAACAGGGAAGCTAGATAAAAGGAAACAGAACAACCAACCAGAATGGAAACAATGAGAATGTTAACACAACATGGAAAATGTAACCAATGTCACTGAACAGTATGTACAGAAATTGTTAAATGAGAACCTAATTTGCTCTGTAAACAATAAAATGTTAAAAAAAAAAAAAGTAACTGGATTAAGCTTACCAATCAAAACACAGAAATCAACAGAATGGATTTTTCAAAAATGATTCAAGTGATGTTGTTTAAACAGACTTACTTTACATCCAAATATACAAGTATGTTGAAAGAGGAAGAATGAAAAGTGATAGTCCACACAAATAGTACCCAAAAGGAGTTGCGTGGTTATACTAATAACAAGCAAAATAGATTTTAGCTCAAAAAAGATTACAAGAGACTATGAAGGACATTATATATCAGTAAAAGTGACAATTCCTCAAGAAGATATAGCAATCATAACTACATATGCACCTACCCAATAAAGCACCAAAATATATATAAAGCGAGCATTGACAGAATTGTAGAATCAAGCAGTTCTAAAGTAATACTGGAGACTCCAGTATATTACTTTCAAAAAGAGACAGAAAATCAATAAGGAAATAGAAGACTTTAACAACACTATATATTAACTGGATCTAACAGACATAGAATACTCTACCCAATAACAGCAGAATATACATTCTTCCCCAGTGCACATGAATTTTTCTTCAAGATACACCATTTTTTAGGTCACAAAAGTCTTAGTAAATTTAAAATAATTTAAATCATACAAAGAATCTTCTTTGATCACAATGGAATGGAACTAGAAATCATAACACAAGTAAAAACGGAAACATCACAAATATGTGTGAATTAACATGTTATTAAACAAACAATGGGTAAAAGGAAAAATTCCAAGAGAAATTGGAAAATACTTGGATACGATTGAAAATGCAGGTACAACATACCAAAACTAATGGGACACAGCAAAGGCAATGTTCAAGGGGAAATTTACTGCTATAAATGCCTACCTTATAAAAGAAGGATGATCTCAAATCAGCAACCCAGCTTTAACCTTGAGGAACTAGAAAACGAAGAAAAAACGAAGACAAAAGCTATCAGAAAGAAGGAAATAATAAAGACAGAGTGGACATAAATGGAAAGGAGAATAGGAAAACAAGAGATAGAATCAATGACACCAAAGTTGGTTCTTAGAAAGATTGACAACAACAACAAAAAATGGTTAACTAGGTGGACAAAGAAAAAAGAAAAGACACAAATGACTAAATGCAGAAATGAAGGTGAGGACATTACTACTGATCCTACAGAGATAAAAGAATTATAACAATACTATGAACAATTGTATGCCAACAAACTAGACTGTTGTTGTTGTTAGGTGCCATTGAGCTGATTTTTGACTCAAAGCAACCCCATGTGACAGAGTAGAAGTGCCCCACAGGGTTTTCTAGGCTGTAATCTTTACAGGAGCAGATCACCAGGTCTTTCCCCCACAGAGTTGCTGTGTGGATCTGAAACATGAACCTTTCATTTCACAGCTGAGCACTTTCCCATTGCATCACCCGGGATAGCCAAGATGAAATGGACAAATTCCTAGAATCACACAACTACCTAAATGACTCAACAGGAAATAGACAATCTCAGCAGACTAGTAACAAGAGATTGAATCAGTAATCAAAACCTCACAACAGAGAAAACTCCAGGGCCAGAAGGCTTCACTGGGGAATTCTTTAAAGAAGAATTAACACCAATCCTTCACCAAACTTTACCAAAAACTAGAAGGAACAGAACACTTCCTAACTCATTCTCAAAACCAGCATTACCCTTATACCAAAGCCAGATAAACACATCACAAGAAAACTACAGACCAATATTCCTTAGGAATATAAATGCAAAATTCCTCAAGAAAACACTAACAAACTGAATCCGAGAGCATATTAAAAGGATTATTCACTATGACCTAGTGGGATTTATTCCAGGAATAGAAAGGTGGTTCATCTTTAAAAAAATCAATCAATGCAATACACCATATTAATACAACAAAGGAAAAAGCCACATGATCATCTCAATTGATACAGAAAAGCCATTGGGAAAAATTCCATACTCTCTCATGATAAAAACACTCAGCAAGCTAGGAATAGAAAGGAAATTCCCCAACAGGATGGTGGGCTTTTATGAAAAACCCACAGCTAAAATCATATTCAATGATTAAAGACTGAAAGCTTTCCCCCTAAAATCAGGAACAATATAAGGATGACAATTTTCACAACTGCTATTCAACATTGTGCTGAAAGTTCTATCCAGAGCAATTAGGCAAGAAAATTATACTGAAATTGGGGGAAAAAAAAAGTAAATACATCTCTGTTTGCAGATGACAAGATCCTATGTAATCCATTAAGAAAGCTGCTAAAGCTAACAAATAAATTTTATTAGCAAAGTGACAGGGTATAAAATCAATACACAAAGGTCAGTTGGTTTCCTTAAAGGTCGGCAATTCCTTACATTAGCAAAAAGAGCAATCCAAAAAAGGAAATTAAGGAAACAATTCCATTTATAATAGCATCTAAAAGAATGAAATGCCTAGGAATAAATTGAACCAGGGTCTCTATGAGTCAGAATCAACTCAATGGCAATGGGTTTGGTTTTGGTTTTGGTTTTTAGTTTAGAGAAGTGAAAGACCTAAACACTAAAAACTAAAAAATGTTGTTGAAGGAAAATTAAAGAAGACCTAAGAAAGTGAAAAACATTCTGTGTTCACGGATTGGAAGATTTAATACCGTACAGATGTCAATACTACACTAAATGATACACAAATTCAGTGAAATCTTTAACAAAATTCCAACAGTCTTTTTTTGCAGATATGGAAAAGCCAATCCTCAAATTCACATGGAATTTCAAGAGGCTCCAATAGCCAAAACAATCTTGAAAATGAAGAACAAAGTAGGAGGACTCACACTTCCCAACTGCAAAATGTACTCTAAAGCTACAGTAATCAAAACAGTGTGGTACTGTTATAAGGATGGGCACATAGATCAATGCAATACAATTGAGAATCCAGAAATAAACCCATACGTCTATAGTGAAATGGTTTTAGACAAGAGTGCCAAGTCCATTCAATGGAGAAAGAATAGCCCCTTCAACAAACAGTGCTGAGAAAGCTGGCTCTCTACTTGCAAAAGAATGAAGTTGGACTCACCACACACCACAAGCAAAAATTAACTCAAAAAGAATCAATGACTGAAATATAAAAATTAAAACTATAAAACTCTTAGAAGAAAACATAGAAGTAAAGCCTCATGTTAACAAAAAGTAAAGAGACAACCTATATAATAGGAGAAAATACTTGATAATTATCTGATAAAATTTTGATATCTACAATATACAAAGAACTCCTACAACTCAACAACAAAAAGACAATCCAATTTTAAAAAATGAGTAAAGGACTCAAATAGACATTTCTTCAAGGAAGATAGACAGAAGGCAATAACCACATGCAAAGATGCTCAATGTCATCAGGGCGTTGATTGTGGATCCAAATAAAACGAAAGCCTTGATGACTTTGATCTTTGTTAATCATGATGTTGCTAACTCACTAGGATGACTATTATCAGGAAAACTAACAAGGATGTGGATATATTGGAACCCTCATTCATTACTGGTAGGAATGTAAAATGGTGCAGCCACCGCAGAAAACCGTTTAGCAGTTCCTCAAAAAGTTAAACATAAAATTATTATGTGGCCCAGTGATTCCACTCCTAGGTGTATACCTAATAGACTTGAAAGCAGGGACTGAAATGAATGCTTGTATACCAATGCTCATAGCAGCATTATTCACAATAGCCAAATGGTAGAAACAACCCAAGTGTCCACGAACAGATGAATGGATATACAAAATGTATCACTGTATACACATGCAATGAGATATTATTCAGCCATAAAGAGAAATGAAGTTCTGATATATGCCATGACATGGGTGAAACTTGAAAAGTTGATGCTAAGTGAAATAAGTCAGGCACAAAAGAACAAATATTATATGACTCAATTTATGTGAAATATACAGAATAGGCAAATGCATAGAGACATAAATTTATTAATGGTTACCAGGGGCTGTAGGGAGTGAGGAATGTCCAGTTATTGTCTAAGGAGTACTGAGTTTCTGTTAAGGAGGAATGAAAACTTTTGGAAATAAGACAGTGGTGATGACTGCAGAACATGATGAAAGGAATTAATGCCACTGAATTACACACACTTAAAAATTATTAAAAAGGTAAAAGTTTTATTACATATATTTAGCACAATATGTTTTAAATAATTTTTTAAGAAGAAATGAAAATACGAAATGAATCTGAGAAACTGAGAAAAACTGACAAATACTGAAGATGGGCAAATGAGATCCAAAATATGAATAATAGGTGTCTGAGGACAAAAAATAAAGCAAGTGAATAGAACAAATATTGTTGTTGTTGTCGTTAGGTGCTGTCGAGTTGGCTCCAACTCATAGCAACGCTATGCACAACAGAACAAAACACTGCCCATTCCTGCACCATCTTTACAATTGTTGTTATGCTTGAGTTCATTGTTGCAGCCACTGTGTCAATCCACCTCATTGTGGGTCTTCCTCTTTTTCACTGACCCTCTACTTTACCAAGCATGATGTCCTTCTCCAGGGACTGATCCCTCCAGACAATATGTCCAAAGTACGTAAGACCCAGTCTCGCCATCCTTGGTTCTAAGGAGCATTCTGGTTGTGCTTCTTCTAAGACAGATTTGTTCATTCTTTTGGCAGTCCTTGGTATATTCAATATTCTTCACCAACACCACAATTCAAAGGCGTCAATTCTTCTTTGGTCTTCCTTATTCATTGTCCAGCGTTCACATGCATATGATGCGATTGAAAATACCATGGCTTGGGTCAGGCCCACCTTAGTCTTCAAGGTGACTTCTTTGCTCATCAACACTTTAAAAAGGTCCTTGGCAACAGATTTACCCAATGCAATGCATCTTTTGATTTCTTGACTGCTGCTTCCATGGCTGTTGATTGTGGATCCAAGTAAAATGAAATCCTTGACAACTCCAATCTTTCCTCTGTTTATCATGATGTTGGTCATTGGTCCAGCTGTGAGGATTTTTGTTTTCTTTATGTTGAGGTGCAATCCATACTGAAGGCTGTGGTCTTTGATCTTCAATAGTAAGGGCTTCAAGTCCTTTTCACTTTCAGCAAGCAAGGTTGTGTCATCTGCATAACGCAGGTTGTTAATGAGCCTTCCTCCAATCCCGAGGCCTTTTCTTCATATAGTCCAGCTTCTTGTATTATTTGCTCAGCATACAGATTGAATAGGTATGGTGAAAGAATACAACCCTGACACATAACTTTCCTGACATTAAACCAATCAGTACCCCCTTGTTCTGTCTGAACAAATATTAAAAACTAAAATTCAGGATAACTTTCCTAAATTTTTTTTAAAAATTGAAACGACAAATTAAGAGCATACCATGTACCTGAAAATCTTTGCCCAGAATGATCAATACTAATATATATCCTAGTGAAATTGCTGAACATTCCAAAAAATTTTAAAAGAAAAATAAATGACTTATAAGGGAATGAAAACTAGATTACTATTTGACTTTTGTACAACTCTTCATGCCAGAATGAATATTAACGTATTTATGATACTCAAGGAAAGAAAATGTAAACCAAAAACTTATGTCCATCAAACCTGTCATTAACATGCAAGAACACAATGAATATTGTTCCCATGAGCTCTTACTGAAAAATCTACTAGAAAAGGAGCTTCACACAACTAAAATGTAGAGAGATACCAACGTAAGGTCTAGTTGTAAGTATTAAACGTATAGTTACCTGAAGTGCTAAAACTAAATGAAGGTTAAAAAAGGAGAGAGAAGAGTATGTAACCATTTTATGCTCTGTCAATGTAGATACAGCACAACTATAAGAAAAGGGGGGGAATGAAGCAAGCATGTACAAAACATAAGAATTATTATTGTAATGATATAGGCAGGTGATAGTATTATACAATTATTATGACTATAATGTGATAATAGACTATGCTATATTAGTATGCTATTGTTATTCTGAAGGGTTGTGTGTTTTTCTAGATAAGGCAAAGGAACGATTATGGGATATTCTAATTCTGTTGTTCCTTGTGTCCTTGAAACCCACGATTCTCAGTATGAATGAAAGGAGACGCAGATGCAATAGAAAAGAGATTAAGTAAAATCCTTGTAGTCTGTTATTTGACTTGAAAGTATCAGTAAGAGAACTCAAGAGGTATTTATCTTTAAAAGCCTAATTTGAGGTAGGGGGAACAGAATGTACAAGGTAAGCTTTAGAATACTTTGTCATACCAAGTAGTGAGAAATTATGTCTATGAAGCCAGGAAAACCCTGATAACAAAACCAGGCAAAGACACCACAAAAAAAGACATTACAGACCAATACCTCTCATGAATACCGATGGGAAAATTCTCAACAGAATTCTAGCCAAAAGAAGTCAGCATCATAAAAAAAATAATAATAATAATACACCATGACCAAGTAGGATTCATACCAGGTAGGCAAGGATGGCTCAACATTAGAAAATCAATCAATGTAATCCACCACAAAAATAAAGGGAAAGAAAAGTATCACATGATCATCTCAATCGATGCAGAAAAAGCATTTAACAAAGTCCAGCACCCACTCCTGATAAAAACTCTCAATAAAATACATACAGAAGGAAAATTTCTCAACATAATGAAGTGCAAATATGTAAAATCAATGACTAACATCATTCTTTTTTTTATCAACTTTTATTGAGCTTCAAGTGAATGTTTACAAATCAAGTCAGACTGTCACATATAAGTTTATATATACCTTACTCCGTACTCCCACTTGCTCTCCCCCTAATGAGTCAGCCCTTCCAGTCTCTCGTGACAATTTTGCCAGCTTCCAACTCTCTCTATCCTCCCATCCCCCCTCCAGACAGGAGATGCCAACACAGTCTCAAGTGTCCACCTGATACAAATAGCTCACTCTTCATCAGCATCTCTCTCCTACCCACTGTCCAGGCCCTTTCATGTCTGATGAGTTGTCTTTGGGAATGGTTCCTGTCCTGGGCCAACAGAAGGTTTGGGGATTCCTCTAGTCTCAGTCAGACCATTAAGTATGGTCTTTTTGTGAGAATTTGGGGTCTGCATCCCACTGATCTCCTGCTCCCTCAGGGGTTCCCTGTTGTGCTCCCTGTCAGGGCAGTCATCAGTTGAGCCAGGCACCAACTAGTTCTTCTGGTCTCAGGATGATGTAGGTCTCTGGTTCAGACTAACATCATTCTTAATGGAGAGAGGCTGAAAAAAACTCCCCAGGAGAACAAGAACAAGACAAGAATGCCCTTTATCACTGTTCCTATTTAACAGTGTGTTGGAAGTCCTAGCTAGAGCAATAAGGCAAGGAACAGAAAAAAAGGGCATCCAAATTGATAATGAAGAAGGGAAACCATCCCTATTTGTGGATGATATGATACTGTACATAGAAAACCCAAAAGACTTTATGAGAAAACTACTGGAACTAATAGAAAAATTCAGCAGAGTTGCATGATACAAGATAAACATACGAAAATCAGTTGGATTCCTATACACCAATAAAGAGAATGATGAAAAGAAATCAGGAAAACGATACCATTTATTCCAAAAAAAAAACTTGGGAATAAACCTAACCAGGGATATAAAAGACCTATACAAAGAAAACTACAAAACACTTCTACAGAAAACCAAAAGAGGTCTACATAAACGGAAAAACATACCATGCTCATGGACTGACAGACTCAATATTGTGAAAATGGCAATTCTACCCAAAGCAATTTACAAATACAATGCAGTACCAACCCAAATACCAACAACATTCTTTAAAGAGATGGAAAAAGTTATCATTAACTTTATATAGAAAGGGAAGAAGCCCCAGATAAGTAAAGGACTATTGAAGAAGAAAAAGAATAAAGTTGGAGGACTCACACTTCCTGACCTCAGAACCTACTATACAGCTATGGTAGTCAAAACAGCCTGGTACTGGTACAGCAACAGATACATTGACCAATGGAACAGATTGAGAACCCAGATGTAAATCCATCCACCTATGGTCACTTGATCTTCAACAAGTACCCAAAGTCCATCAAATGGGAAAAGACAAGTCTTTTTAACAAATGGTGCTCGCAAAACTGGATGTCCATATGCAAAACAGTGAAACAAGACCCATACCTCACACTATATACAAAAACTAACTCAAAATGGATGAAAGACCTAAAAATAAAGTCAAAAACTATGAAGTTCATAGACGAAAAAATAGGATCAATGCTAGAGGACCAAATACATAGCATTAAAAAGATATAATCCACAACCAACACCAAACAAGCTCCAGAGGAAAAGCTAGATAACAGGGATCTTCTAAAAATTAAACACTTATGCTATCAAAAGACTTCACCAAAAGAGTAAAAAGAGATCCTACAGACTAGGAAAAGTTTTTGGCTATTACAAATCAGACAAAGGTCTAATCTCTAAAATCTACAAGAAATCCAACACCTCTGCAACAAAAGACAAATAATCCAATTAAAAAATGGGCAAAGTAAATAAATGGACACTTCACCAAAGAAAACATTCAAGTGGCCAACAGACACACGAGGAAATGCTCAATATCTTAGAGAGGGGCAAATCCAAACCACAATGAGATACCATCTCACCCCAGCATTACTGGCACAAATCAATAAAACAGGAAATAACAAATGTTGGAGAGGCTGCAGGGAGATTGGAATTCTTATGCACTGCTGGTATGAATTCAAAATGATACAACCATTTCAGAAAACAATATGGTGCTTCCTTAGAAAGCTAGAAATAGAAATACCATATGATCCAGCAATCCCATTCCTAGGAATATATCCTGGAGAAATCAGAGTCATCACACGAATAGACATACACACACCCATGTTCACTGCAGCATTGTTCACGATAGCAAAAAGATGGAAACAACCTAGATGCCCACCAACAGATGAATAAAAAAAAAATTGTGGTACATACACACAATGGAGTATTACCCAACAATAATGAACAACCATGAATCTGTGAAGCATCTCACAATGTGGATGAACCTGGAGGGCATTATGCTGAGTGAAATAAATCAGTCACAAAAGGACAATATTGTATGAGACCACTACTGCAAAAACTCATGAAAAGGGTTACACATAAAATGAAACAATCTTTGATGGTTACAGGGGAGGGGAGGAGTGGGAATGGAAACACGCTTTATAGACAATAGATGAGCGGAAACTTTGGTGAAGGGTAAAACAGCACACAATACTGGGGAAGCCAGCACAATCTGTATAATGCAATGTCATGGTAACTTCATAGACACATCCAAACTCCATGGGGGACCAAATTGCTGGGCTGAGGGCTGTGGGGACCATGGTCTCAGAGAACATCTAGCTAAACTGGCATAATATAGTTCGTAAAGAATATATTCTACATTCTAGTTTGGTGAGTCATGTCTGGGGTCTTAAAAGCCTATGAGTGGGCATCTAAGATACTCCACTGGTCTCACCCCTTCAGGAGCAAGGAAGAATGAAGAAAACGAAAGATACAAGGCAAAGATTAGTCCGAAGGCCTCCACCAAACTGAGTCCAATACAACTACATGGTGCCCAACTACCACGACTGACTGCTCTAACAGGGATCACAATAGAGATTCCCGGACAGAGATGGAGAAAAATGTAGAACAAAATTCTATCTCAAAAAGAAAGACCAGACTTGCTAGCCTGACGCAGACTGGAGAAACCCTGAGAGTACGGCCCCTGGACACTCCTTCAGCTTAGTAACGAGGTCACTCCTGAGGTTCACCCTTCAGCCAAAGATTGAACAGGCCCATTAAACAAAACAAGGATAAAGGGGCACACCAGGCCTGGGGCAGGGACTGGAAGGCAGGAGGGAACAGGAAAGCTGGTACTAGGAAACCCAGGGTTGAGAAGGGAGAGTGTTAATATGTCTTGGGGTTGTTAACCAATGTCATAAAATAACACGTGTACTAACTGTTTGATGAGAAACTAGTTTGTTCTGTAAACCTTCATCTAAAGTACAATAAAAAGAAATTAGCAAAGATGGCTACAGTCATATTAAAAGGACTCAAGTACCAACCTGAAGAGGCTTCCATTGGCCAGAATGTGAAAGAACCATAAATGCAATTGATTAAAACTCATTAAAAAAAAAAAAAAACTGTTGCCGCCGAGTCAGTTCCAACTCATAGTAACCCCATAGGACAAAGAAGAACTGCCCCATAGGGTTTCCAAGGAGCAGCTAGTAGATTTGAACTGCCAACCTTTTGGTTAGTAGCTGTAGCTCTTAACCACTGTGCCACCAGAAACCCATTAAATATGTTTAATTGCATGAGTTCATGATGATATTTTTAAAATACTAGTCATCTTCGAAAGATGATAGGCAACAAATTCATTATCATGAAAACTGGTATATGAAGAAAAAAAAATCATGCATGTATCCTTCTCTTCCTATATAACCTGTACCACTGAGCAAACAAATAATAGTAGATAATACGAAGTGCCTCTTTATAAAGCTATTCCAATTAATAAATGAAAAGATAACAAAATTAGATTATTATCATTTTGTAACTCCCAATGAATTAACAGTTAAGTTTCAATGGATGTCAAAATTACCAAGAGAAGGACATTCAGAGATTATATGTCTCCTTATGAAATTCAGCCAAAACCAACCCTGAAACGATACACACACAAAAAAAAGAGTAAAAATCTAAATTTTATTAAGACAAAAAGCTACTAAAGCACCAGAAGAAAACAGGATAACTGTGTATAATCTTGGGTTTGAAATAGCATTTCTAAGTTTGTCACGAAACCTACAAGACATAAAGAAAAAATTACATACAAAAAAATTTTAGTATTAAAAATCACCATAGGTAAAAATGAGAGGATAAATGACAGTTTGGGTAAAATATCTGCAACATATAAAGAAGACATCAAAACTAAAAAAACCCAAACCTGTTGCTGTCAAGTCAATTCTGACTCATAGCAACCCTACAGGGCAGAGTAGAACTGCCCTATAAGGTTTCCAAGGAGTGGCTAGTGAATTTGAACTGCTGGCCTTTTGGTTAGCAGCCAAGCTTTCAACCACTGTACCACCAGGGCTCCATAGAAGACATGAAGGTCAGTGTTTATAATAAATAAAGACCTTCTAAAAACTCAAATAAAAATAGAAAAATTTTCAAAAGATATGAACAAACAAGATTCAGAAAAATAAGTAGATACAATCAACAAGCATATTATTATTAAGCCCAAACCTAAAGCATGGCACAAAGTAGCACTTAAAGTTTGTTGAATGAATAAAACTCATTCATTTTTTTAGGATCATTAAAGCAACAAGATTCCATTTTTGGCCCAATTGGACAACAGAAAAATTAAGTTTATAATATTTGGTGTTGAGGAAGGTGTAAGGGAAGTAGCCCACAAGAGACTTTAGAAGGGAAGATAAACAGGTAACACTTTTTCAGTATACGCTTTGGTAATCTCTGAATTTTCAAAGTGAATATATGAAGGCCTAGCAATCTCACGAAAATATTATGACTAAAGAACAATAATAGGTCCCAGATAGAGCTGGAAAAAAATGTAGAACAAAATTCTAACTCATAAAAAAAGACCAAACTTACTGGCCTGACAGAGAAGGACTGGAGAAATCCCAAGAGTGTGGCCCCTGGACACCCTTCTAACTCAGTAACGAAGTCACTCCTGAGGTTTACCCTTCAGCCAAAGATTAAGACAGGCCCATAAAACAAAACAAGACTAAAGGGGCACACCAGCCCAGGAGCAAGGACTAGAAGGCAGGAGGGGACAGGAAAGCAGGTAACAGGACACCCAAGGTCAAGAAGGGGAGAGTGTTAACATGCGTGGGGCTGGTAACCAATATCTCAAAATAATATGTGTACTAAATGTTTAATGAGAAGCTAGTTTGTTCTATAAACCTTCATCTTAAAGCACAATGATAAAAAATAATAATAAAAAGAGTCATAGTATATGTCTGAATAATATACATATATTACAATATTGTTCATTATAAGGAAGAAGTAGAAACTATCTAAATGTCCATAAAATAAAATAGATAAATACCATCGAAAACCATGATCTATATGTGTCGTGATGAAACGATGGGTAGCCACAATGTTTTCTTAAACTTATGTTCCTATTTTTCTTGAGGAAAAAAAAAAAAAATATATATATATATATATATATATATATATATGAGAATACATCAATTATCAACAATAGTAACCACTGGGAAATGACACTGGAGAGAACAAGTAAAGGAAGAAAAGGACTTTCACTTTACTTTATACATTGTTGTTTGAATGTATTACAGTAAATATGTATTACCTTTGGAATTAAAAATAAATATTTTTATTAAAAATTTTGTATCTTTGAAATCTATGGGGAAAGACAAGAAAACAAGGCATTACGCATATGACAATAAACAGAGAAAATCAAAAAGAATAATTTGAACAGAAGGCAAAAACAGGGTAAAGGAAGGCCAAATCTATCCATTTTAACAATAGCTGAAATTCCTTGTTAACAGACAGAATGAACAAAGACACCTATATTGGTTTCAAAACTAAAATCAAACTACACACTGCTTACGAGAAATGAAACGAAATGCTTAGATTTTTAAATATATAGGGAAAGATTTAACAAGTAAACACAAACAAAAAGTGGTAAGAATGTTCATATCAGACTGTCCTAAAGCCAACTTGTGGCTCACATAATTTTCTGCCCCAGAATCCTTTAATTCCTCCTGGTTGTCCTTTCACTCAGCTTCCCGCGTGGCCATTCCTATTTTATCACACATCCTCTCAACAGTTGTGATCTCTAACTGGCGCTTCCAGGCACATCCTGTGATAGGAACCCGTTACTAACTTGTAACCCTGTCAGTTACTCTTTGCCCCTCCCAGCCATGCCCCAAATGGATACCTGTGATTAAAATCTCTGCCTTTTCCCATGCTAATACACTAGAAACTTATAAACTGATGAGTAAGACTTCAGTGTGTGCTAACCCCAAGATCCCAACCTGCTTGTCATACTAAGCCCTCTCCTCCAATTCCAGCTTGTTGCGTTGTTCCCAGGTGCAATCCCCTATGTGGCTTTGATCCAGGCATGCTGTAGTTTCCTCTCTGGGACCTGTGAGTACCAAATGCTATTTGTTTTCTGGCCTTGCTGCTTGAGTCTCACTTCTTAAGGCCACACCTGACAGACCATACAATATACCCACAGACTCCCTTTGGGTCAAACTTAACACAAGCACTCAAAAAAAAAAGGCAGGAAACAAGACAAAGTAGCTCATTTTATATTAATAAAAGGTACAGTTAATAATTAAGATAAAACAATCATAAAGAATTATATACTAATTAGAATTGTACATATATGTATATACGCATATATATATATATAGCAAGCTATATAAATAAAAAACTGCTATACATAAAGAAAAATTGACAGAAACACAATAGTAGGTGGCAACTTTAACATAACTCATCAGGTAGGCAAAGCATAGAAACAGACGTATTATTTAAATAATATTACAAATGCTTAACTTTGAACTCTACATGCAGGCACTAAAACTTTTTCCCCAGCAAAATTACAATATTTAAGAAAATAAATAACCAACCAATCTAAGCCATGCCGAAAAGACTCAACATATTTCAAACTGGAAAAATGATTAGGATATGTTGTTATGATGAAAATAAGTTACTAAACTGTATGCACAAGGTGATTTAAGTACTAATATAGTTAAGGAAAAACAGGAAGGTAAAAATTCGGTAACAGTAGTTGGTTATCGCTGGGATATAGGATTACGGTGATTTTTATTTTCTTCCTTTTTAAGTCATTATTTTTAGGTTTTCATTAATTATGATGTATTTTGACTTTGGTAATATACATTTATTTTTAAAAACACACAATAAAATATAAATACTATGTGTGAAAATACAAATAACCCAATCAACACAGTACCTAAAGGAAAATTCACAGCCCAAATGCCCACGCTAAGCATAAAGAAAATAAATAATGCTTACTTATGTCCTTCCTATTCTTTAAGGCATTGAATATAGGCTAATACTACTGACTGGAAATCACACTGAAATGCCAACAACCCAAATGCTTTAATATTATATGCTTGGTAGTTTACACAGAATACATACACTGCGCCCTTCCTTTACCGCTGCTTCCAGCTGAGCTGCATATTGTGAGCAGTATACCAACAATGAGTTCAGATCATCCCCAATCTTGAAAAGAACAAAACAGAAAGTTATTTTTATTTCAGAATCCATATACATACTTATTTATTTTGTAGCACATCATAACTACTTTTTGGAAATATTTCAAATTTTTTTGTGTAATTTATGTCCCTTCAAGCATATCAACATGAAAGCATGTTTTGAATGCTACACTAGCAAACTATCCCAGAAAGAGAATGTGAAAGAACATAGATTCTGCGAGGTGGCCTATTAGTGACATACCCAGCTATGTCGCTCCTTCTCTTCTACGCTGTTGAAGAAGATCAAATATTTCAGTCATGACTCTTCAAATTTCTAGGTGGCCCAAAAAAGGTGGCTGTTATTGTCTACCTTATAAATATCTCTGTGTTAGAAAATGAATGCTAACCATGACTTCTGACTATGAATATACTCTCCAAATGCTGTAGTTTTCCACCCTCACCTAAGGAGCAATAGAAAACTTTGGGGAAAAAAATGGAGATAAAAATACCACAATGACTGAATCTCTTCTAGAAAAGCAGTGATTTATAAACAGAGTTGATCCAAGATAAGCAAACTGCAGATGTTTCATGCAGTTAGTATCCTCACAGAGTGGTGCTTCATAAAGAGTATGTTCCCTGAGCATTACCCTTGAAACATACTCATAGGCTCATATAATTTTTTGTCATGACGTAACATCAACTAGTTGCTGTCAAATCAACTCAGAGTCATGGAGACGCCATGTGTGTTGGAGTAGAACTGCTCCACAGGGTTTTCAATGGCTGATTTTTCAAAAGTAGACCACCGGGTCTTTCTTCAGAGGCACCTCTAGGTGGACTCAAAGCTCTCGCCTTTTGACTAGCAGCTCAGACACATTAGCCATTTACACCACCCAGGGATTCCATTTGCCATGATAAAAGCCCATAATTATAAAGTTTTCAGGTTCGAAAATACTTAGAGGCCACTTAGTTTAACCTCCCAACCAGCATTGTATCTGGTCCCCGATATATGCCAGTATGACTTCTAATATTAAGCATTAGAAGCAAGAAAGTTAAAAAAGACCCACACAAAAACTAAAACCATAACATTCTTAGAAGAAAATGCAGGGGCATGGTTGTCAGGCCTAGCTTTAAACAATGGATTATATAATAACAAAAGCACAAACAGCAAAAGACAAAATAAATGGGACTTCGTAAAAATTAAAAACTTTTATTCATCAAAAGACTTTACAAAAAAAGTGAAAAGACAAGCTAACAACTAGTAGGATATCTTCAGAAACCATGTATTCAATAAGAATCTAACAACCCAAATATATATAAAACTTTGACAACTTAATAACAAAAAGACAAATAACCCAATCAAAAAATGGGCAAAGGAATTGAGAAGATATTTCACCAAAAAGGACACTCAAATAGCCATCAAACAAATGAAGAGATACTCAGTATACAAATCAAAACCACAGTAAGACACCATTTCACTCCCACTAGAATGGCTAAGATTAAAAAAGAAAGAAAAAAAGAAACAGAAAATAACAAATGTTAGTGAGGATGTGAGGAAATTGGAACTCTGTCCATTGCTGGTAGGAATGTAAAATAGTACAGCCGTTGTGGAAAACAGTGTAGCAGTTCCTCAAAAAATTAAAATAGAGCTACCATATGACTTGGCAATTCCACTGCTAAGAATATACTGAAGGGACCTGAAAGCAGCATATACGTACACCAGTATTCACTGCAGCATTATTCACAATAGCCAAAAGGTGTTAACAACCTAAATCTCCACCAAGAGATGAATAGATAAAAAGATAAGAACAGGCAAATGTATAGAAACCAAAGTTTATTAGTGGTTACCAGGAGCAAGAGAGAAGGGAAAAGGTGGGGGGGAGGGGAATTATTGCTTATGGAACACTGAGTTTTGCTCTACGGTGATGGAAAAATTGCATTGATTACAGGTAAGTGTGCACAGCCAAATACTGTAATTTCTGTCAATAAGTTGTACACCTGTTAAAAGTTGAATTAGCAAAAGTTATTTAACAGACGTATTTAAGACAACAACAAAGAGTAGCTGCTGAGGCTGCTTATGTTCAACCAAACACCTTTTAGGATTTGGTTTCTTGATTCAGAAGATTAGGGTTTGGTTTCATGGATCATTGAGTTGTTAGGTCTAATATCAAGTATAGTGTTTATGATCTATCTCCTAGTTGACTAGGCAGTGCCTGAGGTCTTTAAAGTTTGCAAGCAGCCATCCAAGGTATAACAATTGGCCTCTACTCACCTGGAAAAACAGAGGAAGAAAGAGTCTGGAATAGGAGGAAGAAAAGGAACTTGTGGCTAACTACCACCATGAACAACTGCATGCTTTGCCATGAGACCAGAAGAACTAGATAGAGCCCAACTACTGAATGTTTTATTCAAAGTTTCTAGAAAAGAATCCTTACCAAACAAGAGAAAATGCAGAGCATACTCATGGAATTCAGACTTTCTAGATCCATGGAGGTAGAATGAACACCCAAAACTATTGCCCTGAGATAATCTTTAAATCTTAACCTTAAACATAAAATATCCCCTGAAGTTTTCTTACAACTAAACAATAATGATAAGAGAATACTATGAAAAATTGTACTCCAACAAATTTGAGAACCTAGAGAAAATGGGCAAATTTCTAGAAACACACTAACTACCTAAACTAACACAAACTGAGATAGAAATTCTGAAGAGACTCATAACAAAAGAAGAAATCGAAGAGGTAATTAAAAAAAAAAAAAAATTCCCAACAAAAAAAGTCTCGGCCTGGAGGGCTTCAATGGAGAAGTCTACAAAGCATTCAGAGAAGAGTTCACACCAGTACTTCTCAAACTATTTCAGAACATAGAAAAAGAAGGAATACTCCTGAATTCATTTTCTGAAGCCAGCATAACACTGATAGCAATTCCAGGCAAAGACACCACAAAAAAAAAAAAAAAAGAAGAAGAAAAGAAAATGAAGACCAATATGTCTCATAGATATAGATGTGAAAATTCTCAACAAAATTCTAGCCAATAGAATTCAACATCATATAAAAAAAAAAATACACCACAACCAAGTGTAATTAATACCAGGTATGTAAGGATGATTCAACACTGGAAAATCAATCAAAGTAATCCACCACATAAATAGAACAAAAGAAAAGAATCACATGATCATCTCAATCGATGCAGAAAAAGTATTTGATAAAGTCCAACACCTGTTACTGACAAAAACTCTCAGTAAAATAGGAATACAAGGAAAATTTCTCAACATAATAAAGGCCATCTATACAAAACCAACACACAATATAATTCTCAATGGAAAGAGACTGAAAGCATTCCACCTGAGAGCGGAAACAAGCCCTTTATCATGCACTTTACCACTACTCCTATTTAACATTGTGCTGAAAGTTCTAGCTAGAGCAGTAAGTCAAGAAAAAGAAATAAAGGGCATCCAAATTGGAGAGGAAGAAGTAACACTGCCCCTAACCACAGAAGACATGATACTATACATATAGAACCCCAAGAAAACTACTGGAACTAATAGAAAGATTCAGCAGAGTAGCAAGATACAAGATAAACATACAAAAATAGCTGGATTCCTATACAGCAAAAAAGAGAACTTTGAAAAAGAAATCAGGAAAACAATGCCATTTATATTAGCCCCTAAAAAGATAAAATATTTAGGAATAAATCTAGCCAGGGATATAAAAGACCTATTTAAAAAAAAAAAAAAAAACACAAAATGCTATTGCAAGAAACCAAAAGAGACCACCATAAATGGAAAAACATACAATGCTCATGGATGGGAAGACTCAACATACTGAAAATGTCAGTTCTACCCAAAACAAACTATGGACACAATGTGATCCCAAATCAAATACCAACAACATTTTTTAATGAGATGACAAAACTAACCACCAACTTTATATGGAAAGGAAAGAGGCCCCAGATAAGCAAAGCATTATTGAAGAAAAAGAATGACATAGGAAGCCTCATGCTGCCTGACGTCAGAAACTACTATACAGCCTGGTACTGGTACAATGACAGACATACAGACCAATGGAACAGAATTGAGAACACAGATGTAAACCCATCCCTCTGTGGTCAGCTGATTCTTGATAAAGGACCAAAGCCATTAAATGGGGAAAAGAAAGTCTTTTTAACAAATAGTGCTGGCAAAACTCAATGTCCATTTAAAAAAAAAAAAAAAATGAAACAGGAGCCATACCTCACACCATAACAAAAACTAATTCAAAGTGGGTCAAAGACCTAAATATAAAACCTAAATCAATAAAGATTATGGAAGAAAAAGCAGGGACAACACTAGGGGTCCTAATACATGGCATAAATACAACATAAGCCATAATTAACAATGGACAAACACCAGATGATAAACTAGATAATGGGGAGATCCTAAAAATTAAACACTGTGTTCACCAAAAGAGTACAATCTGGAAATAAATTTTTTGGCTAAAACATATCCAACAAGGGTCTAATCTCTAATATCTACAGAATATTTCAACACTTCAACAACAAAAAGACAAATAACCCAATTAAAAAATGGGTAAAAGATATGAAGAGATAATTCAACAAAGAAGACATTAAGGCAATTAACAGACACATGACGAAAGGTATGTGATCATTAGCCACTAAAACCAAACCAAACTTACTGCCATCAATTCCAACTCACAGTGACCCTATAAGACAGAACAGAACTGCTCCACAGGATTTCCAAGGAGCAGTTGGTGAATCCAAACTGTAGAAATTTTGGTTAGCAGCCAAGCTCTTAACAGCTGCACCACCGCAGCTTCCATTAGAGAAGAGCAAATCAAAACTAAATTGAGATGCCATCTCACCCCAGCATTACTGGCACAAATCAAAGAAACAGAAAATGAAAAATTTTAAAGAGGTTGTGGAGAGATTGGAACTCATATGAACTGCTGGTGGGAATGCAAAATGGTATAACCATTACGAAAAACAATACACTATCTCCTTAAAAAAACTAGAAATTAAAATACCATACGATCCAGCAATCCCATTCCTAGGAATATATCCTAGAGAAATAAGACCCATCACACAAATAGACATATGCACACTCATCTTCATTGCAGCATTATTCACAATAACGAAAACATGGAAACAACCTAAGTGCCCATCGACAGATGAAAGGATAAACAAATTATGGTATAAACACACAACGGAATACTACTCAAGGATAAAGAACAATGATGAATCTGCAAAACATCTCACAACATGGATGAATCTGGAGGGCATTATGCTGAGTGAATTAAGTCAATCGCAAAAGGACAAATATTGTATAAGAGGACTATTATAAAAACCAAAAAAAAGGTTTACACACAGGAAAAAAAAATCTTTGATGGTTATGACGGAGGAGAGGGCTGGGGATGGAAATCACTAACTAGGCGGTAGACAAGTGGTAACTTTGGTGAAGGGAAAGACAACACACAATATAGGGGAAGTCAGCACAACTTGACCAAAGCAAAGTCATAGAAGCTTCCTAGACATATCCAAACAATTGAAGGACCAAGTTACTGGGGCTGAGGTCTAGAAACCATTGTCTCAGGGGACATCTAGGTCAACTGGCATAACATAGTTCATAAAGAAATTGTTCTACATCCTACTTTGGTGAGTAGTGTCTAGGGTCTTAGCAGGTTGGAAGTGGCCAGCTAAAATACATCTATTGGCCCCATCCCATCTGGAGCAAAGGAGAATGAAAAAAAGCCAAAGACACAAGGAAAATATTAGTCCAAAGGGCTAATGGGCCACATGAACCACAGCCTCCACCAGCCTGTGCCCAGAAGAACTAGATGGTGCCTGGCTACCACCAACAACTGTTCTGACAGGAATCACAATAGAGGCTCACAGAGAGCAGAAGAAAAATGTAAAACAAAATTCAAATTCACAGGAAAAAAAAAAAAGACCAGACTTACTGGTCTGATAGAGACTGGAGGAGCCTCTGAGACTACGGCCCCAGGACACCCTGCTAACTTAGAATTGAAGCCACTCCTGAAGTCCACCTTTCAGCCAAAGGTTAGATAGACTTAAAGCAAACAGTAACACCCATGAGGAAGTGCTTCTTAGTTCAATCAAGTATATGAGACCAAATCAGCAACACTTACCCAAAAGCAAAGATGAGAAGGCAGGAATAGACAGGAAAACTGGATAAATGGACATGGAGAACTTGGGGTGGAAAAGGAAAATGGGAGAGTGCTGATACAATGCAGGGATTGCAACCAATGTCACAAAACAATTTGTGTATAAATTTTTGAATGAGAAACTAATTTCCACTATAAACTTTTACCTAAAGCACACAAAAAAAATTAGAACTAGTAAAGAATGTCTGCCTTGAGCATTGTGCTCTTGTAAAGAACTATTCATGTGAAATCAAATTGACAACAGCAATTCAAAAGATTAGATAGGAAACTCAGGGGGCAGTTGAGTTTATGTTAATGGGGGAGGAACGATTTGAGAAAGGAAGTTGAGAATGGTTACATAACTTGAAGAATGTAATCAATATCACTTAATTGTACATGTAGAAATTGTTGAATTGGCATATGTTCTGCTGTGCATATTCTCAACAACAAAAAAATTATAAAAGTAAATTATAACAAGAAAAGTAAACTATATTAAAAAAATAGCAATTCAGAAAATTATTTAGGATCCTTTAGACTACTAAGAAACCCTGGTGACACAGTGGTTAAGATCTCAGCTGCTAATGAAAAGGTCAGCACAACAGTTTGAATCCACCAGCCGCTCCTTAGAAACCCGATAGGGCAGTTCAACTCTGTCCTATAGAGTCGCTATGAGTTGGAATTGACTCGACGACAATGGGTTTGGTTTGGTTTTGGCTAGACTACTAAGAAGCCATGATGGTGCAGTGGTTAAGCACTCAGCTGCTAACTTTTGGTTGGTCGGTTGGTCGGTCGGTCGGTCGGTCTTAAACCACTAAAGATCTGCAATATTGAGAGTGACAGTGGCATCAGGGTCTAAAGAATACCGCCACTTTAGCTGATGGGTAGCCTATGGCAAGGGAATTAGAAAGGCATTCTCCAAGGTTATTAGGGTTCAGCATGAACCCGGCAGGCATTTGCAGCAGTTTGCCTAGAGACTTAGAGACAAAGGTTTCTACACTAAGCAGAAAGACAGCAGTTGGGTTGTTAGGCAGAGAAGGAAGGTAAGTGAGAACTTCTGCCAGAAACAGAAAGCTTATTTCTTCACTACCAAATGCAGCATCTGAAATTTGAAATGAGAGAAGGGACAAGGAGAGAGGCAATGTTCAGAAGCCAGATTTGTCTTTATACCACCTTCCTCCTTCTTCACTTCAGATCACTGAATTATGTAACTGTGTTATGATGCAAGAGGTCTCTAATCACATTCAGTTTGAAAGTAAAGGTATCCCCTAACCCAATTTAATTTCCTAGTGAGAAGGATTTAATTCCTTCAAGAAAATACAGCAATTATGAAACCTCATGTGCCAATTAAACTCTCAGTTTTACTTCCAAAATATATACCAAATATATGTTTCTTTCCATTTCCACTGCTACCTGTCTTGTCTAGGCCACTATTATCTGTGGCATAGACTAATTGGAATGTGAAAGTTGGAAACAAAGAAGACAGATCAGTAGTTTGAAAATATTCATAGTAGTTTTATTTGTAATATTAAAAAACTGAAAACAACCCAAATGTTCTTCAATGGTGAATGATTAAAGAAATTATCCATACGATAGGATACTAAAAAAAAAAAAAAAAATACTACCCAGCATTAAAAAGGAACAAACTAGTGATACAGACAACAACCTAGATGAATCTCAAGGGCATTATGCTTAGCAAAAAAATCAATATCGAAAGTTACATACTGTATGATTCCACTTCTCAAAATGACAAAACCAGAGATACAGAGAACAGATTAGTTGCCAGGGAAAAGAGAAGGGTATGAGGGATGAGAGTATAAAGGGTGGCACAGGGAATTTTTCTGTGGTGATGGAGGAGTCCTGTATCTTGATTGTGGTGGTGACCACAAGAATATATACGTAGGATCAAAGTGCTTAGAACTATATATACATACACAAATGAATGCATGTAAGAATATAAAAACTGAATAAACTCATTATTCTAGTTAGTGGCACTGTACAAATATAAATTTCCTGGTTTTGATATTTTACTTTACTTACAGAAAATGTTGCTGTTGAGGGAAGTTCAGTGAAGGCTACACAGGACTCTATGTACTACCTTTGCAATTTTCTGTGAGTCTAAAATTATATCAAAATAAAAAAGTATTTTTTAAATTATAATATTTTTGAAACAATAATTGTTTTAATTCATAAGGAAGATATCAATCCTAGCTGTGTATGCACCTAATAACTGTGCTTCAAAATACATAAAGCAACAACTAAGAGAACTGAAGAAGAAATAGACAAATTAAAAATCATAATTCCTAAATTTTAACACCCTTCTCTTAATGACTGATAGAACCAATGGAAAATAATCACATTATTCTGAGCAATTTTAAGACAATAAACTTGGCAGTTTTAGAGAAATTTCTTGAAAAAAACACAACTTACCAAACTGATTCGAGAACAATAAAACACTCCACCCAACAGCAGCAAAGTACACATTCTTTTCCAGTCCACGTGAAATGGTTTCCAGAATAGACCGCATCGTAGGCCACAAAGCAACCCTCAACAAAATCCAAAACATTAACATAATACAAGGCATATTCGCTGTTCACAATGCCATAGAAGTATAATTCAAAGACAGGAAAAGCAAGGGAAAAAAATCAAATACAGAGAAACTGAATAAAACCTTGCTTAAAAACCACTGAGTAACAGAAGAAATCAAACATGGAATAAAAATATTCCTAGAATCAAATAAGAATGAAAACACATCATACCAAAACCTTTGAGAGAAAGCAAAGGCAGTGCTCAGAGGTCAATTTATAACAATAGATGCACACATCAAAAAAAAAGAAAGGGAGAAAATCAAAACATTAGTTATACAACTTGAACAAATAGAAAGACAACAGCAAAAGAAGCACACAGCCACCAGAAGAAAAGAAGATAGTAAAAACAAGAACAGAAATATATGAAATAGAGAACAGAAAAACAATTGAAAGAATCAACAAAACCAAAAGTTGGCTCTTTAAAAGAATTGACAAACCACTGGCTAAACTGGCAAAAGAAAAACAGGAGAGGACACAAATAAGCCTAATAAGAAACGTCATGGGGAACATTACAACAGACCCAAATAAAATAAAAAGGATCATAAAAGAGCACTATGAAAAACCATACTACAACAAATTTGAAAACCTAGAGGAAATGGACAATTTCTAGAAACACACTATCTATCTAAGTTAGCACAGACTGAGGCTGAAAATCTCAGCAGACCCATAACAAGAGAAGAGGCTGAAAAGGTAATAAAAAGTAATTAAAAAAAAAAAACACTCCCAACAAAAAAAACCCTGGCCCAGATGGCTTCACTGGAGAATTCTATCAAACATTCAGAGAAGAGCTTACACGAGTCCTACTCAAACTATTTCAGAATATAGAATAGGAAAGGATACTTCCAAATTCATTTGATGAAGACAGCATAACCCTGATACCGAAACCAGGCAAAGATACCAAAAAAAGAAAATTACGTATCAGTGTCTCTCATGAACATACTTGCAAAAATTCTCAACAAAAAACTAGCAGTAGAATTCAGGATCATATCAAGAATATAATACACCACAACCAAGTGGGATTCACACCAGGTACACAAAGATGGTTCAACATTAGAAAATCAATTAACATAATACACCAAATAAGTAAAACTAAAGAAAAAATCACATGATCATCTCAATCGATACAGAAAAGTCATTGGATAAACTCTAACACCCATTTCTGATAAAAAAAAAAAAATCTCAATAAAATAGGTATATAGGGGACATTCCAAGGGCATCTATAGGAAACCAACAGCCAAAATCATTCTTAATGGAGAGAGGCTGAAAACACTCGCCTTAAGAACAGGAACAACACAAGGATGCCATTTAGCACCACTTCTATTTAACGTTGTGCTAGAAGTCCCAGATAGAGCAATAAGGCAAGCCAAGAAATAAAGGGCATCAAAACTGGTAAGGAAGAAGTAACATCGTTCCTATTTGTGGATGATTTGATACTATACGTAGAAAAGCCAAAAGACTCCACAAGAAAACTGCAGGAATTAGAGAAAGATTCAGCAGAGTAGCAGGGCACAAGATGAACATAAAAAAATCAGTTGGGTTCCTACACACCAATAAAGGAAATCAAGAAAGCAATACTATTTATAAAACTATTTATAATAGTCCCTGAAAAAAAGATACTTAGGAATAAATCTAACCAGGAACATAAAAGACCTATACAAAGAAAACTGCAAAACACTACTGCAAGAAACCAAAAGAGACCTTCATAAACAGAAAAACATACCATGGGTAGGTAGAATCAACATTGTGAAAATATCAATTCTACCCAAGGAATCTACAAATACAATGCAATCTCAATCCAAATACCAACAACATTCTTTAATGAGATGGAAAAATTAATCATTAACTTTATATAGCAAGGGAAGAGGTCCTGTATGAGTAAAGCACTATTGAAGAAGAAGAATAAATTAGGAGGACTCACAGTACCTGACCTCAGAACCTACTATACAGCTACAGCAGTCAAAACAGCCTGGTACTAGTACTACAGACACACTGACCAACGGAACAGAATTGAGAACCCAGATGTAAATCTACCCACTTATGGTCACCTGATCTTCAACGAAGGCCCAAAGTCCATCAAATGGGAAAAAGACAGTCTTTTTAAAAAATGATGCTGGCAAAACTGGATGTCCATCTGCAAAAAAAATGAAACAGGACCCATACTTCACACCATACACAAAAACTAACTCAAAATGGATCAAAGACCTAAATACAAAACTGTAAACTATAAAGATCAATGTTAGAGGCCCTAATACATGGCAATAACAGGATAGAAGCCATAACTAACAACACATAAACACCAGAAGATAAGCTAGAAAACTGGGATCTTCTAAAAAATGAAACACTTCTGCTCATCAAACACTTCACCAAAAGAGTAAAAAGAGAACATACAGACTGGGAAAAAATTTTGGCTATGACAAATCCAACAAAGGTCTTATCTCTAAAATCTATATGAAAGTCTAACACCTCTACAACAAAAAGACAAATGATCCAATTAAAAAATGGGTAAAGGATTATGAACAGACACCTCAATAGAGAAGACATTCCAGCAGCTAACAAACACATGAGGAAATGGTTGCAATCACTAGCCATTAGAGAAATGCAAATCCGAAATACAGTGAGATACCATCTCACCCCAACATTACTGGCGCAAATCAAAAAAACAGAAAATTACAAATGATGGAGAGGCTGTGGGGAGATTGGAACTCTTATGCACTTCTGGCAGGAATGCAAAATGGTACAATCATTTTGGAAAACAATATGGTGCTTCATTAAAAAGCTAGAAACAGAAATACCACACAATCCAGCAATCCCACTCTTAGGAATATATCCTAGAGAAATAAGAGCCATCACATGAATAGACATATGCACATCCATGTTCATTGCAGTATAATTCACAATAGCAAACAGATGGAAACACCTAAGCCCCCATCAACAGATGAATGGATAAACGAACTATGTACATAAACACAATGTAATATTATGCAATAATAAAGAACAATGACAAATCTGCGAAACATTTCACAACGTGGATGAATTTGTAGGGCATTATGCTGAGTGAAATGAAGTCAATCACAGAAGGACAAATATTGTATGAGACCACTATTATAAAAACTCTTGAAAAGGTCTACACACAGAAAGAAACAATCTTTGATGGTTAAGAGGGAAGGGAGGCGTGGGGAGGGAAAACACTAAATAGACAATAGATAAGTGGTAACTTTGGTGAAGGGGAAGACAGTACACAATACTGAGAAAGGCAGCACAACTTGACCAAGGCAAGGTCATGGAAGCTTCATAGACACATCCAAACTCCCTGATGAACTGAATTACTAGACTGAGGGCTGGGGACCATGGTCTCGGGGGACATCTAGCTTAACTGGCATAACATAGTTTGTAAAGAAAATGTTCTACATCCTACTTTAGTGAGTAGTGTCTGGGCTCTTAAAAGCTTGTGAGTGGCCATCCAAGATGCTCCACTGCTCCCACCCTGTCTGGAGCAAGGGAGAATGAAGAAAACCAAAGACGCAAAAGAAAGATTAGTCCAAAGGGCTAATGGACCACAACCACCACCACCTCCACCAGACTAAGTCTGGCAAAAATAGAATGTGCATTGCTACCACCACCGACTGCTCTCACAGGGATAACAATAGAGGGTCCCAGACAGAGCTGGAAAAAAATGTAGCACAAAATTCTAATTCACAAAAAAAGACCAGGCTTACTGGTCTGACAGACTGGAGAATCCCTGAGAATATGGCCCCCAGACACCCTCATAACTCTATACTGAAGTCACTCCTCAGGTTCACCTTTCATCTGAAGATTAGAAGACAGGCCCATAAAACAAGACAAAATGGGCATACCAACCCAGGGGCAAGGACTAGAAGGCAGGAGGGGACAGGAAAGATGGCAGTGGGGAACCCAAGGTCGAGAAGGGAAGAGTGGTAATACATCATGGGGTTGGCAACCAATGTCACAAAACAATGTGTACATCAATTGTTTAATGAGAAACTAATTTGCTCTGTAAACCTTCATCTAAAGCATAATAAAACGAAAAATACTAACTTATGGTAGCAGTGACATCATGCAAGATGGAGGAGTAGGAAGGTCTAGAGTTTGGTCTCTACACTGAAGCAACAATTGAGCTGTAAACAGCTATTGAAATCAACTACTTCAGAACTCTGGAACATATGTGGACACTTACAACAAATAGGAGAGAACTTGCTGAAGTGAGAAACTGTTATTCTTTGGTAAGAGGGTAGCATAAGTAAGCCAGCTACCATTCCCCCATCCTTCAGCCCTACCATGGCTGTAGGTATACCAGCCCATGTTCCTGGAATGACTGACTGGTGTCAAGGTAAGTAGCAAAGAGTTTGTCCTTTAAAAATTTGGGCTGATCTGGCAGAAGTATGTGGGACAAGCACAGACACTTGCCTTGGTTTTGCCCCTCTCAGGCTGCAAGGGTTTCCCCTGACAGAATCCATTGGAAGATTTAAAGGAACAGAAGTCTTTTTTTTCCCTCTTCTTGGAAACAGACATTTAAGGAAACCTTATTTAAGTCACTGGATTACCACAGAGATAATGGAACAGAAACTTTAGTGACCACATACAGCAAGAAATATACTTTGCAAAAATAATATGGAAAAGTCTAAAACAGATATCTGTGGCCCTCAGCAAAAAATAATTAGCAATCCCTGAGTAGTGGGAGAATCAGATTTCTAGAGTTACCACATTCTAATACCCACAATGCCCAGGTCTCAACAAAAAATTATAAGCACACCAAGAAACAGGAATGTATGCCCCAATCACAGGGAAAAAACAATTTTACAGAAACTATCCCTTTGGTTAGTGGGATCTCCAAGGAAGTCCAGGCATTGGAAATACTAGTCAAAGACATTAACTCAACTGTCTTAAATATGCTCAAAGAGCTAAAGGAAATCATGGACAAAGAACTAAAGTAAATCAGGAAAATGGCATATGAACAAAATTAGAATCTTAGTACAGAGACAGAAATTATAAAAAGTAACCAAACAGAAGTTCTGAAGCTGAAAATTATAATAACTGGTCCACCCAAGCCACTGGTATCTTTCTTCTTTTTTAGTGTAGTCATTCACATCTATAAATTTCCCCCTGAGCACTGCCTTCACTGCTTCCTACATGTTTTAGTATGTTGAATAATTTTTCATCCATCCCTAAGTATTTTCTAATTTCCCTTGTGATTTCTTCTTCAATCCTGTATTCAGTTTGACCCAAAAAGGTTTGTGGGTGTCTTGGAATGGTCCGCCAGGCGCAGCACAAAGAAGTGAGTTTCATGCAGGAAGGCCAGAAAACATATACAATTTATTACGTACAGGTCCCAGAGATAAAATCAAAATTACAATAACTGAGCTAAAGAGGTTCAACAGCATATTTGAGTAGATAGAAAAAAGAATAAGCAAACTTACAGATAAAACAATTGAAATTATCAAGTCAGAAAAGAAAGGGAAAAAAGAATGAAGAAAAATGAACATATCATAAGGGACCTGTGTGACACTATCAAGTGGACAAACATGAATTATGGGAGACCCAGAAGGGGAAGAGAAAAAAAGGGGGCAGAAAAATATACTTAATGAAATAATAGCCAAAACTTCTCAAATCTGATGGAAGACATGAATATACACATCCAAGAAGCTCAGCAAACTCCGATCAGGATAAACTCAAGAGATCCACACTGAAACATTTATAGTCGAATTGTCAAAAACCTAAAGACAAAGAAATGATCTTGAGCAGCAAAAGAGAAGTGACTCCTCAATAAGAATAGAAACTGATTTCTCATCAGAAGCGATGAAAGCTAGATGGTAGTTTGATGACATATTTAAATTCCTGAAAGAAAAAACTGTCAATCAAGAATTCTATATCTAGCAAAACTATGCTTCAAGAATGATGAAAAATTAAGAGATTTCCAAAAGCTGAGGCAGTTTCTTACCACAGATCTGCCCTACAAGAAATGCTAACGTGAGTCTTTCAGGCTGAAATGAAAGGACACTAGAAAATAACTCAAAGTCATAGAACAAATAAAGAACACTAGTAAAGATGACTACATGGGGTAAATATAAAAGTCTGTATTATTGTACTCATGGTCTGGTAAGCCCTCTTTTTTCTATATGATTTACTAAGCAAATGCATAAAACAATAATTATAAATCTATTTTAATAGGCACATGATATATAAAAATGTAATCTGTGACAATAACAAGATAAAAGATAGAGATGTATAGGAGTAAAGTGCTTGTACACTATTGAAACTAAGTTGGTATTCAAACTAGGTTGTTATAAGTTTAAGATGTTAATTGTAATTCCCAAGGTAACCACTAATAACTAAAAATATACAGAAAGGCAAAGGCAAAGGGAATCAAAATGGTACCCTACAAAAGTATAATAAATACATAAAAGAATACTTCTATGTGTATATTTGAAGGAACTAAACAACAGCAACAAGAAAAAACATTTAAGACATACAGAAAACAAATAGCTAAATCCTTCCTAATCAGTAATTACTTTAAATGTAAAGGGGTTCGCGTTCCAATTCAAAGGCAGAGATTGGCCAAATGGATTTAAAAAAAGATGATGACAATGATCCACCTATATGCCGTCTACAAGGACACAAAGAGGTCAAAAAAGGGTAGGAAAAGGCATCCCATGCCAATAGTAATAAAAAGAGAGTTAGTGTGGCTGTATTATTGTCAGACAAAATAGACTTTAAGTCAAAAAAGTTTACAAGAATCAAAGAAGGACATTATTTATTAACAAAAGGTTCAATACATCAAGAAGACGTAACAATTATAAACATATATATCTAACAATCAAGCCCCAAAACATATGAAGCAAATAGACAAAACCGAAGGAATAAATCAACAGTTTTATAATAATATTGGACACTTCAATACCCCACTCTCAGTAATAGATGGATCAAGCAGATAGAAGATCAATAAGGAAGTAGAGGACCTGAAAAATAACATAAACCAACTAGACCTAACAGACATATATACAACATTCCACCCAACAATAGAATACACATTCTTTTCTAGTGCACATGTAACATACTCCAGGATATACCACAGGTTAGATCACAAAACAAGTCATAATAAATTTAAAACAATTGATATCACACAAAGTATCTTCTCCAACCACAATGGAATGAAGGTAGAAATCAGCAACAGAAGAAAAACTGGAAATTCACAAATATGTGGAAATTAAACAACATACTCTTAAATAGCCAATGGGTCTGTAATATCATTCTCTTTAAACGCTGTCTTGATTGAGTTTTGAGGCCTTGGCTAGAGGCCAGTTTATTCCCTTTCTTGAGCAGCTGATGAATTCCACTCTCCAATCACTCCCCTTATCAGGTTCTCCTACTCATGGGCCACTTTGCACCCATCCTAATTGCCTCAGGGCCAGGTACTCAACAGCTAAGGACAGCCCTTATGCCCTTGACCCAGCAGAACTATTCAAAATGCTCAGTCCCCAAGAAGGCTAACCCTACCCTGCTTGCCATACATAAGCCCCCTCCTACAATTCTAACTTATTATTACCTTGTCCCTGGTCCTGTGTCACGGGTCTCAGAGTGCTTTCCTTTCTGAGACTTGTGAGTGATAAATTCTATATGTCTTTTAGCCTTCCTGTGCAAGTCTTGCTTCGTCATGCCACACCTGGCAGACCATCCAAGACACTCATAAACCTCTTTGTGTCAAAGGAATACAGAGCCAAAGAAGAAATCACAGGTGAAATGAGAAAATACTTACTGGTGAATAAAAAATTATATAACATACCAAAACACATAGAGAGCAGTGAATAGAGTGCTCAGAGGAAAATTTGTAGCTATAAATGCCTACACACACACACACAAAAGAAAAATATCAAATCAAAAATTAAGTGTACACCTTGAGGAATTAGAAAAAGAAGAGCAAACTAAACCCAAAACTAGCAGAAGGGAAATAATAAAGATTGGAGCAGAGATTAATGAAACAGGGAATACTAAAACAATAGAGAGAATCAACAAAATTAAAAGCTGTTGCTTTGAAAAGATCAACAAAATTGACAAACTTTCAACTAGATTGACTAAGAAAAAAGAGATGATGCAAACAACTAAAATCAGAAATGAAAGTGGGAATATTACCAATAATTTTACATAAATAAAAAGGAATATAAGACAATATTATGAAAAGTTACACACCACCAAATTTGACGAAACAATAGAAAATGGACAAATTCCTAGAAATATTCAAAATACCTAAACTGAATCAAGAATAAATAGAAAATCTGAACAGACTTATCACAAATAAAGAAAGTGAATCAGAAATCAAAAACCTCCTAGCAACAACAACAAAAAAGTCCATGAGCAGACTGGTGAACTCTACTAAATATTGGAAGAAGAATGGTTATCAATCCTTTGCAAACCCTCTTCCAAAAAACAGAAGAGGAGGAAACACTCTGTAACTCATTCTGTGTCAGCGTTACCCTGATACCAATACCAGGCAAAGAAACTACAGGAAAGAAGAACTACAAGCCAATATCCACTGTTAATATAGATGCAAAAAAATCCTCCACCAAATATTAGCAAACCAAACTCACCAGCATATTAAAAGGACCAAGGAAAATTATCTTCAGAATGCAGTGGTGGTTCAACACACAAAAATCAATCCATGTAACACACCACATGAATAGAAGGAAGGAACAGAATCACATGATCATTTCAATTGATGCAGAAAAAGAATTTGATGAAATTTAACATTCTTTTATGATAAATATGCACCATAAGATAAAGATGGATGGTGTCTGTCTTAGTATGAGTTCTCTAAAAGAGCAAAACCAGCAAAGCACACGTGTAAACCAACAGAGATTTATTTCAAGAAAATGGCTCGTGCATTTGTGGAGGCTGGCAAGTCCCAAATTCACGGGTCAGGCTGGAGGCATCTACTTAATATGGGTACAGGGACTGACGATCACAAAATCGGCCGGTCAGGGGGAAGGCTGCTAGTTCACCATGCGGGGGCTGGCAAATCCCAAAATCTGCAGGTTAGGCAGCAGACTGCTGGCTCACATCCGGAAGTCAGAGGATGACAAGTCGAATGCAGAATCGAGAGAAAGCAAGCTTTGCCAGAACATCCATATATATTGGATGCAGGACACACCCCCAAGGAAAATCCCCTTTCAACTGATTGGCCTGTCATGTCAGATCACAAAATGGAGGATCATTACATAATATCTGCCAAACCACTGAAAATCATGACCTAGCCAAGTTGACATCACAGAAGGGTACTTTCCTTAATGTGACAAAGACCATCTATGAAAAACTCATGGGTAATATACTTAACGGCAAGAGACTAAAAGCTTTTCCTACAAGATCAGGAAGAAGACAAGGATGCCCACTTTCTCACATCTGTTCCACACAGTACTAAAAGTTACAGCCAAAGAAATTTGGCAAGAAAAATAAAATGCACCCAAATTGGAAAGGAAGAAGTAGAATTATCTCTGTTCACAGATGGCATGGTCTTATGTGTAGAAAACCCTTAAGCACTTCAGAAAAAAAAACCTTAGAACTAATAAACAAGTTGCAGGTTACAAAATCAACACCAAAATATACCAGCCACAGTTCTATACACTAGTAATGAACAATCCAAAAAGAAATTAAGACAAAAATTCCACTTACAATAGCATCAAAAACAATACTTAGGAATAAATTTAACAAAGTGAAAGGCATCTACACTGAAAACTACAAAACGCTGCTGAAAGAAATTAAAAGAGACCTGAATAAATGGAAAGGCATCCTGTGTTCATTGTTTAGAAGACTTAATTTTGCTAAGTGACAATACTACCAAAAGTGATCTACAGATTCAATGCAATCCCTATCAAAATTACAACAGATTTTCTTACGGAGATGGAAAAGTCAATATTCTAATTCACATGGAATTGCAGGCAGACTGAAGAGCCAAAACAAGCTTGAAAAAGAACAAACTTGAAGAGCTAACATATCTCTATTTCAAAACTTACTACAAAGCTACCGTATTCAAAACAGCATGTTACTGGCGTAGGAGAGACATATAGACAAACAGAATGGAAGTGAGAGTCCAAAAACAAATCCTCAAATACATTGGTCAATTCGTTTTGACAAGGATGCCAGTACCAGTCAATGGGGAAAGGATAGTCTTTTCAACAAATGGCACTGAAAAAATTGAGCATGCACATGCAAAATAAGGAAGTCGGACCCTTACCTTACACCACATACAAAAATTATTCAAAATGGACTAATGATCTAAATTTAAAAGCTAATGCTATAATTATCTTAATAAAATATAGGGATAGAGCTTCAAGACCTTGAATTTGGTAATGGTTTCTTCAATATGATGCCAAAAGCACAGACAAGAAAAGAAAACATAGACAAATATACATCACTAAAATGAAAAACAAAATTCTGTGGATCAAAGAGGACTATCACGAAATTAAAAAAAGCAACCCACAAAATGGAAGAAAAAAATCAAATCATATATCGGATAAGGGATTAATGGCCAGAATATATTATGAAGAACTCTTACACCTCAACAATAAAAAACAAATAATCCAATTTAAAAATGAACAAAGGACTTGAAGACAATTCTCCAAAGAAGATATGAAAATGGACAAGAAGCACATGAAAAATATGTTCGACATCATTAGTCGTTAGGGAAATGAAAGTCAAAATGACAATGAGATACCACTTCAGACCCACCAGAATGCCAATTATAAACAAATGAAAAATAACAACTGTTGACAAGGATATGGAGAAAATGGAACTCTTATTCATTGCCAGTAAGAATTTAAAATGATACAGCCACTGTGGAAAACAGTTTGCCAGTTCCTCAAAATATAAAATATAGAATTACCATAAAAAAAAAAAAACCACCATATGACCCAGCAATTCCACTCCTAGGTACATATCCAAAAGAATCAAAATCAGGGACTCAAACAGATATTTGTGCACCAATGTTAACAGCAGCATTATTCACTATAGCCGAAAGTGTCCATCGGCAGAGGAATGGATAAACAACCAATAGAATATTATTTAGCTGTAAAGAATGAAGCTCTGATCACACTACAACATGCATAACATTTAAAACATTATGCTATGTGAAATAAGCCAGACACAAAAGGACAACGATTTTATGACTCCACTTACATGAGGTATCTAGAACAGGCAAATTTATAGAGACAGAAAGTAGAATACAGGTTACCAGAGCCTGAGGAAAAGTGCAAATAGGAGTCACTGCTTAATGGGTACACAGTTTCTGTTTGGGATGACAGAAAATTTCTGTGACTAGACAGTGGTAATGTGAATATACTTCAGCCACGGAACTGTACACTTAAAATGGTTAAAATGGGGTTGAAGGTGGACCTAACCTATGGTCACAGATGTCATAATGGTGGTTGTCTTGTGTCAGAAGCAGGCTGCAAGTTGACTGAAAACGGGCACAAAAAACCTCTCTGAGGTAATGGAAATGTTCTATATTTTGATTCAAGTGTGGGATATGAAACTGTATACATTTGTCAATACTCATCAAAATATATTTCTTTATGTAAAATAAAGTAATTCAGTTTTTAAAAAGATGGTTCAGACCAAGTTGTATCATTCCTCTGCCCTTTGTTTTTGCTCCTATCAAAACCGTAGACAAGCTAGCTGGTCTGCTGCAGACATCTTATGATCAATAATGAAGGAATTACCAAAAGAATTGCAGAGACATTGGTCCTCACATCCCTTAGTCCCTGAAACAGTTCTAGATTTCCTAATTACAGATTTCTTATTAACCCAGAACCCAGTGCCGTCGAGTCGATTCCGACTCAGAGCGACCCTATAGGACAGAATAGAACTGCCCCATAGAGTTTCCAAGGAGCACCTGGTGGATTCGAACTGCCAACCCTTTGGTTGGCAGCTGTAGAACTTAACCACTACGCCACCAGGGTTTCCCTATTAGGTGAGAAAAAATAAAAACCTGTCTTCTTTAAACTTATTTGGGTTTTCCATTAAATGGAGCCAAACTCAGTCTCTAACTAACAAAGCTAATTGTATAATAAAAGATTAATACTCCATGTGTAAACATGTATGAAAGTAACGGTGAAGATTTTAAAATATGTTAAAATAATTTCATCAATAGGTTGAAGGAGAAAAACCATATAATCATCTCAACAGTTATATTACTTCAACATACACAATCAAGGCATTTGTTAAAACTCAATAACCTTTATTGTTTTGTTTTTTTATTTAGCAAACTAGGAATGGAAGAATGTTTTCTTAACATGGTAATCAATATACTTCTCAAAGCAACAGCCAACAACAAGCTTAAAAATTAAATAGAAGAGGCTTTAGCATTAAAAGTAGGTTCAAAATCTGGACATGCCTTAAACTTTAAGATAGTTGGCAGAGCATGGAAAAATCAGTACACTACTTTCAAGTTTCCTAAAAGGATTGTTTCCATGCATGGGGAATTCATTCTGAGAACATAAATAGACCCCAAAAGAAAATCTTAACCCTTTTTGGTACTAACGTCTCTACATTAGGGTTAAACAAACTTACAGAGAACGATAGTTCTTCACTGTCAGTCTTCACAGCTGATTTTTTTCTGGGTTCAGTGTCAACTCCATAGGCTTCTTCCAAACTAGAAACAACCTACCAAAAATCAAAGCAAGTTAGTACCTTCATAGTTTAACATTAGTTATAGTAACTGTAAGTGATAATCAAGCACAGCAGGACCTCCTCATCAGTAAGACCTTTTTCTGCCAGTGTCATAAACTTTACTTTTCTAATTCTCATATTCTCATCTAATCTCCCATGAAACAGAAGGTGTGAGCAACAGTCTTTGACCCTATGCCTTAGTAATACAGAGATGCCTTCTAACTCTATTTCTGTGTTGACAGGTATCTAAAATGGAGTGGGCCTGTCCATGAATGGTTGAAGCATCAACTCCACTTACTACCAAAGTTTTTCTCAAATTATGACTGATTATACTTTCTCCTCTAAAAAGAATAGGAAAATAAATGGAGACTAGAAAACAATACATTTTAAAAGAAAATTCCCTCAGCTAAACCCTCAAACTTTGAGATAACATGTTTTGAAAGTTTGACAAACTACATTCTTTTTATATTTATGTGCTTACTCACTGTTCTCCCTTGGTACTCAGTACAACTCAATTCTGGCTCATTGTGCAAAAAAAGTTCAAAATTAAGAACTAGTTTCTAAGGAGCAGAGAAGAGTTAACGTAGCAGACATGAGACTGTTATCCTTAGAAAGGCCTGGCTGCAAGGTTGGCCTTCGTCTGCCATCTGGGAACTTGGATTTCAGAAGTGTTCTAACCATTCCCAGAACTGATAAGAATAGTTCACTGTGTCTACATTGTTTGTACAAATAATGTGGTTTATGCTGAATCCTTGCTTTCCTTCTGAGAGTCTGGAATTTTTGGTATATACTATTCAGAGGGAAACCCTAGTGGCGTAGTGGCTAAGAGCTATGGCTGCTAACCAAAAGGTCAGCAGTTCGAATCCACCAGGCGCTCCCTGGAAACCCTATGGGGCAGTTCTACTCTGTCAGAATTGACTCAACAGCAATGGGTTTTTTTGTTTTGTTTTGTTTTGTACTATGCAGATAATACAGACTTGACCAGCACCCAATAAAAAAAATTGGGCACTGAATCTCTAATAAGCTTTCCTGGTAGACAAAGTTTCACAAGTGTTGTCACAATCCAATGTGGAAGAATGAGGGTGTCTTGTGTGACTCCAAAGAGAGAGTACTCTTGGAAGCTTGCACCAGATGTCCTCCAGACTTCAACTCATGTGCTATTTCCTTTTGTTGGTTTTGATTTGTATCCTGTCCCTATAATAATCTTAGTTGTCATTATGACTATATGCTGAGTCTTGTTAGTCCTTCCAGCGAATCATCAAACCTGGGGGTGGTATTGGGAACCCCTGACACAGGAATCAACAAGTGTCTTACCATACTCAGATGTTTGGCAGTTTTCCTGATCATTTCATCTTCCGCTATTAACTCCCTTGTCTTACTCGATGGAATGGGCAAAGCATATCTTACAATGGATTCTCCTGTTGGTGGAGAACACAGGACCATTGGTTCAATTTTATCGGGCACTAATTTTGCATTACGTTTTTCCTTTGGATTAGGTGACACTGATGAAATAAATTGTCTTTTTTTATTATCTAATTCTGGAACAAATGTCGATCTGTTACTAATGGAGGACAGACGCTTTATTCGCTTCATTTTGTTTTTGATTTAGCTTCCAATTTATAGATGAAAAGATTTTATTCCTTCCTGTGAATAAAACATTAAGAGAATCAGAGAAAACATCAGGGAATTTTACTACTCAACAGAAATAAATTTGTGCTAATTAAATTCACATTCTGTATTTGTTTTTTGTTTTTCTGCTGTGTTAGGAGTTAATTCAGAGTAAATAGAGCACTTCTGGAAGCTACAATAACACCTTTGGTTCTTTTGAGCTTCATTTAGTTAAACTCAACAAAGAAAAATAAAACACAGTTACCAGAGTGCCTAATTTACATCAAGAAGTTATTTAAACCCAAGTATAAAAATAACAGGAGCACTGGTGGCACAGTGACTAAGTGTTCGACTGCTAACCAGAAGTTTGGAGGTTTGAACCCCCTGGCTGCTCCACAGGAGAAAGATGTGGCAGCCTGCTTTGGTAAAGATTACAGCCTTGGCAACCCCACCGGGCAGTTCTACTCTGTCCTACAGGACAGCTCTGAGTCAGAATTGACTCAACAACAATGGGTTTGCTTGGTTTGCTTGTTTCGTTTTCTTAGTTTATAAAAATAATAGTAAAAGATCCATCACTTTCAAACGAACATCTGCCCCTCTACATGCGTCACTGTCGTCATTTCAGGTGGAGTTAACTGAAGCTCAGGGCATTGGCTGGTCCAGAGCTACACACCCAGTAATTGTCAGAGTCACAACTGCAACAGTTTGGCTGCGAACCTTGCTTCTTTTCCACACGGCTACAAAATGGAAATTTTTAAGTTTTAGGATTTACAGCATTTTCTATGAGTGAGGGGTGGGGAAATAAATAAAAAAGATTTCACATTTTAAGTGATAGAAAGATTTCCAATTGCGTGAAAGACACTGAAACTCAAAATCAACCCTGGAGAAATAATCCTACCAAAAAAATAAAAATAAACTTTTTTTTTAAATCACGAGGAAAGCTCTGGAGGTAACTGAAGGCTGATGTGTGTATGGACTATGGAGGGTTTAAAATGGAGGATGTAGAAAAGAAAGAAGGCACAGGCAGAGGCAGCAGTGAGGGAATATATCAAGAAACACTTTTAAATTTTCTTCTTAGTTTTCCCCCCTAACTAGGCTCAGGGTACCAAGGTAATATCAAACAAGCACAAAAGCCATACTGGGATGAGGAAGTATAGCTGGACAGGCCATAGGCTTTCACTTTCCTATTTCCTTGCCCCTCCAAAGCTGATGAAATGGAAACGATAAACATTGATATCCTAGGCATTAGCTAGCTGAAATGGGCTGATATTGACCATTTGAATCAGACAATTACATGTTCTACTATGCCAGAAATGACAACTTGAAAAGGAATGGCATTGCATCATCATCAAAAAGGACATTTCAAGATCTATCCTGAAGTACAATGCTGTCAGTTATCAGATAATATCCACAAGCCTACAGGGAAGGCCAGTTGATACAACTATTATTCAAATTTACGCATCAACCACTAAGGCCAAAGATGAAGAAATTGAAGATTTTTACCAACTTCTCCTTCTGAAATTGATCAAACGTGCAATCAGGATGCATTGATAATTACTAGGGATGTGAAAAGTTAAAGCTGGGAACAAAGAAGGAGGACTGGTAATTGGAAAATAGGGCCTTGGTGGTACAAATGATGCTAGAGATCGCATGAATGAATTTTGCAAGACCAACAACTTCTTCATGGCAAATACCTTTTTCGCCAACATAAACCACAATAATACACATGGCCCTCACCAGATGGAATACACAGGAATCAAATCAACTACATCTGTGGAAGGAGATGATGGAAACACTCAATATCATCAGTCAGAACAAGGCCAGGGGTCAATTGTGGAACAGAGAATCAATTGCTCATACGCAAGTTCAAGTTGAAAGTGAAGAAAATTAGAACAAGTTGACGAGAGCCAAAGTATGACCTTGAGTATATCCCACCTGAATTTAAAGACCATCTCAAGAAAAGATTTGACAAGGTGAACACTAAAGACCAAAGACCAGACTTGTTGTGGAATGACATGAAGAAAGCAAAAGGTGATTAAAAAGAAAGGAAAGAAAAAAAGAGCTAAATGGATGTCAGAAGAGATTCTGAAACTTGCTTTTGAAAGTCGAGTAGCTAAAGTGAAAGGAAGAAATGATGAAGTAAAAGAGTTGAACAGAATATTTCAGAGGGCAGCTCAAGAAGACAAAGTAAAGTATTATAATGACATGTGCAAAGACTTGGAAATGGAAAACCAAAAGGGGAGAACTTGGTCTGCATTTCTCAAGCTGAAACAATTTAACAAAAAATTCAAGCCTTGAGTTGCAATATTGAAAGATCCTATGGTGAAAATATTAAACAACTCAGGAAGCATCAAAAGAAGATGGAAGGAATACACAGAGTCACTATACCAAAAAGAATTGGTCAATGTTTAATCATTTCAGGAGGTACCATATAAGCAGGACCAATGGTACTGAAGGAAGAAGTTCAAGGTACACTGAAGTCACTGGCGAAAAACAAGGCTCCAGGAATTGATGGAATACCAACTGAGATATTTCAACAAACGGATGCAGTGCAACTTCATGTCTTTTCATGCAGTGCAACTCACATGTCTATGCCAAGAAATTTGGAAGACAACTACCTGGCAAGCCAACTGACAGAGATCTATATTTATGCCTATTCCCAAGACAGGTAATCCAATCAAATGCAGAAATTGTAGAACAATATCATTAATACTACACACAAGTAAAATTTTGCTGAAGATCATTCGAAAGCGTCTGCAGCAGTATATCAGAAGGGAACTGCCGGATATTCAAGCCGGATTCAGAAGAGGATGTGTACCCAAGGATACCATTGCTGATGTCAAATTGATCTTGGCTGAAAGCAGAGAATACCAGAAAGATGTTTACCTGTGTTTTATTGACTATCCAAAGGCATTCAAATATGTGGATCATAAGAAATTATAGATAACATTGTGAAAAATGGGAATTCCAGAACACTTAATTGTGTTCATGAGGAACCTATACATAAATCAAGAGGCAGTCATTCAAACAGAATAAGGGGACACTGTATGGTTTAAAGTCAGGAAAGGTATGCATCTGGATTGTATCCTTTCACCATACCTATTCAATCTGTATGCTGAGCAAATAATTCAAGAAGCTGGACTAAATGAAGAAGAATGGGGCATGAGGGTTGGAGGAAGACTCATTAACAACCTGTGTTATGCAGATGAGACCACCTTGCTTGCTGAAAGTGAAGAGACTCGAAGCACTTACTGATGAAGATCAAAGACCACAGCCTTCAGTATGGACTACACCTCAACGTAAAGAAAACAAAAATCCTCACAACTGGACCAATAACAAACATCATGATAAACGGGGAAAAGATTGAAGTTGCGAAGGATTTCATTTTACTGGGATCGACAATCAACGCCCATGAAAGTAGCAGTCAAGAAATCAAAAGAAGCACTGCACTGGCCAAATCTGATGCAAACGACCTCTTTAAAGTGTCGAAAAGCAAAGATGTCACCTTGAAGACTGAGGTGTGCCTGACCCAAGCCATGGTGTTTTCAATCACTGCCTATGCACGTGAAAGCTGAACAATGAATAAAGAAGACCCAAGAAGAACTGACACCTTTCAACTGCGGTGTTGGAGAAGAATATTGAATGTACCATGGACTGCCAAAAGACTGAACGAATCTGTCTTAGAAGAAGTACCACCAGAATGCTCCTTAGAGGCTTACATACTTTGGACATGTCAGGAGGGATCAGTCCCTGGAGAAGGACATCATGCTTGGTAAAGGACAGGGTCAGCCAAAAAGAGGAAGACTCTCAATGAGATGGATTTACACAGTGGCTGCAACAATGGGCTTAAGCATAACAACGATTGAGAGGATGGTGCAGGACTGGGCATTGTTTCATTCTGTTGTACACAGGGTTGCTGAGTTGGAACCAACTCGATGGCACCTAACAACAACAACCAAAGCTGATTAACTATGATTCAAGACAATGCCTTCTCCCAACGAGTTTAAAACTATATGCCTGACCATAAGAGTTGTGTGGTAGAGTGGCAAAAATAACATAGAAGAACATTGTTTCTCTGTTGTATGAAGCTCTTCACAGTCAGGCTAGTCCTGTATCCTATCTAAACTTTCTATGAGGGACACAGACTAGGGCCTGGTTTTGGCCATTTCTTAATCATAGATTACTAGGCAGAGTAGTTGACACCCCAAAGCACATAGCTACTCATAGGCCAAACTAACCTGACACTTGAGAAAATACAATAATTGAAAAAGAAAACAACAAACTAAAATATTATGTCCCAGTTGCAGAAATATTAGAACAGAGAGACCAAGAACACAGCCAGAGAAGGAAAAAATTAGCAATATAAAACAAGTGAGAAAAGATTTTTTAAAGACACCGTAGAAATATTGGGAATAAAAAATATAATAAAAGAAATAACTAACCACAGAATAATAAATTATACTGAAGAATAAACTAGGAAGCTCAGATAGAGATATTCTTCCAGAAAGCAGAAAAGGGTAAAGAGGTAAAAATAAAAGCTAAGAGATATGTAGAAAAACTATATAAATGCCAACAACCAGATAATAAGAGACTCAGAGGGAAATAAAAATTAAATGGAGAAAGAAGAAATACTTTTAAAAATAATAAAGATAAATTTCTCAGAATTAAACCATGGTAGAAACTACACATTGAAAAAGTTCACAAAATATCGAAAAGGAACAAATGAACAACAACAACAAACACAATTAAACACTTTATAATGGAATATAAGAACTTTAAAGAGAAAATGTAGAAGCTCTCAGAAAGAAAGACTATATAATCTAAAAAGGAAGAATTGAACTGACATCAGCTTTTAATAACACTGAATGTAAGAAAACAATGGTGTATTTTTTAAGTATTGAAAGAAACTTTGAACCTAGAAATTATCAATTAAATATAATTATAGGTATAACAAAATTGTTAACAGACATATAAGGCCTCAGACAGTTTGTTGCATAAAAATTCCAACAGAAAAGGAAAAAAAAAAATCCAGGAGAATGCTTTTAGAGATATGGAACATTAAGATGATCAAATGTCTTACTGAAGGCATAAACTGTCTTTTTTTTTAAAAAAAAAAAAAGAATAACACTGAAGAAAATATACTAAATTAAAAAAGTCATGATAAAATAAATTTTATCCCAGGAAGGTAAGCATGATCAGTAGCAGAAAATCTACCAGTGTAAATCATTACATTTATAAAGGAGAAAAACCATACAATTATTCCAATTAATAAACAAAATCCATTTGGTAGATTTCAACACCTATCCATGATAAAGCTTCATAGTAAACTAAAACTAGAATGGAAGTTTCTTAAGTCAGTGAAGGGTAGAAACCTAAAGCCTACACCAAGCATTACACTTAGAAAGACTTCAGAAGCATTACACTTAAGATCGGTAACAAGTCAGGGATGCCATTACTATGGCTACTGTTTAACACAGTATAAAAGATCAGTACAAATACTATAAGAAATGGAAAAAACAAGTAAGAGGCATACACATTAGATGGCAAGAGATAAAAATGCCATTATTTAAGATTATATGATCATTTACCAAAAAAAAAAAAAAAAAACAACCAGAATTAGCAGACCATTAGAACTAATAATACACACCAGCAAATGCTGGTTATAAGTTTATAAAAAACACTAAACCCCAAAATCAAACCCATTGTCATCGAGCTGACTCCAACACATAGTGACCCTATAGGACATAGGACATTGTGACCCTATACATACCCCATTGGGTTTCCAAGGCTGTAAATCTTTACAGAAGCAGGCTGCCACACCTTTCTCCCATGGAACAGTTGTGGGTTCAAACTGCTGGCCTTTCGGTGAGCTGCCAAGCACTTTAACTGCTTTATCACCAGGGCTCTTTTTTAAAAAACAAGTTTATAAAAATCAATACCCACCCACCAGAATGACTAAAATTAAAAAAAAAAAAAAAAAATCATCACCAAGTATTGGCAACTATGTGGAGTAACTAAAAATTTCATACACTGCTGGTGAAATAAAAATGGGTACAATACGTGTAAAACTTTTTGGCAGTATCAACTAACAGAACATATAGATACTCTGTGACCCAGCAATTCTACATATATATGTGCACCAATGACATGCACAAAAATGTTCACAAAAGCTTATTCATAACTGTCCCAAACTGAAAATGATACAAACATTCATCAATTGTAGAACAGATAAATTGTGGTATATTTATATTTAATAGGGTACTATGAAGCAATGAAAATGGGTGAACTACAAGTATATACAACTATAAGTACAAATCTCACAAACATAATGTTGAATGGAGGAACCCAGAGAAAAGAGAGTATAAACTATATAATTCCATTTTGTGTGAATTTCTCAAAAATACATGAAACTCTTCTATGATAGAAGTCAGAGAAGAGGTCGTTTCTGGAAAATGAAAAGGTAATAAGGCCCAAAGAAAGTTTCTGGGATATTGGTTATAATTTCTTTCTTGATAATAGATCTACATAGTAATTACATGGGTATAAAACTTTATTGAGCTCTATAGCTCAGTATTTGTGTTATAGTTCAATAATGTCTAACTTTTGTAAAAAAAAAATATATTTTTGTAAATCAGTAAACAACAACCAGGAAGATATACCACTGGGAATGGTGGAGTAAGCACCTCCAAAAATCATTTCCATGTAACCAATGAGAACACTGGCAAAGGGATTTTTAACTTGTCCTATTACCATCTCCCCAGTCCTCAGCTCCAAAGGAGCCTTGAAAACCAATAGCATACAATCATCATGGAAAACAGGATACTGACAACCCCTAGAAGGGTTGGAGCTCCTTCACAGCCCCATTCCCAAGGAATTATTATTTTACCTGTTTTATGGTTTCCTGGAAGACTCTAATTCACAAGTCTCCATTAAATAAAATATCCCAAGGCTTTATTTGACTTGGCTTGGAACTCACCAAGTACAAACAACCTTTTTCCCAGTGGGAAGCATTTGTCAAAAACAATCAACAACAATTGTTTAACGAGTATTATGGCTGCCTGAGGTAATAAAGAACAACAGGTGCAAATAACTGGATAACTAAAAAGTTTAAAAGGCAAACCTAGGGAATAAAATGTCAATTAAAAAAAAAAAAAAACATTACTGTTAAGTCGATTCCTACTCATGAAGATCCCATATATCACAGAGTAGAACTATGCTCCATAGGATTTTCTTGACTGTAATCTTTACAGTAGCAGATCTCCTGGCCCTTCTTCCAAGGCATTGCTGGGTGGGTTCAAAATGCCAATCTTTAGGTTAGTAGTCTAGCACAAACTGTGCCACTTGGGAACCAAGGTGTCAATAAAAAACCCATTGCCGGAATACTACGCATCGATAAAGAACAGTGATGAATCTGTGAAACATTTCATAACATGGAGGACCCTTGAAGGCATTATGCTGAGTGAAATTAGAGGCAAAAGGACAAATATTGTATAAGACCACTATTATAAGATCTTGAGAAATAGTATAAACTGAGAAGAACACATACTTTTGTGGTTACAAGGGGGGGAGGGAGGGAGCATGGGAGAGGGTTATTTACTGATTAGTTAGTAGATAAGAACTACTTTAGGTGAAGGGAAGGACAATACTCAATACATGGAAGGTCAGCTCAGCTGGACTGGACCAAAAGCAAAGAAGTTTCTGGGATAAACTGAATGCTTGGAAGGTCAGCGGAGCAAGGGCGGGGTTTTGGGGACTATGGCTTAAGGGGACTTCTAAGTCAATTGGCAAAATAATTCTAGTATGAAAACATTCTGCATCCCACTTTGAAATGTGGCATCTGGGGTCTTAAATGCTAACAAGCGGCCATCTAAGATGCATCAATTGGTCTCAACCCACCTGGATCAAAGGAGAATGAAGAACACCAAGGTCACACGATAACTATGAGCCCAAGAGACAGAAAGGGCCACAGGAACCAGAGACTTACATCATCCTGAGACCAGAAGAACCAGATGGTGCCTGGCCACAATCGATGACTGCCCTGACAGGGAGCACAATGGAGAACCCCTGAGGGAGCAGGAGATCAGTGGGATGCAGAACCCAAATTCTCATAAAAAGACCAGACTTAATGGTCTGACTGAGACTAGAGGAATCCCGGCGGTCATGGTCCCCAAACCTTCTGTTGGCCCAGGACAGGAACCATTCCCGAAGGCAACTCATCAGACATGGAAGGGACTGGACAATGGGTAGGAGAGAGATGCTGATGAAGAGTGAGCTACTTGTATCAGGTGGACACTTGAGACCGTGTTGGCATCTCCTGTCTGGAGGGTAGATGGGAGGGTAGAGAGGATTAGAAACTGGGAAAATTGTCACAAAAGGAGAGACTGGAAGGGCTGACTCATTAGGGGGAGAGTAAGTGGGAGTATGGAGTAGGTGTATATAAGCTTATATGTGACTGACTTGATTTGTAAACGTACACTTAAATCTCAATAAAAATTATTAAAAAAAAAAACCCATTGCCATCAAGTCAATTCCAACTCATAGACATCAACAGGGAGCTTCAAAAAGCACTGACATATTCCTAAAAATCTAGAAGGCCATGAGCATATGGAGGGCTCGGCACATGCTCAAGGAAGACCTGAGAAGGCCCTAAGCTCTCACTCTGGCTGACCTTGAGACTCTGCACAAGAGTCTGTATGAGTGATAAAGGTGTGCCCAGCATGCAAACAAGGTTCCTCAACAAAGACTGGAACACTTAGTTGTTGTTGTTAACTGCCATCGAGTTGATTCTGACTCACAGCGATCCTAGAAGACAGAGTAGAACTGCCTCATGGGGTTTTCAAGGAGTAGCTGGTAGATTTGGACTGCCGACCTTTTAGTTAGCAGCCGAGCTCTCAACCACTATGCCACCAGGAAACTTAGTGGGTCCAGGCATTTAAGGAAATCTCTATCCAGTCATTAGCTGACCACAAAGCTAAGGAAGCAGATACTTCAGCAGACACATATAACAAAGAATACAGAATTATTTCAGAAAAATTGCTAAACGAAGTAACACCAGCAACAACAACAAACAAAACAAACACTAGAAAGGTGGAAAAATCTTATTTCCAGAGTTGTCACATTCAATTTTTTTTAAATGTCAGGTTTTACAAAAAAAAATATATATATACAAGGCATGCAAAAAAACAAGAAAGTATGGCCCATATGCAGGGAATAAAGTAGTTAATAAAAACTGTTCGTGAGAAAGCACAGATTGGAATTACTAGACAAAGACTTTAAATTAGGTATTTAAAATACAGGCACACCCCAGATATATTGCAGTTTTGGTTTCAGACCACCGCAATAAAGTGAATATTGCAATAAAGTGAGTCCCATGAATTTTTTTATTTCCTAGCTCATATAAAAGTTTACAATATATTGTAGTCTATCAGGAGCCCTGGTGGCTTAACAGTTAAGAGCTATGGCTGCTAACTAAAAGGACAGCAGTTTAAATTCACTAGCCACTCCTTGGAAACTCTATAGGACAATTCTACTCTGTCCTGGAGCGTGACTATGAGTTGGAATTGACTCGATGGCCATGGGTTAAATGGCTAGTCTACTGAGTGTGCAGTAGCATTATGTCTAAAAAAAAAAAATGTACATACCTCAATTAAAAAATACTTTATTACTAAATGATGCTAACCGTTATCTGAGCCTTTAGCTAATCATAATCTTTTTGCTGGTGGTGGGTCTTGCCTCGATGTTGATGGCTGCTGATTCATCAGGGAGTGGCTGTGGCAATTTCTTAAAATAATGCAACAGTGAAGTTTGCAGCATCAGTTGACAGTTCCTTTCATGAAAGATTCCTCTGTAGCATGTGATGCTGTTTGATAGCACTGTACCCACAGTAGAACTTCTTTCACAATTGGAGTCAGTCCTCTCAAACCCTGCTGCTGCATTATTAACTAATTTTATGTAACATTCTAAATCCTCTGTTGTCATTTCAACAATGTTCACAGCATCTTCACCATGAGTAGATTCCACCTCAAGAAACCACTTTCTTTGCTTAGCCATAAGAAGTAACTCCTCAGCAGTTAAAGTTTTACCATGAGATTGTAGCAATTCAGTCACATCTTCAGGCTCCACTTCTAATTCTAGTTCTCTTGCTATTTCCACCACATCTGCAGTTACTTCCTCCACTGAAGTCTTCTACCCTTCAAAGTCATCAATGAGGGCTGGAATCAACTTCTTCCAAACTCCTATTAATGTTGATATTTTGACCTGCTCCCACGAATTATGAATGGTCTTAATGGTATCTAGAATGGAGAGTCCTTTCCAGAAGGTTTTCAAATTACTTTACCCAGGTCCATCAGAGGAACCTCTATCTGTGGCAGCTATAGCCTCATGAAACGTATTTCTTAAATAAGACTTGAAAGTCAAAATTATGCCTTGATTCATGGGCTGCAGAATGGATGTTTTGTTAGCAGGCATGAAAAACAACATTAATCTCCATGTACATCTCCATTGCAGCTCCTGAGCAGTAATATTTTGAAAAGAATCTTTTTTTCTGAGCAGTAGGTCTCATTATAGGCTTAAAATATTCTGTAAACCATGTTGAAGCAGATGTGCTGTCATCCAGTTTTTTGTTCTATTTATAGAGCATGTGCAGAGTAGATTTAGCATAATTCTTAAGGGCCTTACGATCTTCAGAATGGTAAATGAGCATTGGCTTCAGCTTAAAGTCACCAGCTGTATCAGCCCCTAACAAAAGCATCAGGCTGTCTTTTGAAGCTTTGAAGCCAGGCATTAACTTCTCCCCTCTAGCAATGAAAACTCTAGATGGCATCTTCTTCCAATATTAGGCCGTTTTGTCTGCATTGAAAATCTGTTATTTAGTGCAGCCACCTTCATCAATTATCTTTTGCTAGAGCTTCTAAATGACTTGCTGCATCTTCTACATCGACACTTGCTGCTTCACCTTGCATTTTTATGTTATGGAGATGGCTTCTTTCCTTAAACCTCATGAGCCAACCCCTGCTAGCTTCAAACTTTCCTTCTGCAGCTGCCTCATCTCTCTCAGCCTTCACAGAATTGAAGAGAGTTAGGGCCTGGCTCTGGATTAGGCTTTGGCTTAAGTGAAAGTTGCGACTGGTTTGTTCTTCTATCCAGATCACTAAGACTTTCTCCATATCTGCAATAAGGCTGTTTCACTTTCTTGTCATTCGTGTGTTCATGGGAGTAGCACTTTCAATATTCTTTAAGAACTTTTCCTTTGCATTCACAACTTGGCTAGCTATTTGGCACAACACGCCCAGCTTTTGACCTGTCTCATCTTTTGACATGCCTTCCTCACTAAGTTTAATCATTTCTAGCTTTCAATTTAAAGTGAGAGACATGTGACACTTCCTTTCACTTGAACACTTAGAGGCCATTGTAGGGTTATTAATTGGCCTGATTTCAATATTGCCATGTCTCAGGGAATAGGGAGGCCTAAGGAAAGGGGACGAGATGGGGGAATGGCCAGTTGGTAGAGCAGTCAGAACAGAAAACATTTATCAATTAAATTCATTGTCTTATATGGGCGTGGTTCATGGCACCCCCAAAAATTACAATAGTGCCATCAAAGATCACCGATCACAGATCACCATAACAGACATAATAATAATGAAAAGTTTGAAATATTACAAGAATTACCAAAATGTGACACAGAGACACTAAGTGGGCACATGCTGTTGGGAAAATGGCACTGAAAGAATTGCTTGACACAGGGTTGCCACAAACCTTCAATTTGTAAAAAATGCAGCATCTGCAAAGTGCAATAAAGTGAAGCACAATAAAACGAGGTATACCTGTATGTTCAAATAACTAAAGGAAACCATGTATAAAATATTAAAAGAAAGGATGAGAATAATGTCTCACAAAATAGAGAATATGAATAAAAAGATAAAAATTATTTTAAAAAAAGAACCAAACAGAAATTCTGTAGTTGAAAACAGAAATGAAAAATTCACTAGGGGATCTCAAAAGTAGATTTGAGTAGGCAGAAGAAAAAAAGGCAGTGAACTTGAAAAGAGCTCAATTGAGATTATCTGTCTGAGGGACAGAAATGAAAAAGAATCAAGAAAAAAGAACAGGATCTCAGTAACTTATGAAATACTATCAAACATACCAATGGGAGGTCAGAAGAGAAACAGACAAAAAAAAAATATTGAATAATGTCCAACATTTCCCAAGTTTGATGAAAAACTAATCTACACATCCTACAAGCTCAGCAAACACTGCCCATTGTTCATTGCTGTCAAGTTGAATTCTGACTCACAACAACCCTACAGGACAGAGTAGGGCTGCCCTATAGAGTTTCGAAAGCCATAATCTCTATGGAAGCAGACTGCCACATCTTTCTTCCACAGGGTGGTTGGTGGATTCGAGCAGTCAATCGTTCGATCAGCAATCCAGCAGTTAGTGACTGCATCACCAGGGCTCCTCAAAAAACACTAAGTAAGATAAACACAAAGAGATCCATATGAGGACACACCATAATCAAACCGGCAAGACAAAGAATCTTGATAACAATAAGAAACAACTCATCACATATAAGGGATGCTCAAAAAAATTAATAGCTGACTTCTCTTCAGAAACCACAGAGGCCAAAAGGCAGTGGGATGACATATTCAAGTGCTGAAAGAAAAAGACTGTCAAAAAAGTATTCTATATCCAGAAAAACTATCCTTCAAAAATAAAGGAGAAATTCTGAGTCACAGCCTTAAGAGACATTGCACATTTCTGCTCATGCCTTTGGAAGCTGCCAACCTCTTTCTCAACAAGAACATGTCTGAGCTAGAGACTGCCCTTCCAATCTGAGACTCAGATAAAAACATGTAAAGCAGAGTTACTCTCACCAACCTGCAGATGCATGGGAAATAAATCAATGTTTATAAGTGATGTCAACAAGATGGCAGACCAAGAAGGTCCATGCTCCCATACGCCCATAGAAAAACCAAAAAACAAGCAGAAACTATCAGGATCAACTTAAGTCATAATTGTAGAAAACAATCAAAGGTTTACAGCTACCAAGTGAATAAAGAAAAAAGAAACTTGAAAACAGTAGGAAATACAGTAGCATTGGGTTACAGCCCAAAGTATTTAAAAAAAAAATCCATGAGTCCAAGCAGATATAAATAAATGACAGAACAAATAAATAAATGGTGGAGAATAGACAAATGTTGCATTGAGAAGAATTCAAAATAATTTTTATAGATACTCTACCCTCAAGGAGGTAGAGCATAAGTCCCCGATCCTTAAGTGTAGATTCACATAATAACTTTTTTCCAGAGAGTGTCTTATGGAAATCAGAAACCCTGGTGGCACAGTGTTTAAGAGCTACAGCTGCTAACCAAAAGGTAGGCAGTTCAATTCCACCAGGTGCTCCTTAGAAACTGTATAGGGCAGTTATACTCTGTCCTGTAGGGTTGCTATGAGTCCGAATCAACTTGACGGCAATGGGTTTGGTTTGGGGTTTTTTTGGTATTATGGAAAAGGAGAAAAGTAAAATGTTTATCCCTGGTTTTTACAAAGGAATATTACTCACTCATAAAGAGAAATGAAGTCCTGATACATGTCATAACATGAATGAACCTTGAAAACATTATCCTGAGTGAAATAAGTTAGTCACAAAAGGCTAATGTATAGAAACCAAAGATTATTAGTCATTACCAGGGGTAGGATGGAGGAAGGAAAGAAGTTAATCCTCTTCTTTATCCTTTCATTTATAGTAGAAGTCATGGATTGAATTGTGGGCCCTCAAAATTTGTGTCAACTTGGCTAGGCCATGATTCCCAGTATTGTGTGATTGTCTACCATTTTGTAATCTAATGTGATTTTCTCATGTGTTGTGAATCCTACCTCTGTGATGTTAATGAGGCAAGATTAGAGGCAGTTATGTTGATGCGGCAGGTCTCAATCTACAATATTAGGTTGTGTTTTAAGTCAATCTCTTTTGAGATATAAAAGAGAAGAGAGCAGAGAGACGGGAACCTCATACCACCAAGAAACGAGAGCCAGAAGAATAGCGCGTCCTTTGGGCCCAGGTTCCCTGTGCTAAGAAGCTCCTCAACTGGGAAAGATTGATGACAAGGACCTTCCCCCAGAGCTGACAGAGAGAGAAAGCCTTTCCCTGGAGTTGGCACCCTGAATTCGGACCTCTAGCCTACTGGACTGTGAGAGAATAAATTTCTCTTTAAAGCCATCTAATTGTGGTATTTCTGTGACAGCAGCACAGCACTAGATGACTAAGACAGTAGAGAAACCTGTCAAACACTATCTCAGCCAGGTCATCAAGGTCAACATCAATAGTCATAAATCATGATATCATACAGTAAAAATGGCACTTTACCTCTGTGGTCTTCCCCCCAAACGCACACTGGCTCAGTGTAATCATGAGAAGAAAATTAGACAAATCCCAATCGAAAGGCATTCCAAAAAATACCTGACCAATACTCCTCGAAAGTGTGAAGGTCATCTAAAATAAGGAAAGTCTGAGAAATTGTCACAGCCAAAAGAAGCCTAAAGAGACATCACAACTAAATATAATGTGGTATCCTGATGGAACCCTGGAATAGATAAAGGACATTATACGTAAAAACCAAAGAAATCTGAAAGAATGTATGGGCTATAATTAGTAATAATATATCAACATTGGTTCATTAATTGTACAAACGTACCATCCCAATGTAAGATGTTAATAAACTGACAATGAAAAAAAAATAGACTGTATCTGCACCCATCATTTTTCCTTTGGTGAAAGGGGTATTAATGCCTTCTCCAGGCTACCGTCAAAGACTATGCTCCCTCAGTTGTATTCTATCTTTCCTATATCTTTGCCTTCTCCCTCTCTGTTTGCACATCCTTACCAGCATTTAAACTTGCTCCAGTCTCTTCCATTTCAAGAGAAATTTTTTGATAAAAAATCTCATAAGCCCCTCTAGCTAGCACCTTCATTTTCTTGCTTTCACATCTGAGAATATTGAGAGAAACATACATATTCAGTCTCAATTTTCCTGCCCGCTTTTGCTTGCCAAATCACTATCGATTTGTTTTCTGCCTTTCACTGAAAGTGTTTTTTTCTAAAGTCAATGTTATAGATTGAATTGTGTCCCCCAAAATAAGTGTTGTATATCCTAACCACTATACCTGTAAGAAAACTCATTTGGGAATGGGTTTTTGTTGTTGTTGTCGTCGTTACGTTAATAGGCAATATCAGTGTAGGGTGTATTTTAAGTCAATTATCTTTGAGATATAAAAAGAGTAGATTAGGACCAGTGTCATGGATTGAATTATGTCCCCCCAAAAATGTGTATATCATTTTAGCTGGGCCATGATTTCCAGTACTGTGTGGTTGTCCTCCATTTTGTGATTGTAATTTTCTGTTAAAGAGGATTAGTGTGGGATTGTAACAGCCTTACCCAGGTCACATTCTTGATCTGATGTAGTTTCCCTGGGTGTGGCCTACTCCACCTTTTATCTCTCAAGAGATAAAAAAGAAAGAGAAGCAAGCAGACAGTTGGGGACCTCGTACAACCAAGAAAGTGGTGCTGGGAGCAGAGCGTGTCCTTTGGACCCAGGGTCCCTGTGCAGAGAAGCTCCTAGTCCAGGGGAAGACTGATGAGAAGGCCTACATGAAGAGAAAGCCTTCCTTTGGAGCTGACACACTGAATTTGGGCTTTCAGCCTACTTTGCTGTGAAGAAATTAATTTCTCTTTGTTAAAACCATCCACTTGTATTTCTGTTATAGCAGCACTAGATAACTAAGGCAACCAGCAAGCAAGCAGAGATGAGAAAAGATAGATGAGGTGCCACCTGAAGATGACCAAGGAGCCAAAGAATAGAAGCTGCAAAGAGACAAGGAGCTTCCTCCAGAGCAGACAGAGAAAAATAGCCTTTCCCTAGAGCCAGCATGACAAATTTGGACTTCTACCCTCCTGAACTGTGAGATAATAAGTTCCTGTTCATTCAAGCCACCCACCTGTGATATTTCTGTTGTAACAGCACTAGATAACTAAGACAGGATTTGGTACCAGAGAGTGGGGTATTGCTCTAAAAGATACCTAAAATGTGGTGGTTTCTCAATTCAATGGTGGATGGAATCTGGAGGAATTTTGATATGCTTCTTAGTCAGGCCCTAGACTGCCTTGAAGGGGCTGTTGGCAGAAGTATGGATGTCAAAGGCAATTCTGGTGAGGGCTCAGAAGGAAGAGGGGAGAGCTGTAGAGAAATCTCTGTAATCTTAGAGAATACATATGGCGCCAGCGACAGAATGTGGCTGGACACGTGGCCATTGAATGCGCTTCTGGTGAGGCTTAAAAGAAAACGATGAACATGTGCTTAGACGAGGGAGGGAAGTGATGCTTTTCATGTAGTGGCAGAGAACTCGTCTGAATTATGTTCAAATGTTTGGTGGAAGATAGAACTTGTAAGTAATGAACGTGGATATTTGGCTAAGGAGATTTCTAAGCAATATTTTAAAGGAGGAATGTGGTTTCTCCTTGCAGTTTACAGTAAAATATGAGAGGAAAGAAACGGACTTAAAAATGAACTATGCAAAATGAAAACAAAACTTAAAGATTTGGAAAATCCTGTTGTACAAACGCAGAGCACATGTACAAACGAAGGATGTGGCTATACATTTTTTTATTAAAGAGACTGAGCCTTTGACTGATGAATCTAACCAACTACCACAGCAGAAAACCCATCATCTTAGACTGATGGGGACAGAGACAGGACAAAAGGAAGGAAAGCTGTCTGCCTCTTGGAATTCTACAGGCGGGAAATGGGTCAAAAGAGCTACCTGTTGTCCTCTAAGGAAAGGACCATCCCTGGAGCAGCTTGGAGATCAGAAGAACTGTGTGAAGAAACACTGGAAGCCAGGCTGCCTTGGTTTCAAAGGGTGGAGCCACAGCTTTGAAAGGTGGAGCCTAGGTCTCCTAGGTCTCAAAGAGTGGAGCCACAGCCTCCTAGGTCTCAAAAGCTGGAGTCAAGGTCTCCTAGGTCTCAAAGGGTAGGGCCACAGCCTCCTAGGTTTCAAAAGGTAGAGCCATTACCTCCTGACTTTCAAAGGCTGGAGCTATGGGCTCCTAGGTTTCAAAGAGTGAAGCCATAACCTCCTGGGTTTCAAAGGGTAGAGCCATGGGCTCCTAGGTTTCAAAGACTCAGATCTCCATGAACTGAGTGTAGGGTTGCCATTTACTGGGCCAAGAGTATGGAGCTGCCACCCAAAGCTGACAGGGCAGGTCTGCCATGCCCAAAGGCCAAGAAAATGGGGTCTCTGCCTACAGCTGAAGGGGCGGGGCTGCCATGCCCATGGGACAGGAGAAGGAGCCTATCAGTATTGAGGGGATGGGGTCACCAGTCAGACGGACTAAGAGAACAGGGCCACCCAGAGCTGAGGGGATGAGGTTTCCATACTGGTGGGCCTAGAAAGTGGGGCTTCCACCTACAGCAGAGGGGCCTACACCTAGAATCTAGAGAACACGGCCAACACCCAGAGCCTGGAAGGCAGGGCCATTGCCAGATGATCTCAAAGAACAGAGGATTATTTCCAAGCCTTGAGGATTAATGTAGTTTGTTCTGCTAGGTTTTGGACTTGCTTGGTGCCTGTTATCCCTTCTTTCCCTTCGCCAGCATGTAATGGAAATGCCTGCCTTGTGCCTGGACCACCATTGTACTTTGGAAGCAGATAAACTGTATTCTAGATTTCACAGGTTCACAGATGAAGAGGAATTTTGCTCCAGGATGGAATATGCTTAAAGTCTCAACCACATTTCATATGGATGATTCAGAAGATGAGATTTGGACTTGGAGTTGATTTAAGACTTTTGGGGTGATGTGTTGGGGTGAATGTGCTTTGCATGTGGGAAAGACATAAATTTTGGGGGGCAAAAGTGTAGCATATTATGAATTGTGTCCCCCCAAAATATGTGTTGTAAATCCTAACCCCTATACCTGAAAGAAAACTAATTTGTTGTGTTAAGAGGCCATATCAGTGTAGGGCATACTAAAGCCTTTAAGATATAAAAAAAGCAGATTGGGACAAGCAAGCAAGTATGCAGAGATGGGGGAAGATAAATGCCAAGCCACACAGGGATCATGCAGGAGCCACAAAATAGAAGCTGAAAGAGACAAAGACCTTCCCCCAGAGTGGACACAGAGAGAGAGAAACTGCCCCTAGAGTCAGTGCCCTGAATTCAGACTTCTAGCCTCCTAAACTATGATAAATAAACTTCTGTTCATTAAAGCCACTCACTTGTGGTATCTCTGTTATAGCAGCACTAGATAACTAAGGCAGTCACCAAAAAATTTCATGTTGCTAGATCCAATAAACACTTTTTCTACCTGGTCTTACCTTTCTAAAGCATTTAACACTTTACCACTTCACACATATTGAAGTAGTCTTCTCCTTTGGGTTCTATGCCACCACACTTTTCTAATTTTCTCCACCTCTCCGCATACTTTTTTTTATGTTAACGAGGTCATGTGGGACTAGGGTGGGCTCTAAACCTAATCTCTTCTGAGTGGTGTCTAAAAAGAGCAGAAGAAACACAGACACACACAGGTGGAAGACACAATGTGAAGACGGACAAAGATTCACCTACGAGCCACAAAACATCAAGAATTGCCAGCAGCTACTAGAAACTGAAAGAGACAAAGTATCTTCCCCTAGAGCTGATGCCCTGAATTTGCACTTTTAGTCTCTAAAACTGTAAGAAAATAAATTTCTGCCTTTTAAGACCGGGAACAGAGGGCCCCAAATCTGCAAACAAAGTACAGAAAATGGGCCAGGGCACAAAAACAAAGACATTCCCCAGAACAATGGGGCAGGGTATCAGAAAAATGCCTTCAAACTTCTTTGAAGTTGTCTTACAGAAGCAGCTGGAGAAAACCAGCCCCAGGGACACGCGCAGAACATCCACCTGTGACCACTCTGTGACCTTCCTCCAGGGGCAGAGAGGGGCTGCAGCAGCAGCTGGGAGACTGTGCCGGTGTGACACCCCATAATAAGTACCGCTACGAATCCCAGAGGCCTCTGGGACAGGAGCCAGCTTGGAAAGCTGTTGCACATGCACAGTAGTTAACATATCCCCACCTATACATGTGAATAAACATGAATGTTTTCCTGCCCGAGAACTTTTAAAAACCCAGGCTAGTTTTTTGTTCTGTGAGATGAGGGTAAGCGTTGCTTTAGGCCCTCCTCATCTCGCTTGCGAGCCTCTTCAATAAAGCTTTGCTCTTATGGAAAATTTTGCGTGCCTTGCCTGCTCATTCTTGATCGGTGAGAGGCAACAATCTTATTCGGTAACACTTTAAAGCCACCCACTTGTATTTTTTTTGTTACAGTAGCACTAAGAAACTATGACAGTAGGCTAAGAAGAAAAATCTGGGAAGAAATCCAAGTAATCAGTTTTTTTCCAAATGAAATGCTTCACAGTATACAAAGTAAAACCTCATAGCAACACCAAAAATCTCCAGTAAAATTTGTTGTTGTTGTTAGTTTCTCTCAAGTCAATTCCAACTCCTGGCCACCCATGTGTGACAGAGTATAACTGTTCTAAAGAGTTTTCGAGGCTATAGGACCTTTTGAAAGCAGGTTGCCAGGCCTGTATTCTAAGGCCTCAGGTTGAGTTCGAACTGCCAGTCTTTCAGCTGGTAATCAAGTGCTCAACCTTTTGCAAAACCCAGGGACTCCTCAGTAAAATTTACCAAAAAATAAAATAATCAATGAATGGCATAGTTACATTTACCGAGAAAGCCAGTGTGATGAACGGGCTCTTAAGGTGGCCTCCGTGAACTCCACCTCTTGATGTTCATGCCCTTGTGTGAATACCTTCCCTCGAATGTAGGCAAGACCTGTAGTTTGCTTCTAACCGATAGAATACAGCAAAGGTGACATGATATGTATGATTACATGCACATGCTTACTACTTACATAAGATCGTAGTGCCTATCTTGCTGAAGGGGGGAAACCCTGGTGGTGTAATGGTTAAGTGCTACAGCTGCCAACCAAAGGATCAGCAGTTCGAATCCGCCAGGTGCTCCTTGGAAACTCTACGGGACAGTTCTACTCTGCCCTATGGGGTCGCTATGAGTCGGAATTGACTCGACAGCACTGGGTTTGGTTTGGTTTTGGTTTATCTTGCAGAAGTATCTCTCTGTCCTCTCCTGGCTTTGCAGAAGCAAGCAGCCATTTTCAGAAATCCCACTTGGCAAGGAAATGCAAGCAACCTCTAGGAGCTAAGGTTAGCCAACTGCTGACCACCAATAAGAAACTGAAGGCTTCAGTCCTTCAACCACAAGGAATTGAATTCTGCCAACAAAATCAGGTCAGTCCTCAGTCATGACTCAGATGAGACTGTTGCCCTGGGCAACATCCTGATTGCAGCCTAAACAAAGGACCCAGCTACGTGGCGCCTGTCTTTTTGTTCCACACAACCTGTAACATAATAAATGTGTTTTGGTTTAGGTAGCCACATTTGTGGTCATTTGTTACACAGCAACAGAAAACTAATACAGCCAGGGACTGAGTTTTCAGTCAGTGTGAAACCAAAATGGTGTCCACTAGATAGGTGAAAGGGCTGCAGTCACCCTAAGTTTCAGTACGAATAGCCTCAGCCAATGCTTCTCAAAGTGTGGTTCCTGGACCAGCAGCATCACCTGGGGATGCTTAGAAATGCAGAATAAATCTTGACTTCACCTCAGACCTACTGAATCAGAAACTCTGGGAGTGGAGTGCAGAAATCTGTGTTTTAATAATGTAAAGGAGAAGTTCTTAAAGGCTTTTTTTGACCAGTACTAGATGATTGAATTAAACTCAGTCTTTGCTGAATCAAACTGGTCTTTTTACCTGCCTACCTGCCCGCCCCCCCCCCAAAAAAAAAACCACTGCTGTTGAGTCAGTTCTGACTCATAGTGACCCTGCAGGACAGCGTAGAACTGCCCCACAGGGTTTCCAAGGAGCACCTGGTGAATTCAAACTGCCCACCTTTCAGTTAGCAGCTGTAGCTCTTAACCACTATGTCACCAGGGCTGAATCAAAGCAGTCTTTTTACCTACCTACCCAAGGATCCCCATTTAATTACCTGAGTCAACCGTGAGTGCTCACAAGCCCTATCATTGAACTCTTTTAATTGCTTAGCTACCACAGAAACATAAGAGAATGTTTTCTCTTGGCGAAGGTCCAGATGTAAAAGCTATGAACTCTGTAAAGAGAATACTGACATGGGTGCATTTTGTGTACAATGGACCCAGAAAGTGGTTTTTTTTTTTTTTTATGACAAAGATGTGATATTTTAAATTAGCCTTATCTGAAATTTCCCAAGAAACTTAACACATTCTGGTTAAGCAAACAATTCTGAGAAGAATCCTGGTGCCAAATGTCCATCATAAATCCAGTCCCTAACCTCCCTTGGAGCTCTAGTGGTGCAGTGGTTAAGACCTTAGGCTGCTAACCAAAAGGTCAGCCGTTTGAATTCACCAGCCTCTCCTTGGAAGCCCTGTGGGGCAGTTCTCCTCTGTCCTATAGGATTGCTATGAGTCATAACTGACTCGATGGCAACGGGTTTTTTTGTGGGGAGGGAGGTTAACCTCCCTTAGAGGTACTTCTCACTAAACATTAAGTTTTATGATGTATAGTCCTATGACTGTAATTTGTAATCTCTGTAATTAACTTCTGTAACTCATTCTTAGTTCCCTTACCTCAATAACCACCAGGTAAAATAGTACAAGCCCTGTTCTCTGTCTATATTCTATAAAAGGATTTGTGTAATTACTGGTACTTGGACTCGTGGTTTCAGCCTCATGAGGTGCATTGTTCCCAGTCTGGACTGCTTTTAAAACCCTTAATAAAGCTCTCTGTTTTATTCTAAAACAGCTTTGGAGTATCTCTACAACAACAAGTTCTCCAGGTGATTTTGATGCACCCTAAAGTTTGAAAACTACTGGCCTAGTCTTTGCTTCTACTATCTACGCTCACTAACCCTTCATTCACGATTGCCAAAATTTATATTCTCTGCCCAAACACAAATCAAAGCAAATCATCAGCCTGCTTTAAGACCTTCAGTGGCAAGGATTTGAGTGGGCAAGGTGGAGAACAGAGGCAAAAAGTTAGGGTAGAGAACTTCAGGTGGATTTAATAGTATAAATAAGTACCAAGATGTGAAATACAAGTACTCCAACATAGTAGAATTTAGGATGCATATAGAAGAATACCAGAAGCTTAGGCTGGACAGGTAAGGACAGACCACATTACAAGGTGTTAATAAGTAGGATTTTTACCATATTTTGGAGTAAAAAAAAAAAAAAAATTTTTTTTTTTTTTTATGGAGTACTTCTACTCTGCACACACAGGGATACCATGAGTGGGAATGGACTCAACAGCAACTAACAACAACCACTAGGGGGACTTTTGAATAACTGTAAGCAGGAAATGACATGATAATATCTGTGTTCAGAAAATCACTGATGCTAGTCTAGAAGATGAAATAGAGATGGGACCAACTGGGAGGAACAGAGGCCAGGGAAAAAAAATAGCTTCAGGTAAGCTACTTTCAGGAAACAGCCAGGTAAGAGATTAGTGCCTGGACTAATAAATCAGTAAAGTGAATAAATCCAAGATATATTTATCATACTGAATTAACATGGTTTGGTAATTAGATGTAAGAATTAAAAGAGTGAAAGGAGAAATGTGCCTCCAAAACCCCAGGTCAAAGAACATGTCAGCGTTTATCTAGTGTTCTAGAAGGTGTTTCAATTTCCGCTATCAAAGTTATCATATCCGTATACCCACGGATTTGCACTCTTTCTTTGTACTTTCCAACTCTTATTGTGCCCTTTTTAACTGCCCAGCTTCCATAAAAGGTTTGTTTTGAACAATTTTTTTTTAATCAATTTCATTTCCAAAGGATTCATTAATCCTGATTTCACCATAAACAGAATTACCTTTGAGGCGAACTGATTTAGCTAGGAGATGAATACACAACTCAAAGTTGTTGAATGTAGTCATCCTGAAGCTACTTGGTAAATTACCATGCTATATCTAAATACACAGGATGTTTTCTACCATTGTGTATTTCAATAGTGATCAGCAGAGAGTAAGTTTTTTTTTTAATTTTTGTTTCCAATTTTAAAGTCTCTGAATCTCAACTGTTCATCTAAAATATAGACCAAGTAATTAATTATTTACTTGCAAAACCAATGACTTATTCATTGCAAATACCTTCTTTCAACAACATAAATGTCAACTACACACATGGACTTCAATGGATGGAATTAACAGGAATCAAGTTGACTACATCTGTGGAAAGAGATGATGGAGAAGCTCAATATCATCAGCCAGAACAAGGCAAGGGACTGTCTGGGGAGCAGGCCATCAATCACTCATAAGCAAGTTCAAGCTGAAGCTGAAGAAAATTACAAGAAGTCCGCAAGAGCCAAAGTATAAGCTCGAGTATATTCCACCTGAATTTAGAGACCATCTCAAGAATAGGTTTGATGCAATGAACAGTAAAAAAAAAAAAAAAAAAAGTAATAACCAAAAATCAGACGAGTTATGTAACAGCAGCATACAAGTAAAAAGCAAAAGGTCACTAAAAAGGCAAGAAAGAAAGAAAAGACCAAAATGGATGTCAGAAGACAGGCTAAAACTTGCTCTTGAATGCAGAGTAGCTAAAGCTAGAGGAAGAAATGATCACATAAAAGAACTGAACAGATAATTTCAAAAAGCAGCTGAAGAAGAGACAAAGTATTATAAATTATAATGAAATGTGCAAAGAACTGTCGTTAGAAAATCAAAAGGGAAGAACATACTTGGCATTTCTCAAGCTGAAAGAACTGAAGAAAAAATTCAAGCCTTGAGTTGTAATATTGAAGAATTCTACAGGCAAAATATTGAATGATACAGGAAACATCAAAAGAACACAGAAGGAATACAGAGAGTCACTGTACCAAAAAGAATTAATTGGTTGACATTTAACCATTTCAGAAGGTAGCATATGATCAATAACCGATGGTATTGAACGAAGAAGTCCGAGCTACGCTGAAGGCATTGGTGAAAAACAAGGTTCCTGAAATTGACTAAATACCAGGTGAGACATTTCATTAAACAGATGCAATACTGGAAGAGAGCTACCTGGCCAACCGACTGCAACAGATCCGTATTTGTGCCCATTCCAAGGAAAAGTGATCCAACAGAATGCAGAGATTATCAGATGATATCATTAATATCAAACACAAGTAAAATTTTGCTAAAGACAATTCAAAAATAGTTGCAGCAGTACATTGACAGATAACTGCCAGAAACTCAAGCCAGATTCAGAAAAGGATATGGAATGAGGGATAACACTGCTGATGTCAGATGGATCCTGGCTGAAAGCAGAGAATACCAGAATGTTTACCCATGTTTTACTGACTATGCAAAGGCATTGAACTGTGTAGATCATAACAAAGTATGAATAATATCTCAAAGAATGGGAATTGCAGAACACTTAATTGTTCTCATGTGGAACTTGTACATAGACCAAGAGGCAGTCCTCCGAACAGAGCAAGAGGATACTGTGTGGTTTAAAATCAGGATGCGCGTGCGTCCGGGTTGTATCCTTTCACCACATCTATTCAATCTGTATGCTGAGCAAATAATCTGAGAAACCAGATTATATGAAGAATGTGGCATAAGGATTGGAGGAAGACTCATTAACAACCTGCAATATGCAGATGACACAATCATGCTTGCTGAAAGTGAAGGGGACTTGAAACAGTTACTGATGAAAATCAAAGACTACAGTCTTCAGTATGGATTACACATCAACATAAAGAAAACAAAAATCCTCACAACTGGACCAATAAGCATCATCATAATAAATGGAGAAAAGACTGAAGTTGTCAAGGATTTCATTTTACTTGGATCCACAATCAACACCCATGGAAGCAGCAGTCAGGAAATGAAACGACGTATTGCATTAGGCAAATCTGCTGCAAAAGACCTCTTTAAAGTGTTAAAAAGTGAACAAGTCACTTTGAGAACTAAAGTGCCCCTGACCCAAACCATAGTATTTTCAATTGCCTTATATGCATGCGAAAGCTGAACAATAAATAAGGAAGACGGAAGAAGAATTGATACCTTTGAATTGTGGTGCTGGCGAAGAATGCTGCCAAAAGAACAAATCTGTCTCGGAAGAAATACAACCAGAATGCTCCTTAGGAGTGAGGTTGGTGAACCTATATCTCGCGTACTTCGGACATGTTATTAGGGTATCAGATCTGACAACAATTTATTTCCCTATCATTGAGCTTATATTATAGATCAAAATTGAATTCCAAACTACCTTTCTACTTTCATCTTTTATTCAACATTTATTGAGCACCTACTGCAATATTGTAGATACTTGAAATACATCAGTGAACAAAACAAAGTTGCTGGTCTTAAGAAGTTTACTTGAGAAGACAAAGTAAACAATAAACATAATAAATAAGTGATCACCAAACAAGTGAAGAAGAAGACCAAGGACGGAGCCCTAGGGCACTGAAACATTAAGAGGTCTGGGAGAGGAGGAGGACCCAAAAATGAGACTTGAGAAGGTGACATATTGAAACCAACATGAGGAAAACTTACCAGAGAAGGGCCTGGGTGATAAGCTGTGTCAAATGCTAGGTCAGGTAAGACAAGAACTAAGAATTGACCACTGGGTTTAGCAACATGGGGATAGGTCACTGGTGACTTGAAGTACAGCAATTTCAATAGACTGATGGAGGTGAATGCCTGATTAAGTTCAAAACAGAATTGTCAGACAGGAAGGGGAGATAGTGAATATGAAGACAGGTAACTCTTAGAGAAATTTTGCCAGAAAAAGGAGTAAAATAGTGTGGTAGTTGAGGGAAGAAATGTAGTCAAGAGGGGATTTTTTTTTTTTTAGAAAAATAACATGTTTGTATGTTAATGGAAATAATAATCCAATAGAAAGCAAATTATATGACCTGGAGAGATTGGGAAGCTGATGAAATGATATCCTTAAACAAACAAGAAGAAATGAGTTTTAATGCACAAATGGAGGGTGGGATGGGGGGACAGCTTTGGATATGCACAAGCAAAGTTTTTTCTACGGTGACAGAGCAGAGGGGAAAGCAGAGATGTAGGCTGCCTCAAGAAACCAGTAGGAAAAGGATGGGGCATTCACCTGTTGCTAATAAAACTTCTAATAGATCCATGAAGTTCACACAAATACAAAAATAAATTATACGCAGTGAATTCTTACATTCACGAGAAAGTACCTAAGGATTTTACATGTATTGTTTAGGCCCAAGTGGCGTAGTGGTTAAGTGCTATGGCTCCTAAACAGAGTGGGCAGTTCAAATCTGCCAGGTGCTCCTTGGAAACTCTAAGGGGCAGTTCTACTCTGGCCTACAGGGTCACTATGAGTCGGAATCAACTCGACGGCACTGGGTTTGGTTTTTGGTTTTAACAATCTTAGAAGGTACATACTGTATCACTATTAATTTGCCCAAGTCTATCCGTTACTTTCCCAGTTACTTTCCACTAACCATGACAGACATTTTGTGGTTTTACCCTTTGAGAATTAACTTGATACTCATTTCAAATCCTTTAATCATACAGTATATAAAGTTGTGGAGGACGGGAACGGGAATCAGGGAAATAGTATGATTTTGCCCTAAATGGAAACCCTGGTGGCGTAGTAGTTGAGTGATACAGCTGCTAACCAAGGGCCGGCAGTTCGAATCTGCCAGGCGCTCCTTGGATACTCTATCGGGCGGTTCTACCCTGTGCTATAGGGTCGCTATGAGTTGGAATGGACTCGACGGCAGTGGGTTGGTTGGGTTGGTGCACCCAAAGGAAACTCTGGTGGCGTCATGGTTAAGAATTAAGGCTGCTAATCAAAAGGTCAGCAGTTCACCAGGTGCTCCTTGGAAAATCTATGAGGCAATTCTGCTCCGTCCTACAGAGCCGCTATGAGTCCAAAGGGACTCGACGGCGGTGGGTTTGGTTTTTTTGTGATGCATCCAAAGAAGCACAATTGCCACGGAGGCAGTGACGCAGTGGGGAAATTAAAAGAAAAGCAAGGACGTTTTTGCCAGAAACTGGAATGAAAACGTGCCACAGTTATGAGGTAAGTCCTCACCGCTACGCCCCTGGGAGGAGAATACCTGCTGACGCCGTCCGAAGTGTGGTTACTGAGTGGTATGCCTTGACCAGGCGGGAAGATGACACTGTTGGCCTGAGAAAGTTGGAAAGTCAGGGCCTCCCAGACTTCCTTCAAGAAGGAGGCGCGCAAGCCCTCCAAACCCCGGCCCTGGTCTTTTACAAACTGACATTTGTGCTGAAAGTAAAGGCTGGGCCTTGGCGCCCCCGGGCGGCAGCAACGACCGCAGGGAGCGCGCCGCGGGGCGGACCGTTGACGCCAGGCCGCCGACGCCGGCACCGCCCACGGCCTCGCCGGCTCTGGAGCCGCGAGCTCCGCGCCAAGGGCGCCCCGGGTCCTCGGCCTCCCAGAGCCTGGGGCGGCCGGGGTTCTCCCAACCACAGTGGCCGGGCGTTTGCCCTTCCTTTAATCACTCGCTCCCGTTTGTAATTCTTCCGGGACGCTTCACAAGCACAGATTTATTCACGCATTTAGCTTAAAGGCTGGAAAAGGAGAAAGAAAACACGGGCCTTGAGCTGCAGCGGCAGCACTTGAGTACCAGCCCCTCGTTTGCCATTCCACAGACATTTTTCTACGTTAGGTTTTGTGGAGTCCGTTACCGGTCCTGAAACGCCCACGGAGTTGTGCAGCAGCTTTGCGATTTTAAAAATAAAGCACAATAAACGGGCTAGGACTGAACTCTTAAGGAGAAATGTGCCACATAAGCAGCCTTCTGCCATCAGCGAGGGTCTGGAAATAGAAGGACGGGGAGTAAACTTCCTAGTTTCTGCTTCCACGAGCTACTTTTCTATGCGGCTTCCCGAGGTGGAGTTATTTTAGATGGTTTGACTTCAAGAAATTAATGTTGTCTTAAAAAAGTTGAAGATTATCCATTTAAAATACCCTCTCAAAGCAAAAAAGTTTTGTTGACCAAAACAAAGTGTTTGAATGTTTTTTAAAAGTAAGTTGTGTTGTAGAGAAAACTTAAACAGGTTTATTAAGGGTTTAAAGTGTCCCCGCGGTACAGAAAACAAGTCTGTTTCGGATAAGATCACAGAGGTTTATCCTAAGCAAACATTATTTGCAACAGCACAACTGAATGAGATGAGGTAGTGGTGTCCAAAGACAGGGTCTGAATCTGGGATAATTACACTCCAGGGGGCACCAGCCACAGGTTATTCTTGATTGGTGCATCTCCTGTATGGGAAGGGAGAGGCGGGGTCTTGCAAGGCACCGAAAGGGTGCCTTATTGGTTCAGAGGGTATAGCTGCAAAACACTGGCTACTAATTATCAATAGCTATATAATCTCTAATTATATAAAAAAAAAAAAAGAGATTATAGATAATCTCTAATTATAAGGATACTTAGATAATGGTCAGAAGATGACTGCATGTATTTTCTTTGTCTATCTTGCAAAAATACCTTGCTGGCAACAGCACCCAGACAACACTATTCCTGGTGACGAGTATTTTGAGGGATGCAGATGGTCTCTTGGTCAATACCTCTCTGGGCATATCGTTTCACACCTTGGTTTTGACCATGGAGGAAAAATGTGTTTTTCTCAAAACCGTAGCTGTTAGACCAGAAATCCGGGTTAGAATTAGGTAGCACGGTCAGCATATTACACCTCTGTCTCCCTGACTGCACTGAAAGTTTTTTCCCTGAAACAATCGCTGTAATTTGATTTTTTAATAATGCTGTGTTTATGAGTTGCCTCTCCAAATTCTGGAAATTTTAAAAAAGGCCTCAAGAACTGGTGCAAGCCAGCTTCAGCACACCGCTGATGGTTACCTTTGGGATTGTGGAAAGGGATACAAAGAGCCCTTCTGAGGTGCCTGAAATGTTCTGTTGCCTGCTCTGGATGTTGGTTTACCAGTGTGTTTAGAATTCATAAATGTTTATACTTATCATTTGCGCACTCTTCAATATGTATAATTATGATTTACATCATTATAAAGAGAGAAAATGTGCATACAGCAATCAAGCTTATTAAATATTCCAATATAAAAAAAGACAATAAATTTAACCTGAGGAAATTGTTTATAAATAATTCAATTACTAAATTCACAATGTCACAATTTGACCATGTAGATTTTATAAGCAAAATTAGAAAGGACTAGATACAATCAATTTTCAGGGTTCTAAAAAATAGTAGAAATCTGCTATGTCAAATCTGGAAAGCCCAAGGTCTCTGAACTTTAAATTAAATGTGTCTTTACTGATTTTTAGGTCTATCTTCCCTTAAATGAAAGGGATAGGGAAGTCATTTCTAATTTTGCTTGTAAAACCTGAGGGGTCAAATTGTCAAGTTAGCATACGTGAGCAAACAATTCATCATGAGCCTAACCAAAAATCCAGCATCCATCTCTCCCTGTGGCCTTAGTATTCAACACGGCTGTGAAACAAAGCCAAGTACCAGTGCTGGTGAAGGAGAAGAGAAAAAGTCTAAAAAGTGAATACATTTAAGCATGGAAGTCAAACTCGCAGTGGCTCAAATCTGTGTTACGAATGACTCTACTATTCTTTGAAAACTTAAATAATATCTAGAAAAAGAAGGGAACTTTATCATCTAATGAAGGACAACTATGAAAGAACTGTAGCTAACATCATACTTAATGATGAAATATTGAACAGTTTTCCTTTAAGATTGGGAACAAGGTAACAATGCTCTTACCATGTCTGTTCAGTATTGTACTGGAGGCCTCACTCAGTGCAACAAGGCGAGGAAAAGAAAGAAAACACATAAAGAAGGCAATGAAAGAAATAAAACTGACTTTATTTGCAGTTGATATGATTGTGTTCAAAGAAAATCCAAACTAACCTACAATCAAACTACTAAAACTAACAAATTTATTAAGGTCGTCAGTTGCAAGGTCAATATACAAAAATAAATTGTATTCCTTCACACTAGCAACTAACAACTGGATTGCTACACACACAGAATGTAAACTTATTTTAAAATATCATTAATTACTAAGCTCAAAAAACATCAGATATCTAGGAACAAATTTGACATAAAATGTGCAAGTTCTCTGAGATGAAAACCGCAAGACATTACTGAGAAAAATTAAAGAATACCCAAACAAATGGAGATATGTTCCACTGAGTCTTCCAATCCATTGTGTTCAGGGATTGGAAGACTCAATATTGTTAAAATGTTAACTGTCTTTAAGTTAATCTAAATTTATCAGTATTAAATTATCTATAGATTAAATGCAATTCTAATAAAAATCCAAGCAGACTATTTTGTAGAAATTGGCAAAATAATTTTGAGATTTATATGGAAATACAAAGATAGCCAAACAAACTTGAAAAATGACCAAATATTTGAATAACTTGCCCTATGTGGTTTCAAGGGTTATTATAAAGCTGTAGTATTAAAGAGAGCATACTAGTGTGCAAAAATAGACAAATAGATTAATGGAACAGAATAGAATTCAGAAATACACTCACAAATACACAGGCAATTGATGTTCAACGAAAGTGTGTATGCACTTCAATAGGGAAAGAAAAATCCGACAAATAAAAACGAGACCACTTATATAACTGTGGCAAAAAATGATCCATGACCTCATGCCATGCCCAAACATGAATATAAGTTCATCACAGACCTTGTACCATGGACACACACCACTCATAGCACTCTTCAAGGTACAAGACTTCTACTCATGGTTAAGATGGAGTAACAGGGACTGGATTTATCTTTCTGCCTGGAACAACTGAAAAATCAGACAAAATATATGAAACAATGAATTTCAAGACATTGGACATGAGGCAACGAAGGACTGTGACCCCTGAGAAACAGGAAACAAACAAGGTGAGCCCTGTAGTTTCCTAAGCTTACCGACTGGACAGGGGTTTCCAGACAGGTAGTACAAAGAGGGGGGATCACAGGCAGATAGATCGCAGCAAGCTCCTTAAGCTGAGGAAAAGGAGGTGTCCAGGGAGGCTAAGACAGTGGAGTTAAGATGAGAGAGTGCTGGAGAGATTGCTGCACAAAGAGCCAAAACCAAAAAAAAAAAACATAAACCTGTTGCTGTTGAGTCGATTCCAACTCATAGCAACCCTATAGGACAGAGTAGAACCGCCCCCATAGAGTTTCCAAGGAACGCCTGGTGGATTCAAACCGCAGACTTTTTGGTTAGCAGCCGTAGCACTTAACCACTACACCACCAGGGTTTCCTACACACAGAGAGGGCTTCATAAATCTGCAGAGAGACCTCCTGAAGTCTTCAGCTGAGTAATGATCGCTGCATGCATATCCAAGGCTACACAAGGCTAGGCAAAGGACCGTCTGAAACCATTATAGGGAAGACTACTCAGTGCTCATGAAGAACTGAGAATATTTCATGTTCCCACCAGCCATAGTGGAAAATCTTATAATATTGGTGCAATGAGTAAACTATTCAAAAGGATTTTCCTCACGAGGGGGCCCATAACTCGGTTAATCCACTGCCATCGAGTCCATTCCGATTCATAGCGACCCTATAGGACAGAGTAAAACCGCCCCATAGAGTTTCCGAGGTCAGCAGCTGTAGCACTTAACCACTACACCAACAGAGTTTCCAGGAGGGGGGTCAGAATTAGTCATATATTAACATGGCTCTGAACCTACCAAACAACCTTAAAGCAAGATCTGAAAGGTTCGAAATTTTCCAACCAGCTTAACTGACACCTAGAACAAAGCTCAAGAATATTTATAGGCAAAAAAAAATCCAGAAAAAAAAATCCTTCAAAAAACAAGAGACTTATTGAAAATTGTCTTCCAAAAGATGGAAAAAGAGGCACCATAGTAACACTAATCCACATAAAGCTGTAGTTTTTATATTAATTACAGAAAAAGTAGATTTTTGAGCTGGAGATAAAGTAAACTGTTTCATAATGATAAAGAAGTCAATGTATTAAGAGGACATACTATCCATTGTCGTAAAGTCTATTCTGACTAACAGTAACCCTATAGGACAGAGTACAACCGCCCCATAAGGTTTCCAAGGAGTGGTTGGTGGATTGGAACTGCTGACCTTTTGGTTAGCAGCCATAACTCTTAACCACTGCACCACAGTACATAGGAATCTTAAAAAGTTTATGGACCTAATAAGAAAGATTCAAAGTAAAGCTAAAACTGATAGAGCTCCAAAGAGAAATAGACAAACCCACAACTAGAGTCTGAGATTTCAACACTCTTCCCTCTATAACTGGGATAAAATAAATAGACGGAAAATCAGCAAGGATGTAGAAAACTTGAATAATACTATTGACACTAACAAAACTATCAACCAAGTAGACGTAATAGACGTTTATAAAACACTCCACAAAAAAAGAACAGAACACTGCACAATACAAATTATTTTCCCACTCACAAGGAACATTTACCAAGATAGAACATATTTTGGGTCATAAAACAAATCTCAATAAATTTAAAATTATTAAAAAATCATGTGTATTCTAGTAGTCCTTGGGCTGGTCAAATGATTCAGTGCTCAACTACTAGCCAAACGGTGGGCAGCTCGAACCCATCCAGAGAGGTGCTTCAGAAGACAGTCCTGGTGATCTGCTTCAGAAAGGTCATGGCCTTGAAAATCCGAAGGAGCAGTTCTACCCTGTACACGTGGGGTTGCTACAAGTCAGAATCAACTTGATGGCAACTGACAACAACAAGATATATTCTCACAGAAGAGTGGAATTTTATTAAAAAGCTATAACAAAAAATATCAGAAAAATCCACAAGTATCTGGAGACTTTTAAAAAACACTTTTTAGTAACTCATAGGTCAAAGAATGAATCAAAATGAAATTAGAAAATATTCTGAAATGGATGAAAACAAAAACAAAGCATATCAAAGTGTGTGTAATGCAGCTATCAGCAGCATGTAGAGGAAAATGAATATCACTAACCACCTATAAGACAAAAGAAGAAAGTTCTTAAATTAAAAACTTTAAGAAACCAGAAAAAAAGAAGAGTAAATGAAACCCAAAGGAAGCAAGAGAGCAAAAATCAATGAAATAGAAAACAGAAAAAAAAAAAAAGAGAAAATCAATAAAACTAAAATCTGATAATTTGAGAAAATAAAAAAAAAATTGTAAATATCTATCCAGAGTAATCAAAAGACAAGAATTACCAATATCAGGAACAAAAGAGGCTGCATCACTACAAAGTCTAAAGATGTTAAAAGGATATTAAGGGAATATTACTTACAACTTTATGCCCATAAATTCAAGAACATGGATAAATTCCTTGGAAGATATAAACAATCAAAACTCACTCAATAAGAAATACATACCCTGAATAGCACTATATCTATTAAAGAAATTTAATTTGTAGTTTAAAACACCTCCAGAAGCACTCCAGGCCCAGATGCCACCATCAGTAAATAATATCAAACATTAAAGGAAGAAATAGTACCGATTTTGTACAAACAGATCCAGAAAACTAAAGAGCATCCAGGAGTACTTCCCCTGACACCAATATCAGACCAAGACATTATAAGAAAAGAAAGCTATAGGTCAATATCCCAAGTGATCATATAAGTAATAATTCTTAATAAAGTTTTAGCAAATTGAACCCAACAATATATAAAAATTTAATGCATTATGACCAAGTAGGGTTTCTGCTTGGAATGTGAGTTTCATTAACATACGATAATCACCTAATTAGAGGCTGAAAAAGCAGTTGATAAAATCCAACATTCGTTTCAGATTTAAAGAAAAAACAAAAACAAAAACTCTCTGCAAACTTGAAATAGATTAGAACTTTCTCAACAGAATAGAGTACATCAGTGAAAACCTACAGCTAATATACTTAATGGTGAAAGATTGACAGCATTCCCCCCCGTGATGAGGAGCAAGGCAAGAATGTCTGCTCTCATTACTTCCATTCAGTACTGTACAGGAAGCTCTAACCACTGCAATAAGTCAAAGAAAGGAAATAGAAGGCATTCATATTGAAAAGGAAGGAAAATAAAACTGTTTTTATTAAGAGATGACATGATTTTCTGTGTAGAAAATTTGATGAAATCTTCAAAAAAGAACAACGAGTTTAACATGACTGCAGGGTATAAGGCCAATATACAAAGATCAATTGTGTTTCTGAATACCAGAACTGAACAATCAGGGAGTAAAATATAACAAAATCCATCTACAATGGCATTAAATACATGACCTACTGCTGACTAATGCTCACAAAAGATGTGAAAAACCTCTACACTGATAACTACAAAAAATTGCTGAGAGAAGATAAAACCAAAAAAAACTCAAACCCATTGCCATCAAGTAGATTCCAACTCATAGTGACCCTATAGGACAGAGTAGAACTGCCCCATAGGGTTTCCAAAGAGCAGCTGTTGGATTTGAACTGCTGACCTTTTGATTAGCAGCCGAGCTCTTAACCACTACACCACCAAGGCTACAAGAGAAGATAAAGAAGACTTAAATAAATGGAGAGATATACTGTGCTAATAAATCAGAAGATTTAATAATGTTAAGATGTTATGATAATTCTTTCTAGATTTATCTATAAATTCAATGCAATCTCAAAATATCAGCAAATCTTTATGAAGAAATTGGCGACACAATGCTAAAACTCCTTTGAAAATGCAAAGGACCTACAATAAGGAAAACAACTTCGAAATAGGAGAACATAGTTGGAGAAATTTATGCAAGAAGTATAGTCCCAAGATAGGCAGGTCGGGAAACAGAACTCCTGCCTGCAGGCTGTGAGATCAGTGAATCCCAAGATAGACAGGTAAGCTGCTAGCTCAAGTCCCAAGAACCAGAGGTCAGACAGGAGACAGGTGCTGGATCCAGAACAAGCCAACAACCTTTGCAAGGTGAGCAGGAAAAGGAAGTAGATGGCAGGAGGCGGAGAGATGAAAGCTGGGCGGGTGGTGAGCCGACACAGGCCACACCCCTGCCAGTACCACTCAGCAGATTCCATCATGGGAGTGATCACATATCAAATTTCAACAGGAAAGTGATCACATTATACAACTGCCAAAACACTGAGAATCATGGCCCAGCCCAGTTGACATACAATCTTAACCATCACAGTGCATAAGTTAAAAGTGCCTGCAATACTGCTACACCTTAGGGTTCCTAGTTCAGTTCAAATAATGGAGTCTACTCCTTGTTTTTGGAGGGATTGCATGATAGCAGTCAGTCCAGTCTGTCCTGTTTCCTGTAACAAAATGGATGGCCATTCATCCATCCCATAGAACACCTGAGCAATGGGCTATGGGATTGGTGGTAGGAAAGATATTCAAGGTATTGACAAGGTTTTGAATGGGAGATGAAGAAGCTGGGACCATTCACTGTTCTTTCTATAGGCTTCCAAGTAAGATTAAGAGGAATAGCAATTAAATTATGGTCAAAACTTGTGACAGAGGACAGCAGACTCAGCAGTCAGTTAAATTCAAGGAATTTACAACAGATTAGGTTTTTTTTTTTTTTTTTTTTTTTGGAATAGCTGCATCAGGATATTTGGCTTTGTGAAGAAGATGAAAGAATATTAATGTCCCTCTTTCCCCCGTTTTTTTTTCTTTTTTTCTTTTGCCCGTACTTCTCAGTATCTAAGATATGCCCTCCCTAGTTGGTTGGGTTTTTGTTCTCCTTCCACTGAGGAGGCAACCTCAGAGCCCAGGCCTTCGAAGAGACACCCGCTCTGGCTTATACTCCCACACCAAGCAGAATTGGCTCACATTGTTCTGAAATTGTCCTTGACAAGATAACTGCAGAATGGGCCATAGCTGGCCTCAACTGGTTTTTTTTTTTTATTATTATTAACTTTTATGAAGCTTCAAGTGAACGTTTACAAATCCAATCAGTCTGTCACATATAAGTTTACATACATCTTACTCCGTACTCCCACTTGCTCTCCCCCTATTGAGTCAGCCCTTTCAGTCTCTCCTTTCGTGACAATTTTGCCAGCTTCCCTCTCTCTCTATCCTCCCATCCCCCCTCCAGACAAGAGTTGCCAACACAATCTCAAGTGTCCACCTGATATAATTAGCTCACTCTTCATCAGCATCTCTCTCCCACCCACTGTCCAGTACCTTTCATGTCTGATGAGTTGTCTTCGGGGATGGTTCCTGTCCTGTGCCAACAGAAGGTCTGGGGAGCATGGCCGCCGGGATTCCTCTAGTCTCAGTCAGACCATTAAGTATGGTCTTTTTATGAGAATTTGGGGTCTGCATCCCACTGATCTCCTGTTCCCTCAGGAGTTCTCTGTTATGCTCCCTGTCAGGGCAGTCATCAGTTGTGGCCAGGCACCAACTAGTTCTTCTGGTCTCAGGATGATGTAGGTCTCTGGATCATGTGGCCCTTTCTGTCTCTTGGGCTCTTAGTTGTCCCGTGACCTTGGTGTTCTTCATTTTCCTTTGCTCCAGGTGGGTTGAGACCAATTGATGCATCTTAGATGGCCGCTTGTTAGCATTTAAGACCCCAGACGCCACATTTCAAAGTGGGATGCAGAATGTTTTCATAATAGAATTATTTTGCCAATTGACTTAGAAGTCCCCTCAAACCATGTTCCCCAGACCCCCGCCACTGCTCCGCTGACCTTTGAAGCATTCATTTTATCCCGGAAACTTCTTTGCTTTTGGTCCAGTCCAACTGAGCTGACCTTCCATGTATTGAGTGTTGTCTTTCCCTTCACCTAAAGCAGTTCTTATCTACAGATTAATCAATAAAAACCCTCTCCCTCCCTCCCTCCCTCCCCGCTTCGTAACCACAAAAGTATGTGTTCTTCTCAGTTTTTACTATTTCTCAAGATATTATAATAGTGGTCTTATACAATATTTGTCCTTTTGCCTCTGACTAATTTCGCTCAGCATAATGCCTTCCGGTTTCCTCCATGTTATGAAATGTTTCACAGATTCGTCACTGTTCTTTATCGATGCGTAGTATTCCATTGTGTGACTATACCACAATTTATTTACCCATTCATCCGTTGATGGACACCTTGGTTGCTTCCAGCTTTTTGCTATTGTAAACAGAGCTGCAATAAACATGGATGTGCATATATCTGTTTGTGTGAAGGCTCTTGTATCTCTAGGGTATATTCCAAGGAGTGGGATTTCTGGGTTGTATGGTAGTTCTATTTCTAACTGTTTAAGATAACGCCAGATAGATTTCCAAAGTGGTTGTACCATTTGACATTCCCACCAGCAGTGTATAAGAGTTCCAGTCTCTCCGCAGCCTCTCCAACATTTATTATTTTGTGTTTTTGGATTAATGCCAGTCTAGTTGGTGTGAGATGGAATCTCATCGTAGTTTTAATTTGCATTTCTCTAATGGCTAATGATCGAGAGCATTTTCTCATGTATCTGTTGGCTGCCTGAATATCTTCTTTAGTGAAATGTGTGTTCATATCCTTTGCCCACTTCTTGATTGGGTTGTTTGTCTTTTTGTGGTTGAGTTTTGACAGAATCATGTAGATTTTAGAGATCAGGCGCTGGTCGGAGATGTCATAGCTGAAAATTCTTTCCCAATCTGTAGGTGGTCTTTTTACTCTTTTGGTGAAGTCTTTAGATGAGCATAGGTGTTTGATTTTTAGGAGCTCCCAGTTATCGGGTTTCTCTTCATCATTTTTGGTAATGTTTTGTATTCTGTTTATGCCTTGTATTAGGGCTCCTAGGGTTGTCCCTATTTTTTCTTCCATGATCTTTATCGTTTTAGTCTTTATGTTTAGGTCTTTGATCCACTTGGAGTTAGTTTTTGTGCATGGTGTGAGGTATGGGTCCTGTTTCATTTTTTTGCAAATGGATATCCAGTTATGCCAGCACCATTTGTTAAAAAGACTATCTTTTCCCCAATTAACTGACACTGGGCCTTTGTCAGATATCAGCTGCTCATATGTGGATGGATTTATATCTGGGTTCTCAATTCTGTTCCATTGGTCTATGTGCCTGTTGTTGTACCAGTACCAGGCTGTTTTGACTACTGTGGCTGTATAATAGCTTCTGAAATCAGGTAGAGTGAGACCTCCCACTTTCTTCTCCTTTTTCAGTAATGCTTTGCTTATCCGGGGCTTCTTTACCTTCCATATGAAATTGGTGATTTGTTTCTCTATCCCCTTAAAATATGACATTGGAATTTGGATTGGAAGTGCGTTATATGTATAGATGGCTTTTGGTAGAATACACATTTTTACTATGTTAAGTCTTCCCTTGCATGAGCAAGGTATGTTTTTCCACTTAAGTATGTCCTTTTGAATTTCTTGTAGTAGAGCTTTGTAGTTTTCTTTGTATAGGTCTTTTATATCCTTGGTAAGATTTATTCTTAAGTATTTTATCTTCTTGGGGGCTACCGTGAATGGTATTGATTTGGTTATTTCCTCTTCGGTGTTCTTTTTGTTGATGTAGAGGAATCCAAGTGATTTTTGTATGTTTATTTTATAACCTGAGACTCTGCCAAACTCTTCTATTAGTTTCAGTAGTTTTCTGGAGGATTCCTTAGGGTTTTCTGTGTATAAGATCATGTCGTCTGCAAATAGTGATAACTTTACTTCCTCCTTGCCAATCCGGATACTCTTTATTTCTTTGTCTAGCCTAATTGCCCTGGCTAGGACTTCAAGTACGATGTTGAATAAGAGTGGTGATAAAGGGCATCCTTGTCTGGTTCCCGTTCTCAAGGGAAATGCTTTCAGGTTCTCTCCATTTAGAGTGATATTGGCTGTTGGCTTTGCATAGATGCCCTTTATCATGTTGAGGAATTTTCCTTCAATTCCTATTTTGGTAAGAGTTTTTATCATAAATGGGTGTTGGACTTTGTTAAATGCCTTTTCTGCGTCAATTGATAAGATCATGTGGTTTTTATCTTTTGTTTTATTTATGTGATGGATTACATTAATGGTTTTTCTGATATTAAACCAGCCTTGCATACCTGGTATAAATCCCACTTGATCATGGTGAATTATTTTTTTGATGTGTTGTTGGATTCTATTGGCTAGAATTTTGTTGAGGATTTTTGCATCTATGTTCATGAGGGATATAGGTCTATAATTTTCTTTTTTTGTAATGTCTTTACCTGGTTTTAGTATCAGGGAGATGGTGGCTTCATAGAATGAGTTGGGTAGTATTCCGTCATTTTCTATGCTTTGAAATACCTTCAGTAATAGTGGGGTTAACTCTTCTCTGAAAGTTTGGTAGAACTCTGCAGTGAAGCCGTCCGGGCCAGGGCTTTTTTTTTGTTGGAAGTTTTTTGATTACCGTTTCAATCTCTTTTTTTGTTTTGGGTCTATTTAGTTGTTCTACTTCTGAATGTGTTAGTTTAGGTAGGTAGTGTTTTTCCAAGAATTCATCCATTTCTTCTAGGTTTTCAAATATATTAGAGTACAATTTTTCGTAGTAATCTGAAATTATTCTTTTAATTTCATTTGGTTCTGTTGTGATGTGGTCCTTCTCATTTCTTATTCGGGTTATTTGTTTCCTTTCCTGTATTTCTTTAGTCAATCTAGCCAATGGTTTATCAATTTTGTTAATTTTTTCAAAGAACCAGCTTTTGGCTTTGTTAATTCTTTCAATTGTTTTTCTGTTCTCTAATTCATTTAGTTCAGCTCTAATTTTTATTATGTGTTTTCTTCTGGTGCCTGATGGGTTCTTTTGTTGCTCACTTTCTATTTGTTCAAGTTGTCGGGACAGTTCTCTGATTTTGGCTCTTTCTTCTTTTTGTATGTGTGCATTTATCGATATAAATTGGCCTCTGAGCACCGCTTTTGCTGTGTCCCAGAGGTTTTGATAGGAAGTGTTTTCATTCTCGTTGCATTCTATGAATTTCCTTATTCCCTCCTTGATGTCTTCTATAATGCAGTCTTTTTTCAGGAGGGTATTGTTCAGTTTCCAAGTATTTGATTTCTTTTCCCTAGTTTTTCTGTTATTGATTTCCACTTTTATTGCCTTGTGGTCTGAGAAGATGCTTTGTAATATTTCGATGTTTTGGACTCTGCAAAGGTTTGTTTTATGACCTAATGTGTGGTCTATTCTAGAGAATGTTCCATGTGCACTAGAAAAAAAAGTATACTTTGCAGCAGTTGGGTGGAGAGTTCTGTATAAGTCAATGAGGTCAAGTTGGTTGATTGTTGTAAGTAGGTCTTCCGTGTCTCTATTGAGCTTTTTACTGGATGTCCTGTCCTTCTCCGAAAGTGGTGTGTTGAAGTCTCCTACTATAATTGTGGAGGTGTCTATCTCACTTTTCAATTCTGTTAAAATTTGATTTATGTATCTTGCAGCCCTGTCATTGGGTGCATAAATATTTAATATGGTTATGTCTTCCTGATCAATTGTCCCCTTTATCATTATATAGTGTCCTTCTTTATCCTTTGTGGTGGATTTAAGTCTAAAGTCTATTTTGTCAGAAATTAATATTGCTACTCCTTTTCTTTTTTGCTTATTGTTTGCTTGATATATTTTTTTCCATCCTTTGAGTTTTAGTTTGTTTGTGTTACCAAGTCTAAGGTGTGTCTCTTGTAGGCAGCATATAGACGGGTCGTGTTTCTTTATCCAGTCCGAGACTCTCTGTCTCTTTATTGGTGCATTTAGTCCATTTACATTCAGCATAATTATAGATAAATAAATTTTTAGTGCTGTCATTTTGATGCCTTTTCATGTGTGTTGTTGGCAATTTCATTTTTCCACATACTTTTTTGTGCTGAGACGTTTTTCTTAGTAAATTGTGAGATCCTCATTTTCATAGTGTTTGACTTTATGTTAGTTGAGTCGTTACGTTTTTCTTGGCTTTTATCTTGAGTTATGGAGTTGTTATACCTTTTTGTGGTTACCTTATTATTTACCCCTATTTTTCTAAGTAAAAACCTAACTTGTATCGTTCTATATCGCCTCGTATCACTCTCCATCTGGCAGTTCAATGCCTCCTGTATTTAGTCCCTCTTTTTATTATTGTGATCTTTTACCTATTGACTTCCATGATTCCCTGTTATGTGTATTTTTTTTTAATTAATCTTAATTTGTTTGTTTTTGTGATTTCCCTATTTGAGTTAGTATCAGGATGTTCTGTTTTGTGACCTTGTGTTGTGCTGGTATCTGATACTATTGGTTTTCTGACCAAACAATATCCTTTAGTATTTCTTGTAGCTTTGGTTTGGTTTTTGCAAATTCTCTAAACTTGTGTTTGTCTGTAAATATCTTAATTTCGCCTTCATATTTCAGAGAGAGTTTTGCTGGATATATGATCCTTGGCTGGCAGTTTTTCTTCTTCAGTGCTCTGTATATGTCGTCCCATTCCCTTCTTGCCTGCATGGTTTCTGCTGAGTAGTCTGAACTTATTCTTATTGATTCTCCCTTGAAGGAAACCTTTCTTTTCTCCCTGGCTGCTTTTAAAATTTTCTGTTTGTCTTTGGTTTTGGCAAGTTTGATGATAATATGTCTTGGTGTTTTTCTTTTTGGATCAATCTTAAATGGGGTTCGATGAGCATCTTGGATAGATATCCTTTCGTCTTTCATGATGTCAGGGAAGTTTTGTGTCAGGAGTTCTTCAACTATTTTCTCTGTGTTTTCTGTCCCCCCTCCCTGTTCTGGGACTCCAATCATCTGCAAGTTATCCTTCTTGATAGATTCCCACAGGATTCTTAGGGTTTCTTCATTTTTTTTAATTCTTTTATCTGATTTTTTTCAGCTATGTTGGTGTTGATTCCCTGGTCCTCCAGATGTCCCAGTCTACATTCTAATTGCTCGCGTCTGCTCCTCTGACTTCCTATTGCGTTGTCTAATTCTGTAATTTTATTGTTAATCTTTTGGATTTCTACATGCTGTCTCTCTATGGATTCTTGCAACTTATTACTTTTTCCACTATGTTCTTGAATAATCTTTTTGAGTTCTTCAACAGTTTTATCAGTGTGTTCCTTGGCTTTTTCTGCAGTTTGCCTTATTTTGTTTGTGATGTCTTGAAGCATTCTGTAAATTAGTTTTTTATATTCTGTATCTGATAATTCCAGGATTGTATCTTCATTTGGGAAAGATTTTGATTCTTTTGTTTGGAAGTTGTAGAAGCTGTCATGGTCTGCTTCTTTATGTGGTTTGATATGGACTGCTGTCTCTGAGCCATCACTGGGAAACTAGTTTTTCCAGAAAATCCACTAAAAAAAAAAATGCAGTCAGATCCCTATCAGAGTTCTCCCTCTGTCTCAGGCTATTCGGATGTTAATGAAGCCTCCTGACTGGTACACTGGCTCCAGGCTCTGAAAACAATCGCTGCCTCCCCGTATTTGTTCGTTCTCCGTCTCTAAATCTGTGTTTGTTGTTCAGGGTTCGTAGATTGTTATGTATGTGATCGATTCACTTGTTTTTCCGAGTCTTTGTTGCAAGAGGGATCCGCGGTAGTGTCCACCTAGTCCGCCATCTTGGCCCCGCCTCTGGCCTCAACTGGTTTTAGGAGGTTTTTAACACCATCTTGGCATTTTAAGTGGCCTGCTATCTCAAATGAAAAATACGTATTAGCTTCTGGGTGGAGAGTAACATGCTAATAAAGGAAAATCAACCTGTTACTTCATCCCAGAGAATCAAACCCTTGTCTGAAGAAAATGTCTAGTCATCCTCAAGCTCTGAGTGCCTGTGTGAAGGTCAATCCTGAATATTTGTGGTGAATGTACATTTCCTTGTCTGCTCTCTGTGAAAGCCCACCTTCCCAAACTGCCTGCGAGCAGTCTTGAAAGAAGCTGCCCTGACTGCTCCTTTTCTTGCTCAACAAAATAAAGGTGTTTTCTTCTCTCCCACCTCTGCCTCTTGTTTATTGGTTGTTAACAAGTCACACCAAGCAGAGCCTGGGGTTTCCACCTGGCAACACCACTGCCAGAAAACTGATATATCCCATTCGAATAGCTACACCTTCTTCTTTCCAATCATCTTCTGCTCTCACCCAAATCTTTCATCTGGAAAAGTTAGACAAGGACATTTTCATAAAACTTATAAAGATATACTATGTCCCCCCACTTTAGCCCATGTAGATCAGTTAGAGGAGGATACTGAGCAGATAGTCCCCAATACAGGGCAATTGGAGTCTGGATATTAGACAGTGCTTCATCTATGGTTTTCCACCTGAGTCTGTCAGTCTTAGGGAAATCTCACCAAGAGGGCCAGGGTTCCCTTAAGGCAGCCAGGACCCACTGCAAAAACTTTTACTGCCTTTTACTAAGGTGGGCTTCATAGAATTTAAAAGTGTTTGAGCTATAGGGTGGCTTTGAGTCAGAATCAACTCCACAGCAAAGGGTTTGGGTTTTTTGTTTTTGTTTTTGGGTTTTGAGCTATTAAGAGGACCAAAGTGTTGCCATTCTTCTTTAACAAACATTATGCATTCCTCCCCCTCATCTCCCAAGGTAACCAGCCATTGTTCTAAAGATTTGCATGATTTTTGCCCTTAGGGTCACAAATTTCCCTTCTTTTGCATTTAGTGTTGGTGAACATCTCTGTAACTGCTCTCTGAGAAGATCAGAACCTTCCTCTAACCCAAGATGGGTCTTAGTACTAGTTGTTATAGTGGGGCAGGCATGTGGCTGACCACCAGATTGACCCTCCCCCATACACACCTAGGAGACTTAGCAACACTAAGGCACTGTTCAGAGGGCTACTTTTGAATCTATTTCCCAGTACTTAGCCTGAAACTATCTCCCTAATTCCTCCCCATTAAAAGGGAAGGAAGTGAGGGATCATCTATTGTCTGATTGACTCTACAGTTTAGACAATATGGCCACTACTAAATTCCAAGGACTTCCCTCAAATCATGTTCATTGGCCTGTGGGGAGGCTCTTGACTTTCATATTTGAGAAGCCATGTCTTCTCAATATTCTGTCTTTGCCACCAAAACTGTCAAGAACTGTGAAGAGTCTGAGATTTTACCTTTTTTGCTAGCTATTTTGTCATCCTGCCACAGTTTCATAGATAACTGGAGGAATATGTGAGAGTTCTTGGCCAGAGACAAAGGACAGTTTATTAATGATAGCAATAGCGGTAGCAAGAATACCATTTGTGCTGGTTCCCCATGCCCTGATTCCCACAAAGTAATGCCGCAGGGGCAATTGATACCTACACCCTAAGTGGGTTGTGTTGTTACAGGAAAAACTTCCCGAGTTTAGAAACCCCAATCTTTTCTAAAGAGGCTGCCAGCAAACCTCCTGAACCTTTGCCTGACTGGGAGACATTATCTTTATTATCATGGACTGCAAAGAAATTGGCCTCTGCCCCAGAGAGAGACACTGTGTTTTCCTAAACTGCTTGCTATACAAACACCCTTGAAAATAAAGCACAGAACAAAAGCTATTAATACTTTTGCTCAGAAGATGTGTAGAAATGTGAGACATCTATAGAGAATTATCTCCAAACAGCATCGTAAACACATATTAGCTCAAAATGGATCATAGACCTAAATGTAAAACCTAAATCTATAAAGTATCTAGAACAAAACATAGAATGACCTGAACTACTTTAACAACCAACAAGGTCAGAGAAGTAGTTAAGAAAGCTTGATCCACAGGACAGAGACTGGAGTAGGGTGGGGTAAGCAAGGCCCTTAATACGCAAAACTTAAGGAGGCTCTCACTCTCAGGTGCTGAACGTGCATTTGCACAATCCTGAAAGTGAGTGCTTCCTTAAGAGTCAGGTACTTACAGTGCTAATTTTAGGTAGAACTTTGGGTCCTGCAAGTATAGGGTTAGCATCTGAGAATATTTCCTTAAATTTGCTATTATCTCACTTGGGCTTGTCATACTCTCTACAGTGCATCTTTTTCCACCACTGGCTCTTCCCAAACCATAGAGTCTGACAGACCGTAATGCCCAAACAGCAGTACTGCTTACTCCACAGTCTAGACCTGCTACATTGCTATTTTCTGCCCCAGGCCCCACTCAAACATGCCTGCCTTCCACATCACGTTCTTTACATGCTGGATTAGTATCCCAAGGTGTGGAGTGCGTTGTTCCTAGAACCAATTAGACCTTTCAGGTATTGTATTCCTTCTTTGTGTGCATTCTTACTGGGAGTGATATCACCCCCAAGGGGGTGAAAATCAGTTCTTAGGGAATAAAACACATATACATATACATATACATATTAAATGATTTGTGGTCCTCCAAAGGCCACAATACATAAACAAATACACAGGATATCTGTGGCATTAATACTACTTAGTAGGGGAGCAATTAGGGAAAAAATGTCTGAAATGTTTCCTTAGTAGGGTGATAATGAAAAACAGGTTGAGAAAGACAGGATGCAAGATGAAACAATTTGTCTTTTACTTTGAGAATGTCCCAGCATGCCTTTGACCACTGGATGTCTAAAGTATTTACTGAAGATTTCCAGAATCTTTGAAGAGTTTATTTCCTACCCTCTAGAATGCATGTGTTAAAAGTTGTCTGTTATAACCTGGGTTCCGTCAGGTCCTCCAAGTCATAATGATGAGCAAAGAACCCAGCAGCAGTCCATCATAAGATGGAAAGGTACATTTAGGATCAAGCCTGACTTAGAGGGCAGGAGTAACATGTATGAAAAGGTAGCCCGTACCCCATGTCACCCACCACAATTGCACAAATGTCCCTCCATCAGCTCACACCTATGGCTCTATGGCCCTATGGGGGTTCCTGCTACCAGCTGAAGGAAGAGAAAAATAAAGAGATGATTTTCATATGGGTTGTCTAGGTGTGTGGGTGCAAGTCCAAAATAGATGGTAGCTGCATTATAGCCAGTCGCAGTTAGGGGTGGTAGTGAATAACAACAGTGAGGGAAAAATCTTCCTAATGGGAGAAGCTGTGAGCGTACCTGGCAATAGCTGGGGAACTCACACTTGGGCTTTTGGGGCCCTGTGAAGCTCCATACAGGGAGGCTCAAAGGTGTCAAGACAGCACTGGAAATTTTAAGTCTTACAATACAACTTACTGCATTTTGATGCCTTGACTTTATACGATTTAATGATAAATGATATTTCAAGAGGAGAGAAAAAAGAATTTTGAAACATCATAATAAGCATTTGAGTGCGTGAGAGGGATTAAGAGGGCCACAATTACAAGTAATAAATTTTGGAACCCTGTGTAAAGCCATTGTTCCCACTCTTTAGGGAGAGGTGGGAAAAGAGATCTGAGGCCTCTGGTACCATAGGTATGCTTTTAAATATTTGGATAACATTATGTATTACCTGTGGTACCTTGGTTTTCATTTCTCTGAGGAGTTGTTGGACCTGTCGGTACCATTAACTCACACGCAGCAGGTGGCTCCTTGTATGGAGCGTACCCCCTTCCCCCACGTTAGGCAGCCGGTAAATAGACCAGGGTTGGGAAATTGTCAAAAGCATGAATTTTAGGGATATCCCCCTTTATGGTCAATAAAGGCAGTTGACGGACCTTTGTGACCTTGGTACGGGGAGTTAATGTCCCCAGAGGGCAAGAATTTAGATTAATCAGTTTCTGTGGCAACAGTGATAGCCAGTGCTGTGGATTAAACTGTGTTCCCCAAAAAGAAATGTAGAAGTCCTAACCCTTGTACCTATAAATGTGACCCTGTTTGGAAGTAGGAGTTTTCTTTGTTATATTAACGAGGTCATACTAGAATATGATTTGATCCTAATCAGTTTTGAGTGGCGTCTGACAAAAAGAGCAGAATAGGCAAAGACACATAAACAGAGGACAGAAGCCATGTGACCATGGAGACCCATAGAGCTACAAGCCTAGGACTGCCACGGGTTGCTGGCACTCATCAGAAATTAGGAGAGAAGCCCACAGAGGAATCAACATGGCCAAGATTTGGCCTCCAAAACTGTGAGAAAATAAATTCTTGCTCTTTAAATCCACCTACTTGTGATATTTGCAGCACTGGGAAACTAAGACCGCCAGCAAGGGGCCCATTTTCTTCTTTGTAACTTAAATAGGTCTTCAAGGAGCGCTTTAGGCCTGGGGTTTCTAGGGAAAGTGGAAATTCCATTGAATGCCTCCTCCAAGATCCCAGCATTGCGCATTCTGAGAAGTGAAACGAGTGCCTTGGTCACCATCAGTATCAGACTAGAACTCCGAAGGGGATGAGTGTTGTGGTGAGACATTGTATTGTGGCATTAGCATAGGTACTGACATCTGTTACCTTTATTTTGAGCATCCGTGAGGCAAGAGATTTCCAGAGTTCTTTAACCCAAAGGGGCAACCTATAGGCAATGACTGAAGAATTTGTAAACCTGTGTAGATGTGGCCATTTGTCGGCCAGAGCATCCATTGCTAAGAAAACTGTCTGAAGTTTTGCCGGTTGTGCTGACCCCTAGATCCCATCTTTTATCAGGGACATCCTGTTTAAGAGATGGAAAGCAGCAACATTCTACTGAGCTCCATCACATATGATGCTGGTAATGATGTTTGTAAAGTGTATGGACTCCCATTTCTGTTCACTCTGTTGAACCCAAGGTGCTCTCCAGGTAGCCAAGGGATCTGGGAGAGAGGTGTCCTTCTCCAGAATCTGGCAAAAGACCAACGAAAAGAAATACCTGCAAGAGGGATATACCAGAGGGCCCAGGATTGGATCCATCCTGTAACAAAGAGGCCTCTGCAGCTATGCCAAGCTTATGGGATGCTGCTTCCATGACCCAAGGCATAATGGGCATCTGGGTATAAGAATTACAGGTTCAGGATCTGTATGAACCTCTATTTTCAGGGAACCCCAGCATATGGACAACAACTGAGATTCTAATGATGTATAGCACAAGGCCAAGAAGGGCACTTTCTTGCCTCAGAACACCATGAGCAACTTCTGGCCATCACAGGTGTTCCAGAGACTCCAAGAGGCATGAGAGGATATTGTGAAAGCCTCCACAGAGAAGAAGTCACTGGAAGCACTAAAAAGAGTGTTGATTTCACTTTGGACAGATTTTAGAGCCTTATGTTGGGGACTCCTCCAACATAAAATTGTTAAGATGGGACAATCTGCTAGTAACAAAAAAACCAAACCCATTGCCATCAAGTCAATTCTGACTTATAGCAACCCTACAGGGCAGAGTAGAACTGCCCCACAGGGTTCCCAAGATGTGCCTGGTTTCCTTGCTAGCAACAGCATAGTTAAATTAAGTAAAATTTGTAAATGAGGAATATGTTGCCTCCAAAACCCAAATAAGCCTAAGACATGTTATGGTTGCTGAGAGGTTCAACAGCTGTTTCTTGATAGTGTCAGGGTTGGAGCAGTCCTCAGTTTACCAAGAAATTAACCAGGGTGGCTGGTCATTGCACTACGCATGGGGCAACGGCCTACGCCATTCATATGAGCTCCTTTGGGAGTATTTGTATGTCCTTAATGAGTGTGTCAAATGGATCTTCTTGAAGGAGGATATCATCAGTGTAATATCATATCTGTACTCCTGCACAAAGGTATATGGAGGTAATATCTTGCCTGCAAAGATTGTGTGTGATGGCAAGGTTGCTGAGGTATTCCGTGGGTATTCTGGTAAAGGTGTATTATATCCCTTCAAGGGTTAATGCAAACTGCAGCTGAGAGGCTGTTGCAATACAAACTAAATCTATAACAGCAAAATACTCACCAGTTAATGACTGAATGGAGTAATTTCAATAATAGCGGGTTATTTAGATACGGGGGGCTTAACAGATGAACCACAGCATTAGGGCTGCAGTGATCCACCATGAGGTGCCATCCAGTCTTTCCAGGTTAAGAGAAGGCCGAATAGGGCTGTTAAGTGGAGACACAGTAGGGATAATCACCCCTTTACTAAGTAGGTCTTGTATAACTTTCAGTCCTTGAAGGCCCTGTTTTAACTTGTGTTGAGCCATATTAACTATTTTAAGTGGATAATCCATGGGATCCCATTTCGTGAAGTCAATTATTAAGTACCAAAGTCTCAGTTTAATTTGAATTTATTACTCATTTTATCCGAGCAACCATGCCCACTATGGGATATTTTAGGGCTATGACTATGGGAAATTTAGGCAAGAAAATAGTGCTAATGATTAAGGCGAGGTGTATACATTGTTGTAGTTACTCTGTGGCCCTAAGTTGATTCTGACTCATAAGATTCTACGTGTCCTCTCTTTTATACTAAGTTACTCCTTAAGATTATAAGAGGTACTATGTTGAAATTTAGTGAGATCCTCAGATTTAGCTTTAATTTGAGCCCCAATATTAAGTCTATGAAAGTTTGCCAATTAGTATATTTCATCAGGAGTTAAAATTAATTCAGAATCTATGTCATAAAGGCACAGAATCCAACTGGCACCCTTTTAACTTTTTGCCATATAAATTATTTGAGAAATTTTTTATTTGCAATTGAGTCAAATTATGGACCTTTGTTTCAATTTATAAATTTCTCCCTCCAGAAAGCTTCAAATCAGTATCTTCAGGGACCTCCCTCATGGCAATGGTTGGATGGCTTAAGGACTCTGGGCTTAAATCAGGTATGCACTAACACCTTCTCTGTGCTACAGGGGTATCATGGATATTTTTTCCTATTACTCTGAGGATTAAGCTTTGTTGCTGGAGAGCCATGGACAGCAAGTGGTGTAGTAGGAGATCACTGAGGCCACAGTGATCAGTGGATGGAAACCATGCTCTTCTACAGTCCCACCCTTTCCACTGCAGGCTTCCTCTCTTTTTGCCCTCCCGCATTTTTTTCCCATTTTGAGCTTCCAGTTGTGTAGTTGGGGTTTTCAGTTTCTGTCGCCATCTGATCTCTCATAGTGCTGACCTTCTGTGTAGCTATGGGGAAGCGGGATGTCCTCCCTAGGAGGCTGTTGTCCTCTTCCTCCCTGAAATGATGGTCCATGTCACAAGGGATAAGAGTCCACATCCTGTAAGATCTTGTTGTCTATGGCCTAGGTGGGGGCCATCGAGCCTCAAGATTGCAAAATTAGCCCTCTGGCATGCTGGTAAGCAAAGCCCAGGTGCGTTGACTGGGGGTTTTGTTTGGGGGGAGCAGTTGCATACTAAATGCTCCTCCCCTCCCCCCCCCTTTTTTTTTATCAGTGCTGGGGCTACAGGCTGCCATGGATGTGCACCTCATTACCCTTGGGGGAGTCAAAACAGTGCACAACAGCACAGAAGATGAACAAGGTCACTACCCTTGTTTAAACAACAATCACTCTTACGAGATAACAGGGGAGATATTTTTAATTCTTCCTGTCTTGGTGGCCTGGGACTCTGCCTTTCTGTAAGCCTTAGGAGGTCAGCTTCAGCCTCTCAGGGAGATTACATTCCCAAATAATGACTGGGATATCACTACAAGTGATCAGTCTCAAGTACCACAGTAGATGCAGTACACAGCAACCTTTATCCTGAGTGCTTGAGCCCAACCTTCAGCTGACAGGTTAAGATCCAACACGAGTCATCTCCTCCCTGAAACCTTCCCCCTCTCCTTATCAGGTAAAATTGATCACCCCTCCCACCTTGTGATTTGTTATTTTTTTTTCTACTTCTTTATTCTACTATTAAATACACATTATTGCAATTAATTGTTACTGTGTCTATATCCTCTAGTAGGATGTGAGCACTAATGTAAAAAATGCCTTTTGGGACTTCATAGAGACAGATTTCATTGCAGTCAGATTTCCCATTGGTGGACACCTCCTAAATAAACTTTCTCACTTTTTCCTACTTGGAATATTTCTTTGGCTCAACTGCTCCAGGGCACGGACCCTAATCAGGCAACAAATTTTTGGCACCCAATGTGGGGCTTATATTACTCAAGCTGTGGTTCCATCTCCCTAAGGACTGAGCCCTTGGGAAGGACACAGGAAGAGAAAAGGTGTACCCCTCCTTGAGTTGTGGAGGTCTCTCAACCTGTGATGGCCCAGTGGCCAGTGACAGGGGAGTACTTCATTATAGCAAGCTCCAGACAGAGGGAGAAAGTTTGTTGGCCATGATAGGTAACTGGGCATCAGGTGGTAAAAAAAAAAAAAAAAAAAAAGTAAGCGGGTGGTAAATCCTCTATAAAAGCTGCAGGAGCATTGGTTCTCATAGACTCCCTCTAAGAATGGGTGACTAGGTTCCATGAAGTTGGATGACAGACCGGTGAGGTTTCCCATTGCAAGCGGGTACCCAGGGAAGTAAGGTTCTGGCTGAGAGTCCACTAGGAACTGAACTTATTTCAGAGGGGATCTCCTAACTAAGAGACATCTTAAGTTTATGTAATCAGGTGTGGCCTCAATGCCAGCTCCCCGATGCAGTCAAACCTGTTGCCGTCAAGTCAATTCCAACTCATAATGACCCTATTGGACAGAGTAGAACTGCCCCATAGGGTTCCCAAGGAGCACCTAGTGGATTTGAACTGCTGACCTTTTGGTTAGCAGCTGTAGCACTTAACTGCCACACCACCAGGGTTTCAAGTGGCTTTTAAATAGTTATAGATATTTTCGTACCATTCTATAGCTTGATCTGTTTTGTACTCAAGCTAACAAGTGGGATGAAGAGCTGTATGTCGAATGTTTTATGACTTTTTGACATGGCAAAAGGATAAAGCCTGTTTTAAACCCTCTTGTGCAGGTGAATGATGATGATGCAGTAAGGAATGAAGAACCAGAGGATGGTCTTCTCATTCTCCCACCTCAAAAAATCCCCTTAGCACCCATTCGTGACCCCTCCCTGGTGATATCAGAGGATGAGGAAGGGAGGCATTAAAGGAGGGGTGGAGAACGTAGGACAGATATGGCCTCCCTACCCCATACCTAGTTGTTGTTCTTGTTGTTAGGTGCCATCGAGTTGGTTCCGATTCATAGCAGCACTATGCACAACAGAGCGAAACACTGCCCAGTCCTGCGCCATCCTTACAATTGTTGTTATGCTTGATCTCATTTTTGCAGCCACTATTTCAGTCCACCTCATTGAAGGTCTTCCTCTTTTCTGCTGACCCTGTACTTGGCCAAGCATGAGGTACTTCTCCAGGGATTGATACCTCCTGACTACATGTCCAAGGTACGTAAGATGCAGTCTTGCCATCCTTGCTTCTAAGGGGCATTCTGGTTGTACTTCTTCCAAGACATACCTAGAACAGGGTACATTCAGCCCAGTTCCCTCCCAGGAGGGCTTTACCCACTCTGGGAGGTGCCTGTCTGTGATGCACAAGGGCCACCTCAGACGATGTGGGTCCATAATCTGTTCCCAGCTTCTGATTTGTACAATTGGAAGCAAAACCTTCCAGAGTATCAGTCAGATCCACATGCCATGACTGAATGCACTTAAGGTCTTTACCAATAGAGATCAGGTAAAAGAGGCAGAGAAAAAAAAGAAAAAGACTAGGACATGAAGAAACAGGTCAATCTATTGGCCGCTGCTCTAGGATCGTCTGGAAGAAGATGATGAAACCAAGGTAAGGACAGGCGCTGACTAAAGAAAAAACAATGTGCATTTTTGCAAGAAGGAGAGACACTAGAAAAATGACTGCCCCAAAAGAAAGAATGGAAAAAGACCAGGCAATATTGAAAGGGGGAGGAGTTTTTCCAAAGAATTATGAAAGGTGAATTCTGAGTGACAGAGACTGGGGACACAACTTTTGACTTACCTCCTACCTATCCCCTGGTAAAAGTTATGGTAGGAGGACAACCAGTAGACTTTTTGGTTGATACCAGAGCAGCCTTCTCAGTACTCACCCAGAAACCTAAAGGGACTGCCTCATCCAACAGTACTCAGGTTGTTGGAGTGACTGAAAAAGAGGTGACAAGATCCTTTTTGCAGCCAATGGACTGTGAAATAAGAGAAACTAAGCTTCCTCACCAGTTTCAATACATGCCCAACTTGACCGAATGCCTGATCCCCCTTTTTGGGGCAGGATTTCCTAAGTAAAGCGCATGCTGAAATGTCTTTTGATGAAAAAGGCTTGTCTCTGACAGTACTACCAGCAAATGCCTGGAAAGTGCAAGCAGCTGTCTTAGCCCTCACCCAACCAGTGCTATCCCCAGCGTCCGTCTCACCCAAGGTTCAAAGAGTAGTTCACGCGTGCCCAGTGGGCTTGGGCCGGGGGCAGGCCAGGACAAGCTTAGACTGTCCTCCCTGTGACCATGGAACTGTTACCCAATGTCATGCCTCCTCAGATTAAACAATATTTGCTAAGAGTTGAGGTTCATCTGGGACTGCAGGGACAGATAACTCGATACCTAGAGTGGGAACTGTTTCTAGAGTGCTGATCCCCGTTCAACACTCCTGTTCTGCCAGTGAAGAAGTTGTCGACCGATTCTTTCCAGGATGGGTAGAGACTTTTCCCTGCCAGACCAAGATGGCTAGACAGCAGTACAATAGTTTTCAACCTCCTTAAGAATAAACTGGAAACTCCACACAGTATAGAGACCTCAATCTAGTAGAAAGATTGAATGGTGAAAACTTAAAATCAGTCCTTTTGAAATACTTTATGGGAGACCATATTGTCTCAACCAACTCTTCCCACAGTCCTCCGCCCAGCCTCCTAATGTAATGATGTCTAAATATTTGCTTTCTCTAACCAAAACTCTTTCCCAGTTGCATCGGGCAGTATGGATCTGGCAGAAGTTCCCTCTTGAGATAGCCAAGCACTCTTTCCAGCCCTACGACCAGGTGCTTCTTTGAAAATGGAAGGACCTCCCATTACAGCCTAAGTGGACTGGAGCCTTTACCATACTACTCAGCACTCACACAGCCGTGAAGCTTGCAGGAGTCAAACCCTGGATCTATCATTCCTGCATCAAGCCCTGCCTGGTCTACAGTGACAAGAAGGACTTGACAGCCCAATCCATCGATGGCCTGAAGCTAACACGTTCTAAGGTTAAAAAGTAAAAATGTATTTAATGCTAGATTGGAAGAGATTACTATTAGGTACCAGAGAGACTTCCACCTGGGGAATCCTTGCCATTGAGATAAACACTTCCCCTGACCCTTTGTTAAAAGATAAAAAATTTTATATCTATATTGCTAGAGGAGTGTTAAACATTACTGATTTCTGTCTGGACAGAGGGTTGCATGCCAGCTGTGCCCTCAAGTCCCCTAGAGGCACTGAAAAATTTCACCATTTTAAACACGCACACAAAAAAGTTACAATATTCTGATATTTATAGTTGGGGGCCTGTTACAAGATTCAAAGACAGAGAGATGTATACTCTTCAGGTTTCCTTAGTAACTAATGCCTTCAATTGTGTGATGTTCTCGAAATGTCAAGCAAACTGTGCTGATTTAGGAAGAAATAACCATATAAATTGTGGTTTCATTAACAGGGTGACATATACAATTAACCACATTAAATTCTCTTCAGGTGGGTTCCTACTCATTGAAAAAAAAAAAAGTGACATATGTAAAAGATGAGCTACAAAAAGTAAAGATTCATGAAGGATTTGATTTTTCTTGGCTGAACTCTTGGCTGCCAGATCTTACCTGGCTAAACCTTATTCATTAGTGGAATTGGATTGGTTGCTATAGGTCTGTTAATCTGTTTTTGTCTCCAATTTATGCCTATATGTGGGATGGCATTCTCTGTCCTGAGTCAGACTGTCCAACGGATGCCTCAAAACCATCACAGTCAGAAGGCCCAATCCTTTCATCTGAAACTCTCTGATCCAAAAGAATAGGTTGAAACTTGGGATAGGTGAATATGGCCACCGAAGCCTCAAAAGGGGTAATATGTGACCCTAATGCTCCCCAACATGTTTTCTACTTTTCAAAAATGGGTGACTGAGAGCTTGACATAACTAATGCCATGAAGAACTCTTTTTTTTTTTTTTTTGCCTGCCTTCTCCTTTCCACATACCTTTGTTAATGACTTTGTTTTGCTCTGTCCAGCCACCTGTGACTTACGGTCCCCCCACAGGTAGATTAGACCCCAGATATCTGGCATGTATGTCTTTAGCCTGATAAGGAGATGTCAGGCATGTATCTCTTTAGTCTGATAAAGGCTTTCTTGTAATTACCTTGTAATGAATAACTCATCTGGCCATGCCATCTGTGGGCTACAAAGACACTTCTAACCTTTGTAAAAATCATACATAAGCTCTAATTTAAAAATGTCTTTTGGGACTCCGTAGAGAGTGCCTTGCTGTCAGATTCTCTGTTAGTGGACACCTCCTAAATAAACTTTCTTACTCTTTCCAACCTGGAGTATGCTTCATTGGTTTGACTGCTCCAGGGCACAGGCCCTAATCTGGCAACAAGGTCCCTCTGTCTCTCTGCTCGCATCTGTCTTTTATATCTCAAGAGATTGCCTCAAAACACAATCCAATCTTATAGATTGAGTCCTGCCTCACTAACACAACTGCCACCCATCCTCCTTCATTAACATTATAGAGGCAAGATTTACCACATAAAGGAAAATCACACAATATTAGGAATCATTGCCCAGCCAAATTGATACACACATTTGGGGGGGGATATAATTCAAACCATGACGGCACTTATAAATGTTGAATAAATAAATGAATCAATCAATAAAGCAATAATTGAATCTAGGAATTAGCCAATGAATAACTGAAGGTTTGTTAATAAGTGATAGATAATAAAACATACTCTCAAAGACAAATCCCTTAGGCTTTCGGAGACTTCTGATTCTAACCAAAATGATATAACAGGACCAGATTTACCAACCCTTTGGGAAAAATTAAATAGTGAAGAAAATATATGAAACACCAGTTCCCAAGACATTAGATGACAAAGGACAGTGATCCCTGAGAAAGGAAACAAATGAGACAAACCCTATGATTCTCCCAGCTTACTGCCTGGAGAAAGTTTCCAGGATCTCTTCAAGGAGGGGGAACCCAGGCAGAGACCACTGGTCTCTCTGGGTCGAAGGATGAACTGGGCATCCAAGGAAGCGAAGGTGGCTAGAATTTGAAGAGCAAATTCCCAGAGAAGAGAGAGTTCCAGAAAAGGAGACACCGGAGAGCTGCAGAGTCTCCCTTGGGTATACAACTGAATAATTATAAACACATACCGACGAGTGGTGGAATGACATCAAGGATATCACCCATGAAGAAAGCAAGAGGTCATTGCAAAGACCAAGATGGATGTCAGAGGAGACTCTGAAACTTGCTCTTGAGCGTCGAGCAGCTAAAGAAAAAGGAAGAACTGATGAAGCAAAAGAATTGAACAGAAGAGTTCAAAGGGCCTCTTGAGAAGACAAAGTAAAGTATTATAATGACATGTGCAAAGAGCTGGAGATCAAAACCAAAAGGGAAGAACACGCTCGGCGTTTCTCAAGCTGAAAACACTGAAGAAAAAATTCAAGCTTCAAGTTGCAATAGTGAAGGATTCCATGGAGAAAATATTAAATGACACAGGAAGCATCAAAAAGAGATGGAAGGAATACACAGAGTCGTTAGACCAAAAAAGAATTAGTCGATATTCAACCATTTCAAGAGGTGGCATATGATCAGGAACCAATGGTACTGAAGGAAGAAGTCCAAGCTACTCTGAAGGCATTGGTGAAAAACAAGTCTCAAGGAATTGATGGAATATCAATTGAGATGTTTCAACAAACAGATGCAGTGCTCGAGGTCCTTGCTCATCTATGCAAAGAAATATGGAAGTCAGCTTCCTGGCCAACTGACTGGAAGAGATCCATATTTATGCCTATTCCCAAGAAAGGTGATCCAACCGAATGTGGAAATTATACAATAATATCATTAATATCACACGCAAGCAAAATCTTGCTGAAGATCATTCAAAAATGGCTGCAGCAGTATATTGACAGGGAGCTGCTAGAAATTCAGGCCGGTTTCAGAAGAGAATGTGGAACCAGGGATCTCATTGCTGATGTCAGATGTATCCTGGCTGAAAGCAGAGAATACCAGAAGGATGATTACCTGTGTTTTATTGATTATGCAAAGGCATTCGACTGTGTGGATCAAAACAAACTGTGGATAACACTGCAAAGAATGGGAATTCCAGAACACTTAATCATGCTCTTGAGGACCTTTACATAGATCAAGAGGCAGTTTTTCGGACAGAACAAGGGGATACTGATTGGTTTAAACTCAGGGAAGGTGTGCGTCAGGGTTGTATTCCTTCACCATACCTATTTAATCTGTATGCTGAGCAAATAATATGAGAAGCTGGGCTATATGAAGAAGAACGGGGCATCAGGATTGGAGGAAGACTCATAATAATCTGCGTTATTCAGATGACACAACCTTGCTTGCTGAAAATGAAGAGGACTTGAAGCACTTACTAATGAAGATCAAAGACCACAGCCTTCAGTATGGATTACACCTCAACATAAAGAAAACAAAAATCCTCACAACTGGACCAATGAGCAACATAATGATAAATGGAGAAAAGATTGAAATTGTCAAGGATTTCATTTTACTTGGATCCACAATCAACAGTCAGGGAAGCAGCAGTCAAGAAATCAAAAGATGCATTGCATTGGGCAAATCTGCTGCAAAGGACCTCTTCAAAGTGTTGAAGAGCAAAGATGTCACCCTGAAGACTGAGGTGCGCCTGATGCAGGCCATGGTATTTTCAATCACATCATATGCATGTGAAAGCTGGACAATGAATAAAGAAGACCGAAGAAGAGTTGGTGCCTTTGAATTGTGGTGTTGGCAAAGAATATTGAATATACCATGGATGGCCAAAAGAACGAACAAATCTGTCTTGGAAGAAGTGTGGCCAGAATGCTCCTTAGAGGCAAGGATGGGGAGACTGCGTCTCACATAATTTGGACATGTTGTCAGGAGGGATCAGTCCCTGGAGAAAGACATCATGCCTGGCAGAGTACAGGGTCAGCGGAAAAGAGGAAGATCCTCAACAAAGTAGATTGATACAGTGGCTGCAACAATAACTTCAAGCATAACAACGATTGTAAGGATGGCTCAGGACCGGGCAGTGTTTCGTTCTGTTGTGCATAGGGTCGCTATGAGTTGGAACCAACTCGACGGCACCTAACAACAACAACAACAACATGTAAGGAAACTACATGAGGCCAAATAAAGAACCACCTAAAAGGATTAGGATGAACAATCCCATAGCTCATACAGGGAAGACTAGTGCCAGAGTGAAAACCTCAAAGTTTATGGAACAGTGAGTATTCAAAAGAGTTTGCCTCAGTAGGGGGACAAAATTAGCCCTAGATGAATATTTCTCTGCTCCCCACCCAAAATAACTTAAAAGTAAGACCTAAAAGGATCGCACTGTTTTAAGGTAACTGTACCCCAGAACAAAGTTCAAGAAAGGCAAATGAAAACCAAAATAAGCAGAAGAAAGAAAATAATAGTAGTCAGACAGAAATCAATGAAACAGCAAACCAATATGTAGAGAAAATTTTTTAAAAAGTTGATTCTCTGAGAAGATAATGAAAATTGATAATCTTCTAGTAATACTGATCAGAAAAAAAAGAGAGAGAGAAGACACAAATTACTAATATCAGTAATGATAGAGGCAATGGATTGTAGAGAAAATGGAAGTATTATAAGGGAGTAGTATTATCATCTTTATACCCATGACGTTAACAGTTTAGATGAAATAAATAAACTCCTTGAAAAACACAAACTACCAAAACTCACTCAAGAAGAACATTTAAAGAAGAAATAATAAAAATTCTTCGCAAACTTATCTGGAAAGTTGAGGAAAGACTACATCGGTACTCTTTCTTCAAGACCAGCATTACTCTTCCATCAAAACCAGGAAAAGATGTTACAATAAAGCAAATCTATATGTATGTGCAAACATTCCAAGCAAAATTTTCCCAATCGAGTACACTGATATGTTAAACGGGTAAATAATCATGACGAAGGAGATTTACCCTAGGAATTCAAGGTTGGCTTAATGAATTTAAATCATTCAATTTAGTTCACCATATTTTAAAAAAGAAAGGAAAATCCATATAATAATTTCAATAACTGTAGAAAAAGAATTTGACAAAATCCAACATTCAATTCTGATTTTTTTTAAAAAAAAACCTCTTGGCAAACCAGGAATAGAAGGGGACTTCCTTAACCTAATATAAAGCTTCAAGAAGAAACTACACTTAATTTAAAAATACCACTTAAAATAGTATAAAAAATATGAAATATTGAGAGATAAATCTGACAAAATAGGTGGAAGACCTGTATACTGAAACTACAAAACATTGTTGAAATAAAGAAAACCTAAATAAGTGGAGCGATATACTGTGTTCATAGTTGGAAGACTTAATATTGTTAAGGATGTCCGTTATCTGAAAATCTCTCTCTCAGTTCAAGGTAATTCCAGTCAAATTCCAGTAGGCTCTTTTACAGAAATCAACAAGCTGATCTAAAATTTGTGTGGAAATAAAAGGACTTGGAATAGCCAGAACATTTTTGAAAGATAAGGACAAAATTGGAGGACTTACACTAGCTGGCTTTAAGACTTATAAAGACATAGTAATCTGACAGTGTGCTATTTGTATAAAAACAGACAAATAAATCAAAGGAAGAGAATAGAAAGTCTAGAAATAGGCCCGCACTTATATGGTCAATTGATTTTCAACAAAGTAGCAAAGGTAACTCAGTGGAGAATGGGCAGTCTTTTCAAAAAATGCTGCTATAAAGATTGGATATCCAAAAAGAAGCCCTGGTTGCTCAGTGGTTAAGCACATGCCCGCTAACTGAAGGATCAGCAGTTCAAACCAACCAGCCACTTTGGGAGAAAGACGTGGCAGTCTGCTTCTGAAAAGATTTACAGCCTTGGAAACCCTATGAGACAACTCTACTCTGTCATATAAGGTCGCTATAAGCTGGAATCAAGTCAACGTCAATGGGTATATGCAAAAAAAATTTTTTGATCCATACTCCTACCACATACAAAATTAACTCAAAATTAATCATATTCCTAAAACCTAGCACTATAAATCTTCTAGGGCAAAACATGCAAGAATATCAATGTAGTCAAGAGTTAGGCAAAGATTTCTTAGACACCAAAAGCAAGATCTATAAAACAAACAAACAAAAAATGATAAATTGAACTTTATAAAAATTTACACCTTGGAATGATACTTTAAAAATTAAAAAACAAGTCACAGATTGAGAAAAAGTATTTACAAATCACATATCTGATAAAGTATTTGTATCAAGAATATAAAAAGAACTCAAAAGTCAACAATAAGAAAACAGGCAATCCACCAAAAACTGAGCAAAATATTTGAATAGATACTTCACCAAAGAAGATATATGGATGGCAAATAAGCACTTGCTGAACATCATCAATCATTGAAGAAATGCAAATTAAAACCACAATGAGGAGGTGGAGCCCTAAACAGACACATCATGCCATCCCTCTGCAGCAAAGGCCTGAAAAGCTAAGTAAAACAGATACAAACATCAATTCTGGAACCCTAAACATAAAATGAAGGAATAAAGAACTAGATCAAACACCAAATGGAAAAAGAAACTGAAGGAAAACAGGGAATGAGGAGAGATACAGAGAGGAGGTATGCTGCCATCTAACACAACACAGTATCTCCATTTTGGGCCATGCTACGCCACTCGGCTAGAGAATGACCAGTCCACCCCAGGTCTGCCCACTTCCACTTGCCAGCTCCCACTGTGACCTTTTTTCCTTTTCTTTCTCCCTCCCACCTAGTCCTATAGGCCATCTCCCCCCAAATACCTGCTGGCCCTCTGGTCTGCCCTGTCCCCACCCACCAGCTACTCTTTTTTTCTCTTTCTCTCTTTTCTCTTCTTTATGCCCCCACTTAGCCCCTTATGTCATCCTCCCATTCCCACCAGCCCTCACCATGCCACTGTGGCTAGAGCATCCCCAGCCCAGGCTTGCCACAGCACCAGACCTGCACTGCCCCTCCCCTCCCACTACAGGACCAACTCCTGAATGGAGGGAAGCGAGCCCATACCACTCCCTGTCCAACACCTTCTCCTACCTGGCAAGGGGCTGTGAATGTTCTCACACCACTAGGCCAACATCAGGAGGCACACAATGCCCACCCAGTCTACCCTCAGCCATCTCCCTAAGCCAAGGTACAGCAAGACAGCCTACTGCTGCCCCACACACAGAGGCAAGGTGGTGAGAGCCATCATGCCCACAGACCAGCAAGCAGCAAAGCATGCAAGGCCTATGTGCCCTGACATTTCAAAACAAAACAAAGAAGCAGGATGAAACAAACACACAATCAATAAATACAGAAAATAATACCTAATGTCTCAGAGACAGCAGACAGTATCAAGACATAACAAGGCAGGACAAGATGGCTCCAGCAAGTGACCAAAATAAAGAAACAGATAACCTTCCAGTAGAAGAAAAGGCAGTGGAACTACTTCATGTGGAATTTAAAAGACTAATATTTATGGCTTGCCAAAAGTTTAGGAAAGAGATTAAGGAAAGCACAGACAAAACTGAGGAAAAGTAAGCAAAATCATGGAAAACAGGAAAAAAAAAAGGAAAAAATCAACAAAATCAAGGAAAACACAGACAAAACAACAGAATTCAGGAAAACAATACAAAAACAAAACATCAAAATAAATAATTAGAAATCTTCCAAAAACAACTAGAAACCCAAAAAATAAACAACAAAATTTAAGAAATGGACAACTCAAAGAACTTGTTAGGAGGAATTTGAAACAACAGAAGACAGAATGAATGAGATTGAAGACAAATCCATAGATGTCACTTTGAGGAAAAACCAAAGAAAAGAACAAAAAATAAATAAAGAAAACATAAGAATTGTGTGGAATAAAATCAAGAGGAAAAATTTGTGTGATCAGAGTTCCAGAACAGGTAGAGAAAACAGAAAACACAGAGAAGATTGTTGAAGATTTGCAGGTGGAAAACTTTCTAAATATCATGAAATATGAAACACTGACCATCCAAGAAGTTAAACGAACCCCATATAGGATAGACCCTGTCTTAGTTATCTAGTGCTGCTATAACAGAAACACCACAAGTGGATGGCTTTAACGAAGGGAAATTTATTCTCTCACAGTCTAGGAGGCTAGAAGTTCGAATACAGGCCATCAGATCCTGGGGAAGTCTTCCTCTCTCTGTCAATTCTAGAGGACTGTCCTTGTCATCAATCTTCCCCTGGCCTAGTGCTTCTCCATGCAGGGACCCTGGGTTCAAAGGATAAGCTCTGCTCCTGGTGCTTCTTTCATGGTCATATGAAGTCCCAGTCCTCTCTGCTCTATCCTCTCTTTTGTATCTCAAAAGAGATTGAATCAACATACGACCTAATCCTGTAGATTTAGTCCAGCCTAATTAGCATAACTGCTTCTAATTCCACCTTATTAACATCAGAGAGGTAGGATTTACAACACATAGAAGGATCACATGAGATCACAAAATGATGGGCAACCACACAATACTGGGAATGATGGCCTAGCCAAGTTGACACACATTTTTGGGAGACACAATTCAATCCATAACACACCACAAAAGGAAATCACCAAGATATATCATAATCACAGTTGCCAAAACCAAAAACAATGAAAGAAACCTGAGAGTAGCTTGAGAAAATGAAGTCACTTACACAGGGGAAACAATAAGACTGATTACTCTGATTACTCAGCAGAAACTGTGATTACTCAGCAGTAACTCTGATTACTCAGCAGAAACTGTGATTACTCAGCAGTAACTCTGATTACTCAGCAGAAACTGTGATTACTCAGCAGTAACTCTGATTACTCAGCAGAAACTGTGCAGGAAAAAAGACAATGGGATGACATATATAAAACCATGAAAGAAAAAAAAAACTGCCAACCAAGAATAATATATCCTGCAAAATCTCAGATGTGATGGCAAAATTAGAACATTTCCAGATAAGCAGAAATTAAGGAAATTCATAAAAATCAAACTTACAAGAAATATTAAAGGGAGTCCTTTACTTAGAAAGCCAAAACCATCAGACAATACCCTGAATATAGGGCACAGGACAGCATCAGGCAGATACCAACCTAGGTACAAAAAAAAAAAAAAAACCTGTTGCCGTCTAGTCTATTCTGACTGATAGTGACCCTATAAAAGAATTCTCGATAATAAAACAAAGCTAAAAGACTTAAAACAGGGAAACAGAGATGTCAATCTGCAAATGACAACAACATCAAAACAATAAAAAGGGGAATAAATGGTACAGGCATAGAACTTTTGAATGAAGAGGAAGTCAAGGTGATACCAGTAATAAAAGACTGGTTAAAACTTATGAAAATAAGGGTAAATTTCAAGAAAACCACAAAAAAATCCAACAAATCTACTCATTAGAATAAAAAAGAAGAAAAACTTAAAGCTCTATAAACACAAAGTCTATAATAACGAAAGAAAAGAAAATACACAAACTCAGCACAGGAAATTAAGGAACAAAGAAAACATCAGCACAACAAAAAAGAGCAGAACAATATGACAGCAAAAAAACTTATACCTATCGATAATCACACTGAATGTAAATGGCTTAAATGCACCTGTAAAGAGACAGAGCGTGGCAGCATGAGTAAAAAAATGACCCATCAATATGCTATCTATAAGAGACACACCACAGACACAAAGGCATAAATATATTAAAAATCAAAAGAGGGAAAAAATTATATCAAGAAAACAGTAACCAAAAAAAGGGCAGGAGTGGCAATACTAATCTCAAATAAAATATATTTTAAGGCAAAATCAGTCATAAAAGACAAGGAAGGACATTATATAATGATTAAAGGTCTAATCCACCAAGAAGTCATAACCTTAGTAACCATCTATGCCCCAATGACAGGGTTCCAAAATACATAAAACAAACTAATGGAACTGAAAAGAGAAATAGTTCCACAATAGTAGTAGGAGACTTCAACACACTACTCTCAGTAATAGACAGAACATCTGGAAAGAAACTCAACAAAGATATGGAAGTTCTAAAGGCCAAAAACAAACTTGACCTCATAGACATATACAGAGCACTTCATTCAACAGCAGCAAAAGTACACATTCTTTTCCAAAGCATGTGGAACGTTCTCCAGAATAGACCACATCATAGGCCACAAAGCAACCATGAAGAAAATCCAACCATGAAGAAAATCCAAAACACTGAGATGATACAAAGCATCTTCTCTGGTCATAACACCATAAAAGGAAACATCAATAACAGGAAAAGCAAGGGAAAAAAATCAAATACATAGAAACTGAATAAAACCTTGCTTTAAAACCACTGGGTAATAGAAGGAATTAAAAAATTCTTAGACTCAAATGAGAATGAAAGCACATCATACCAAAACCTCTGGAACAGAGCAAAGGCCATGCTCAGAGGTCAATTTATAGCAATAAACACACAACTAAAAAGAATGGGCCAAAATCAAAACATTAGTCCTACAATTTCAAATAAAGAGAAAGAGAACAGCAAAACAAACCCACAGCCACCAGAAGAAAAGAAATAATAAAGATTAGAAAAGAAATAAATGAAATAGAGTACAGAAAGACAATGGAAAGAATCAACAAGACCAAAAGTTGGTTTTTTGAAAAGATGAACAAAATTGATAAATCATTGACCAAAGTAACAAAAGAAAGAGAGGAAGCAAATAACCCAAATAAGAAAAGAGATGGAGGCATTACAACTGACCCAACTGAAATAAAAAGATCATAACAGAATACAATGAAAAATTGTACTCTAACAAATTTAAGAACCTACAGGAAATGGACAAATTTCTAGAAGCACACTACCTACCTAAACTAACACAAGCTGAGATAGAAAATCTGAACAGACATGTTAACAAGAGAAGGGAATGAAGAGGTAATTAAAACAAAACAAAACAAAAAAAGCCCTGGCCCAAACAACTTGACTGAAGAATTCTACCAAACATTTAGAGAAGCGTTCACATCAGTACTACCAAAGTTATTTCACAGATAGAAAAGGAAGAAATACTCCCAAATTCATTCTATGAAGCCAGCATAACCCTGATACCAAGGCCAGGCAAAGACACCACAAAAAAAGAAAACTATAGATCGATATCTCTCATGAATATAGATGCAAAAAGTTCCAACAAAATTCTAGTCAATAGAATTCAGCAACATATCAAAAAAAAAGAAAATTCACAAAGACTAAGTGGGATTTATAATACCTGGTATGTAAGGATGTTTCAACATTTGAAAATCAATCAACATAATCCACCATATAAATAAAACAAAAGAAACACATGATCATCTCTATCAATGCAGAAAAGGCACTTGATAAAGCCCAGTACCCACTCCTAATAAAAACTCTCAGTAAAGTAGGAATACAGGGGAAATTCCTCAGCATAATAAAGACATCCATACAAAACCAATAGACAATATTGTTCTCAATGGAGAGAGGCTGTAAGCATTCCCCTTGAGACCAGGAACAAGATACAGATGCCCTTTATCACCACTCCTATTTAACATTGTGGTGGAAGTACTATTTAGAGCAATAAGGCAAGAAAAAGAAATAAAGGGTATCCAAAATGGAGTGGAAGAAGGAAAACTATCCCTATTCACAGATGATACCATATACATAGAAAAAAAAAAAAAAAATACATAGAGAACTCCAAATATTCCACAAGAAAACTACTAGAACTAATGGAAAGATTCAGCAGACACTAGTAGGATATAAAGTCAACACGCAAAGATCAGTTAGATTTCTACACATCAAAAAAGAGAACTTCAAAAAGGAAATCAGGAAAACAATACCATTTGTAACAGCCCCTAAAAATATGAAATACTTGGGAATAAACCTAACCAGGGATATAAAAGTCCTATACAAAGAAAAATACAAAACACTACTGCAAGAAACCAAGAGACCTACATGAAGGAAAAACATACCATGCTCATGGATAGGAAGACTCAACATTGTGAAAATGTCAATCCTACCCAAAGCAATCTACAGATATAATGCAATCCCAATCCAAATACCAACAGCATTCGTTAATGAGATGGAAAAACTAATCAACAAAACTTTATATGGAAAGGGAAGAGGCCTCGGATAGGCAAAGCATTACTAAAGAAGAAGAAAGTGAGAGGTCATACACTACCTGATTTCAGAACCTACTATACATCCGTGATAGTCAAAACAGCCTGGTGCTTATACAATGACAGACACATAGATCAGTGGAACAGAATCAAGAATCCAGAGGTAAATTCATCCACCTACCTTCAGCTGATCTTTGACAAAGGACCAAAGTCCATTAAGTGGGGAAGACTATTTTTTTTAACAAATAGTGTTGGCAAAATTGGATGTCCGTATGTAAAAAAACGAAACAGGATCCATACCTCACACTATAAAAAAAACTTACTTAAAATGGATCAAAGACTTTAATGTAATGAAGATCATGGAAGAAAAAATAGGGACAATGTCAGGAACCCAAATATGTGGCATAAATTCAATAAAACCATAACTAAACAATGCACTAGATAATTTGGAGCTCCTAAAAATTTAATGCTCATGCTCATCAAAAGACTTCAACGAAAGAGTAAAAATAGAATCTACTGACTGGGAAAATTTTTTGGCTCCAACGTATCCAAAAAAGGTCTAATCTCTAAAATCTATAGAACTCTTTAAAGCCTCAACAACAAAAAGACAAATAGCCCAATTAAAAAATGCACAAATTATATGAACAGACATTTCAGCAAAGAAGACATGCAGGCAGCTAACAGATGCATGAGGAAATGCACGTGATCATTAGTCATTAGAGAAATTCATATCAAAACTACGATGTGATACCATCTCACCCTGGCATTACCAGCAGGAATAAAAAAAAAAAAAACAGAAAATAAGAAATGTTGGAGAGGTTGTGGAGACATTGGAAATCTTCTGCACTGCTGATGGGAATGTAAAATGGCACAACCACAATGGAAAACATATGGGGTCTCCTTAAAAAGCTAGAAATAGAAATACCTTATGATACAACAATCCCACACCTATGAAGATATCCTAGAGAAATAAGAGCCCTTACACAAATAGACATACGCACACCCATGTTCATTGCAGCATTCTTCACAATAGCAAAAAGATGAAAATAACCTAAGTGCACCTCAACAGATGAATGGATAAACAAATTATGGTGTATACACACAATGGAATACTATGCAATGATAAAAAGCAGTCCTTAAAATATCTCACAACATGGATGAATCCAGAGGGCATTATACTGAGTGAAATAAGTCAATCACAAAAGGAAAAATATTGAATGATACCAGTATTATAAAAACTCAAGAAAACGTTTACATGCAGAAAAAAAAAAAAACTTTGATGATTATGAGAAAGGAGAGGGCTGTGGATGGGAAATCAATAACTAGATAGTAGACAAGTGTTAAATTTGGTGAAGGGAAAAGATAACACCCAAAGACAGCACAACTTGACCAAGGCAAACCCATAGACACTTCATAGACACATCCAAACACCTTGAGGTTACTGGGGTTGAGGGCTGGAAACAATGGTCTTGGGGGACATCCAGGTCAACTTGCATAACATAGGTCATAAAGAAAATGTTCTGCATCCTACTTTGATGAGTAGCATCTGGAGTCTTAAAAGCTTTTGAGAGAGGCGGAGCCAAGATGGCGGAATAGACAGACGCTTCTCTCGAGCCCACTTTACAACAAAGACCCGAAAAAACAAGTGAAACGAATATACTTGTGACAAGCTAGGAGCCCTGAGCATCAAAGGCAAGCTTAGACAATGAACTGAGGGGCAGGGGGAAGGAAGACGCTGTTCAGAAGTGGAGAGGAGTTACAGGACCTGAATCGTGGGGAGCCCTCAGGCACCATTCCCAGAGCGGCTGTGGCAGTGGAAGCAGGCTGCTACTAGCATTAGGCCGCAGCTTCCTAAGGGAGAAGCAGCCAGCCACACAGCCCACTCACACCTCCCGAACCTGAGAACAGCGCTCTCGACAAAAGTTAAGTACTTGCATATATTTTACCGTGCCCCACCCCCACCCCCAAGCTAACATCAGCAGCTGAATCCCTGGGACTGAGATAGACCTTGGTGAGCACCTAGAGCCATCCTTCCGGCCTTGGGGAAGGAAAAAATTTGCAATTGGGGGAAAAGGTAATTTGCTAGCTCCATTAACCCGGGGAGCTCAGGACAGAAGCGGCTCCTGTCCAGGCATAAACTGTCCGTGGACCTTGAGCACCTTTCCCTTCTGCATGGACCTGTGTGGGCCTATTTCAGGAGAATAGGCCTTGTTAGCAAACTCCAACCATTTCAGCTCTGCATTGGATAGGTGGGTGTTTGATGTTTGACATTGCTTTGCCTGCTAAACAAGGTCCTTATCTACCCACATCAGGGACCTAGGGACTGGTAGCTCCACTCAGGTCACCCAGCCACCCACGACAGGGGTCCAAAGATAACTGGTACCTCCCAGTCCTTACAGCAAAAACTTTGGGTGCCCATGGTCCCTCTGCAGAACCCACCCACAAGGAAGCTCTAGGAAAAAGAGACGGGTTTTCCTCAGAGACACTTGGGGGTCGGTTCTCATCCCACTGCCTTGTTCAGAGCGTGACCCCCTGCTGCAATCAGATACCAGTATATATGCCAATCACCCCTGCCCCTTTAAGACTGTACGACAGAGCCTGTACCACACACTTGATGATCAGCTACCTCGAAACCTGAGCTGAATTCATACAAGAAAACTGAAGACAAGAAGACTGATATACCTGATAACAGCTCTAGACAGCTGGGGACAGGACACCAGAGCTCCAAAGACAAAAATAATAAAGCTAGCTCACTCAAGCAACCCATTTGGGCATATCAAAACAAACCAAAGCAAGAAGCTACAACACAGTAAGCAAGCATAAACTAAATACAATAACTTATAGATGGCTCGGAGACAACAGTCAATATCAAGTCACATAAAGAAACAGACGCTGATCACCTCAACAGGCTTTCAACACAAAGAATCCAGGGATCTTCTAGATGAAACTGTATTCCTGGAATTACTAGATGCAGAATACAAAAGTTTAATATACAGAACCCTTCAAGACATCAGGAAGGAAATGAGGCAATACGTAGAAAAAGCCAAGGAACACACAGATAAAGCAACTAAAGAAATTAAAATGATTATTCAGGAACATAATGAAAAGTTTAATAAGCTGGAAAAATCCATAGACAGCAATCAAATTCAGAAGATTAACAATAAAATTACAGAATTAGATAACTCGATAGAAAGTCAGAGGATCAGAACTGAGTAAGTAGAAGCTAGAATTTCTGAACTCAAAGATAAATCACTTGGCACTAATATATTTGAAGAAAAATCAGATAAAAGAATTAAAAAAAAATGAAGAAACCTGAAGAATCATGTGGGACTCTATCAAGAGAAATAACCTAGGAGTGATTGGAGTACCAGAACAGGAAGGAATAACAGAAAATACAGAGAAAATTGTTGAAGATTTGTTGGCTGAACACTTCCTGATATTGTGAAAGATGAGGAGATATCTATCCAGGATGCTCATCGAACTCCACATGAGGTAGATCTTAAAAGAAAGTGACCAAGACATATTATAATCAAGCTTGCGAAAACCAAAGATAAAGAGAGAATTATAAGAGCAGTGAGAGATAAACAAAAAGTCACCTACAAAGGAGAAAAAAAAAAAAAAAAAAGGAGAGCCAATAAGAATAAGCTCGGACTACTCAGCAGAAACCATGCAGGCCAGAAGGCAATGAGATGACATATTTTAAAAATTGAAGGAAAAAAATGGCCTGCTAAGAATCATATATCCATCAAAACTGTCTCTTAAATATGAAGGTGAAATTAAGACATTTCCAGATAAACACAAGTTGAGGGAATTTGTAAAAATGAAACCAAAACTACAAGAAATACTAAAGAGAGTTCTTTGGTTAGAAAATCAATAATATCAGGTATCAACCCAAGACTAGAACACTGGGCAGAGTGACCCGAAGTCAAACCAGACAGGGAAATCCAAAAAAACAAAGCAAGATTATTTTAAAAAAAAAAGCCCCAAACAGGGTAACAGCGATGTAATTATATAAAAGAAGACAACATTAAAATAATAAAGAGGGACTAAGAAATGTACTCATACACCTTCCATATGGAGAGGAAGATACGGCGATACAAGGAAATAAAAGTAAGTTATAAATTTAGAAAATAGGGGTAAATAATAAGGTAACCAAAAAGGAGACAAACTATTCTACTCATCAGAATAAAATACAAGGGAAAAATATAGACTCAGCAGAAACAAAATCAGCAACAACAAATATGAGGAAAGGACAATATATAAAGAAAATCTACTCAGCACATAAAATTAAGTGGGAAAAAGAAACTGTCAACAACACACAAAAAAAGACATCAAAATGATAGCACTAAGTTCATACCTATTCATAACTACCCTGAATGTAAATGGACTAAATGCACCAAGAAAGAGACAGAGAGTGGCAGAATGGATTAAAAAACAAGCTCCGTCTATATGGTGCCTACAAGAGACACACCTTAGACGTAGAGACACAAACAAATTAAAACTCAAAGGATGGAAAAAAACATGTCAAGCAAACCAACAATCAAAAAAGAGCAGGGGTGGAAATATTAATTTCTGACAAAATGGACTTTAAAATTAAATCCATCAGAAAGGATAAGGAAGGACAACTATATAATGATTAAAGGGACAATACACCAAGAAGATATAACCATATTAAATATTTATGCGCACAATGACAGGGCTGCAAGATACATAAAACAAACTCTAACAACATTGAAAAGTGAGATAGACAGCTCCACAGTAATAGTAGGAGACTTCAACACACCACTTTCGGTGAAGGACAGGACATTCAGAAAGAAGCTCAGTAAAGACATGGAAGATCTAAATGCCACAGTCAACCGACTTGACCTCATAAGCATGTACAGAACACTCCACCCAACAGCAACCAACTATACTTTCTTTCTAGTGCACATGGAACATTCTCTAGAACAGACCACATATTAGGTCATAAAGTAAGTCTTAGCAGAATCGAAAACATTGAAATATTACAAAGCATCTTCTCTGACCATAAGGCCATAAAAGTGGAAATCAATAACAGGAAAAGCAGGGAAAAGAAATAAAACACTTGGAAACTGAACAATACCCTGCTCAAAAAAGACTGGATTATAGAAGACATTAAGGATGAAATAAAGAAATTCCGAGAATCCAATGAGAATGAAAACACATCCTATCAGAACCTTTGGGACACAGCAAAAGCGGTGCTCAGAGGTCAATTTCTATCAATAAATGCACACATCCAAAAAGAAGAAAGGGCCAAAATCGAAGAACTATCCCTACAACTTGAACAAATAGAAAGAGAGCAACAAAAGAAACCCACAGGCACCAAAAGAAAACAAATAATAAAAATTAAAGCAAAATTAAATGAAACGGAAAATAGAAAAACAATTGAAAGAAATAAGAAGACCAAAAGCTGGTTCTTTGAAAAAATCAACAAAATTGATAAATCACCAGCCAAACTGACAAAAGAAAAACAGGAGAGGAAGCAAATAACCCAAATAAGAAATGAGATGGGCAAATTTACAACAGATCCAACTGAAATTAAAAGAATCATATCAGATTACTATGAAAAACTATAGTCAAACAAATTTGAAAACCTAGAAGAAATGGATGAATTCCTAGAAACACACTACCTACATAAACTAACACAAACAGAGGTAGGACAACTAAATAGACCCGTAACAAATGAAGAGATTGAAAAGGTAATCAAAAAACTCCCAACAAAAAAAAGTCCTGGTCCGGACAGCTTCACTGCAGAGTTCTACCAAACTTTCAGAGAAGAGTTAACACCACTACTACTTAAGGTATTTCAGAGCATAGAAAAGGACGGAATACTACCAAACTCATTCTATGGAGCCACTGTATCCCTCATACCAAAACCAGGTAAAGACACCACAAGAAAAGAAAATTATAGATCTATATCCCTCATGAATGTAGATACAAAAATCCTCAACAAAATTCTAGCCAATTAAATTCAACAACATGTCAATAATAATAATAATTCACCATGACCAAGTGGGATTCATACCAGTTATGCAGGGATGGTTCAATATTAGAAAAACAATTAATGTAATCTACCACATAAATAAAAAGACAAGAATCACATGATTTTATCAATTGATGCAGAAAAGGCATTTGACAGAGTTCAACACCCATTCATGATAAAAACTCTCAGCAAAATAGGAATAGAAGGAAAATTCCTCAACATAATAAGGGGCAATTTATACAAAACCAACAGCCAACATCACCCTAAATGGAGAGAGCCTGAAAACATTCCCACTGAGATCAGCAACCAGACAAGGATGCCCTTTATCACCATTCTTACTCAACATTGTGCTGGAAGTCCCAGCCAGAGCAATTAGGCTAGATAAAGAAATAAAGGGCATCCAGATTGGCAAGGAAGAAGTCAAAGTATCTCTATTTGCAGGTGACGTGACCTTATACACAGAAAACCCTAAGGAAACTACTGAAACTAATGGAAGAGTTCAGCAGAGTATCAGGATACAAGATAAACATACAAAAATCAGTTGGATTCCTCTACACCAACAAAAAGAACATCGAAGAGGGAATCACCAAATCAATGCCATTTACAGTAGCCCCAAAGAAGATAAAATACTTAGGAATAAATCTTACCAGAGATGTAAAAGACTTATACAAAGAAAACTACAGTACACTTCTGCAAGAAACCAAAAGAGACTTACATAAGTGGAAGAACATACCTTGCTCGTGGATAGGAAGACTTAATATTATAAAAATGTCTGTTCTACCAAAAGCGATCTATACATTTAATGCAATTCCGATCCAAATGCCAAGGATATTCTTTAACAAGATGGAGAAACAAATCACCAACTTCATGTGGAAGGGAAAGAGGCCCCGGATAAACAAGGCATTACTGAAAAAGAAGAACAAAGTGGGAGGCCTTACTTTGCCTGATTTTAGAACCTACTATACCGCCACGGTAGTCGAAACTGCCTGGTACTGGTACAACAACAGACACATGGACCAACGGAACAGAATTGAGAATCCAGACATAAACACATCCACATATGAGCAGTTGATATTTGACAAAGGCCCCAAAAGAGGTAACTGAGGAAAAGAATGTCTTTTTAACAAATGGTGGTGGCATAACTGAATATCCATCTGCAAAAAAATGAAACAAGACCCATACCTCACTCTGTGCACAAAAACTAACTCAATATGGATCAAAGACCTAAATATAAAATCTAAAACAATAAAGATCGTGGAAAACAAAATAGGGACAATGTTAGGAGCCCTAATACATGGCATAAACAGTATACAGAACATTATAAAGAATGTAGAAGAAAAGCTAGATAACTGGGAGCTCCTAAAAATCAAACACTTATGCTCATCCAAAAGACTTCACCAAAAGAGTAAAAAGACTACCTACAGACTGGGAAAAAGTTTTTAGCTATGACATTTCCCATCAGTGCCTGATCTCTAAAATCTACATGATACTGCAAAAACTCAACTGCAAAAAGACAAATAACCCAATTAAAAAATGGGCAAAAGATATGAATAGACACTTCAGTAAAGAAGACATTCAGGTAGCTAACAGATACATGAAGAAATGTTCACAATCATTAGCCATTAGAGAAATGCAGATCAAAACTACAATGAGATTTCATCTCACTCCAACAAGGCTGGCGTTAATCCGAAAAACACAAAATAATAAATGTTGGAGAGGCTGTGGAGAGACTGGAACACTTATACAGTGCTGGTGGGAATGTCAAATGGTACAACCACTTTGGAAATCGATTTGGCACTTCCTTAAAAAGCTAGAAATAGAACTACCATACGATCCAGCAATCCCGCTCCTTGGAATATACCCTAGAGAAATAAGAGCCTTTACACGAACAGATATATGCACATCCATGTTTATGCAGCTCTGTTTACAACAGCAAAAAGGTGGAAGCAACCAAGGTGCCCATCAATGGATGAATGGATAAATAAATGATGGTATATTCACACAATGGAATACTACGCATCGATAAAGAACAATGAGAAATCTGTGAAACATTTCATAACATGGAGGACCCTGGAAGGCATTATGCTGAGTGAAATTAGTCAGTTGCAAAAGGACAAATATTGTGTAAGACCACTATTATAAGAACTTGAGACATAGTTTAAACTGAGAAGAAAACATTCTTTTGTGGTTACGAGAGCGGGGAGGGAGGGAGAGTGGGAGAGGAGCATTCACTAATTAGACAGTAGATGAGAACTACTTTAGGTAAAGGGAAAGACAGCACACAATACAGGGGAGGTCAGCACCATTGGACTAAACCAAAAGCAAAGAAGTTTCCCGAATAAACTGAATGCTTCGAAGACCAGCGTAGCAGGGGCAGGGGTCTGGGGACCATGGTTTCAGGGAATATCTAAGTCAATTGGCATAATAAAATCTTTTAAGAAAACATTCTGCATCCCACTTTGAAGAGTGGCGTCTGGGGTCTTAAACGCTAGCAAGCAGCCATCTAAGATGCATCAATTGGTCTCAACCTACCTGGATCAAAGGAGAATGAAGAACACTAAGGACACAAGGCAATTACGAGCCCAAGAGACAGAAAGGGCCACATGAACCAGAGACTACATCATCCTGAGACCAGAAGAACTAGATGGTGCCCAGCTACAACCAATGACTGCCCTGACAGGGAACACAACAGAGAACCCCAGAGGGAGCAGGACAGCAGTGGGATGCAGACCCCAAATTCCCATAGGACCAGGCTGAATGGTCTGACTGAGACTGCAAGGACCCCGGTGGTCACGGCCCCCAGACCTTCTGTTTTCCCAGGACAGGAACCATTCCCGAAGCTAACTCTTCAGACATGGATTGGACTGGACAATGGGTTGGAGAGGGATGCTGGTGAGGAGTGAGCTTCTTGGATCAGGTGGACACTTGAGACTATGTTGGCATCTCCTGCCTGGAGGGGAGATGAGAGGGTGGAGGGGGTTAGAAGCTGGTGAAATGGACACAAAAAGAGAGAGTGGAGGTAGGGAGCGGGCTGTCTCATTAGGGGGAGAGTAATTGGGAGTTTGTAGCAAGGTGTATATGGGTTTTTGTGTGAGAAACTGACTCGATTTGTAAACTTTCACTTAAAGCACAATAAAAATAATAAATAAAATTAAAAAAGCTTTTGAGCGGTCATCTAAGATCCATCTATTGGCCGCCTCAGGTTTGGAGCAAAGGAGAATGAAAAAACCCAAAGATACAAGGTAATATCAGTCCAAAGGACTAATGGACCACATGAACCACAGCCTCCACCAGCCTGAGCCCAGAAGAATTAGATGACTGGACTGGTGTGAAGGGAAAGGGAGAGAGTGCTGATGTATTGTGGGAATTGCAACCGATGTCACACAAAAAAATGTGTATAAATTTCTGAATGGGAAACTAATTTGTGTTGTAAAACTTCTCGTAAAACATAATAAAAAATTTTTTTAGAAAAACCCACAATGAGATACTACTAAACGTCATTTAAAATAACAAAGTTTTAAGACCGACTACAGCAAGTGTGGTAAGGATGAGGAATAATTGGATTGCTCATATATTTCTAATGGGATATAAAGTGATACAACCAGGTTTTAGCAGTTTCTCTAAAAGCTAAGCATACATACCATATGATTCAGCCATTCCGCTTGTAGGTATGTATCTAAAAGAATTGATAGTATATGTCCATGCAAAGACTTGTTCATGAATATTCATAGCAACTTTATTTCTAAATGCCGTGTGAAACAAGGCAAACTAAAAATAGCACACACTGTATGATTCCATTTATTTAAAATTCTAGATAATGCAAACTAATCTGAAGTTACAGAAAGCAGTTCAATGGTTGCCTAGGAATGAGGGAAAAGGCCAAAGATGGGGGGGTGAAGAGGGATATTACAAAAGGGCACAGGAAACTTTTGAAGTGATAAAAATATTTATTATCTTAATTATGATGGTTTCACGAATATGGAATTATTGTTGTTGTTGTTAGGTGCCATCGAGTTGGTTCCAATTCATAGCGACCCTATGCACAACTGAACAAAACACTGCCCAGTCCTGTGCTGATCTCACAATTGTTGCCATGCTTCAGCCCATTGTTGCTGCCGCTGTGTTAATCCATCCTGTTGAAGGTCTTTGTCTTTTTCGCTGACCCTCTACCAAGCATGATGTCCTTCTCCAGGGACTGATCCCTTCTGAAAACATGTCCAAAGTATGTGAGACATAGTCTCGCGATCCTTGCTTCCAAGGAGCATTCTGGTTGTACTTCTTCCAAGACAGATTTGTTCGTTCTTTTGGCAGTCCATGGTATATTCAGTATTCTTCTCCAACACCATAATTCAAGGGCATCAATTCTTCATATGAGGCAATTGAAAACACCATGGATTGGGTCAGGTGCACCTTAGTCCTCAAAGTGACATCTTTGCTTTTCAACACTATAAAGAGGTCTTTTGCAGCTGATTTGCCCAGTACAATGCATTTTTTAATTTCTTGACTGCTGCTTCCATGAATGTTGATTGTGGATTCAAGTAAAATGAAATCCTTGACAATCTCAATCTTTTCTCCATTTATCGTGATGTTGCTTATTGGTCCATCTGTGAGGATTTTTGTTTTCTAATATGTGATTGATATGTATTTATATATCAAAACTTATAAAATTATATACTTCCTGGCAGCTTGTATATCAATCGTACTTCTATAAAGCTGTTAAGAAAGAAAGCAAATAAAAAAATTAATCTCTAACCTCCAATTAAGTTCCTAAGTGGCGCAAATGGTTTGTGCTTGACTATTAAGTTAAAGGTTGGCAGTTTGAACCCACCCAGCAGCACCATAGAAGAAACACTTAGTGACCTGCTTCCAAAAAGGCTGTAGCCAAGAAAACCCTATGGAGCAAATCTATTCTGTAAATGTGGGGCCACCGTGAATTGGGATCAGCTTGAAAGCATTGGGTTTGGTTTTGGTTTAACCTCCATGGTTTACTTAGAAATCAAGGTAAAAAACAATCATTGATTAAAAAAAAAAAAATGGCGGAATTCAATGCCCACTGTAGGCTGAGCACTGTGCTAGCTGCTCTTGAGGAACACAAAAAGTGTACTAGAGTTCTGCCCTTAGTCACATATCACAACCAAAACATTTACAAAGCAGCATTTACATATTTTTTTATTACATAGCGACCCTATAGGACAGGGTAGAACTACCTGATAGAGTTTCCAAGGAAATTGAACACAAGTACTACTAATTAATTTTAAAATTAATATTAACTTTAATATATATACATATATTTAGGCAACTGGATGGTGCAAACAGTTAAGCACTCGACTACTAGCTGAAAGATTAGTGATTCAAACACCTACAGAGGCACTTCGGAAGGCTGGCCTGGCGATTTAATTCCAAAAGGTCACAGCCTTGAAAGCCTATGAAGCAGCTCTACTCTGCACACATGGGGTTACCATGAGTCAGAAATCAACTCTATGACAACTAACAACATACATATTTTCTATATATACATATGTGTGTGTATGTATATATATATAAAAGCAAAACGAAACCAAACCAACCCATTGCAGTCAAGGCAATTTCAACTCGAAGGACCCTAAACGACAGAACAGAACTGCCCCATAGGGTTTTCAAGTAGTGGATAATAGATTGGAACTGCCAACCTTTTGGTTAGCAGCTGAGCTCTTAATCATCATGCCACCATATTTTCTCATACAGCAGAGAAATTCAAGGTAATTATTCCCATTATAGAGTAATTTGTTAGAGTTTTTGTAAGTCAAGAGCTTTCCATACATTAAAGTGCTGTATTGTTCTATCTATAAAGAACTTCTTTTTTTTTTTTTTGCCGCTGTGGTTAAAGCATGAGAAGGTGTGGCAGTCTGGTTCTGTAAAGATTACAGCCTTGGAACCCCTATGGGGCAGTTCTACTCTGCCCTACAGGGTCAGTATGAGTTAGTATCAACTCAACAGCAATGGGTTTCTTATAAAGAAAATAATTTGCAGATGCTTCAGGAATCCATCTCTTGTAAAATGGACATTGCTACATAGCACAGAGACTTTTTTTTTTTTTTTTAGCCAGGGAAAAATCCCTGAAGGAAGTGAGTTGCAGCTACATTTTACAGGACATGAGGGGTATGGATTAAAAAAAAAATGGATTAGCTGGGATAAATTATTCCAGATGAGGAAAATACCTTTTGTGCCAAGTCTGAAAGACAAAGAAATTAATATAAAATGGAAAGTGAGCATATATTAGACAGCCAGGCTTGAATTTATTAACATAAAAAAAATTCCTGGCAAATGTTGCTTAGGGGAGTTCTGGTAAGAGTCCTTGGATATATTTCCGAAAGAAATGTTGGCTCCACTCGGGGAATTCTCCACAGAGAAACCATTTTCCCCTGCCCCCCAACCTTTTTCTCATGAAGCAGAGGGAGCCAAGAAATGCGCCCAGCAGCTACGAAGGCATGACTAGCTGCAGTAGGTTGAACCTGAATGAGCGTTTTCCACTTACCGCCAAGACGCCCTTACGCCTCATTTCCAGGGTCCCACGCTGTGGAAGTGAGCGATGCTTCTGCCTTCAGCGAAGGGCTTGGAGGAGACCCAAACCGACACATCCGGAAGAGTTCCAGGAACTCCAGGAGGCTGCGCGTTCCAAACAGAGAGATAGAATCCAGAGAGGAATCCAGCAACGGGAGACCTGAGTGAGGGAAGTGAGCGTTTAAAATTAAAGGAGCAGAAGAACTCTCAGGACGAATACAGGGTCTACATACTTACCGTTGACGTGTGCTTTCTACGCCATTCCTCTTTGTTCAGCGAACGTCCTAATACGACTCTGAACGCTGGCACTGAGAGAGAACTGCCTGTGGAGCAGAGCACAGAGTGACTCAGGGTGATAAATAATCCTACATGTACGAACACCAGACAAAGTGGGATATTCATAAGGACATTAGTGGTTGCAGGCTGCTTTGTGAGCACATACTTCACTTTTCTCAGCTTCACAAAAATATCTGGGTGTGTTAGGGGGTATCATTATTTTTTAACACAAGGAGAAATGTAACTTTTAAGGAAATCTAGGAATTTTGACTAGCATATCTTAGAAAGTACTTTTTTAAATTATGCCTACCGAGTAACCAGGCTTCCTGAAAAGCAGTTGCTGAAAGGCCAAATAGACCTTAAAAATAAAAATACATGAAATGTAATATTTTTAAGAATGCAATTGGAGGAAAGAAAAAAGCGAACAGGCATTTATTGAGTCCAATATATGCTCATCCTAGGGCTAGATCCTTTCATATATGTTATTTTATCAAACTCTTGCAACAAACCCGGAAGTAGATATGATAACCCTGATTCTGAAAATGACACACACACAAAAAAATTGAATACAGAAAGGATAAACGTTGCCTAAGTTCTCACAGCAGATGAGAAGAAAATGCGAATAATTGGTTGCCTACAGCACTGGTTATTACTGGAAAACCTTCCCGGGTGGTACAAATGGTTAACACACTCAGGTGCTAACCAAAAGGCTGGAGGCTTGAATCCACTCAGAAGTGCCTCAAAAGAAAGGCCTGGCAATCTACTTCTGAAAAATCAGCCGTAGAAAACTGTGTGGAGCACGGTTCCACCCTGATACTCATGGGGTCACCGTGAATCAGAATTGATTTGACAGCAACTGGCAGTGTCCTGGTTTACTGGAAAATAAGAGGGTCATTAGAACAAAATTTGGGAGCGTTAAGGGCAGGTATATGCTTCTACCCTTCCCATCCTATTTTTACTTTTCCCTCAGTTTTACTGAGTCCTGAGGAGAGATTTTAAAACTATGTTTGTCTAGCACCTATGGAGAAAATCACAGGTGAAAAACTTTGGGAATTTCTTAACTGGCATAAGATATTGGAACCGGAAGTAATATCAAGGTATCTGAAAGATAACAGTGTGCTGAAAAAAGGTCTCATGAGCCTGAAAATGGACAAAATGAACCTCCAGAGAATAAAGAAAGATGGGAGCCATGCACATTTTTCACATATGTATATTTCAGTTTTCTTCTGACATAGTGTTTCAAGCAGAATAGCAGATTAAATTGAATTTCTGCCACTTACTAAATAAATGCTTGTTTTTTAACCAAGGATTGTATCAGTGAAGGTCACAGCAGGAAACAGTACTCTGAAACTTGGTAATTTGAAAAAAGTTTAATAAGGGACTATTTGCAAAGGCGTGGGCAGAGTATATGGCAACCACCAGGGACAGTGGGCTAGTAACCACAGGGCTTGTAACCACCCCAAGGCTGGAGTAGACAAAGCGAGTCAGCTATTACTAAAACTCAGAGGGAGAGCTGTGTCCTTTGCCCAAGGATACAGCTAGCTTGCAGTGACCCAGCAACCTCACTCTCCTCTCTTCTTCCCTCTGACCTAGTAGTGCTCCCCACTGTCCCAACCCCACCTCAAGCCTCTTAAGGCACAGGGCGGGGCGGAGGGGCGGTGGCGGGAAGGATGTAGAATGCATTTGTAGGAGCAAACAGAAGACATCCAGCATAGACACTTTCTAATGTGTTATAGGGGATATGTGAAAATAATTTTAGGGAAGAATCAGCAATCGGAGCAAGTCTCCTACTTTCTTGAATAAAAATATTTTAGCAAGGATCCTAGTAAGTGTTGGGAAATGCTGTATTAGTCGAGTGTCGCTCTAATAATGCTGTATCACACGCAGCCCCCAAACTTCAGTAGCTTATAACAATAAACATTTATTTTTCATTCTAAGTTCTGCGGGTCAGCTCTGGTTTAGATAGATTTGGCTAAGTTCACCTGGGCTTGGCACCAGGCTGCAGGTTGGGTTCAGGTGTGCTTCACATAGCTTCTCATTCTAGAACTCAGGCTAAATGATCAATGATTATCGCAAGCACGGCAGATGAAGGCGCACAAGGAGGAAAATAGAAACCATAATGTCTCTTAACGCCTTTATTTGGAACTAGCACATCATCGCTTCCGCCATATTCCTTCAGCCAGTGGAAGACTTCTGGCCAAGTCCAACATCAATGGGGTGGAAAACTCAATGTGGGGGAAGGATAGGAAGGAAGAGTGAGTATTTTCTGAACAATGTTATTTATTACCCCTGGTTAAACTGCTCTGAAGAACATTTACATAGAAGCATGCAGCCATTGTGACTACCAATAGAGTCTACCTCATTAACTCTTTTTTATTTCATGTGTGTGTGTGTGTATGTGTATATATGTTTGTCTAGTTTAATACCGTCCTCTGGCTGTGATGATACATGCTCTACCAATCACATCTACTTTCTGTATTACTAAAAGGAGCCATAAAGCCAAACACCATTAACAGAAATATCAGCCTGAAAGCAAATTATACTTATCTCCACATTCAGTCCCTTAGGTCTCTGCCTAAAGCATCCAGAGTAGATGAGGATATAGTACCTAAAAAGCACTAAAAGATGATACGTCATTCCTTAGTAATGTATTCAGTATTTTGAAACTACTTCATAGCCCTTTCTCAGTCATTAGCAGAATAGATCAATTTTTAAGACATACTAACGAACATTTTTATGTTTAATATTTTCTTATGGCATTTTACAGTTATAAAGCTTTTACCCCACTAATTGATGTATTCCACCACGTCAGTTTTTCCTACTGTGGTGCTTGCATGTTGCTATGAAGCTAGACGTTATGCCACCAGTATTTCAAATACCAGCAGAGTCACCCATTGCGGACCAGTTTCAGCAGAGCCTCCAGACTAAGACAGACTAGGACAAAGCCCTGGTGATCTCCTTCCAAGAGTTAGCCAATGAAACTCTATGGATCACAACAAAATATCGTCTGATATAGAGCTGAAGATGAGTACCTTAGGTTGGAAAGCGCTCTACACTATGGCTGTAACAATGGACTCAAGTGTGCCGAAATATGAAGACGGTGCAGGACAAGGCTATGTTTCGTTATGTTGTACATGGGGTCACCGTGAGTTGGAGCCAAGTCAATGGCACCCAGTAACAACAAAAAATGACGTATTATGCATAAAAGAAGGAAAATTATGAAAACCTGAGAAAGAATTTAAGCAATTAAATGTGTAAACTTCTAATCCTGATCAGGAACTTCTCCAGTGTGCCTAACAAAGGGTCATCCCGCCTCTGATTAAATAGCTGTCGTCACAGACACCACATAATGAGGTAGTTGGCTGGCCACTGTATTTGATGGAATGTTAATTTGTTTAGTTTTTTTTAATCCAATATTTTTGTGTAAACATATTCATAACAAAACACACAGCCATTCACCAATTTTTCTATGTACAGTTCATTGACCTTCACATTGCATCACCATCCTCCCTGTTTTTGCCCATAATGTTTCACTACCCTTAACTTAGATTCTCTGCCCCTGACAGTGCTTGTCTGTGTTGTAGAGCTGCTGTTGCCCATTTAATCTCATATAGATATTTCTTTACAAGAGTGTAATGCTCAAGGTGAACATTCTTTGCTAAATGAGCGAAATTGTTGTTTAATTTAAGGATGGCTTCATGGGATGGTTTTGGTTCAAGGCTTAAAAGTTGTTTCCAGGCAATAGACTTGGTGCTTGCTTTGTTTTTTAATTAACCCGAAATCTTCCTCTCTTCAACTTCCTCTGATTTTTCCTAGTTTTGCTCTTGGGGATGAAGCAAATTTACTCCCTTTTCTATGTGATAGCTACTCAGTGTTTGGAAGTAGCTATTTATAATGTGTGTTAGAGTCTGGTAGTGCAAACAGGTAACATGCTTGGCTGCTAACCAAAAGTTTGGAGGTTTGAGTTCACCCAGAGTTGTCATGGAAGAAAGTCCTGGTGATTTATTTCTGAAAAAACTGCCACTGCAAACCCTGAGTTGGAACTGATTCTAAGGCGACTAGTTTATAATATGTGCCACCCTCCCTCTATGGTCCCACCTCTCTCTCTCCACCACTACTTTTCCCAAAAGAAAATCTCTTTCGTTAAGTCCTCCTATGTCATCATCTCTAAAATCTTCTCTTCCCAGTTGCATTATTTTGGATCCAATTGAGAAAAAGAGAGATTAAGGAGATTTAATTACACATTTTAACTATTAAGTTTATACAGCTTTAACTCCCATTCACTACACGTTTCCCAAATATCCAATTAAAAAAAGAGAACTTTCACTCTATTTTTTCAGAGTACCTTGTTCTTCATAGCGTTTATTATAATTTGTACTTACACATTAAATTGTATAGTAATATCTATCTACCCCACTGGTCTATAAGGTCTGTGAAGGCGGGAACTATATTTTGTTTACCACTTCATTCCTGGCTCTCGATATTAACACACAATAGGTGTTGATAAGTATTTATTGACTGATTTAACGCTATTGAGTAAAATGAAATTCACTTCATGATCACAATTAAAGAAAACAGAGTGGGATTTTCTTCCTATTTAGGAAAAATTACTTAAGAGAAATGAGGTTTAAAGTGAATTTTGAAGACAAGGGTCTTGGTTTGATGGAGAAGAGCAGGAGAAATACTCCAACAAGTAGCACATGACCCAGTGTGGTGAAGACTGGTAGCTGTTCACTAAAATTCATTCTCCCCTTCTTTCTAGGCATGTGCTTAGGCTGCATTTTCAAGCTTCTTGGCCTGTTACATAACTCCCTCGCTGGTAACTAAACTCTCACCAATGGAATGGGAACATAAGTGATGACCACCGCTTTTGGGCTTCTGTCTTAGAAATAGTTGTGTTAGATCCTTGCCCTTTTTCTTTCTTCCCACCTACTGCAACCCAGTTAGGGCCATGACCTGGCCTCAACAATGCAGACAACGGCAAGACCATGTTGTTGTTAAGTTCCGTCAAGTCAGTTCCAACTCATAGCAACCCTATACACAACAGAACAAAACACTGCCCAGTCCTGTGCCATCCTCACAATCGTTGCTGTGCTTGAGCCCATTGTTGCAGCCACAGTGTCAATCCATCTGGTTGAGGGTCTCCCTCTTTTTCACTGACGCTCTACTATACCAAGCATGATGTCCTTCTGCAGGGACTGATCCCTCCCGATAACGTGTCCAAAGTATGTGAGACGTAGTCTCATCTTCCTTGCTTCTAGGGAGCATTCTGGTTGTACTTCTTCCAAGACAAATTTGTTCATTCTTTTGGCTGTCCATGGTATATTCAATATTCTTTGCCAACACCACAATTCAAAGGCATCAATTCTTCTTTGGTCTTCCTTATTCATTGTCCAGCTTTCACATGCACATGAGGCAATTGAAAACACCATGGCTTTGGTCAGACCCACCTTAGCCCCCAAAATGACATCTTTGCTTTTCAACACTTTAAAGAAGTCTTTTGCAGCAGATTTGCCCAATGTAGTGCATCTCTTGATTTCTTGACTGCTGCTTCCATGAGTGTTGATTGTGGGTACAAGTAAACTGAAATCCTTGACAACTTCAATCTTTTCTCCATTTATCATCATGTTGGTTATTGGTCCAGTTCTGAGGGTTTGTGTTTTCTTTATGTTGAGGTATAATTCATACTGAAGGCTGTGGTCTTTGATCTTCATCTGTAAGTACTTCAAGTCCTCTTTACTTTCAGCAAGCAAGGTTGTGTCATCTGCATAACACAGGTTGTTAATGAGTCTTCCTCCAATCCTGATGCCCCATTCTTCTTCATGTAGTCCTGCTTCTTGGATTATTTGCTCAGCATACAGATTGAATAGGTATGCTGAAAGCAACCTTGATGCACACCTGTCTTGACTTTAAACCATGTAGCATCCCTTTGTTCTGTTCGAACGACTGTCTCTTGATCCCGGTACAGATTCCCCATGAGCACGATTATGTGTTCTAGAATTTCCATTCTCCCCAATGTTATCCATAATTTGTTATGATTCACAGAGTCGAATGCCTTTGCATAGTCAATAAAACACAGGTAAACATCTTTCTGGTATTCTTTGCCTTGACATCAGCAGTGATATCCTTCATTCCACATCCTTTTCTAAATCTGGCTTGAATTTCTGGCAATTCCCTGTCAATATACTGCTGCAGCTGCTTTTGAATGATCTTCAGCAAAATTTTGCTTGCATATGGTATTAATGATATTGTTTGATAATTTCTGCATTCAGCTGGATCACATTTCTTGGGAATAGGCATAAATATGGATCTCTCTCAGTCGGTTGGCCAGGTAGCTCTCTTTCAAATTTCTTGGCATAGGCAAGTGAGCACTTTCAGTGCTGCATCCATTTGTTGAAACATTTCAGTTGGTATTCTGTCAATTCCCGGAGCCTTGTTTTTCACCAAAAACTTCAGTGCAGCTTGAGCTTCTTCCTTTGGTATATTGGTTCATGGTCATATATTACCTCGTGAAATGGTTGAATGTCGACAAATTCTTTTTGGTATAGTGACTCTGTGTATTCCTTCCACCTTCTTTGATGCTTCCTGTGTCGTTTAATATTTTCCTCATGGAATCCTTCAGTATTGTAACTCGAGGCTTGGATTCTCCCCTTCAGTTCTTTCAGCTTGAGAAATGCTGAGTGTGTTCTTCCCTCTTGGTTTTCTATCTCCAGATCTTTGTATATGTCATCTCGAGCCACCCTTTGAAATCTTCTGTTCAGCTCTTTTACTTCATTATTTTTTTGCCTTTTGCTTTAGCTACTTCACGTTCAAAAGCAAGTTTCAGAGTCTCTTCTGACATCCATTTAGATCTTTTCTTTCTCTCCTGTATTTTTAATGACCTCTTGCTTTTTTTCATATATGATTTCCTTGATGTTATTCCACAACTCGTCAGGCCTTTGGTCACTAGTGCTCAATGTGTCAAAGCTGTTCTTGAGATGGTCTCTAAATTCAGGTGGGATATACTCAAGGTCATACTTTGGCTTTCGTGGACTTGTTCTAATTTTCTTCAGTTTCAACTTGAATTTGCATATGAGTAATTGATGATCTGACCCACAGTCAGCCCCTGGCCATGTTCTGACTAATGATATTGAGCTTTTCCATCGTCTCTTTCCACAGATGTAGTTGATTTGATTCCTGTGTATCTCATCTGGTGAGGTCCATGCATATAGTTGCTGTTTATGTTGGTGAAAAAAAGGTATTTCCAATGAAGAAGTCGTTGGTCTTGCAAAATTCAGTCATACGATCTCCCGCATCATTTCTACCACCAAGGCCATATTTTCCAACTACCGATCCTTCTTTGTTTCCAACTTGAGTATTCCAGTAACTATCGGTGCATCCTGATTGCATGTTCGATCAGTTTCAGACTGTAGAAGTTGGTAAAAATCTTCAATTTCTTCCTCTTTGGCCTCAGTGATTGGCGTGTAAATTTAATAGTAGCCGTATTAACTGATCTTCCTTGTAGGAGTATGAATATTATCCTATCACTGACAGTGTTATACTTCAGGATAAATTCTTGAAATGTTCTTTTTGATGATGAATGCAACACCATTCCTCTTCAAGTTGTCATTCCTGTCATAGTAGAACTTATGACTGTCCGATTCAACATGACCAATCAATACCAGTCCATTTCCTTTCACTCATGCCTAGGATATCAATCTTCATGCATTCCATTCCATTTTTGACAATTTTAAATTTTCCTAGATTCATAGTTTATACATTCCAGGTTCTGATTATTAGTGGATGTTTGCAGCTGCTGCTTCTCATTTTGAGTCTTGCCACATCAGCAAATGAGGTCCTGAAAGCTTGACTCCATCCATGACATTAAGGTCAACTCTACTTTGAGGAGGTAGCACTTCCACAGTCGTATTTTGAGTGCCTTCCAACCTGAGGGGCTCATCTTCTGGCACTATATCAGACAAAGTTCTGCTGCTATTCATAAGGTTTTCACTGGCTAATTGTTTTCAGAAATAGACCGCTAGAAGCTATGCCACTGGTATTCAAATACCAGCAGGGTCCGCCCATGGCAGACAGGTTTCAGCTGAGCTTCCAGACTAAGACAGAATAGGAAGAAGGATCTGGCAATCTATTTCTGAAAGGAATTAGCCAGTGAAAACCATATAAATAGCAGCAGAAACAGCAAGGTCATAGGGAGGGTGAAGCTGCAAGTTAAAAGGACTACCGAGAGCAAAGTTGCCCCACTGACCTGTACTGTACACCTTAAATTGTTATGTGGAAGAGAAAAAAATTTCATTGCTCTTTAGGCCTCATTTTTATTGGGTCTCTTCTTACAACTAACTCTTTGCCCTAACTAATACATCTATAATTTTCAAAACACTCAATAAGTATTTGTTGAATTCATGGTATAGAGAATGGCATATTATGACTTAGCTACTTGCTAGAGTATTTCCCCTGCCCTTCTCCAACAACCCAGGACCTTTGTCTTCTTCAAAATTCACCTTAAACCTCATTTCTCTCAGAAAGTTTTTCCTAAATACGATGGCAAAGAGCAGAGATGAATATGCCCAAACCAGAAGGTTTATGGAGAATAATGAGAAATGACGTTGATAGTTGACAGTGGTAACCTATTTTGGAAAGTATTTGGGGGTTATTATGAAGTATAAATTATAGTATATTATTAAACTGCCATGTACCTATCCCTCAAAATGGGCACATGTTGACAATTTCTGGAATTTACTGCAGATTGTTTTCATTTGTAAGAAAGAAACAGAGCCTTATGAATGAAATTACAATCTCCTGTAATTAACTTCCCCGGGAGAGGTTTTTCAATGTGCCTCTCAAAATGCAACACCTACATCTGAACTCTAAATAAAGACTGAAAACAGGAGTAAGCTTAAAGTCTAGTACTTATCAGGGTCTAAGTGGCAACTTCCATTAACAAAGCTCAAGTTTGCATTACTTATTTAATCTGCTTTACGTTTATTTGCTCATGTTAAACTTCCAATTTCATGAAAACCACCTAACCATCTTTCACATCAATTTCTATACCATTTCATCCCTTTCTACATTACTAAAACTTGTAAAATTGACTACTGACCTAAATGTGCACTATAACATTTACGACTTTTAAACATTATCCTACTGAATTTGGTATATTGCTGGTACAGCATGACTTTTCTTCTTGTGAATTTTTGGCATCTAATGGCAGACATTCCCCACATATAAGCATAGAATTGAATTCCAGGTGGATCCCAACACTCCCAGCATGTTACATCACGAGGGTTCTTTCCCAAAGTCAGTCAGTAGATCAAGCTGTTACAGGGTTCCTGGTGAAAGCAGGACTCCATTTGTGTTTTGTTTTGAATCTGCAGAAGTTTCATCTAAAAGTTCTTAGACATTTCTGCTTGTGGCAGCAACAATATCAATTATCCCTTGGAACAGATTTTCTTTGTTCTGGAAAAATTACATGAAGGAGCCCTTTAGTTGTATTTCCCACAATTGTTCTGTGGATTGTTCTGTGCAAGCACGGAACAAGAGTTTTCTTTTATTTTTGTTTGCTGGTCAAGGGCAGAATGGGTAAAATTAGTCAACGCTGAGAGATTTACAGGCAGTATTATTGGGTGAGAAAAGTAAGATGCACAGAGGTGTGTGTAATATGATTCCATTTCTGTATAACAAATGAAACAAAAATATGCATGGGTATAAATATGTTTATAAATGAATATATGAATATGAAGAAAAGTAGATTAGGCTATACACTAGACTCTTAACAGGGGGTGGTCTTCCAGTACAAGCAGAAAAGAAAGAACAGAGAAGGTAGGAGAAAACAGGGGAAAAAATTGTTAAAGAAATAAAAACACTAAAAAGCAATCCTACTTGTATGAGAGACAGACTGGACTTAGTTAAACTAGCTGTGGGGTGGGGGGCCTCAAAGTCATTGTATTTTAAATATAAAAAGAATGATTTACCCTATTTCGTAGCCACAGGCTTGTGAGGTTTGCAGACATGATAAAACCAAAAACAAACCTGTTGCCATTGAGTCGATTCCAACTCATAGTGACCCTACAGGACAGAGTAGAACAGCCTCATATGGTTTCCAAGGAGTGCCTGGTGGATTCGAACTGCTGACCTTTTTGGTTAACAGCCGTAGCTCTTAATCACTACGCCACCAGGGTTTCCTGGAGACATGAGTATTAAATGTATAAACAGAAAACCTGCATGTAGGTCAGGAGAAAGGTAATGGTAAAACATTCTACAAGCTAGAAAAAAGATAGTGCTGATTATCTCAAGTGTTATTGAGTCGAAGAAAATTCCGTTGGTAGGGTACTATAACAATTTCTCATCCATTCTTAAGAATAAAGAAAAGAAAAGCTAGTCAAAGAAGATTTGATACTAGATAGTGGGATAAAGCGTTGTTGTTAGTTACCATCATTTAAAATATATACCATTAAAAAAAATAATTTTGTCTTAATCATTAAAAAAAACAGAAAACGTAGGTTTGTCTCATCACTAAAAAAACCAAACAACCAAACCTGCTGCCGCTGTGCTACCAGAGCTCCTTGTGTAAACACTAGAGGGGTAGTGAACTATTAATGCCTATATTGTAAAAACAAATCAAGCAGAAAAAAGTTAAGATTTTAGTAGACAAATGGGCAGGTGGTATGAATAAACAATTTATGTAATGGATACACAGTTTATAAACAAACAAGTTAATAAAAAATACAAATGAAAACAATAATACAGAGTCATTGTCTTGGCTACTATGTAGTAAAATTGTTATGACAATGTTAAATGAAAAGGTAGAATTCAAATTACATCCGTCATCTTTTTAATTATGCATAAGGACAAGGACTAGAAAGGAACCCAAAAGTTGAATACAATTTAGTTCTGCTGGGCTTGTGAGCATATTAAAATTTAAAATTCACTTTATTGTCATCCCTACCCTGTGTTTTGATATGTGACATATGTATTCAACCAGTTTTTTCGTCTGTTGTTTTAAACTGAGAAGTGTTGATTTTTTTGTCTCTGTCACATAATATCTTTTTCCAGAGCATTAAGCTTTGCAGCTGTGAAAAGTAGAATAACATACAGGTTAGGAGCACAAACTCTAGAGCCAGGCTGCCTCAGTCTGAATCTCAGCTCAGCCTCTTACGAACTGGGTGACCTTGGACAAGTTACTAGAATGCCTCAGTTTCTTCCTCTTTAAAATGGGCATCATAATGATCCCTAACTCATGTGGTTATTGCTGGGATTAAACGACTTAGTGCATAGAAAGCACTTAAGACAGCACCCGGCCCTGAATAACATATTTAAAAGCCAAACTAGTCGCTGTCAAGTCGATTCTAACTCATGGCGACTCCATGTGTGTCAGAGTAAAACTGTGCTCCATACAGTTCTCAGTGACTGTGATCTTTTAGAAGTAAATCACCAGGCCTTTTTTCCAAGGTGCCTCTGGATGGACTCAAACTACCAACCTGTCAGTTAGTAGCCGAGTGTTTAACTGTTTGCACCACCCGAGGACTCCTGGATAATACTGGCTATTACCATTTTCTCTCTCTCTCTCAGTATTCAATTTAAAGTATCTCTTGCCAAATACCTTTTCAGCCTTAATAAGAATCACAAGGTAGCTGCCAAGGAGTGCATCGTTTTTAAATTACAGACAACGGTTCGAGTAATCAAAACCTGACTTCCAATGCCATCTTTGTGCTATCAAACTACAGAGCACACCATGCAAATCTCAGTTTCCTCCAGGTGGTGGAACAGACTGGAAGGAACTGGGATCTGGAACCAAAGCACTAACTGTATGGGACAGACGATGGACAAACAGAGCCCACTCTAGGTGCTAGGAAATTCAGCCGAAACATTCACTGAACATGCCTCATGTTCCAGATGTCGTGTAAAGCCTAAAAACAGAGCAGTCAGCAAGGCCACAACCATTTGCTCTGCCGCCAGTTCTGACTCGTAGAGACCCCGTGTCAACCCCACTTGTACAGAGTAGGACCGCACTCCACAGGGTTTTCAAGGCGGTGGCCTTTCAGAAGCAGATCACCAGCTCTTTCTTCCGTGGCATCCCTGGATGGGTCCAAACCATGAACCCTTTAATTAGTGGTCAAGCAATTAACCATTAGTGTCTCCAAGGACTCCAGTAAACAAGACACACAAGCTTATTGCTTTCCTTGCTTTCATAGAGCTTAAAGGAAAAGATAAGCATTAAATAAATCATTACAAGTGTGATAAATGCTAAGAGGTACAGGGTTCTATGGTCACAGTCAACAAATGACAGGTCTGTGCAGCAACCAGTTTCAGAGGGATTCAACACATTAATAGTCTGTGAGATGGGGGGCGGTACTTTTCAATAAGGAATACAGACCAGGTATTATTCAAAACCCACTGAAGTGGGCTGAGACTCTTCATTCAGAAGTCCCTGCCACCAGGCTACAGCTCAGGGAGAAGATTTTCAATTCTCAGGGGTAAGACAGCATGCCACGTCCTGGAGGGAGCTGAGAAAGGTATGCCAAATTCTAGAACTACCGGTAATGCGGTATGGCTAGAGCCTAGAGTGAGGGTAATGTTGGAAATCAGGCTGGAGAGGTAAGCAGGGACTTGTATGCCCTGAGGTGGACAACTGCCAGGGACCCCTGATGGGGAACTGTCAGGCTCATCCTTCTTTTTCCTCTTTCTTCCTGTTATAGCACCTAACTGAGCCTCATCTGGTAAGGGAGAGAGGAGTTTTCTAGCTACAACAGTAATCCAAGTAGCCCAAAATCACACTCACAAGGACTTATAACATGTTTATTTGTATTTCCCACCACCTGTCTGTCAGTTTTTCATACTGTGGTGGCTTGTATACTACGGAGATGCAGGAAACTATGCACTGGTGTTTCAAATACCAACAGGGTCACCCAGGGTGGACAAGTTTCAGTGGAGCTTCCAGATGAGGAAGAAAGGCCTGACAATCACCTGAAAAATCAGCAAATGAAAGCTTTATGAATCACAACAGAACCTTGTCCTGACTCAATTGCTTTGGAAACATCATCAGGAGGGATCAATTTATGGAAAAGCACATTACAAGAGGGTGAGCAAGGGTGAGGGAGACCCTTGGTGAGATGGATTGGCACAATAGCCGTAATGATGGATTTGAACATGCCGAAAATTGTGAGGATGATGCAGGGCTGGGCAACTATTTGTTCTGTTGTACATAAGGTCACCATGAGTCTGTGTCAACTTGACATCTATCTATCTATCTAATCTATCTATCTATCTATCTATCTATCTATCTATCTATCTATCTATCTATCTATCTATCTATCTACCTACCTACCTACCTACCTACCTATCTATCTATCATCTATCTATCTATCATCTATCTACCACCTATCTATCTATCATCTATATCTCAAGGCATAAACAAGAAATAAGATTCTTCCTCATTCTTTGTCTCTCTCGATGCTACTCACCTGATTTTTTTACTTCAAAGCCCAATAACTTCTCCTTTTCTAATGAATAAAATAGCTCAATGCTTATCTTACCTTCTAACCCATATGTCAAAAGGGAATGATAATATTACCCTTAATTTTTTTTTCTATGAAAGATGTTGGAAATGGGGCACCATTTTTTGTGGGCTGCCACCTGGAAGGAATCTCTGCTGGGATCTCCAGGCCCAAAGGGAAGAAAGACCTCCGCTCTTGCTGAAAAAGCAAAATATGTACCTTCATCTGTGCATGAACTGTTCTCCTGTTAATATGCTTTTTGAAATAATGCTGACATTCACATTGTTGTTGTTTTTAAAACTACACAACTTTGGAAAAGACATATTTTTTATAAATACTATAAGCTTTTACTGCACTGATTAATTTTTTTTGAATAATTTCAAATTTACAGAAAATTTGCAAGAACGGTACAAATAACTCCCCTGTCGCCTTCATCCGGATTCAGATTTCCCTATTTTCAACATTTTGTCATAGTTTCTCTATCACCATCTCCTCTCTCTCTACCTACCTACCTACGTATCTGTATCCCACCCACTGCCGTTGAGTCAATTCCAACTCATAGCGACCCTATAGGACGGAGTAGAACTGCCCCATAGAGTTTCCAAGGAGAGCCTGGCAGATTCAAACAGCCGATCCTTTGGTTAGCAGCCGTAGCACTTAACCACTATGGCACCAGGGTTTCCACCTATCTATATATGGGTTTGGCTTTTTTGTGTGTGTGTATGGATATATATATACCTATTTTTTTTATATATATATATCCAAAAAAAGCCAAACCCACTGCTGTCCAGTCCATTCCGACTCATAGTGACCATACAGTACAAAGTAGAACTGCCCCATAGAGTTTCCAAAGAGCACCTGGCAGATTTGAACTGCCAGCCTCTTGGGTACCAGCCGTAGCTCTTAAGCACTACGCCACCAGGGTTTCCTCTCTCTATAGATGTGTATATATATATGTGTGTATGTATGCGTACACACACAATATTTAACCATTATTGCTTTATGTTTAACCATCATTTTATATGATTATTATATAAATATGTATTTACATTTCCATATTTTACCACTGCCACTTCTCTTTTGACACTTTCAAATTGTGGTGCTGGTGAAGAATGTTAAATATACTCCCTCAGTCATCTAGTGCTGCTATAACAGCAATACCACCAACGGATGGCTTTAACAAAGAGAAATTTACTCTTTCACGGTCTAGGAGGCTAGAAGTCTGAATTCAGGGTGCCAGCTCCAGGCAAAGACTTTCTCTCTCTCTGCTGGCTCCGGGGGAAAGTCTTTGTCATCAATGTTCCCTGGTGGAGGTGCTCCTCAGCACAAGCTTGCCAGGTCCAAAGGATGCACTACTCTCCTGGCTCTTGTCTCTTGGTAGTATGAGGTCCCCCTGTTTCTTTGCTTGATTCTCTCTTTTATATCTCAAAAGATATTCACTTAAGACACAACCTAATCTTGTAGATAGAGTCCTGCCTCATTAACATAACTGCCACTATTCCCACTTCATTAACATCATAGGGTAGGATTTACAACTCATAGGAAAATTATATCAGATGACAAAATAGTGGACAACCATACAATCTTGGGAATCATGTACTAGCCAAATTGACACACATTTTGGGGGGACACAATTCAATCCATAACATATACCATGAACTGCCAGAAGAACAAAAAAATCTATCTTGGAAGAAGTACAGACAGAATGCTCCTTAGAAGTGAAGATGATGAGACTTTGTCTAGTTCACATTGAACATGTCATCAAGAGGGACCAATTGCTGTAGAAATACCTCATGCTTGGGAAAGTAGAGGGTCATCAAAAAGAGGAAGACCCTCAATGAGATGGATTGACAGAATAGCTCCAAAAATGGGGTCAGTCATAGCACAGGATGGCACAAGACTGGGCAAGGCTTTGCTCCGTTATACATAAGAATGCTATGAATTGGAGCCTACTTGATGGCACCTAACAACAACAATAACCTTTCTTACTCTAAACCATCTGAGACCAAGTTGCAGACGAGATACTCTATCCTCCCAAAAATACTAAGGGTGCATTTCCCAAAAATAAAGACACACTGTAACATAAAACTAAAAAATGTTGTTGTTAGGTGCCACCGAGTCAGTTCCGACTCACAGCAACCCTATGCACAACAAAACGAAACACTGCCCAGTCCTGCGCCATCCTTACAATCGTTGTTATACTTGAGCTCATTGTTGCAGCCACTGTGTCAGTCCACGTCGTTGATGGTCTTCCTCTTTTCCGCTGACCCTGTACTCTGCCAAGCATGATGTCCTTCTCCAGGGACTGATCCCTCCTGACAACATGTCCAAAGTATGTAAGACGCAGTCTCATGATCCTTGCTTCCAAGATGCATTCTGGTTGTACTTCTTCTAAGACAGATTTGTTCATTCTTTTGGCAGTCCATAATATATTCAATATTCTTCACCAACACTACAATTCAAAGGCGTCAATTCTTCTTCAGTCTTCCTTAATCACTGTCCAGCTTTCACATGAATATGATGCAATTGAAAATACCATGGCTTGGATCAGGTGCACCCTAGTCTTTAAGATGACATCTTTGCTCTTCAACACTTTAAAGAGGTCTTTTCCAGCAGATTTACCCAATGCAATGCATCTCTTGATCTCTTAACTGGTGCTTCCATGGCTGTTGATTGTTGATCCAATTAAAATGAAATCCTTGACAACTTCAATCTCTTCTCCATTTATCATGATGTTGCTCATTGGTCCAGTTGTGAGGATTTTTGTTTTCTTTATGTTGAGGTGCAATCTATACTGAAGACTGTGGTCTTTGATCTTCATTAGTAAGTGCTCCAAGCCCTCTTCACTTTCAGCAAGCAAGGTTGTGTCATCTGCACAACCCCCACATGTCTGTCAGTTGGTCATACTGTGGGGGCTTCCGTGTTGCTGTGATGCTGGATGCTATGCCACCGGTATTCAGATACCAGCAGGGTCACCCATGGAGGCAGGCTTCAGCTGAGCTTCCAGACTAAGACAGACTAGGAAGAAGGACCCGGCAGTCTACTTCTGAAAAGCATTAGCCAGTGAAAACCTTATGAATAGCAGTGGAACATTGTCTGATATAGTGCTGGAAGATGAGCCCCCCAGGTTGGAAGGCACTGAAAAGATGACTGGGGAAGAGCTGCCTCCTCAAAGTAGAGTCAGCCTTAACGACGTGGATGGAGTAAAGCTTTTGGAACCTTCATTCACTGATGTGGCACAACTCAAAATGAGAAGAAACAGCTGCAAACATCTATTAATAATCAGAACCTGGAATGTATTAAGTATGAATCTAGGAAAATTGGAAATCATCAAAAATGAAATGCAACATATGAACATCGATATCCTAGGCACTGGTGAGCTGAAATGGATTGGTATTGGCCATTTTGAATCAGACAATCATATAGTCTACTGTGCTGGGAATGACAACTTGAAGAGGAATGGTATTGCATTCATGGTCAAAAAGAACGTTTCAAGATCTATCCTGAAGTACAACGCTGTCAGTGATAGGATAATATCCATACACCTACAAGGAAGACCAGTTAATACGACTATTATTCAAATTTGCACACCAACCACTAGAACCGAAGAAGAAGAAATAGAAGATTTTTATCAGCTGCTGCAGTCTGAAATTGATCGAACATGCAATCAAGAAAAAAAAAAAAAAAAAGAGGCATTGATAATTACTGGTGATTGGAATGTAAAAGTTGGAAACAAAGAAGAAGGATCAACAGTTGGAAAATATGGCCTTGGTGATAGAAACAATGCCGGAGATCGAATGATAGAATTGTGAAAGACCAATGACTTTTTCATTGCAAATACCTTCTTTCACCAACATAAACGGTGACTATACACATGGACCTTGCCAGATGGAACACACAGAAATCAAATTGACTACATCTGTGGAAAGAGGCAATGGAAAAGCTCAATATCATCAGTCAGAACAAGGCCAGGGGCCGACTGTGAAACAGAGCATCAACTGCTCATATGCAAGTTCAAGCTGAAACTGAAGAAAATCAGAGCAAGTCCACGAGAGCCAAAATACTTGAGTACATCCCACCTGAATTTACAGACCATCTGAAGAATAGATTTGATGCATTGAACTCTAGTGACTGAAGACCAGATGAGTTGTGGAATGACATCAAGGACATCAAACATGAAGAAAGCAAAAGGTCATTGAAAACACAGGAAGGAAAGAAAAGACCAAGATGGATGTCAGAGGAGACTCTGAAATTTGCTCTCGAATGCCAAGCAGCTAAAGTGAAAGGAAAAATCGATGAAGTAAAAGAACTGAACAGACGATTTCAAAGGGTGTCTCGAGAAGACAAAGTATTATAATGACATGTGCAAAGAGCTGGAGATGGAAAACCAAAAGGGAAGAACACCTTGGCGTTTCTCAAGCTGAAAGAACTGAAGAAAAAATTCAAGCCTCGAGCTGCGATAGTGAAGGATTCTATGGGGAAAATATTAAACGATGCAGGAAGCAAGAAAAGAAGATGGAAGGAATACACAGAGTCATTATACCAAAAAGAATTAGTCAATGTTCAACCACTTCGAGAGGTGGCATATGATCAGGAACCAATGGTACTGAAGGAAGAAGTCCTAGCTGCTCTGAAGGCATTGGTGAAAAACAAGGCTCCAGGAATCGATGGGATATCAATTGAGATGTTTCAACAAACAGATGCACCACTGGAGATGCTCACTCATCTATGCCAAGAAATATGGAAGACAGCTTCCTGGCCAACTGACTGGAAGAGATCCATATTTATGCCTATTCCCAAGAAAGGTGATCCAACCAAATGTGGAAATTATAGACCAATATCATTAATATCACACACAAGCAAAATCTTGCTGAAGATCATTCAAAAATGGCTGCAGCAGTATATTGACAGGGAACTGCCAGAGATTCAGGCCTGTTTCAGAAGAGGACGTGGAACCAGAGATATCATTGCTGATGTCAGATGGATCCTGGCTGAAAGCAGAGAATACCAGAACGAATGTTTAACTGTGTTTTATTGACTATGCAAAGGCATTCGACTGTGTGGATCATAACAAATTATGGATAATATTGGGGAGAATGGGAATTCCAAAACACTTAATTGTGCTCATGAGGAACCTTTACATAGTTCAAGATGCAGTTGTTCGGACAGAACACGGGGATACCGATTGGTTTAAAGTCAGGAAAACTGTGCATCAGGGTTTTACTCTTTCACCATACCTCTTCAATCTGTATGCTGAGCGAATAATATGAGAAGCTGGACTATATGAAGAAAAACGAATGGGGCATCAGGATTGGAGGAAGACCCTAATAAACAGAACCATCTAAATCAAATTTCACCAACTATCCCAACAATGTCTCTCTTTTCTTTTCCAGGATCAGACATTGCATTTTGTTGTCAAAACTCTTCAGTCTACTTCAATCTGGAACCAGTTGCTTAGCCTTTGTTTGTCTTTCATGATCTTGACGGTTTTAAAGAGTATGAGTTAGAATCGACTCGATGGCAGTGGGTTTTGGTTTGGTTTTTGGTCTTTCATTCTGTAGGATGTCCCTCAGTCTGGATCTGTTCAAGATTAACTCATGACCAGACCTAAAAACCCATTGACATTGAGTCAATTCCAACTCATACAGACCCTATAGACAGAGTAGAACTGCCCTGTAGGGTTTTCAAGGCTGTGAGCCTTAAGAAAGCAAGCTGCCACATCTTTCTCCCACAGAGGGGCTGGCAGATTCGAACCACCAACCTTTAAGTTAGCATCTGAATGGTTAACCACTGTGTCACCAGGGCTCCACTTTGGACACGTCAAGGACTCCCTGGGTGGCACAAATGGTCAATGACTTGACTACTAGCCGAAAGGTTGGCAGTTCAAACCCGCCCAGAGGTGCCTTGGAAGAAAGACCTGGTGATCTGCTTCCAAAGGGTCACAGCCTTGAAAACCCAATGGAACCATTCTACTCTGTACACACAGAGTCTCTATTAGTCAGGACTGACTCAATGACAATAACGACATTGGACACATTATCAGGAAAGACCAATAGTTAAAAGTGAACACCATGTTTGGTAAAGTAGAGGACCAGCCAAAATGAGGGTAACCCTTAATGAGGTAGAGTGACACCATAGCCACAATGGACTCAAACATACCAACGATCATGAAGATGGCTTAGAAACGGCCAACATTCCTTTCCGTTATTACATAAGATCACCGTGAGTAGGAGCTGACTGGACAGCAAGTAACAACAACAAACGATAGTAGTTAAATGGTGATTTCTTATTTCCGTCTTTCCTGTTGCATACATTAATTGGAAACCCTGGTGACGTAGTGGTTAAGTGCTACAGCTGCGAACCAAGAAGTCGGCAGTTCAAATCTGCCAGCAGCTCCTTGGAAACTCTATCGGGCAGTTCTACTCTGTCCTATAGGGTCACTATATGGTCACTATGAGTCGGAATAGACTCGATGACAGTGGGTTTGGTTTGGTTTTGGGTATGTATTAATTGGTATTCTACTGTAAGGAAGGGGTTTCCCTTCTCCTCCATTTATTTATATCTGTATGGACTTGTGGTTTCCTATTTATTTAATAAATTGTGATCCATTATATCATTATTTATTTTGATGTTCACATTGATCCAGATTTGGCCATCTCTTCAAGCTCACTTCTATGTCCTTTTAACTACTCTGCATGATTTTTTGAAAACTTTCTTATTGAGCAACAGGTGATCCAGAATCATCTTGTACTTTCTCTGCCTCAAACCTGGAGCCAACCATTTCCAACAAGTACTGGGTCCTTTTAGTGGACACCAGCGTTTGGAATTCAAGATCTGGGCACTTGGTATGCTTATTTCTACTGGGTTCTCATTGCTTCTCAGAGAACAAATCTAGGAAATACTTATTTGTATGTGTGTAAACATCTATATCCGTATATCTACCTGTGTATATGTATTTAAAATCCATTGGTCTATGTACCAGTACTTTCTATTCCAATCCAGCACCTCAGGGCCTCAGGGTTCTCACTAGCCTCTGTGCTTCCATATTTGTAAATTCTTTCTCTAACACTGAGAAGATTGACTCCCACTTTTTATCATCAACATGGTTATTTATTTGTTCAGTCTTCCTGTATGTAATTGATCTATCTATCAGACCAATAACCTCTTCAGCCTCCAAGGATTACCACCTGTATAACTCCTGGAAACCCTAGTGGTATAGTGGCTAAGTGCTATGGCTGCTAACCAAAAAGTCAGCAGTTCGAACCCACCAGGTGCTCCTTGGGAACTCAATGGGGCAGTTCTACTCTGTCCTACAGGGTTGCTATGAATCAGAATCAACTCAACGGCAAGAGGTTTTTTGCTGTTGTTGTTGTTTTTAATAGCTCCTACCTCCCAAAGGGAGGAGAATGGATGGAAAGGGTAGTCTAATGGGAGGAAAGGAAGCCTGCCAATAACTCCATTTTAAGGCTTCTCTCCTACAGATTGTTCGAAACACCAAGGAACTTGCTCAAATGGGATAGTTTAATCATGCTTTCAAATGACAAATAGGAAAAAAAAATGCAGAGTCTGATAAGCATTTAACTATCTGAGTTTCTTGTAGTAACTCAAAGCTTCTGTTCAATAACAGTCTTATAGAGTTCTGCAGAGGACTGTCTATAGACACTGTGATTACAGTTGAGAGTATTGGTGCCAGTGCCATACTGATGTCCCTCATTTGGGCCCTGCAGTTATATTTCTTCCAATTCACACTCACATGATCATCCATGATCAACCAGTGTGCCATAATAGCTGGGTTCAAGGAGCCCCCACACAGTGCTGAAACCAGCCCTTTCCTATGAAGTCTTTTACCTTGATCCCTGGTGGGGTGGTTAAGATTGTGTGTCAACTTGGCTAGGTCATGATTCTCAGTGTTTTGGCAGTTCTGTGATGTAGTGGTCAATTTCCTGTTGAGATCTGATACATGATCACCCCTATCATGGGATCTGCTGTGAGTAACCAATCAGTTGAAGGGAAGTTTCCTTGGGTGTGTGGCATTCACTGAGTGTGGGCGGACATTCTGGCAGGGCTCGAGGGCTTTTGCTTGTTCTAGATCCTGGAACTGGCTTCTGTTCATCTGACCCCTTGTTCTTGGGCCTTGAGCTATCAGCTTACCTGTGGTCTTGCTTGCCGATCTTGGGATTCATCAATCTTCACAGCCTGTGAGCAACAGCCCTGCTTTCTGACCTGTCAGCCTTGGGTTCACCAGCCCTTGCAGCTATGTGAATCAGGAGAAGCCTCTATCCTAACCCATGGTCTTGGGATGTTGCAGCCTTTACAACCACATGAGTCATTTCCTTTCCTTGATATATATGTATGTATGTATATATTTTATAAGTTTTACTGGTTTTGCTTCTTTACCAAACCCAGCCTAAGACACCTGAATACAAACTTAGAATCTCTACTCAAGGCAACTTTATTTGAGGAACCCTATTACGTTTCCCTGAAAGTGGGCCTTGATTTCCCACACACAAACCTGGTTCAGGTCTTTTTAACTTTAAGTTTTTTAAAGAAAGAGTTTGAGCTCTTGGTCTCTTCCTTCTCTCAAAGGCTGTGGGCTCTTCATGAAATTTGATACACTTCCTCTGTAGTGAACAACTTTGCACACAGCACATCTCACTTCTCCATCACCAAGGATACTAAGAATGCTTTCTATTGGAATGTCACTTTGGAAAAAAAATTCCATGAGAGCGGGGACTCTGTTTTTGTTTTTCATTATTACATTCCCAACATGTAGAACACTGTCTGGCACACAGTAGGTATTCAATAAATATTTACTGGATTAAGAAAATTAACTAGTCCACAGGACTAATTAGTCTACTCAAACAACCTCATCTACCCTGAGACCAGAAGAACTAGATGATGCCCAGCTACCACTACCAACTGTCTGATCAGGACACAATAGATTGGTTCTGACAGAGTGGGAGCAAAATGTGGAACAGAACTCAAACTTTAGAAGTCCAGATTCACTGGACCAGTTGAAGAACTCCCTGAGACTACCGCCCGGAGATGCTCTTTAAACCTTGAACCAAAACTATTCCATGAGGTCATCTTTTAGCTAAACAACAGATTGGCTCATAAAATGAACAAATCACCCATGAGTACTGTGCTCCTTTAAAAAATCATCTATATGAGACCAAATGGTCAACACTTTAAAGGAAAGATGAGAAGGCAAGAGGGCAGGGAAACTAGATTAGTGGAAACAGAACGACCAGAATGGAAATAATGAGAAAGTTGAAACAGTGTAAAATGTAATCAATGTCACTGAACAAAATGTGCAGAAATTGTTAAATGGGAACCTAATTTGCTGTATAAACTTTCACCAAAAACACAATAAAATATTATTTAAAAAATATTTACTGGATTAATGAATGAATAACTCATCACTGTGGGGAGTCTGTCTGCACCATTTTACCTGATCCTGTATCACATCAAAAAGGAACATTTTCTCCCAAAAGCCAAAAGCTCAGGCTCTTGGGCACTAAATATGAAGACAAGAATATACTATAAGAAATTATCAGGCCTGAAAAATATTGATAAATTCTGACTTTTTCAGGATAGTGATGATGTATGATGGGCCCTGCAATTTAAAACATTGGTCTTCTGGGACACATATAACCTCATTTTTAAAAAAGGCAGAAAATTAACTTCTAGACATGTGTGGAGTATGAATGTTTGGTTATGCTTGGAATACATCCTCAGAATTTCAATAACTCATGAATACAGAGAAATCTTAGCAAATTCTGATGCCAATTTGAATACCTCTTTAGATAAAATGGCAACTTATCTTTCATATAAGCCTCTTGTATAGGTGGTTCTAAAATTTCCCAACAGATTCACATCCAAGCCAACCTTTAGAAATGCTCCTTTAAAATCCAGAAGCCAAATTTCTGGGCCAGATCTGTCCATCAAGGGACCAAAATGATGCCCAACTGTCTATCAACAGTAGAATAGATAAATAAATGGTGGTATGTGAAAACAACAGAACATTATACGTCAATGAGCAAATTACAACTGCACAACAGGAATGAATTTCACAAACATAATATGAGTAAAGGAAGCCAAACACGACAGTCTACATTGTGTTATTCTATTCATGTAAAGTTCAAACAGAGACTAAGCCAGTCTGTGTTTTTAGAAGCCAAGATAGTGGTTATTTGTGGGGGAATAAGTAGAAGAAGCCATAATGGAGTTTCTAGAATTCTAATATGATTCTGTCTCTTGATCTGAGTACTATTCACTTTGCTAAATTTCATCAAGCTCTACACTTATATGATTTGTATTGTTTTAGTATGTATATAAAATTCAGTAAAATACATGTGCCTCTAAGAACTCCGGAGTAGATAACACCATTGAACCTCAAGGATATCCAGAAATTCTCAGGGACAAAAGACTATTCATAGGCCACTTTCTAACATACTCAGGAGGGGGCAGAAATCTGTATGTCCCCTATGGCAGTGGTCTTCTCCTCTATCCCAATCCCAGCTTACCTTGACTAAACTTAACCCATATCAAATACATCTAAAATCACGCTGGCTACCTCAAAAGTTTCCTCAAAAGACTAACTCTGGCTAGGGGACTTTGCGAAGGTGAGGGGCTTCCATGCTTATGGTTATTTTTTTTTTGAGAAAGCTGACTCTCCCTGAATCGAACTTACTAATATATGACTGAGAACCTACTCGACATTCAGGCACCTTCAACGTCTGGAGACACCTCCTCCTGAGGGGGCGGTGAAGTCCAATCATGACATGTAAACAACTCCAGAAGGCAGGAAAGTTCAGCTTACAGCAGATTGGATCAATCACCCTCTTTAAATTTTTTTAAATTTAAGATTGAATTCAATCATCTAGAATTGCTGAGCTCTTATCCCATGTTTTAGGCCTTAGAAGCAGATATTTTTGAAAACCCCACACCCCAAAATATTCTCTGCCTCTTCAAAATGATGCAACCCTAAAACCATATTTAAAGCTACTGGGCCTTTGTTGGTTGGGAAAATCATCTTTTTGTTGCTTTGGAGAACAGAAAGAATTGAAATTTATGTCTTTATCCCTTCATTTTTCCACAGGATTCAAAAAATGTTAATCTTGTAAAAGTCATTGAACTCCCTATTGGCTTTCTATGAAGCAATTTCATCCTAAAGTGACATACACTTAGCTGTCTGTGAGACCCACACTTACTGGAAGTATGTGACTGCTGAATGCATTTAGAGCAGTATTTCTCTGTAATACAGAGTTCAAAGTTGATAGTTTGTTCTACTTATTCTTACCACACTACTATCATCACACATATTTACATCCCAAATCTTGTTCAGCGGAAGAGAACATTTCTATCATTTTTTCATTGCTACTATGTCATCTTTCCAGCCTTTTGCATTTCATAATTATTTGTAAACATTCCTTATTCTTGGCCCCAGTAATAGAATGGCTACAATATCTAACCAGCAATTCTTATTTTTCTCCGTATAAAAAAAACCGTTGCCGTCAAGTCAATTCCAACTCATAGTGACCCTACAGGACAGAGTAGAACGTCCCCATAGGGTTTCCAAGGAGTGGCTGGTAGATTTGAACTGCCAACCTTTTGGTTAGCAGCCAAGCTCTTAACCACTGTGCCACCAGGGCTCCTTTCTTCATATATTTCTTCCAAAATAAATTACAACCTGTCTCATCCCAAGCCAAGTTATACTCTTTCATTCTTGGCAGCTGAACCACTGAAAGGATGTGTTTGATGTTCATCCCCATTGCCGTTTTAACCAGGGCTCTCCTAAAATAATCCCTATAGTTGGACATTAGATAATTTAATTCACCTTTTCTGAATAATAATCTTTAGAATTTCTCCATGACTGTGTAATTCTCCTAAGAGGCTTCTGCGGGACCTCCCTTTGTTCACCCAGGAGCCAGTGGTATCCACAAGTGTAGCTGCCACCTAAGCAGCTCATGTGATGTCTTATAAACCTATAAAGCAAAAGAACCCTTCAGGGTCTGCGGCACGTGTGTTTCCAAAGCCAGTGAATAGATCTGGAATGATCATCAGAAGCAAGATTTTGCTTAGGAATCAGGACTTGTGATTTTTACCAGTGGGAATTTCTCTCTCACTCTTAATCTCTCCATTGTTGTGATTTTTCCTCCTCACTTAACAGCTTTTAAGTCCTTTACTGAAAGAGCTTGAGGAACTCTGATGATGCAACAATTAATTGCTCAGCTTCTGGCAATTCGAACCCATAAAGGTTACAGCCAAGAAGACTCAATGGGCGGTTCTACTCTGTCACATGGGGTCACTATGAGTAGATTCCATGGCATTCAACAACATTGTAAGAGTTTACTATGCTTTTCGCTTTTCTTTAACTTTCTTACTACTCGACATTTCCAAGTAGGGTTCACCAAACTTGTTACAAAGGAGAAAAATATTTCAAACTTGGAGCTCTGATTTCAACGCTGTATCACGTTGCTGATTCTCCTTGTTTGTAGTTTCTAGCTACTACTAGTTCCTTCACTCCGTAATCTAATGCCATGGAGTCTCCAGTTACTTCCTGCGATTTACACAGGAAATCTCTCCATTTTTCCCCACACATAATGGCCTGTGATGAATATGGTATATATTTTCAAACTCTTTTTTCAAATGAGAGAAATTATGGCATGGAAAAGTTACATTGTTTGCAAACAGTTCTATAGTTATTGCAATAGTTTATGTAACTGTTAAAAATATACTGCAGGCTTCCCAATTCTCATTCCCTATGTCCAGAAAGAATTTAATGACATTTCTTTGTTGTCATCAATTTTGTTTTATGATTGCTTTTTATTAATATGGAAAATATTCTTCTATTTATGATAGCAATATAAAATATCTCTTTAAAATAATTTAAGTAAAGCTATCACTAACCTGAAGAAAATCTTAAGTAAATAATAGAAAAGTAATATAAGGATATAACCAAAAAAAAATTGTGATAATCAATTACTGAAGTTCGAGAAACATCACTGTTTGAAAAACACTATTTTGTTGTTAGGTGCCGACGAATCAGTTCAGACTCATAGTGACAGAGAGAACATGCACAACAGAATGAAACACTGCCCGGTCCTGCACCATCGTCACAATCATTGTTATGCTTGAGCCCATTGTTGCAACCGCTGTGTCAATCCTTCTTGTTGAGGGTCTTTCTTTTTTTGCTGGCCCTCTGCTTCACCAAGCATGATGTCCTTCTTTAGGGACTGATCCCTCCCGATAACATGTCCAAAGTACATGAGATGCAGTCTCGCCATCCTTGTTTCCAAGGATCATTCTAGCTGTACTTCCTCCAAGACAGATTTGTTCTTTCTTCTGGCAGTACGTAGTATATTCAATATACTTCACCAACACAGCAATTCAAAGCCGTCAATTCTTCTTCCGTCTTCGTATTCATCATCCAGCTTTCACATGCATATGAGGTGATTGAAAACACCATGGCTTGGGTCAGGCTCACCTTGGTCTTCAAGGTAACATCTTTTGCTTTTCAACACTTTAAAGACATCTTTGGCAGCAAATTTGCCCAATGCAATGCATCTTTTGATTTCTTGACGACTGCTGCTATGGGTGTTGATTATGAATCCAAGTAAAATGAAACCCTTGACAACTTCAATCTTTTCTCGGTTTATCGTGATGTTGCTTGTTGGTCCAGTTGTGAGGATTTTTGTTCTCTTTATGTAGAGGTGTAATCCATACTGAAGGCTGTGGTCTTTGATCTTCATCAGTAAGTGCTTTGCATCCTCTTCACTTTCAGCAAGCAAGGTTTTGTCATCTGCAAGCTTCAGAGTCTTTTCTGACATCCATTTTGATCTTTTCTTTCTTTCCTGTCTTTTTAATGATCTCTTGCTTTCTTCATGTATGATATCCTTGGTGTCATTTCACAACTCATCTGGCCTTCATTCATTAGTGCTCAATGTGTCAAATCTATTCTTGAGATGTTCTCTAAATTCAGGTGGGATACACTCAACTTCGTATTTTGGCTCTCATGGATTTGTTTTAATGTTCTTCAGTTTCATTTTGAACTTGCATACGAGCAATTGATGGTCTGTTCCACGGTCGGCCCCTGGCCTTGTTCTGACTGATGATATTGAGCTTTTCCATCATCTCTTTCCACAGATGTAATCAATTTGATTCCTGTGTATTCCATCTGGCAAGGTTCACATGTATAGTTGCCATTTACATTGGTGAAAAAAGGTATTTGTAATGAAAAAGTCATTGGTCTTGCAAAATTCTATCATGCGATCTCCTGCATGGTTTCTATCACCACTGCCATGTTTTCCAACTACCGATCCTTCTTCTTTTTCTCCAACTTTCACATTTCAATCACCAGTAATTATCAATGCATCTTGATTGCATGTTTGATCAATTTCAGGCTGCAGAGGCTGAAAAAAACTTCAATTTCTTCATCTTTGGCCTTAGTGATTGCTGTGTAAATTGGAATAATAGTCATATTAACTGGTCTTTCTTGTAGGTGTATGGGTATGATCCTATCACTGACAGCATTGTACTTCAGGATAGATCTTGAAATGTTCTTTTTGAAGATGAATGTAACACCATTCCTCTCCAGCTTGTCATTCCCAGCATAGTCTGATTCAAAATGGCCCATACCATTCCATTTCAGCTTACTAATGCCTATGATATCAATGTTTATGCAACCCATTTCATTTTTGACAATTTCCAATTTTCCTAGATTCATACTTCATAACATTCCACATTTTGATTATTAATGGATGTTTGCAGTTCTTTCTTCCCATTTTGAGTCATGCCACATCAGCAAATGAAGGTTCCAAAAGCTTGACTCCATCCATGTCACTAAGGTTGACTCTGTCTTGAAGAGGCAGCTCTTCCCCAGTTGTGTTTTGAATGCCTTCCAACCTGAGGGGCCCATCTTCTGGCACTACATCAGACAATGTTATGCTGCTATTCATAAGGTTTTCACCTGCTAATTCTTTTCAGAAGTAGACCTCCATCCGGGTCCGTCTTCCTAGTCTGTCTTAGTTTGGAAGCTCAGCTGAAACCTGTCTGCCATGGGTGACCCTGCCGGTATTTGAATACTGGTGGCATAGCTTCCTATTACAGGAACATGTAAGCCCACACAGTATGACAAACTGACAGATGCATGGGGGAAAAACAGTATAAAGCTGGTATAAAAAGAAGTCGGAAGGAATTGACATCCCAGCCATTTATTTTAGTCTCTTGGTGTTACTGAACAGATAATTCTCTGTGCCTCCTTACAACATCAGCCTAGGTTGGAATTCCAGACTTTCTGCTCTGCCTTAATCCAGCCAGTAGCTGATTTAAACATCTTCCTTTCTGGCTGGCAATTGAAGGAGCAATTATAACCCAGGTTTGGAATAGCCAGTGAATATGTGGACAGGGGCCAATCTGAGTCACAGTCTTCAAATCTCATAAAAACTGTGAAAGTTACCCAAATAAGAAACTGATGAGTTGGCCAGGATCAGCCAACACATATTTGCATGCCACCTCACTGAGTACTCATTCTCTGAGTCCCCTTTTTTGGCTCTTTCTAGAAGGCAGATGCTGGATCTTGGTCAAGTATATAACAGTGACAAAAATGATGCTGTGTTCTAGGAAACCCTGAGAGTCTACTAAGGACATTGCAAGTTGAAAACCATTTTTGTTTGATATTTTTGGTATTTCTACTGTAGCAACTATTTTTTTAGTTAAAAATAGTAAATATCTTATTTACGTGACAGATAGTTGGAATGGCAATTTTTGCTTTTGGCCAAGCCCACATGGTTGAGGGCAGGAGCAAAGAGGGGGACCTAAAGATCTAGTCCTAAACCTTTAGCAACAAGGCAGGATTTATGACAGGAAGCTCATAATTTTGTTTAAGGACTATTTGCAGGGTCAGAAATTAGTATAACACTTATTTACCTTGGGAAAGTGTGATAACTTTTATAAGCTTCCATTTCTTCATCTGGAATGAGGAGGACAGCACTGACTGACCTATTCCACAGCCACTGATGTGTGGATTGCATGAGGTAATGCACAGGAACACAAACTAAGGTGCTCAAGAAACCACCTCCTCGTGAAGCCAAAATAACTCGGTTCAAGATCTGGATCTACTAGCTTTGTGACCATGAATCAGCCAATTTATTTATGGCTCCAATTTTTCCATAAAACATACGAAGCAGATTATAAAAATTCCAAACAATAAAATAGCATACATAAAATTTCAGAATCAAGGAAAAATATAAAGAATAGAAAAATCAAGACCAGAAGAGGAAATATAATGTAGATATCCAGACCAGTGAGTCCTACACAAGCACTAATGTGTACTAAAGTACAAAATTAGCTCTGGGCTTCCTAGCAACTCAAGTGAAAACTAGAAAATGTTAAGTTACAAAATATTTGAAAAAATAAAATCAGACATTTATGGCACACATAACTTTATCAGGGCATATGACTTCAACTATCCAAGCTTTAGTCCCCTCATCTTTAAAACAAGAAAAATAATATCTAGCTTTTAGGGTCAATGTTGAGGATTAATATTGAAAAAGTTATATGAAAAAATATTTCATAAACTTGATATGCTATGTAAATATTACTTATTATCTTATACACCTTAATTTACCCAATCACACTGTTGGACCTTCACTGAAACTAATGAATTAAATCATTTTCATTATTAGAATACCTAGCATTCCCAGGCACTATTTTAACACTTTGCATGTATTCATTTTTCATCACTAAACCAAATCATGTGTTATAGAATAAAACTGCTCCATAGGATTTTCCTGGCTGTAATCTTTACGGAAGGGGATTGCCAGGCCTTCTGCAATGCCACTGGGTAAATTCAAACTGCCAACCTTTGGATTAGCAGGCAATTGCAAACCACTTGCATCCCCCAGAGTAGCTGAGCGCTTAGCCATTTGTGCAACCCAGGGACTCCTTACTCCTCACCAACCCAGTTGATTCTGATTCATAGGGACCCTATAGGACAGAGTAGATCTGCCCTATTGGGTTTCCAAGGCTTTAAATTTTTGTGAAAGCAGACTGCCACATCTCTCTCCCACCAAGTGGCTGGTGGGGTCAAAAGCAGACCTTTTTGGTTAGCAGCCAAGCACTTTAACCACTGCACCACCAAGTTTCCATTACTCCTCACTGAAAAAAAAAAAACCTATTGTCAAGTCCAACTCATAGCAACCCTATAGAATAGGGTAGAACTACCCCATAGGGTTTCCAAGGAGAGGCTGGTAGATTGGCACTGCTGATCATTTGTTTAACAGCCAACCTCTTAACCACCACGCTACTATAGCCTCTTACTCCTCACTAGGTGAGTACTATTATTACTCCCATTCAGATGAAGAAGTTGAGGCACAAAGAAGTTGAGTAACATTCCGAAAGTCACTCAGCCAGTGGGTGGCAGTGCAAGGGAAATTTGTTCAGAGTCCACGCTCTTTAACTATCCCTGTGCGAACACGTAAGCAGGTATAAACTCCTTATACTTATAGTGCTTATGTAACTATAAAAAAACATAGATTGAATGTAAACCGAGAAATACAACCAATAATTTTTAAATTAAAAGCCTTAGTTTTATGTGCCAGACAGATGATATTGTTTCCTTCACTACCAGTTGTAGAACGAATTTGATACTGATAATTAAGGCCAGGTTTACTACCAGGTTCCCTGTGACAATTGCCCAGTCACTTTTTCTCATTCAAATTACTGTAAACCATTTGTTGTGAAGCATGTTGTGATACTACTTGGCCTTCACTTAACGTAACTGCATCATTTACATGTTAAGTCAGCTTTAGATCTTTTCTCACTAGCTCCCGTATTAAAGCAGAATTGCTTGGTACTAACTCAATTATAAACACACACGCAAGCAGAAGACTAAAATCGCAGGATAATACTTGGTTATAGGAAGGCCATCTGGGTGATCCAGAATATGCTTATATTATTTCTTTTCACTATTATTAAAATGAAAGTACACAGTTTAAAAGTTCTCGCAGAAAGCTCACAGGCACCAGACAGTATGTCCACAAGTTCTACGTTGAAAAATCTCACCACACAGTATTACTGAAAAAGCAAGTAACCAGAGGGCCTCTCTGGAATTCCATGTTTGCTCTGTTGCCAGAGAGGAAACGTCGGAGCACCCCTTCCTTGCTAGTAAGAGCAGAAAGCCTAGAAGTATAGTCTGTATTCCTCCAAGTTTCTCACCCTTTCCTACTATGTACCCAGGGCTCTTTGGGGGGGTATCTTGAAGTGGGAGGTCCAGTTAGTCTGTGTCCTGTTCTGATATAGATCACTGAAGGAAGAGGGTAACCATAGAGAGAGATTTGGCTACAATAAATCTCTTCTGTTGGTACTGAGTGCCACAAGCTAGCCCAAACCAAAACCAATCAGTTGCTATGGAGTTGATTCTAACTCGTTGTGACACAATGTGTGTCTGAATAGAACAGTGCCTCCGTGTAGTTTTCGACAGCTGATTTTTTAGAAGTAGGTCACCAGGCCTTTCTTCCAAGGCACCTCTGTGTGGGACGGAACCTCCAACCTTTCAATTAGAGGCTGAGCAAATTAACTACGTGTACTACCCAGGGACTGGCTCAAATAGGACTCTTTTGTAGGGATTCTGATAAAGGCAAAAATGTGTACAGCATCACATTCAGCTCAGAGTCCCAAGCCTAAAGGATGACAGCTCTCAGTGAACAGTTAGTTCAGTACCACGCACCTTAACTTGCCAGAGTGAAAGCTCGCTAAGAAGCACTCTTGAGGATTGGCTTAAATATAAAAGAATTCCGTGTTGTTTCCTATTGTAAAGTAAAAACCCCTCAAACCGCGGTTAGCAAACAGTGTTGCTGAATCCTAGAAGGTGAATCCTGTCCAGCGCATTCACACCTGCCAGTAATCTGGACACCAGCCATTCAGAAAGAAAAAGTGACTTTATTGCAATGCAAAGAGCAAGGAGCCAGGAGGAAGTTCCTCAGGCCTGACTCCCCGAGCTATGGGGAAGCAGGGCTTATACGTGATTTGGGCAGCAAGATGGTGGCCACACAGGCATACTGGGCAGGGAAAATTCTAGGAGGAATATGTAGGGAAGACGTTTCAGGAATTATGGCGGCCAGGAAACAGGAGGTGACGTGGTTCTTGTCAGACCTCTTGCTTTGGAATGGAGTCCAGATTATGATTTTTCTTCTGATTCATTCCACTTGTTGCTGTGTCCCCTGTTGAGGTCAACTAATGGTAACAGCTGGCCCTTCTGCACATGCAGAGAGGGCCAAACCTGGCTTGGGCTGCTTTAAGGAACTAATGGAAATTTACTGGCATTCATAGGGTCAGGTCACAATAAAGGATTGCGTTGATTTTCCTAATATCTACAATGGACACAGCAAAATGACTTGAAAATACAAACAGCTTTAGATATCTGGTAGTAAAAATTACATTTCAAAACTTCCATGATGACAGTGAATATATTGTTAACTGTCACTACAGAGAGGCCGAGAAGTAGTCCAGCCAGTCAACTTCTGGCTGAAAATTCTCTTAAAATAAAAAGCCAATAGAATAGCACAGATCTCTACTAACGGCTCTGAAAGTGAGTCCAGGCCCTAAAATAGAGTGACTCTAAATCTCTCTTATGATGACAGAAATCTGATCTTGGCCTCATCAACATTTTACACTAACTCCTAGATAAGCAATCTCTTTAAAGAACCTTGATGAAGACAAATAGTGCCCTACTGGCATTTCCTTTGACCAGTGAAAAGTGATAGGAAGTAAATAAGGACAAATCGAAAATTAAGGATGGTAATATCAAGAATTTATCACATACATGGTAAAGATACAAACATATGGCTGCCACCAGAGCTATAGGATTTTTAAAAATTTTATTTAAAGTAATCATATTTTCTGATTTGCCCTGAATAATCCAGCCTGATGTCCTAGCACAATTATTGATAATGCCCATTTTCACTCTGGAAAGTGTCCTGGGTTTTAGGATAAATTATCTGGTCACTCTGTCTATAGCACCATCCTGTATTATTTGATACTCCATCTCTCCCCTTATACTTCTCCTCCCTCATTTCCCAGGAATTCTATATTTTCATTTTCACCCATTGGCTATCTTTCCCTGTTTTCTGAGTGTTCCAGGCTCCAAAGTTACACCTCTATTTAATATTTGCCCCCTTCTAACCCCGTTCATTCAGCTCAGACGATCTGGGTAAATTGTTGGGAAGCAAATAAGCAATCTGGTTTTTTTTATTTTAAAGTAATTTGTATTGTGTTATCTGTGATTTTACAAATAATTTAGAACCACAGAGGGGAGACAGCTTTTTAACGCCTCTTGCAAAATCTCTGCCCTTTATCAAAGTAGGGTGCAGTTGTGTTAATTAGGTAGTCACTCCTGTCCGAGTTATTTTTGTGGTTACTATTATACAGACTTGTTTGTTTATATAACAGGGAACACTGACTTGGCAACATTTATTCTGAAAGTTTGCCAACACAGAAAGAAGTGCAAGGAAAGATATTGGAAAGAGATTCAGAAAAGTGGGACCACAAATGGCAACTACACTCTTTATTACACATTTCCACATTTTCCAAATGGTTCCCAAGGAGTTTATATTACCTATACCACCTGGTAAAAAATGAATACAATAGATGAGAATAATGCATGCAAAAAAGTAAAGGTCACTTAGGCCAAACTAACTGTTTTCAATAAGAAACCAGTAAGATTTGACCTTGGCTAATAGCCCATTGGTTATACATCGATCAATCAATCAATCTTCTTTCTATGGCCAAAAAGCTTGAGTGAATCACCACACTGGCAACCTGGTTTTGCAAGAACTGCCTCTTTTTCACTGGTTACTCTTATTGGCAAAATAAAGATCACAAGTGTGTGGCCCTGGAAGTCATTAACTGAGCCAGACGGGAATAAGCCTTGGAAAACCAATCCCTGTAATGGGTGCTGCTTCTTTGTAGCACCAGAATTTTGATTGCAACTGTTGGTTGAAGTCTACTCAGTCTCACAATCTAGCTTATAATAATGCCAGAAGTGTTCTCTTGATGCAGTACAGTATAAAGACAGTAGGACTTTTTAATAAAAACTGACTAAATATTAAGAATACAATAAACCAGCTGTGTAGATTCTATTATTAACATCAAACCCCTCTACCCCGTACACAAAGGAATTATAAAACCCCTTAGCTAGATACAGCTAGGGAAATTATTTATGATTTGATCCTATGAAACTCCTCTTCCTTTGTCATCCTAAGCCTGATTTATTTGCTGAGTAACTCTCCTTCTGTTCCAATAATGGTTCCTGCTCCATTGCAGTAGATGGTCTTCTTTGTATGGAAGCTTTAATAATCTCTTGCAGAAAATTCTCAGTCTGTCTTACTGTAATTATTCAGGTTCATATTTTAAGTGACAATCTTTACCAATTATATTTCTATCCCTTATCTACTCCAGTTCCTCTTTTGCTACCTCATAAACCTACGCAGTGCTGAAATTTTAAGTAGTATGGTACCTATCAAATGTGTAAGTTTTCTCAGCATTTTCCTGCAGGTGGCAAGGGGGAAGGAAGGGGCCTCGATGTAGTCCTGTTATCCTGTTTTTTTGTTTGTTTTAACACTGGATGAAAAATTCCCTCTTGTGGTGCTTTAATTAAGATACTTCATGTATCATCATACAAGAAATACCCAGCTTGCGGGGGTGGGGGGACAGGGAGCTGTTTAACAATTTCATGTCCATTAGGTCCACAGTAGGTCAGTTACCATAGAACCTAGAATTCTGATCAGTCATATGGGGGTGGGAAATTTAAGTGACAACTGAGGTCACCCAAGGACTTAGGGTTCATAAAATGAAGTGAGATGGCAGCTGCTGCTGAAGTATGCTTGTAGCTATCAAATAAGAATATAAAAAACAACACAGAGAGAGTGAATACTGATGGAATGGACAGCTCTAGAACACTGCGTATCAGCAATATGACCACAGGAAAACACACATCAATATAAAAGCACTATTTCTTGTGAGAGAAATGAATAGTTGTATCAGACACTATCCATAATAAAAATAAATAAATTAAAATTAAAAAATCCATAATAGGAGCACTTAAAATGGAGAAATTAACTATTTAAAAAAGAAAAAAAAGCTTTATCTGTCCAGTTCTTTTACAATGGCTGTATTCAAATTATCCGATCACATTTACTCTCTGTGACATAAGAAAATGTTGTTGTTGTTGTTGTTGTTAGGTGCCGTCGAGTCATTTTCGACTCATAGCGACCCTAAGCACAACAGAACAAAACACTGCCCAGCCCTGCGCCATCCTCACAATTGTTGCTATGCTTGAGCCCGTTGTTGCAGCCACTGTAAGTCCATCTTGTTGAGGGTTTTCCTCTCTTTCACTGATGCTCTATTTTGCCAAGCATGATGTCTTTCTCCAGGCACTGATCCCTCCTGATAATGTGTCCAAAGTATGTGAGACATAGCTCGCCATCCTTGCTTCTAAGGAGCATTCTGGCTGCACTTCTTCCAAGACAGGCTTGTTCATTCTTTTGGCAGTCCATGGTAAATTCAGTATACTTCGCCAACACCACAATTTAAGGGCATCGATTCTTCGGCCTTCCTTATTCATCATGCAACTTTTGCATGCATATGAGGTGATTGAAAACATCATGGCTTGGGTCAGGCACACCTTAGTCCTCAAGGTAATATCTTTACTTTTCAAGGCTTTAAAGGGGTCTTCTGCAGCAGATTTGTCCAATGCAATGCGTCTTTTAATTTCTTGACTGCTACTTCCGTGGGCGTTGATTGTAGATACAAGTAAAATGAAATCCTTGACAACCTCAATCGTTTCTCCATTTATCATGATGTTGCTTATTGGTCCAGTTGTGAAGACTTTTGTTTTCTTTATGTTGAGGTGCAATCCATACTGAAGGCTATGGTCTTTTATCTTCATTAGTAAGTGCTTCAAGTCCTCTTTCAGCAAGCAAGGTTGTGTTATCTGCATAACACAGGTCATTAATGAGTCTTCCTCCAATCCTGATGCCCCATTCTTCTTCATATAGTTCATGTTCTCACAATATTTGCTCAGCATACAGATTGAATAGATATGGTGAAAGGATACGACCTTGATGCACACCTTTCTTGACTTTAAACCATGCACTATCCCCTTGTTCTGTTTGAACAACTGGCTCTTGATCCATGTACAGATTCCTCATGAGCACAATTAAGCATTCTGGAATTCCCATTCTCCCAATGTTATCCACAATTTGTTATGATCCACAGAGTCGAATGCCTTTGCATAGTCAATAAGAGACAAATAAACATCTTTCTGGTATTCTTTGCTTTCAGTGAGGATCCATCTGACATCAGCAGTGATATCCCTCATTCTACATCCTCTTCTAAATCTGCCTTGAGTTTCTGGCAGTTCCCTGTCAATATACTGCTGCAGCCTCTTTTGAATGATCTTCAGCAAAATTTTGCTTGCATGTGATATTAATGACATTGTTTGATAATTTCCACATTCGGTTGGATTACTTTTCTTGGAAATAGGCGTAAACATGGATCTCTTCCAGTCAGTTGGCCAGGTAGCTGTCTTCCAAATTACTTGGCATAGATGAGTGAGCACTTCCAGTGCATCTGTTTGTTGAAACATCTCAATCGGTATTCTATCCATTCCCAGAGCCTTGTTTTTCACCAATGCCTTCAGTGCAGCTTGGACTTCTTCCTTCAGTACCATCTGTTCCTGATCATATGTTACCTCTTGAAATGGTTAAAACTGACCAGTTCTTTTTGGTATAGTTACTCTGTGAATTCCCTCCACCTTCTTTTGATGCTTCCTGCCCCGTTTAATATTTTCCCCATAGAATTCTTCAGTATTGCAACTTGAGGCTTGAATTTTTTCTTCAGTTCTTTCAGCGTGAGAAATGCTGAGCGAGTTCTCCCCTTTTGGCTTTCTATCTCCAGATCTTTGCACATGTCATCATAATTCTTTACTTTGTCTTCTCCAGCTGACCTTTGAAATCTTCTGTTCAGTTCTTTTACTTCATTATTTTTTCCTTTCGCTTTAGCTGCTCAACATTCAAGAGCAAGTTTCAGAGTCTCTTCTGACATCCATTTAGGTCTTTTCTTTCTTTCCTGTCTTTTCAATGACCTCTTGCTTTCTTCATGTATTATGTCCTTGATGTCATTCTGCAACTTGTCTGGTCTTCGGTCATTAGTGTTTAATGCCTCAAATCTATTCTTGAGATGGCCTCTAAATTCTGGTAGGATATACTCAAGGTGGTACTTTGGCTTTCCTGGACTTCTTCTGATTTTCTTCAGTTTCAACTTGAACTTGCATATGAATAATTGATAGTCTGATCCACAGTCACCCCCTGGCCTTGTTCTGACTGATGATATTGAACTTTTCCATCATCTCTATCCACAGATGTCGATTTGATTCCTGCATGTTCCATCTGACGAGATACATGAGTATAATCACCATTTATGTTGGTGTAAAAAGGTATTTGCAATGAAGAAGTCATTGGTCTTGTAAAATTCTATCATGCAATCTCCTGCATGGCTTCTATCACCAAGGCCATATTTTCCAACTACAGATCTTTCTTTTTCTCCAAATTTCGAATTCCAATTATCAGTAATTATCAGTGCATCCTGATTGCATTTTTGATCAATTTCAGACTGCAGAAGTTGGTAAAAATCTCCAGTTTCTTCATCTTTGGCCTTAGTGGTTGGTGCATAAATTCGAATAATATTCATATCAATTAGTCTTCCTTGTAGGAATATGGATATTATCCTATCACTGACAGCGTTGTACTTCAGGATAGATCTTGAAATATTCTTTTTGACGATGAATGCAACACCATTCCTCTTCAAGGTGTCATTCCCAGCATAGTAAACTATATGATTGTCTGATTCAGAATGGCCAATACCAGTCCATTTCAGCTCACTAATGCCTAGGATATCGATGTTTATGCGTTCCATTTCATTTTTGAAAATTTCCAATTTTTCTAGATTCATACTTTGTATGTTCCAGGTTCTGATTATTAGTGGATGTTTGCAGCTGTTTCTTCTCATTTTGAGTCATGCCACACCACCAAATGAAGGTTCCAAAAGCTTGACTCCATCCATGCCATTAAGGTTGACTCTACTTCGAGGAGGCAGTTCTTCCCCAGTCATCTTTTGAGTGCCTTCCAACCTGAGGGACTCATCTTCCAGCACCATATCAGACAATGTTCTGCTGCCATTCATAAGGTTCTCACCAGCTAATTCCTTTCAGATGTAGACCTCTGGGTCCTTCTTCCTAGTCTGTTTTAGTCTGGGAGCTCAGCTGAGACCTGTCTGTGATGGGTGACCCTGCTGGTGTTTGAATACCAGTGGCATATCTTCCAGCATCACAGTAACATGCTAGCCCTCACAGTATGACAAACTGACAGATGCATTCATATGAAAATTGCTTTCTTTAACTAAGACATAACATAAACCAAAACCAAACCCTTTGCCATTGAGTCGATTCTGACTTGTAGCAACCATATAGGATAGAGTAGAACTGCCCCATTGGGTTTCCAAAGAGTGGCTGGTGAATTTGAACTGCTGAACTTTTGGTTAGCAGCTGAACGCTGAACTACTGCACCAAGATATAACATACATGCAACAAAATGCATACAGTATGCTAATCTTGATATTTTTGCTGTTGTTTGCCATCAAGTTGATTCTGACTCAAATCAACCCCATGTGACAGAGTGGAACTGCCTTATAGGGTTTCCCAGGCTGTAATCTTTACAGGAACAGATTGCCAGGTCTTTCTCCCTTGAAGCCATTGGGTAGGCTTGAATCACCAACCTTTTGGTTAGCAGCTAAGCACTTAACTGTTGTACCACCAGGACTCCTAATCTTAATATACACCTCAATAATTTATGTATGTGATATATATGTACATATTTGACATATGTGCATATTATATCTAGATATATATACTTTCATTTATTTATAAATATATATATACACACACAGGAACCTGTATCCCAGGTTAAGATGCAGATTTCTTGCATTCCCTAAGGTCTCCTTGTTCCCCTTTCTCAGTCTTGTATAACACGGCAATTAAATATTAGCTGTATTTTTAACAGAGAAAATAGATTACTCATGCTAATTAGAAATTGCAGTTAGCTACAAGAAAAAGACCAAAAAAAACTAGTGGTTTGAATAAAGTACTGGTTTTCTTTTCCTCTCTTGTTAGAAAAAATACGGAGGTAGACCATCAAGAGCTGGTATGGAGGCTCCATGAAACCTATCTTTCTTCTTTCTGTTTGGCTAGCCTCAGCCCTGAGCTCTCCTCTTCCCTGTCACAATTTAGTTCCTGACCCCTCCCAGGGTAGATGACCACACCCCAAGCAGGAAGAAGGGCAAAGGGAAAGGATTAAAAGGTGCTGCCACCTGAGTCACCCCCTTTCAATGCTTTCTTGGAAGCTCTACCGAATGACTCCCGCTTACATCTCATCACTCCCAACTGCAAGAAAAACTTGAATGTAGTATATTTTGTAACTAGGCATCTTGCCATCCAAAATAAAACCAGTGTTTTATTAGTAAGAAAAGAAAAAGAGAATAGATGTATTGGTTAGTCAACAGGAAGTCTCTGCCGCACTAAGGGTCAAAAACTGCTCTGGTGAATGACCTTTCTAGGAAATGCCACTCAGCTTACAATGGATAGTACAATCCTTTCAGTTTCCTTTACAGAGTCTTCCTCTAAATTGAGTCTAAGGATTCCAGGTGTGGCCCTTTTCTGTCTCTAGACTTTCTTGCTAAGTGCTCTCATCCATTCCCATGATTCTCTGTGCATTTGTTTGCTGATAGTTTTTGTCTCCACTGCCTCCAGATGCATTTACCTACCTGACATCTCTACTTGGACGTCACTCAGGTATCTTGAACTTAACATATCCAAACGGAAACTTCTGATTTTTTCCATCTAAACCCACTCATCTCCTGGACTTGGTAAATGACACCACTACTATCATTAGTTTTCAAGTCAGAAACCTGAGTATTATCTTTGATTCCTCCCTTTCCGTCAGCCTCTTATTCAATTCACCGGTAAACCCTGCCAAATGTCCATAATTAGTTCACATCGCTCCGTCTTCACTGCCACTAACCAGGTCCAAGCCACCTTTTTTCTCTCACCTCAAGTACTGGAATAGCCTCATTACTGCCATGCTCCTTTATAAGCTTGCCCCTCTTCCCATTTTTCTCTATGTAGCAGTGAGAGAATTCTTCTTAAAACCTAAATGAGATCATGTAACCTTTCTAGCATTATAAATTCCTGCAGAGTCCCCAACTGTACTGTTGAACTTTATTTGATTTTTTAAATTATGAAAGCAACAGGTATAAAATGCCCAGAAAGAAGATCAATGGTTACCTAGAACTTGGGGTGGAACAGGATTAACCAAAAACAGGCACAAGGGAACATTTTAGGGTGATGAAAATGTTGCCAAACAGGATTATGGTGATGGTTGCACAACTGTACAAATTTACTGAAATCACTGAATTGTACCCTCACAATGGGCGAGTTTTATGGTGTGTAAATTATACTTTAATTAAACCGTTGGAAAAAAAAAGTAACATATATAAAACAACTAGTGTATAATGAAAATTGTCCTCTGTCTCCAATCCTACCCTATTTAATTAGCCAATGTTGAACGTCTGGTATGTATGTATTCTTCCTCAATTTCCTTAGTGCTCACTTAAATGGAGCCTCTGTTAACATAAAGGCTGGTGATTCGAACCCACCCAGCAGCTCCACAGAAGAAAGGCCTGGTGATCTGCTTACGCAAAGAGTAAGCCGAGTGAGCCCTGTGAAGCAGTTCTACTCCGTAACATATGGGGTCATCTTGAGTCAGAGTTGACTTGACAGCAGTGGTTTCGGTTTTGGTTTACAGCCTTACTGCAGACTGCAATTACACAACTCCATTCAATGGTGCTCCCTGTAGTTGTGCAGCAAGGCTGCCTAGCTTACAGACACAAATAAATATATATGCACGTTATCCAAGTTAGGGCAGGCCAAACTCCCAGAAAATGATCCGATTTCCTACCTCCCCTTCCACCTTGCAGCTAAGTGTGGCCACGAGGCTAGCTTCTGCCCCGTGGGATATGAATGGATATATCACGTGGCAGGCCTCTGAAGACCTCCACAAGAGTTAGCATGTACCTTCTGCACTCTTCTTCAACACTTCCTCTCTCCAGAAGCCTGGACATGAACGTTGCCACGTCGGACCATGAGCAATGAATCCCTGGCATCACGAAGCACTTCACCTGCCCTGGGCTGTCTTCTCAGACTTTAATGTGAGGAAGAAATCAATACCTGCCTTCTTTAAGTCAGTATTATTTTGACTATTTTGTCACTTGTAGTTAAAACTATTCCTTACTAATAAGGAAGGGAGAGAAATGGGGATTCTTAAGTTTTTTACAAAATTGTATTATACTGTAGATATTATTCTGCAGCTTGCTTTTTTCACTTAGTAACATATCACGGACACTGCTCCAGGTCTAACACATAGAGGTACCTGATATTAAAGGAGCTACATAAATGACAAGTGTGGATGTATCCTAATCTATGTACTAGTGTTCCCTGCTAATGAACATTCAAGTTGTTGCTAGCGTCATCATGAACAATACTTGAATAAACATCCTTTTATACTTATTCTTACATGTCTATTTCTGTATGTAATCTTAAAAGTGGAAACCCTGGTGGTGTAGTGGTTAAGGCTACGGCTGCTAACCACAAGGTCGGCAGTTCGAATCCGCCAGGTGCTCCTGGGAAACTCTATGGGGCAGTTCTACTCCGTCCTATAGGGTCGCTATGAGTCGGAGTCGACTCGACGGCAGTGGGTTTGGTGGTTTTTTTGGTTTTTTTAATCTTAAAAGTGATATCACTAGATCGCAGAATATAAGTAGTTACAATTTCAATAGACACTGTTAGATTATATCCCAACAAAAGGTTACAGCAGTTTATACTTATACCAACAATATATAATAGTGTCAGTTTCCAGCTTCCTTACCAACATTGGATGTTATTCTCTTTCATTTTTGCCAATTTAATGGGTAAAATATGAAATCTCTGTGATGCTTTTTTCCCCCTTTCATCTGACTACATGTTTTCATGTTTATTGGCCATTTAGATTTCTTCCTCTAGGAATTACATGATTATATATTTTGCCCAATTTTTTTCTATTGAATTGTTTGTTCTTATTGCATTTTGAATAAAGTTCAAAGTCCTCTCCACGAGTTGATAGTCTCTTCAGGATATAACTAACTCCTGGCTACATTGCTGACCTCCTCTGAAGCGATTTTCCCTTTCTCTCAAAAAGCTGTGGCTACATTGGCCTCATTTCTGTTCCTGGAATACACCAAGCTCCCTTCTGCCTCAGGGCCTTAGCACACGTTTTAACCTCTTCCTAGTCAGCTACATCTCAGTTACTTTTTACATTGGTCAGCTTCTCACCCCGCAAGTTTAGCTTAAACATCACCTGTTTAGAGGCCACTTTCCTAACACCTTACCTGCATGTTTCCTTCCCTGCTATTCTCTAACACTGCACCCTGTTTATTTCTTTAGTAGCGCTTCTCATTTGCCATTATCTATATTTGTTTGCTTTTTGTTTATCCGCCTCCCCACTAGACTATGCGCTTCACCAGGGATGAAAGGATTCCTCTGTTCACTAATGGACATGCAGCACCAAGCATTGTGCCTGGCACATTCCAAGCCCTCAAGAGCTATTTGAGTAAATGGCATAAGAATTACTTATCCTATTTCTTTCATGAGATAGTTTTCCCAACACATTCCACTGTTTTATCTTTACGAAAAAACTGTATACATGTATGTATGTGTGTGTGTATATATATATACAAAAAAAAACAAAAAACATCTTTTTTCATCTATGTATGTATATCACGAATATGGTGGAAAAACGTCAAAGAAAATTCTCCCATAGGAAAATATATAATTAGAAATATGCTTATTATGCAAAGTATACCAAATATTCTAAACTATAGAAAATAAAATTGTGTGTGTATATGTATATATATAAATGTGTGTGTGTGTGTGTGAGAGAGAGAGAGAGAGACAAAGTGTGTATATGGAGGAAGGCAATTTCCCACCCCTTTCTATGTCCTTTAAACCCTCGTCTATTCTTGCCTCATTAGAAATTTAACTGGCAAAGAATTTAATACTGAATGTGTCCAATTAACACATATATGCAGTATTTGACACATTACTATATTTGCTGACTTTTGTGACTTTAAATTTACAATCACAGTGTTGCATTCATTTAGCTTTTTTTTTTTTTAATTTTAAACTTCATCTTTATTTAAAAGCCCAGTTGAAACCACGGAATACCTGACTCAGCTCACACCTAGAGACAGAGCATCAGGTTTCCCAGCCCAGTTAATTTGAAAGCCTGCCAAGATAGGTGAGAGACCTTATAAATATGTAAAGCAGGAAGTTCAAATTACAGTCAAGTAAATCTCTAGTGATTGATGTTCTTTTCAAAACAATTTTTAAAAAAACTAATAAAAACCAGCACATTTCTGAGCCCCATTTACCAAAGGTTTCCCCTGAGCTCAGACTTGACAATGTACTTTTAGTACTGTACTGTATTTATTTTGGATTTTTACCACTTCCTGGAGGCCAGGAGGAGGTACAGTGGGAGGATCCAAAAAAACTCAGTACCACAGCCATTTTGTTTGTAAGGCAGAGTGGTAGAATTCTGTCAGCCAGTCGGGGTTTTTGAAACACAAATTTTTAAGGAGAAAAAAAAAAAGTATGTCTATTGTTTTTAATATAACCACTAAAATCATTGTTTTAAATTTTCCACACAAATGGCAGTCATTACGGCTAACGAATTTTTTTTTTTTTCCCAAAGAATCAAAGGTCTCCGAGCTAAAGGAATCATGAATTTTGTTCAAGGATGATTGCTTTCTTTAGGCACCTTAACAAGTCTAACCGAAAATATTTTGATGGAAATAGCTTCTAAACGGCCATATCTGTAACCAGATACACACTGATGATTTTTAAGTGATAAACAACTTACTTAAGAAAAGCATTATTTTCTGTTAAAACCCATCTACAAGAAACGAATGTTCCTCAAGACGTTAAAAGGGCATTTTTCTCAGCTGAGCTAAAAGGCAGTCGTGAGCGCTATTGTTTTGCAGTGTCACTTAATAGCGAGCCTAGACTTTTGTCATTCGGGTGGCTGTGCTTTTAAAAGCCCAGTGTAAAATGGCACACACACTGCATTTTTTTCCGAGCTGCAGGAGGCGGGGGGAGCGGGGTAGTGCAGACTGGAGGGACACTGCCCTCCTATCCAATCAGAACACGCCTGTTTGCCATTGCAAAGTTGTTAACCCCAGAGTCTTCTGGCTGCGGCTGCCTCCTCCGCTTTTAATCTTCTGTGGATATTTCTCCAATTCTTCCCAAACGGCCACAGATCCTGGGGGAAGCCACCCCATTCAGCTACCGATCATGGAAGAAAGTCTTACTTTTTATTTACCAAATATTTTAAAGATGTTTGAAGATCCATATGCTGCATGGAGGCTGTTGTTTCTAGGGACCCAAGTATCCAGCCTATATCGTTACAATTATTTCTCACGAGCTGGCGTCTCCGCCGCCTACAGTAATGGTAAGTTTGTAATTTCAAACATTTATGTCATTAAGTCTTTGAATGAGCCACCGGATGAAAAGGATTTTCATTGTGTTTCCTCTAACAAAAACCAATCTTTGTATTTTTCTTTAGCTTTGATCTCTGCACATTCCACCTAATCTAGTCTGGTTAATTTTTACCAAAAGAAAAAAAATAGTTTTTTTTTCATTGCTAAAGCTAAATATTTATAATATAAATTATACTTTAATTACTGTGAACTACAAGGGAACTCAGATATTTCAAGATGGACTTGTTTTGTGCCAGCAATGTTGGTAATGCCAAATACGTGCAGATCTTCTTTATAAAAATTATGTATTACCTGATTTGTCCAGGACTAAGTCATCAGCAAACTATAGATGTAGTTTAAAAAAATTTAAAAAAGGCCTATTGTGGTACTCATGATGGATCACTTGGATACAAACTACAGAAAAGCTACCCTTGGTATAAAGAAGGTGGAGACTGACATAACCGGGTTTATATTAAGTTATGGCTGTTACTAAATAGTGAATCTTTTATTTGCTGACCGGATCTAAACTTGTATTCTGTGGTATTATTTCTTTGAAGCTTTTCATTATATAGCCTTTACAGATCTATCTTGATTTTCTCCAAAAAGGTACATTTGGGAGACATTTTGTAATTTGGGGCATTTTTCTGATTTTTTTTTTTTTCTTTTTGCACACGGTGGGAGATCTTTTTTGTTTTGCATTGATCTGTGTTGGTGGCGCTGTAGTGCTCCTTAACAATTTATGTCAGTTTCACTAAAAGAAAAAAGGAGGAAAAAAAAAAAAGGTGGGGCAAGATTTGATCTATTATCTTATCCTTTTATTTCCTCAAACAAAGTTGAATTTGGTCAGGGGGAATTATTCAGTTGTATTATCTAAATGTTTTCTGTGAACCATGAACTGTGGATGAGAACAGACATGTCGTCACAACCAGTCCAAGGAATATCAGCGACAGGCATGCAGTTTGCAGTTTTGTTTTATCTGAACTCGTTTATTATCTCTAGATCAGAATTCTCCAATAATAAGCTTTTGGTTTACACTCTCCTTCTTCAACAATATTTTCCTTATGTTGCAAAATCACACGTGTGATACGTCTTCTCAATTTTAACAAAATTGTTGAGTTTTAGTTCACAGAACATTGTAAAAGTTGAATTTCATTTTGATCCTAGGGATTTCTTAAATAACTATTCTAAGTTTCTCCTGAGAATTTTCTAGTAGTTTGAAGCATAGCAATGCCTACATTGTTGATTTCATTTCAATTGAATTCATGTATTTCCTTGTTTTTTGAAAAGCGAGTATTTTGGACTGAGATCATAAGAATATGTGTGCTACTGCTTCTGACTTTCAAAATATTAATGTTCACATATCTAAGTGCAGGATTAGATCTTTTCAATCTTTCTTCTTATTGAGAGTTCTCTGATTAAAGAATATGGAATTTAGGCCCAAAGCCTACCAAGAACAAAAATGTATTAGGGTATGACATAGGTTTTACTGGCCTCTGTAAATATTTCAGTTGTTTATACAGATAGTAAGTATATCCTTCATTCAGAAAGAAAGTGGGAGTAATTGTACTTTAAAACATATTGTTTTGCCAAATAAAATAAAAATAATTGAAATCATATCCTAGACCACCTTTCCTGTAATTTAGTACGTTATGTCTTGAGAGTTTGAAATTTTCAGGAGTTATTAGTAAGAGGTTTTGTTTCCTTTGAAATGCATAAATGGCTCATTTCAGTATTTAATCATTTAAATTTTTGAGGCAAAAGAACATGTAAAACTGACTAGGAGCAGTATTCTGATTTTTGTTTTCCTGTAATCTGTCTTTACTGGGCCCTTTCCTTGAACTTCAAAAATAATTATGTATTAGGCTTATGTTTTTTTAATGCTAGACTATAAAAATGTGAAAATGCTTACTGTAACATTTTATCTGTTTGTAAAATTTAAATGCCCATATCAAGACTGGTTTTTGACATTATAGATTATTTATAGAATGAAATACTGCAGGTGGAAATATATTATCTAACCCCGTGGTTATGCTGGAGAGTTTAGTTCTCTGAAGTTAATCTACCGAAGAATATATACTTTCCAACATTTTTTTTGTTGAGTTTTTCTGCTATTCAGAATGGTGATATTTTCTGTTTTATTAATATGTGAAAATTATAAATATTTATATGATATAGTTGCCATTTAAACAAACAAACTGATGCTCTGAAGTCTCTCTGTAGCTGTGCCATGCTCTTTGTTCTCCTACATCACTGGCTATTACATCATTGATTATGAAGTAACCATCACACTTAACCTTCACTTTGTAAAATCATCTATAAATATTTACATTAAAGATGTTCTTCTATGTGTAACTTACATCACTACATAAGTAAGGAGATCTAAATCTATGAAGCAAGAGCAAATCAACTATTTTACATAATTCTCCATTTTTAAATCCACCTTGGGCATTTTGGCTCTTGATTCTTTGGAAATTAATTCTTTTTTTAATTGATAACATTTTTATAGACACTTAGTTCATGAGTTTGGTGTGATTATAATTAGAATTGTTATAATAAATTATGCTTTCTATCATGGGGAAAACAAAAACCCTTTGTTTATTAAAAGCTGTGTATGGAGAACTAACTCAGTTTTCCATGGTAACAGTTGCTAGTTCATGAACAATTAACACATTTTTAATCCTAAAATGTCATTTCACTCAATAATTACAGTTATTTCTTTCTTGCACACAACTTTATCAGAGATATTAACAAGTAGCACAATTGACTATATTAAAATGTCACCCCCCCCCCGCACCCTGCTCTGCCCATCCTTCTCCCAGAGGGAGGGGTTAATAAGTAATGAAATGGCCAAAAAACAGGTTGCAGAAAGAAAATAAAATGATGCCAAAGACATGGAGAATCTGCAAATCAAATATTAAATAATTCATCTCAGATAAATGAACTTGAAAATATAAATCTTGGTCCTTAACAGAAATAAACTGAGAATTATATTAAAACCTATTATAATGAACCAATATAATTTCCTAATTTATTAATTTGTATTCATTTGTATTGCAAAAGATTGAGGAAATTATCAGGTTAGCCAAACCCGTCAGGAAAGAAGAGGTAACAAAAGGAAGAAACAAAATTTTCAGAATCACTAAGGTGACCTAACATAAAATAGCAAGGACCAATCTAGTATATCCTGGAATGAACTTTCTTTTTTTTTTTCCTCCCAGAGATCAGATGATTTATTTATGTATTTATTTTTAATTGTACATTAAGGGAAAGCTTACCTAGCAAATTAGTTGTCCATTTGATAGTTTGTATGCAAAGTTTTCCTTGACACTGGTTCCATTCCCCACAATGTGCCTGCCCATTCCCCATTTCCATCTTAGGCTCCCCTTTTCCTTTGATCCTGTATTGTGAACTTTCTTAAAAAGAGGAAAAAGAGCTATTTTTTTTTTCCTTTAGGTAACCATGTCCAATACAGATTTGAAACCACGTATGTTCTAATTCCATCCATTTCTCATGCATGCATACCCCTGCTATGTCTTGGACATATCATTTACTTTCCATAAAACTATGCAGATACACTACTGTACTCAGCACGATTTTGCAAAGGAAGAGAACCAAAACCAAATCACACCCATTGCAGTCAAGTTGGATTCCAATTCATAGTGACCCTATGAGTAGATCGCCCCATAGAGTTTCCAAGGAGTGGCTGGTAGATTCAAACTGCTGACCTTTTGGTTAGCAGCCAAATGCTTAACCACCACACACCAGGGCTCCAAAGAGGGGGGGGGGGGAATAATACACAAAATAGGTGTTTGTGTCATGACTTTGTTGTTTCTTTTCAAAATAATTCTCAAATGGATGACCTAAAGGGAAAGTGAAGTAAAGATAATGATTTCTTTATGAAAAAGATGAAAGGTATGTTTTATGCTTCATTTGTTTGGCACGTATTTTTATTTCAGGGGGTTGTTTGTTCCACCCTCCCCCACACACACCTATTATGCCCATTATGCTAAGATAGTTGGATGTGATATTAAGAAAGCAGGCAAGGATCCCTGCCCTCATGGAGTTTATAGTCCAATATGGTTTCAAGTTCTAAACCAAAAAATCCCATTGCCATCAAGTCAATTCCAACTCATAGCAACTCTATAGACAGAGTAGAACTGCTTCATAGTGTTTCCTAGGATGTAAGTCTTTATGGGAGCAGACTACCACATCTTTCTCCTGTGGAGTGGCTGGTGGGTTCAAATCACCAACGTTTCAGTTAGCTGCCGAGTGCTTTAATCACTGTGCCACCAGGATTCCTCAAAGTTCTAAAAGAGGCTTTAAACCTAAGGTCTTAGATTTACCAGGTTCTCATTTGGGAAAGAAAGTGGAATTATATTTCTAGAGTACAAAAATTTTAATTAAATCTTTTTATATAGGATTTGACCAAGTCTTTCCGTTGAAGAACCATTATTTGGGCACCAAATAGTCACACACTGAGAGAGTAGGGTACTCATATTTTAGATATAGCCCTAATGAATTCTACATAAATAGATGGTTACCTAAAGTGTATTAGTATTTCAAAGTGAAAAATAAAACATGAACTTATTTTGCTTGAGAAGAGAGACTAAGAGGAGCATTCTGGTAGTAGTAATTTGGGGCATATCCTTGTGAGGTCCATTTGAAGAAAACTTAAAGCTTACAGAGTATCATTTTGTCCTATTTTTCTCACATTATCATGAAATAAATGTCAATATAAATATAAATTGTGAAGATGAAGTGGGGAAATAAAATTGAACTGTTGAAGGATTATATTAGAGTTTAAATATTTGTTTTTATTTAAAAATTTTTCAGAATAATTTATAGTGGTATATATATGCACATATACATAACAGAAATTTTAAATAAAAAATATTTTTATACATAAAGATGATATACTTAGACATTTAGCTGGTGGTTAGATGAACACATTGGGTATAGAGCAGGAAAGTAAGATTGATGTAATTTCTATACAGATGAGTTGGAGGAGATGGAAATATTCAATAAAGATATGTGGCTCAAGATAACTTTAGGAATCAAGTAACCAAATTATTTTCCACAGAGCCGGTTTCTCCATACTGAGTAGGCCAAGACATCACGTAGCTTGCCTTCATGATAACACAGAACTCAACTGATAGTGTCAGAAACAATTAGAACATTTATTATTTTACCTAAATTAGTAATCAGGAGACAAGTCAGCTCAAAGTTTGGTTCAATAGTTCAACAATGATAGGGTCTATCGTTTTTTATTACCATAGTGTTAGCAGTATCTTTCCTCGTAGACACAAGATGGCTGCAGCTCTGAGCATCACATCTGATATTACAATTTACAAAGGCAGGAAGGGAAGAGAGTTTCTCTTCTCTTATGCATCTTTTTATAAGGGAAGAAACCCTTTCCCAGAAGCCCTAGAGTACATTGTTCCTTACAGCTCATTGGCCGGGTTTGTAGAACATTCTTATGCCTAAGCCAATCACTGACAAAGAGGTTGAAATTACCTTGACTGGTCTGGGTAAGAAATGGAAGGGGAAACAGTTGCTGTGTTTCTAGTGCTCAATATGGCTAGCTCTTATTTGCCTTGTATAAACTTTACCTGCTTTGTATAAACATTTTTGAGTGATGAAACATTAATGTCTGTTTCCTAGAGACCAGGCAGGTCACCAAAAAAACCAAACCCACTGCAATCAAGTCCATTCCAACTCATCAACCAAAAAAACCCAAACCCACTGCCTTTGAGCCAATTCCGACTCATAGTGACCCTATAGGATGGAGTAGAACCGTCCCATAGAGTTTCCAAGGAGCGCCTGGCGGATTCGAACTGCTGATCTCTTGGTTAGCAGCCGTGGCACTTAACCACTATGCCACCAGGGTTTCCTCCGACTCATAGTGACCGTATAAAACAGAGTAGAGCTGCCCCATAAGGTTTCTAGGGCTGTAAATCTTTATGGAAGCAGGCTACCACATCATTCTCCCGAGGAGTGGCTGATAACGTTTGAACCACTGACCTTTTCGGTTAGTAGCCAAGCACTTAACATCTGTGCCACCAGGCCGCCTTAGACTGGTCACAGGTGTGGCTAATTAAAAAGAAATAATTGATTAGCATTTCCTATGTTCCAGCCTGTACACTAAATGCCACCTTGTTATCTCCTTAATCCTTACAATAAACCTAAAAAATAGGGCAATTATTATCCCCATTTTACAGACAAGGAAATTGAGGCTTAGAGAGGTTTGCATACCTAAGATTTACTCCAGGTTACACAGTAGTTAATAAAAAGGCTGGAATTCGAACCTGGGCAGTCTGAAATCAGTGCCTGTGTATTTAACTACTCTTCTATGTTGCCACATTAGATATTTGTAAATTTGTCATCTGTAGAATTTATACATTATGACATATCTTAAATGTACTGTATGGTAACACTAGGAGTCTGTGACTGGCCTAAATGGTTAAGCCCATGACTACTGTTTAAATTTATACTTTTGTGAATTATTTTATAAATACAGTAATGTTTTCATAAAATAAGTAATTACCCTCCTGATTTATCAATTGTACGTATCCAAATTTTTTTATATATTGAATCTGCTTGTACTGCATCTCATTTCTTCAGGGACATCTCATGAAATTCTTTCAGAAGTAGAATTTTTACAGGAAAAAAAAGATCGAAGACTAAAGATTCAGTAAGGCCTTGTTGAAGTAGGTAAACTCCCAAGTCATAACATTAGGTCCAAATAGAATATTGGGTTCCATTTAACAATTTGTAAGGCCAATTTTATGTGCTAAAATGTTTTGGTCTTTACCATATTTGGGATATATAGAAGTTTTTCCCTCTGGGACACTTTGGGGGGCGCACTGTATTCTAGATCAGTGGATCTCAAACGTCAGTGGGCATCAGAATGACCTGGATGCTGAATTAAAACCTAGATTGCTGGGGCCTACCCTTAGGGTTTCTGGTTCAGTAGGTCTGGGGGGGAGCCTGAGAATTTGCACTTCTAATAAGCTCCCAGGCGCCCCTGAGGCTGCTGATCCAGGGGCCACCTTCTGAGAACCATTGTTTTAGAGAATCAGGGCGCACCTGCAAAAACTAATATTTTGGCTTTGAAGTATAGATCAAAAACTTCAAATGGGTTCCATTTAGTTAATTCAAATGCATAAATATATAAATACATACATATTGCAGTGCTAAATAGGGTGGACAGGGTGTCATTGTAGGGTGTCATCAAGTAGATTCTGACACATAGTGACCTCATGTGACAGAGCGGAATGGTCCCATAGGGTTTTCTTTGCTGTAATCTTATGGAAGCAGATCACCAGGTCTTTCTTCCACAGAGCTGCTGGGTGGGTTCGAACCAACAACCTTTGAGTTAGCTGCTGAAGGCTTATCTTTTGCACCACCAGGACTCCTTGGTGGTCATGGTAGCCTCATTGAAAAAGTGAGAATTAAGCCAAGATATGAAGGAGGGCTGTTCTTACACCTAGCATTGATATCATATTTGAAATTTATTTGCCAAAAATTCACGAGTGTGTATTTTTAACTCTTTTTAAAAAAATAGGAATCCATAATTTATAAATTGTTTTTCAAGGTAGAAAAACAGTAGAACTTAGTTTTGCTCACTAGCAAGTTACATCTGAAAATGCCCTCTGTGTCTGGGGCATTTTGCTGCTTTTTCTCAAGTTTTGTCCCACCAACTACTAATGTCCCACATTCATTCATAAGACATGGTTTCAGTGCGACTGGGAAAGGGTGGCAGCCGTGCCAGTGACCTATATTTAGCTCCGTAGCTCAGGCCCAATCCACTGGAAACTCTCCACCCTCCATACAGAGGCCACAAACTCCAGTTGAGAAACATTATAAAGTGCCACGAAGTGAAGAGGACCTTTTCCAAGAGTAATTGCTTCACTGTTCCGTATTTAAGCTTTGATACTTAGGAAAGTTTTAGTTCTGAAGGTCTTTGCTCATTTTTCATTAAAGTATAAAGTCCAAGAAGCAAATTGCCAACATTAAAGAGAAAAAAAAAAAAGATCAGCAAATTATATGCCCTTACTATTCCTAGAGGAAACCCTGGTGGCATAGTGGTTAAGAGCTACAGCTGCTAACCAAAAGGTCGGCAGTTCGAATCCACCAGGCACTCCTTGGAAACTCTTATGGGCCTTTTCTACTGTCCTATAAGGTCACCGTGAGTTCGAATAGACTTGACGACAGCGGGTTTGGCTTTTTTGGTTTACCATTCCTAGAAGCCAATATGTTTCAAAATACACTTCTGTGTCACTGAAAGTCTAGTCAAGAAGCTGGTATGAAGGACCCTGAAGAGGCAAGTTCTGCAAATTTGGGACCAGTGAGGTTCAGTATCAAAAAGAGTCATTCATGACCCATTTAGTGATAGACTCAGATCACTTTAAGTGACCTAATGCTGCCAGAACTGTGCTATCCAATACAGTAGTCACTAGTCTTACTTGACCACTTAATTTAAATTTGGTTTAATTAAAATTAAAAATGCAATTCCCGGGTCACACTAACCACATTCCAAGTGCTCCATAGCCATACATGGAAACCCTGGTGGCGTAGTGGTTAAGAGCTACAGCTGCTAACCAAAAGGTCAGCAGTTCGTATCCACCAGGTGCTCCTTACAAACTGTATGGGGCAGTTCTACCCTGTCCTATAGGGTCACTATCAGTCAGAATTGACTCAATGGCAACAGGTTTGTTTGTTTGTTTTTGGTATAGCCTTACATGGCTAGTGGCTACCATATTGGAGAGTACATTTACGGAACATTTCCTTCATTATAGAAAGTTTTAACTGACCAGTGCTCATCAAGAATGCCCCTGGGTCCTTCAGACCATGAGAGGCTCAGACGGTTGCACCAGTGGCACTCAACTCTGCCTGTACTCTAGAATCACCCAGAAACTTAAAAAAAGAAAATGTATGGTCCCACTCCCAGAGATTCCAATTTAATTGTTCTAGGGTAGAATCTAGGTGTAGGTGTTTTCTAAAAGCTGTCCATGGGATTCCAATATGCAGCTAGGGATGAGAATTGCTAAATTATACAAACAGATTAATGGATATTGAAGAAGCCACTAAACCAAAAGTCTGAGGGCTTCAGTAGGCTACTGCTGCTATCTCATCCTCATCTTTCAAAAGTTATGATCCATCCCCCAGGAAGTGAGGGAGATCCAAATATAAAAACAACTGGACAGTCGAGCCAGTTTTCCTGGGTGAAGACTGCCTAGCAAACACCAGCTTTAGCTGGAAGAAAAGCAGCCCTACAGCACCTTGTAAAAATGGCAGGGCAGAGGCATCTGACCAAACTTCACAAGGGGGAAGGAGAATCAAGATCAACAGCCCAAGACTGATTCCTTTGAGGGGGAGGTCAAACATACCTCCACCCTCTAACCTTTTTACAATTCTGATACCAACCTCCCGTGGCACTCTCTCTACTTCTCTGCTGGGTTCAATAATTTGTTGTAATGGTCACACAGAACTCACAGACCATACCACAGTTATGGGGTTTATTAGGGAAGTAACAGATTACAATTCAGGATACAGTTCTTCGATCTGGACACCCTCTTCTCAGCCGTGCCTGCAAGCAGGCCTCTCTCTGGCTCTCGGCCTCTGCCCTGCTCAGGTGTGTGTTATAAAGCTCTTTAGCTCTGCCCATAAGTATGCGGAGGCACCCCACTCCACCAGTAACCCTTGGGCTGGAAGGCACTCATCTTTCTTGCTCTGTGGGCCCATGGGCCAGGAAGCTCACCTCGCCATCTCCTGCCAGTTTCCTGGTTCTGCTGCCGCCGTTTCTGCTACCGCTTCTCGCCGTCTCGCTGTCTCTGGTGTTCCAGGTCTCTTTCTGTCTCCTGGGTCTAGGAGGGTCTCAGCACAGGGATCCCAAGCCCAAAGGACCTGCTCCGCTTCTGTCTCTTCCTCTGTTGTCCACCTCTGGCATGGTTCATTTTAAGCCTAGCAGCATGGCGAAACTGACCAATCCCCTCATTAGGGTCCCGTAAACATTATTTGCATGGTCCCACCCCCACAGGGATGACATGCACTTTAAATTCGCATTATTAGCAAGCTATTCCCATTTCCCATGGTAGGCTACAAGAACCTTGTCCACATAGTCCCAGCTAATCATTTGGTGGGAGTTACAAGACCATGGCTAGAAAGGCCATGTAAAAGGAATCTGTTGTATCACACGCCTCTTCGGTCGTTTTTTTTTTTTTTTTGATGCCCTCAACAATGAGTTGTGTGCGTTGAAAGACTACTCAAATTTAATGTGTTTATTAAAAAATAGTATAAAATTTGTTAAAATGACATATCTAAAAGCTGTTTACAAATCGTATATATATGAGTCTCACAACTTTTAGAGACAATACTTCATCTTTTAAATACTTGATCTCAATTATAACCTTAGTTAAAAACCTCCCAATGTTTTAAACCACATTTATAAATTTACTACATACCATTTCCCTCTTTGGTACTTAGTAAACATTTTCAAGAACTTAAGTTAGCCATACAAATCTAATGAATTTAACTTCTAAATATGGTGATTCTCAAGTTCTCTTAAATGTTTCAATACTAACATATAAACTTAGGAGTTCTACTTAAAATTGTAAGTCTAATAGGCTGACCTCTTAACTCCATGTTCCAACAGTATAGTTACTTAATACTACCAAATATGCACAGGTTGATTAACACAAAATATTAAAAAACATTTCTGTGTTTATTCTAAATCTTTCGCAAGTTAAAAGATACTTGCTAAGGAAACAGTTATGCCCTGTGAAATAATTTTGGGTGTTGTCTTCCCGAGTGAATTTTTTGGTCTGCCATCTCTGTTGAGGTTTCCTGATAAGCAAGCAGTTTTGGTTGGAATACGACTGGATCCTGTCTGAGATGTCTGTGGGACATGCTGAGCCTTATTTATCGTCACTGTATTAAAAAAAAAAAAAAGGTATTCATGAGGCCTCCTTCCCTTTGAAGGAGCCCTGATGGTGCAATGGTTAAGTACTCGGCTGCTAACCAAAAGGCTGGTGGTTTGAACCCACCAGCCACTTCAGGGAAGAAAGGTGTGGCAGTCTGCTTCCATAAAGATGACAGCTTTAGGAACCCTATGTGGCAATCCTACCTCATCCTATAGGGTCGCTGTGTGGTTGAAAATGACCCAAAGGCAATGTTTTTTGTTTTTTACTTCTCCAAGATGTGAATCATATCTTCACCTATTTTCAAATCAGGTTAACATCTATAATCTCCACCCAAGCGACTACATCAATTGACTTAATATTTGACTTGGAGTTTGTATTTTTTTTTTTTTTTTAATCTTTGAGAACATGTACCTGTCTTTTATTTCTAGATCTAGAGATCTTTGAACTTTGCAGAATCCCACATTCTTTCACATTCTCTCTTATAGGATGATCAACTCTTACAGAATATTACACATACTTGATGGAATGCTGAGTCTCTTTCATGGCTTTTTCTGACTATGTGAGCACATTTCCAAGGTTATTTTATTGGCAAGGTTTTTAAATTCCAGAGTAGCTAGCCAGAGGCCTAACCATACCCATTTTTACTGAAAACATTGTGAGAACACTAAGTACACATGCTTTGAGTTCCTAGCTTTGAATTTACTACCTATATAACCTTGAGCCAGTTGCTGAACTGCCCAGATCCTCACTTTGTTTTTCTAGGAAACAACGTATTAGCTATCTCATCCAGCTGTTGTGAGAATACAATGAGATAATGTTTTTAAGTGCCCAGAATAGTACCCAATATGTCCTAGGCACTCAATATGTGCTCCAAATTGATTTTTTCATAGACAAGCCTGTTTCAGAGATCAAAGTGGACCTTACACAGTATGATGGGAATTGAAAACCTCACCCCATTCAGGTGTATGGATATTTTAGTATTAGAGGGTCTTTCTGGGATAGATCATTCTCTCTCCTGCACTCTTAAAAGTCAGTGAGTCAGATAGCCTTTCTGAGAGTTAAGGTGTTTTTGTTTTCTGCTTTTTACTCATTAAGGAAATGTTTATTGAGCTTCTACTACATTAAAAAAAACAACAACAAATCACTGTGCTGAACCTCTTAAGGTAAATAAAAATGAGTAATGGTCCTTTTCCTCAAGGAGTTTACAGTCTGGTTTGTTGTTGTTTTAAGTGTTTTTCAATGCGTAGACGATACTATTATGCTAATTATTTTAATGTATTATGTAGAAATTTCTTGGCCTTTTTCCGGTGAGAATATCAGACTATTTGGTGATCTTTAATTACTAGACTTAGTTATTTTTATCATTTCTGCTGCAGGCTTATTTTGAAGTTCTCATCTTTCATTGCATAGTAATTCTTATTTTCCAGTTTTAATAATGTGCTTGTAAGCTACATGGTTTTCTCAGATCACATATGACCACACTTAAGGCAAAACTGGAAACCCTAGTAATGTAGTTGTTAAGAGCTATGTTTGCTAACTAAAAGGTCCACAAATCGAATACCCCAGCTGCTCCTTGGAAACTCTATGGGGCGGTTCCACTCTGTCCTATAGGGTCGCTGTGAGTCAGAATGACTCCACAGCAGTGGGTTTGTTTGTTTTTGTAAGGCAAAGCTACTTCCTGCAAGCATCCTGTAAGAACCTTTTGCTTAAGTGTCAAGTGTTGTTAATTAATTACTAACTAATAAAGCATAGCCCCTTTGACTCACTCATTGAAAACAGTCTCTCTAAGGCATGTCTTCCAAGACTTTATTTGCTCTTATGCTCATCTTAAGGGCTTTCTGTACTATATTAATGTACAGTCGGGAAATATTAAAGGCATCGTTTCCATAGAAAGTACATATCTCAAAATAAATTATCTTTTCGTAGCATTTTACAAACCCTACTGGTTGAATGCTGTAGCTGCTAACCAAAAGGTCACCAGTTCGAATCCACCAGGTGCTCCTCAGAAACCCTGTGGGGCCGTTTACTCTGTCCTATAGGGTTGCTATGAGTCCGAATCGACTCGACGGCAGTGAGTATGGTTTTGGTTTGGTTTTATAGTATTAAAGAATTAAAGAGAGAACAGAAAAAAAGAAGCATTTGGGAATTGCGATGAGCTTCACTGAGAAGAGTGTTTTGATCAGAGCCTTGAATGATAGTTAGATTTTCAACCTGTAGAGATTGAGAGAAGACATTCCAGGTAAAGAAAGCAGCAAGAGCACAGACAAGGAGGAGAGAAAATAGCATGGTGTTTGGAAACATCAGGGAGAAGTCCAGTGTGGGTACAGAGTCGGCTATGATGTGGGGGCTAGAAACTAAGGTCCATAGGCCCATAGAGGTAGCTTGGAACCAGCACAGATCAGCACCAGGAGGGTTTGAAATCCTCAACTGTGGAATCCAGAGTCCACAGCACACTAGTTTAAATGCTTCTGTTAACTGGCCAGAAAATGGTGATGGGATAAGTAGGAGGAAACGACCTCCCTCTTATGCTCCTAGCTGCTTATCCATTACCCTGTTAGAGGAAAGCCCCAACAGTATGGATTTCCAGCCTGGTAAGTTTTTATGAGAAGTAGGAAAGGTTGAAAACTGGGGACAATTTGTAGTAAGTGTGGACATTGAGCAGCAGGGGGCAGCATGAGGGCATCTAAAAGTTAAAAGAATTGATTCAACTTTTTAAACATTTCTTGACAATTATGAGCTTACATTTATGACGTTACTTATATTAATAATAACAGTATTCTTTTCCCAAAACTGGATGGAAACCCGAAGAGAAAAGAAAAATAACAGCAGCTAACATTTAAAATAGTTTAAAATAACTCGATGACACCTAACAACAATGGCAGAATGCATTGTCATTTATTTGAGGGCATAGAAATAGACAGTTCTCTACTTATTATTTCCTTTCAAATGAGTAGAACTCAGTGTTTGATGTAAACCTGTGGATTTCAATTGAAATACACATCTTTCTACGACCTTTTAAGATTCCACTTTAAGTTCACTTGTTCAGCTGCACAATGTTAAACCCATTGCCACTGAGTCAATTCTGACTCATAGCAACCTTACAGAGGAACAAGTAAAATACTGGGAAAATTATTGAAAATAAAAATTTTAGTTAAATAACATTTTAAATTGAAGATATACATTCTATTTTGCACACCAAAATATGGAATTTTTAATTTCAGGTTTTTTTATGATTATGAAACTGTTGGACTTTTGAATGAATTTTTTTTCCTTTATCCCTGAAATCCAAAGCTATCTGCACTAAATTTAATCAGATTTTTCTGGTGAAATTCACTTTTTACTAACATTTTTAAAAAGGTGGATGATTGGTGATATCAGTAGTGGAAAATTGCAAGTTTCTGTATAGATTTATTGGGGGGGGCTCTAGAATTTGCCATTGTGAATATTGTGAATGCTACATTACACCCTCCAGAAATCTCTCTTTCCAGTGTGTAGCAGAGGGAGTATCAAACTGCTTTATACACTGCGTTCTTCAGGAAAAAACTTCTCTCTCTCTCTTTGTTCCTTCATGATTCTCTCAATGTCCATCGTATATGTTTATGAGATCGTGATCACTGCGTGGCTTGTCCTTTTTTATTTCCTCACTCATCCCTATCTTATATGCTTATTTTCATGCATTAACATAATACTTCATACTTGTCACTTTAAATGGCCAAACAAATTGAAGGTCTGATTATTCCATAATTATTAAATATTGATTTCCAGTTTTCATTCATGAAAATCTGAATCGATAAATAAATTTTTTGTGTATGCTAGTTTTATTGAAAATTAGTTCTTAATTATTATAAAAACTGAAATTCAATTAATTTTTAAAGTAAATTTATGAAGCATTTCCTGATATTTGATTTTAATCCTTTTATAAATCTGAGAGTATGAAGATACCAAGTTATTTTAAACGTTGCCTTTCAAAACAGGGTGTGCTTTGTGCATGTACTGCGTTTGTCTTTACAGCCCTTTAAGGGCAACGACTACATCTTCTTTTACCCCTTTATCTCCTGTGGTTCATAATACAACGCTTGCACAAAAATGGGGCCCAATAAATAAAACAAGATCAGGAAAATTTGGTGAACTATATGAAACAATCTAAGTCTTGATATAAGATTTAATGTCCTCTTTCCGTATTGTCATCATATTTTCTACAACTGGTCAAATCGTTACTGTTGTTACTGTCTTAGTTTTTTAAAGTATTTTTTTCATACCAAGACAATACTATTATGCTAACTATTTTCCTAATTTATTACATGGAAATCTCCTGGCCTTTTCCTGTAGGAGCATCAGACCAGTTGGAGACTTTAATTACCAGACTTAATTATTTTGATCATTTTGCTTCAGCCTTTATTTTGGAGTTTGCGTCTTTCATTTCACAGTCATTCCAGATCTTTATTTTCCAGTTTTAATAATGTACTTATGAGCCACATGGTTTCCTCAGATCACATTTAACCACCCTTAAGGCAAAGCTACTTCCTCCAAGCATCTTGTGAGAAACTTTTGCTTAAGTGTCAAGCGTTGTTAATTAATTACTAACTAATAAAGCATAGCCTTTTTGACTCACTCATGGAAAACAGTCTCTGTAAGGCATGTCTTCCAAGACTTCATTTGCTCTTATGCTCATCTTAAGGGCTTTCTGTACTATATTAAATGTACAGTCAGGAAATATTAAAGGCATACTTATCTCAAAATAAATTATCTTGTCTCATCACTTGACATTAAAAAAAATTATGCACCCCCATTTTTTCTGCTAATTATAGAAAGGCGAGAAGCCCTGATGCCACAGCAGTTAAGTGCTCTGCTGCTAACTGGAAGGTTGGCAATTCAGACTCACCCAGTATCTCCATGGGAGAAAGACCTAGAGGTCTCCTCCTGTAACGATTCAGCCTAGAAAGCCCTGAGACAGTTTCACTTGGTCACATGAGGTCGATACGAGTCAGAATTGACTCAACATACAGCCAGCAGCAACAATAGAAAAGCAAGATACTCATAAAATTTCAGGCTTGGGAAGGATCAAGTCTCAGTTCTTTTCAAAGTTGAAGAGACCGAGGCATAGGGAGATTAAGATGAAGATCATATGTCTAGCTGATGGCAGAGCGAGGATTAAAATCTACCTCTTTTAAAACGAAATGCTCGTGAATAATTATTTTATACAAGTGAGGTAGCCTCACATAGACTATTTTTAATTAATTCATGATGCAATTTAAAAATACGACAGGGTTTAAAAGGTTTTTTGCTTGTTCATAATAGTCTCGAAAGCCCACATGATGGAGGCAATACAATTATAAAATTAGATTCTTTTCGATATATTTAAATGTTTGTTTTGCTTTTTATTCTCACTGAAAAGTAAGAAAAGAGGGAATTTTAAGAAAGGCAATTCTAGAGAGTACAATTCAAAATTAGTTGTTGAAGAGCCATTGCTTTTCAAGTAGACTGTGAAAGTTTAGTTTATTTGAAAAAGCATATATTATGGAACAATTCCATAAAATCAAGGCAAAGAAAGTTCTGTTAAATGGAAAGGAGGGTAAGGGAGTAATGAGATGCTAGAGAGATACACAAGAGTGCCCTACAAGTCCAATGTGAAGAAATAAGTTATGTATGTGTGTGTGTGTGAGTGCTCATTAACATCTTCGTTAGTGGGAGAGGAAGGGTTACTATTTGAAAAATTATTCAAGAAAGAACACTTTTATATCAGGATAGCATTTATTTCTTTGTAAGACTTGGGTTCTGATGTTTTTGTTCAAGGAAAAGTATTGGTCAGTATAAGCCCAGTTTAGGGTTTGTGTTAAAATGAAATTATTTAAGACCCCAATTCAGCCTACTTGAGGGCTACTTTCCACCATTGACTGGAAATGATTCCTTAATCTTAAGAAAAGTGTTCGGTTTTTATTTTGTTTTTGTGAAAAAATAACAACAGTATCCAATACTTATTGAAATCTTACATTGGAGCTATTTTGTAAGAGTTTGTAGAGATTAAATGGTGTAATACATGTAAACTACAAAGTGAGAACTCTGTTCCAATGTGTTATTTTGGAGGGATTTATGTATGCTAGTTCCTAACCAATAAAATCAACTTTCAAAAAGTTTTCATCATATTATCTCATTCGTTCTTCATAATAGCCTAAGAGGGAGGAGAACAAGTATTCTTTAGACTAGACATATGAAATACTTAAGACTTAGAGTTAAGTCATTTTATTGGGTCAGATTGCCGGTACCAGTTGCCATCAAGTCAATTCTGACTCTGGCCATTTCGGAAGCGGATTGCCAGGCCTTTCTTCCACCGTGCCTCTGGGGGAGTTCACACTGCCAACCTTTAGGTTAGTAGCTGAGTGCTTTACTGTTTGCACCACCCAGAGACTCCCATAGTGCTGGTAAGTAGTAGATACTAGAGTAGAATCCAGGTCTTCAAACATGGAAGCCAGTGTTCCTTGGAGCACGTCATGCTACATCTCACTACAAGATGTTGCTACTTCGAAGGCAAGCTGCTACTTATATTTCACTTGTTTTTACACAAGGCACTCACCCTGAGGGAAACAGTAGCAACTTGAGCAGAGAAGGGCTGACCTCCTGGAGAGCTTGCTTGACCAGATTTGAAGATTGAGCAGTCACTGGCAGCCTCCTGATGAATCATGTGGTATTCCTGCCCAGGGGAAAAGATGCTAGACAGGTCCTTGTAATCTAAACATGTGAAGGGTGCCAAACGACTAAATGAAAATAAAACAAAAAGATATAAATTAGTTTTATATTGTAGGTCTTTGGTTTCATTTGAAGATTTTTTTAGTTTCTTCTTTTCCTAAGAAGGAGCCCTGGTGGTGCAGTGGTTAAAGTGATCAGCAGTTCTATCCACCAGGGGCTCCTCGGGAGAAAGATGTGGCGGCCTGTAAGGATTTACAGTTTTAGAAACCCTTTGGGGTCGCTGTTAGTCAGAATTGACTCAACAGCAATGGGTTTCTTTTGTTTGTTTGTTTTTCCTAAGGGTTTTGAGGCCTTTTAAGACAATGTTATGTATCATACTCAGATGCAAAAAATAAAGCTCAGAAAAGTAAAATGATCTATGGAGAAATTTGAGGAAAGAAAATGTGATCAAACATTTTTAATTAATTAAATGCCCTGGTGACACAGTGATTAAGTGCTCTGCTGCTAACCAAATGGTTGGCAGTTCACGCCCACCAGCCACTCCAGGGGAAAGATATGACAGTGCTTCCATAAAGATTTACGTCCTTGGGAACCCTATGGGGAAGTTCTACTCTGTCCTATGGGGTCGCTGTGAGTTGGAACAGACTCGACCTCGACAGTGGGTTTGGTTTTGGTATACAGGCAGTCCCGTGGTCACCAACCTGTGGTCACCAACCCGTGGTCACCAACCCGTGGTCATCAACCCGTAAAGCCTATTATATTAAAAATTTGAGGTACTTACAATGGCTTAATAACAGGGGCTGCTTTGTGACGAGCGGATTATTATTGCCGTATTATTATGTTAAAGATGTTTTAGTGTATCTGGAGTGTTTCTTTAATGTTGTTTATGTGTAGAAAGGTACACTGTATACTAGGATCAACATTAGATACAAACGGTACCTAACTGTCCCAATGTACATACAAATTTGATTTAAAGACAGATTTAGGAGTGGAACTCACCCGTAATCCAGGGACTGCCTATATTGCCATAGTGTGGAAATCTGCTCGATTCTAATACCTGTTAGAATTCTGTTCAGTTTTATATTTAAATATCTTATTTTGCCCTGTTTTTAGTGGGATAAAAATCTTAAGTGGCAATAAAAAGTGATACTTTACATTTATAAGATCTTTTTTGTACTTTTTTAAAAGTTCATATATTTCTTAAAGTAATTAAATGGATTAAAGAAACTACTGTTACCTTGAATTGCCTACACTGGGATTTCTCGATGTATGCTCAGGTACAGCTAAGGTAATAATTGACTGTGTACATGGAAAAGGGGTTCCGTGGCCAGATAAATTCGAGAGATACTGTGTCAAACATTAGAAAATGGGTTTCTTTTCTGCAGGACTTCTCTGAACCTATACATTGTGATTCTTAAAGAGAAAAATACAACGGGCACTTTTTTTTCTCTAATTTATTAGACTACATAGTTCTTAGAACAAAACAAGTAGTATTACTGTTTTGTGGAAAGTACTTAGAAAATAACTAATACCTTGGGAGAAATGCTCATTTTTCAGACTAGATTTTTTTTTTCCATCTACTCAGATTGATCGGTAAAATTATCAACTTTCATTTGTGTAGACTTGGCACTATCATTATTCAAAAGACAGCAGATATTTGTCCTATACTTTAAGCCATAAAAATTTAAGCCCAATGTTTATTTTAAATGTTCTATTAAGATTATAAGTATTGTTTATCATAAAGAAAAATTGTCATTATTAGATACTATCGAGTCAGCTCCAACTCATAGCAATCTTACATATTATGGAACAGAACAGAAAGTAAGAGGGTAACAAATAAATGATGGTACATTCATAAAATAAGTATCTCTACCAAAAATGTTCTTATAAGGATATTTAATGAGGTGGGAACATTCTCAAGTTAGGATATTAATTGAGAAGTGAGAGCCATAAAACAGAATATACAGTATTATTCCAATATTGTAAAACAAGCAGATGAAAAGCAATACCTAAAAGTAACAAAACCAGAAAAGACTGGAAGGAAAAGAAAGCACACCAAAATGTTAATGTTATTAGGAATAAATCAATTAAAACCAAAAAAACGTAGTCGCATCCAAATATAGGCACTACCACAGTGTAGCAGTGTTCTTTTGTTTGTTTTGCTTTTGGGCTTATGAGTTTAGCATTTGGGAAATCTAATTCAGAAGTAGTCTTTAGATCTGGATGTGGCTTATACCCTTGCCAGTAATTCACTTAGACAAGTCAGGTCTTTTGTTTACTAGCTTCTGCAACTTTAGAAGTAGAAAATGTGTTTTACTTCCTCCTGTTACCAGGATGTTGTAAAGACTCATGAAATCATGGAATGTTTTCTTTGCTGAATGTTGGAGGTGCTGATGTTAGCTACTCTCTGTCCCTGGCTATGTCATGGAGCTAAATTACTTTTGGCCTCAAAGGGGTCTCACTTCCATGAGCAAGTACCTTGGAAAGTATCAGAGGAGGCCACTGGGAAATTACTTCAAATTTTTACCTGGGTATGACCTGATGATTAAATGATTAATTAATGTGCTTCAGGCTCTACTCAGTCTATGACTCCTACAATTCCCGTCTCAACTCACCAGTCGATTCTCTGCCCACAGTATCCTATAGAAGGCGTGTTTGATAGGATCTCCAGTGACTTCCTCATTCTTTTTGGCCCTCCTCATTGATCACCTCCCTCCTTGAAAGGCTGACCTCACTTGGTTTCTCTCCTGACTTCCCCTCTCTCCTTCTCTGGCTCTTTTCCTGCCTGGCTCTTCTTCTTCTGCTCATCTCCTAGATGTTGTAGTTCATCAGGGCTCCATTCTCAGTGCTCTTTTCCTCTCGCTCCATGAATCATTCTTCACACCTATAATCTCACTCCCCGTATCTGCAATTATCCACTTTCCCTTCCCCAACAAGGAAGACAGGAGAAATTGGATTCAGAGTGTTTACGCAATTGACACAATGTTACTCAAAGTGTCATTAAGAATAAACATAGTGAAAGTAAAACATTTTATTTCACTATTATTCATTTATTAGATTGAAAGCAAGATAATTCTGTAACCACAGTTTCAGAAGGTAAATAAAAATAATTTCTTTATTCAAGTCATAGAAGCAATAGCAACTACAACTCAACAATATTCCTTTTTGCTAGAATGTCCTCTTCCCTTTGAATCTGTGTCTACTACCCTCTAAAAAATTTGACTTAAGTCTTCCAATATACGTTTCTACTTCATTAAGAATTCTTCTCTTGTTCCTCCAAGTTTCATCACCCAAGTCCTCATATATCATTTATAACAGTGATTTGTATGTGTTCTTTACTAAAATTAATGCTCAAGTAATATATTTGTGTTGTGTCTATTCAACTGTAAGTCACCTAAAGGCTGGTATCTTTTCTTTCTGTCTTGTTTTTATCCTCTTTCCCGTTAACAACCCTGGACTAGCACCTGGGCTACAGTATCTCAATGGGTCAAGAGTGATTTAACATAATCAAGTTAAATATTACCAAATGCTTTTCCCTTTTTTTTTTTTTTTCCTAAACAGATTTTTATTCTTCTGTCAAATTGGTGGAAAGTATGGTATGGAAAAGACTAATAGTTCCTCTATTAAGCACTAAACTGTTATTGTTCAAGTCAGAATGATTTCCTATTTTTGCCTCAAACCACTTCTCCTGCAACTGTGCTTGGTAGTGTCTTCATTAAAATGTTGCCGCTGAGGACTCCACAGCTGCCTGCCAGCCTGGTGAGGACAAGAGCAGATATAGCATCTAGGAATTAAGGCAGGCACGTTCTAAAAGTGGTCAAACTTACCCATCCCCCTTTTTTTGGGGGGAGGGTTCTAAATTTTGGTGAAATCTTTGCTATGCTCTGAGTAGTCCTTAGGATTTTACGTTACAAAATAAAATGTATTGCATTCTTTTTTTTTTTTTTTTTAATCCTTATACTGTTGGAAACATTCTGTAGATTTTTAAAAACTTGGATTCATCTTTATAAGAGTTCCATTCAGAATCGTGCATTGTTTATTCCTTTGTTCACTTGTTTAAGTTCATGTTAGTAATAAAATTAAACCGAAGTAACTAAGTCCATCCTGCTACAGTTCACGAGGATTGATAATTTTCCCCTTATTCTTTTAAGGTAGGAATGGACTAAACGCAAAGTTCGTTGCCGTTGAGTTGCTTCTGACTCATAGTGACTGTATAGAATACAGTAGAACTGCCCCCATAGGGTTTCCAAGGAGTGGCTGGTGGATCCGCACCGCCGACATCTTGGTTTAGAGCCAAACACTTTAACTAGTGCACCACCGGGCCCCCAGGAATGGACTGGATAGCTGGATATCCTCTGAATGCCTTTATTTGATATCAACATGTTGTTGCCGGAAACCCTGGTGGCATAGTAGTTAAGTGCTATGGGTGCTAACCAAGGGGTCGGCAGTTTGAACCCGCTGGGCACTCCTTGGAAACTCTGTGGGGCAGTTCTACTCTGTCCTATAGGGTGGCTATGAGTCGGAATTGACTCGACGGCACTGGGTCTGTTTTTTTTTGTTTATCTTGTTAGCTGCTGTCCAGTTGGCCCCCGACTCTTGGTGACCCCATGTACAATGGAGCGAAATGCTGCCTGGTCGTCCCTATGACTGGTTCTCGAGCAGACCCTTGTGATCCCTACGGTTTTCACTGGCTGTGTTTTGGAAGTAAATCAACAGGCTTTTTTTGTAATCCATTTTAGTCTGGAAGCTGTGCTGGAACCTGGTCAGCAACATAGCAAGATGCAAGCCCCTACTGACAGATGGGTGGTAGCTGCATGTCAAACACAGTGCTTAACCACCATGTACAGAATTCTATGCATAAATCAACTCTTTAGAGAAATCAGTAGTTCACATTTCTGTGGCACTCTTAAGAATATTGCAATGCAATTGTAATATTTATTTTCCAGCATTTCCTAAATGAAAGAAAAAGCACATCAGAAAGGACTTCTAGTTTTTATTTTCCTACATGTTATTCTGGAAGAATTATTTGCTGCCATTTCTTTATAAAGCTTATAAGGAAAATAAAAGCAGAAAGTTGAGGAAAAAATGATTATTACTTCAATTACAAGCATATAAATTCAGTATTTAGTACTTTTGCAAATCATTTCACGTATAGCACCACACCACTTTTTAATGTTAAGAGATAATTGTGCATACACGTTTTAAGGAAATGAATTTCACATTTTCCCAATTAAATACAAATGCAATATAACTTTGCTATTAACTCAGTGAGACTGAGGATCACATTAGTCTTGCTTATCATTCTTTCTCCAGCCGAAACCACTTGGCCTAGCCATTAGTAGACATTCAATAAATATTTGTTGAATGCTTGAGGAAATGAAGAATTTGGACTCCTGTTACCAAAAAGGGTACTAGGAATTTTTTTTTTTTTTTTTACCATATTGTTCCATTGAAGAGAATATGACTTCTTTACATCATCCATTCTTTCCCACCTTCCTTCTTGCCTCATTGGAAGATGTCACTAAGGCTAACATACTCATGAGCCTCTCCTGTTAGCACACGAAGGTGTCCATGTTTCTCCCATCTTCAAAAACAATAAAAACCCTTGCCTCCTAACTACGTCTTTGTCTCTCTCCTCCTTTTCATTGCCAAGCCTCGATATCTCATTTTCCTCACTTCTGGTTCATGCCGTACTTCAGTCTATCTTCTGTGGCTTCACCCTGGGATCAGACAGCCAGGGATTTGAATTTCAACATTGCCTCTTAGTAGCATTGTGACCATAGGCAGGTCATGTAATTTTCTAAGCCCAACAGGACACACCTCATAGGACCATCATGAAGATAATTTGAGATAATGCATGTAGGGCGCTTCCAAATTGCCTGGCACATAGTCTAAGTCTGTAATGTTGTTGTTGTATGCCGTCCAGTCGATTCTGACTCCTAGCCACTCTGTGAGACAGAGTAGAACTGCCTCAAAGGGGTTTCCTAGGCTGTAATCTGTACAGAAGCAGAGCGCCAGGGCTTCTCTCCCGTGGAGCGGCTGGTAGGTTTGAACTGCCAACCCTTTGGTTGGCAGCCAAGCACTTAACCATGGGGCCACCAGGGCTCCTTTAAGTATGCAATAGATGGTAGTTATTATTTTTACTAATTGAAAGTGTAATAGGACTTTAGAGATGAGAAGACAGGTGTAGGCTTGAGAGTATTGTTTTGAGTTTACCTAACAGCTCCCTCATTCTTTGTATTAGGAAATTAGGGCCCAGAGAGGTTGATTAGTCAAAGAAAGTTTCATGGATGAGGTGATACATGAATTGGATTTTGAAGTATAACATTATGTCTGTTGAGTGTTTGGAACCCCTGACGATGTAGTAGTTAACTGCTATGGCTGCCAACTAAAACGTTGGCAGTTTGAATCCACCAGCCACTCCTTGGAAACTCTAAGCGGCAGTTCTACTCTGTCCTGTGGGGTTGCTATGATTCGGAATCAACTCAGCGGCCATGGGGTTTGGTCTGGTTTATTGAGTATTTACTATAACTTATTGGCTTACAGTTCTGGAGGCTAGGAGTTTAAAATCAAGGTATCAGTCATGTTGATTAATTGCTTCTGAGGGCTCTGAGGAAGAATCTGTTCCATGCCTCTCTCCTCTTTTCTTGCAGTCCTTGGCTTACAGCTATATTACTCTGATTTCTGCCTCCATTGTCATATGGCTGTCTTCCCTCTGTGTGTGTCTCTATGTGTTCCTTCTCCTCTTTTACAAGAACACCACCCAGATTGGATTAGGACCCACTTTACCCCAGTATGACCTCATGTTAGCGTAACTGATAACATCTTCGAAGACTATTTCCTAACAAGGTCATATTCACAGGTACCATGGGTTAGGACTTCAATATACCTTTTTGGGAAACACAATTGAATCCATTAGAACCTGGGTTATATCATTTAATCCTGAAAACATTCCTGCGGAGCAGGATTTTGGTAGCTAGAAGTAGACTGCAATCTGAAGAGAGAGGGGGAGGATAGGGAGAAAGAAATGAATAAAAACCTGGAGGCAAGAAGAGACTCGATGAATTTTGAAGACAGTGATGAGACTTACCAGGTCAAAGCGAAGGGACTGTCTGGGACAATAATGACAAAGATGTTGGTTTGGGAGAAAGTTTGGGAGAGTGAGACAAAATTATGTGAGGCCTTGACAACCACACCAAAGGATTTTACATTTTATTTAATGAGCAAAACAAAGAGAAATTATACGTCTATGACTTGAGAAAGGAGGATACAGAGTGGAAGTAGAAATTTTGGTACCCGGATTTGGTGGCAGGCATTCTGCTGTAAAACCCCAAGGGCACAGTGTGTTTGCTCATATCCCCAGAACCCACAGCCTCTACCAGTCACTACTGGTTACCACTAGTCATAGTTGCCTACAAACAAACACTTTAAGAAAGGTTTATTGAAGGAATGAATGAATGAAATAGGAATTGGATTGGAGGTTGTTTCTAGGTGTGAAGTGATGAGAGCATGGTCTGTGTTTAAGACAGTGGGCATGGAAATACGTAGAGTCAAATCCTAGAACCATTTTCAAAGAAAAAATAATAGGATTTAGGGGATGGATATAACCTACTGGGCATAAATTAATATTTAGAGCCATATTTTAGGTTTATTATATACAGCAGCAGCGTACTTGCATTTGACACATTGTAAGTTTTTTTTTTTTTTAACAGAAATTTCGTATTTAAAACAAATCACATTTGAAGGGTGAGGCTATTATAAGTAATTATTATCACCATAAAAACTTACGTTTCTTTACTGTCTACTCATATTCCCTCCACCCAACTTCTTAGCAGTTTTACCTCATACCTGGAGAGTTGTCCTTGTCACCCACTGAATGCTGGCCAGAGTAAACCTTCACATCCTCAAACCTACCTGGCAGTTGCCTCCTCCCACTCTCTTGTTCATACAGTTTCTTCCTCCCACGAATACCCTTTCTTCTACCACTTCATTCCCATGTCCAGCTGCCATCCTTCAAAACCAAATCGTATGTCACCTTGTCTGTGAAGTCGAATGAACCCAGCTGGAACCAACTGCTCCCTTTTCTGAACCCCTACAGCACTGCATTTGGTTATCTAGGTATCTCTTTACTAGTATCTTATTTGTATTTCCGAAACGATAGCACTGTGTGTTGCTTAGTTATTCAATAAATATTTGTGGCATGAAATAAAGCTATTTTTAAATACTGCAGATCCCTTCCCAACCAAACAAGAGTTTCCCTTTGAGGAAATATTAGTTCAGTTTTGCAGTAATATACTTTTTTCTTTTTGCAATGTTTAGAATTTCACATCACTTTTGTTTGGTACATTTAGAAAAAGGTAACTTACAGGTTAGGAATAGAAAAGAAAGTTCAAGTGTAAGAAATTGTTCCGTGGGATAAAGGAAACAAACAAACAAAAAACTCAACTAAACCCTTTGTTGTCGAGTTGATTTGGACTCATGGTGATCCCATGTGTGCAGAGTAGAACTACATTCTGTAGGGTTTTCAAGGCTGTGATTTTTCAGAAGCAGATGGACAGGCCTTTCTTTTGAGGCACTCTGGGTGGGTTCGAATTACCAACCTTTCTGTTAGTCCAGTGCTTGCTTAACTGTTTGCACTACCCAGGGAGTCCCAGGATAAAGGAAGCTGAAGAAAATTAAACCTGGGCCTTCATTGCTGCACTCCTCTTCCTTAGGAGAGAGGGAAGTGAACTGAACTCATGAGGTCCTTGGGACTCCAGCCTTTGTCTCCTTGGGAACGCAGTAGAATCTGGGAGTTAAAAATCCAGGGCATTGAGAAACTGGGTGGAGAACCGATACAAAAACAGGTATCTCTTAGCAGATGTATTATCTGCAAGGAGAAAAAAAGGAAAAAAAAAAAGGCAGCTGAAATTGTAAGCGTATCTCTGAACCTTTGTGCAGGGCAAGTCTAGACTTTCTAGAGAATAAGGAACTTAGATAATTATTTTAATGAAAGTAAAAGAAATTATTCATTTCCTTGGCTTGCTCATGACTTAAGATCCTATTTTGTTCTATAAAGTCTTCCAATTGTGACTTCTACTATTAGGATTTTAAGCTGGAGAGGAATATTATACTAATTTCAGCCAGTATTTTCTGAGTCATTAAACCTCGCATCCTTGGAAACCCTCTGCGGGCAGTTCTGCTCTGTCCTATACAGTCTCTATGAGGCGGGAACCGACTGGACTGCACACAACAACATTCCATTCCCAGTGCTGGTGGCAATTCTTGAGGTTCCCAGACTTTGACATGCTCTTGTGACCCTGAGCCTTTACAGATGCTGCTTCCCTTGCCTAAGATACCTTTCTTCTCCTCATTTTTTCTTTTTTGGCAAGGTTAACGCATACTTATCCTAAAATTTTTCTCAGATATTATCTTCTCCAAAAGCCTTCCCTGAATGCTTTCATTGGAGCCACTCCCCATGATTTGGGTGCCACTGCAGCCTGTTCCCATGATGGCCTCGGCTTTCCTCATAACATTTACCACATAGTGTGGCAATTGTCATTCACAGGTCTTTCTCCCCCACTGTGCAGGCTCTTACTGGAGCCCTGTGAGTGCCAAGCAATCAGCAGCATACTTGGGAGGCAGTAAGCGCTCCCTAAATACTCACTGAGTGAATGCAGTCTTGGTTTAAGAAATGCAGGTGAAAGTCCTGCCTCACAGGGTGAGTTGTTACTATTGTAATTTTAGAATAATTTTGGAGAACTGCAATCTATGTCTCTCCTTGTCTTCTCCCCACTTCATGGAGTGTAGCTAAAAAAAAGCAACCTGGAAAATAGCAGTGTGCCTATGTGCCCTAAGCTAATAACAGTTCATTCCAACCCAGCATTTAAGAACACTGATTATTTTTACTATGTGGCCTCCAGCGGAAAAGCAGATTTAAAAAAACACTTTTGTATTTTGGCTAACACTTGAAACTTTGTTGCCAAACGTATCAAATCCACCCCAGCAATCTTTTTTGATTTTAACAACATTCCACTGGAAAGAGGTCTCTGGATACTGGTTTTTGCCATGTGGTGTAATAAAAACCAAATGTCAGCCATCTATCACAGCCATCTACATTTCTTCTAATAATTCAGTTATTCCTATTTTGGGGGGGGCAGGGCAGAAACACTACAAGTCTTTATATGATTCGATTTTATAAACTTTTTCAGAGAACAAATGATAAGAATAAGTGTGAGCCCATGGCTATGTTGAAGCAGCATTATCTTTCGGCACAGAAAACTGGGAGCTGAATATAAAGAATACGCAAAAGTCCACTGCCGTCGAATCGATTTCACACTCATAGCAACCCTATTAGGACAGAGTACAACTGCCCTATAGGGTTTCCAAGGCTGTAAATCTTTGGGGAAGCAGACTGCCACATCTTTCTCCTGCAGAGCAGCTGGTGGGTTCCAAGCCTTGACGGTCAGGTTCGCAGCCGAGCGCTTTAACCACTGCACCACCAAGGCTCCCTATATAGACTTGAAAAGTTTGAAGATCTCGCTTAAAATTTTTCCTGGAGATTAGTGTCCAATAACCATTCCGTTTGCTCTAATTACGACAAAAAAGTTAATATGCAGGATTAAAAAAAAGAAAAAAAACCCACTTGGGACAAGTGTAGGATGCTTACCGTTTTTATGAGCCCAGTGGGTGGGAAACTGACCAATGATTTTATGGGGCGCCTATCAAATAATATAACCCAAAGTTTCATTAGACGTAAAAATAATTGCTAGTACACGTTCATCCAAAGTAACTTTTTGCTCCTAATTTCGTGTGCATTTTTGTTTTAAAGACATAAAACGCTGGGATAATTAAGATATGCATTCACCCACCCAGCTTAGCATCGGTGCGCATCACTTCTGAAACGCCTTTCAAGCCCCACCGAAAGTGGCTTGGGCATAGCCCTGGGCATCGCCCAGCCCTCGCGCCGGCCGCCGTCGGGGAAAGCGCCCGGGCTGCTGCGATGACAGGTGCCCGAGCCCCCGGACCCCGCGCGGGCGCAGCCCCGGAGGGAGCAGGGCAAAAAGAGCCACACGCATTTCTCTCCCCGTTGTCCTTCGAAAAGCCGGGGAGCGGGCGGACACCGGTTTTCCGCACCTTCACCCCTCAGGAAGCAGCGATAGGAGGGCGCGGGCGCGAGACAGGGTGTGCGCGAAAGGGGGCTGAGCAGCGAGAAGTCGGCTCGGACACCTGAGCGTCCCGACGTCCGGCTGTCCCGGCGCGCGGCGGCCCTGTCCGCCTCCCGGGCCGCGGAGGGCGGGGGCCGCGAGCAGCGAGCGCGGGGAGCGTGGCCGGCGGGAGCCGGGGGTTGGCGGGACGCGCGCTCCGTGCCGGCGCCCGGTCTCGAGCCCGCGCCCCCCCCCGCGTGCCCGCGCCGCTGCGCGATGCAGTGTGGGGAATGGCTGGGGTTGGCTGAAGAGCGCACAGTGGAGTTTTAATGTCCGCCATGTTGGCCATGGCGTATTGAAGAGAGCGAGAGAGAGAGGAGCGGAGCGGCACAGACTCCCACCCTCCCGGCTGCTGTTAGTGCCCGGACGGCGGGCTCTGCGCTCCGCCCCTCAAGTCCCCGGCAGCGGTAGGCGAGTGGGGACCGAACCCCCGGTTCTCCATGATCCCGCTGGCCGGGGCCGTTTCCCCAGAGCGGAGAGGTATCTGCTGCGCCTGAGATGAGTAAACTGTCGTTTCGGGCGCGGGCGCTAGACGCCTCGAAGCCGCTGCCGGTTTTCCGCTGTGAGGATCTGCCCGACCTGCACGAATACGCCTCGATAAACCGGGCCGTGCCGCAGATGCCCACCGGAATGGAGAAGGAAGAGGAGTCGGTACGTGTTAACTCCCCTGTCCGACCCACCGCCAGGCCCCGCTCCCTCTGCTGCCTGCGGCGGCGACGGAGCACCATAATCACACAAAATGGCCGCCATCTTCTCCTCCCCGCCGACACTCAGTCGCCGGCCGGGCCCTTACCCCGCCTCCCCCGGCCTCGACCCCCGGCCGCCGCGGCCCGCTAGGGCCTCCTCTAAGGCTAGCCGCCGACACTGGCCACTCGTACCCAGGTCCCGCGGAGTCCGGGGGACCCGAAAGGCACAAAGGGGTCACGTGACGAAGCTGCCGGCAGCCATTTTGTGGTCTTTAGTTCTTGGGTTGGGCCCTTCGCATCCGGAGAGGGGAACGGGTTGGGTGGCGGTGGGGTGCGGCGAGCTGGGAGCCGGGCAGGACCTGCCTGCAGGCCTCTTGGCGGGCCGCTGGGTGGCGCTCTGGGGTCGCCTCGGCCTCGCGCCGCTGCCGCCGCCGGGGCGCGCAGGGCCTGCCACCGCGGGGCGTTTGGTGCCTTCAGCGCTCGTGGGGCTCAGGCCGCGCGTCCGCCAGCGGGGGCCTCGGAAGTGCCGGTGCTGTTGACAGCAGGTCGGTCTGTCGCGGGTATTGCACATCGGCCGCGACGACTTACTTTCCTGGGAGGTTTGACCGACTTGCAGTATTCCCTTTCTGGGACTTTTGCATCCGTCCCTCTCCAGTGCCAGTTAGTCGGAGGGGTGATAAACTGCTCCCCCTGACTTTTTCTTTGATCTTTCAGAGTATGTTGCCGATTTGCTTGGGGTACGTGGCTCTTCGAAAGGCTGTAACTTTGTTATTTTTTCTGTAACATGTAAGTTTGCCTGCCTTCTGGTCTCAGCCTAAGGGGAGAAAAGACCCGATTTAAAGTAAATGTCATAGATGTGGATTTCGAAAGAGGGTCATTTCTCATCCATAACTGAGCTGAAAATTAAATCACTGTGTTCACAGACGTCTTAACATAAGGCGATTGAAATGTCTGAAGTGGGTGGGTTTCAGTATTTAAATGACTGTTTACAGCTAATAGACATTTTGCCATATCTGTGGCTTTACCGTGTTATGGAAGTTGAGTTCAGACGCAAGGATAATAGAATGTCCCTCTCATTTCCCCCAGATCCTTGACAGTGTAACTTGATGACTTCTAATCCTAAGGAATTGCATACCTTGGTTTTCAGCCATTTAAACAGGGCGCAGTGTATTGACAGTTCAAGGAAGTCAAGGAGTCGCGGATTTGTCTGCTGCAAATTTGTTGTGGAAAATTGTAATGCTTTCATTTGGTACTGTAAGAATTTTAAATGTAGTAATTATGCTCTGTAATGTTTTTGAAAATAAAACTGTTTAAACCATTTGGGTTGTTTAACCTTTTAAAGTAAAATAGTTGTGGCAGTTAAATGTTACTTTTGGGTAGTGTCTTAAATCTAACTTTAAAGATAAGCTAAGCGCTAAGTGTATGTAGTAGTTGAGATTGTCTAGTGCAGTACTGACTTTCAGCACCTTATCTATGAGACAGTACCTCTTTTTTTTTTTTTGGCTTGTATCAACTTTAGAGTAGAATGGTGCCATTTGTTTATTTTTAAATAAGTGATTTGTTTTTAAAAATTAAAGCACTTGTGACTGCAGAATCTTGTCTTGGTTTTTTGTTTCTAAGTTTTACAGATAATATTTTCAAGATGGGGTGTTGGTGTTACATGGTCTTTGAAATTAATTTCTAGTTTTTGTTTTGCAGCCAAGGGCAGACCCTTGATTAAAGCTGGGTAGCACTACAGTACACTTTAGAAGTTTAGTTTTGTTTCTGGGAATACTTTGAGCAGTCCCAAGAGCTACAATCTAAAATCAGAGCCAAGTTTAACTGAAGCATCAGTGCTTCTTAAATTTACAGGTAATTTTTGCTCACTGAAATAATTTCCACATTTTATAGTGCACTAGATATCATTCCCTGGTGGTGTAGTGATTAAGAGCTTGGTTGTTAACTAAAAGGGCAGCAGTTCAGATCCACCAACTGCTTCTTGGAAACCCTACGGACAGTTCTACTCTGTGTCATATAGGGCCTCTGTGAGTCGGAACCGACTCAACGGCACATAACTGCAACAACAAGACATTTTTTCCATAACACTATCCTTTTCATCATCTGTTTAGAATTTGTTCCACTTTACATCCAACTGAAACTGTATGACCAGAGAAGCACGTTGTTGTTAGATGCCGTCAAGTTGGTTCCGACCTGTAGTGACAGAATGTATAACAAACACTGCCTGGTTCTGCGCCATCCTCACAGTTGTTGGCATGTTTGAACCCGTTGTTGCAGCCACTGTGTCAGCCCATCTCATTGAGGATTTTCCTCTTTTTCACTCACCCTCTACCGAGAATGGTGTCCTTCTCCAGAGACTAATCGATCTCTCCTGATAACGTGTCCAAAGTACATGAGACCAAGTGTTGCCATCCTCGATTCTAAGGAGCATTCTGGCTGTACTTCTTCCAAGACAGATTTACTCATTCTCCTGGCAGTCCATGGTATAGTCACTCCTCTTCACCATCATCAGAATTCAGATGAATCAGTCGTTTATCTTTCTTATTCATTGTCCAGCTTTTGCTTGCATATAAGGCGAGTGAAAATACAATGGCTTGGTTCAGGCACACCTTAGTCCTCAAAGTAACATCTTTGCTTTTTAACGCTTGAAAGAGGTCTTTTGCAGCAGATTTGCCCAATGTGATACATCGTTTGATTGTTTGACTGCTGCTTCCGTGGGCATCAGTTGTGGATCCAAGTAAAAGCAAATCCATGCCAACTTCAATATTTTTCCACTTAGCATGATGTTGCTTATCGGTCCAGTTTGTCATATTGTGGTGGCTTGCATGTTACTGTGATGCTGGAAGCTATCTCACTGGTATTTTGAATACCAGCAGAGTCACCAGTGGTGGACAGGTTTCAGCTGAGCTTCCAGAGTAAGACAGACTAGGAAGAAGGACCTGGCGATCTAAAAAAAACTGGCCAGTAAAAGCCTTATGAATAGCAGTGGAACATTGATACAGTGCCGGAAGATGAGCCACTTAGGTTGGAAAGCACTCAGATAACGACTGGAGAAGAGCTGCCTCCTCAAAGTAGAAAATGAAGCAGAGACCTGAAGAATAGATACTGAACTCAATAGAAGAATGTGAAAAGTACCAGGTAAACAAGCTGTTGTACAATCCCGTGGTTCATGCTAGTAGTAGTCGGCCATGTAGATCATAACACGGTATTGAAAATAGCATGTTATACAATATTGAAAGTGTACGCTAGGCATAAACAAAGATAATTGAATTCTGAGTTAACCTTAGAAAGACAAACATTTCAGTTTGCTGAAGGATTTTGTATTATAAAGAAGAGGGACGAGGGGTTAAGACAGACTTCTGCCATTGGACTGACACATTAGTTATTCTGTTTACTAGGTTCCAGTGACCTAGAACCTGAATTTAATATCTAACTTAGAAAAAGTATATAATCCTACGTTGGTCATGAAAGATAGGGCAGATTTAGATTAAGACAGTTTATTATATACCACCTCATTAATAAAGCATTTCATGATCACAGTGTATCTGCAACATTGTCATGGAAATATGCTTAGTAATTGTTAACATATTTTGTTTCTGTGGTAAATTTGATAGAAATCTAGGTTTTAGCACTGAAAAAATAACAGTATTAATGTACTTCCATGTAACCCATTTTAATACTAGTATAAGCTGAACAAACTGGCCTAGTTAGATATGTTTCTTAATTTTAAAGAATGGCTTTAAGTAGCAGTCCCTTACTCCACTCTCCCCCCGCCCAATTAATTTGGAGGTAAACAATGTTACTCAACTTTAGAAGCTTAGTCATTTGCCAGTTATTTTTTAATTACTGTTGTAGGATTGGAAAACAACTCTATATCGTAGGAGTTAGGGATTAGAAGTCTGAATTGTGGAATGTAATGTGTTGTAACTTGCTAAGTCAAAAATAACAAATGATGGAAGCTTTGTATTTGCTGAATTATAGAAGTCATTTTCAAGGCATAGGGAAGCAATAGACTCTAAATTCTGCATATGAGATAAACGAGTCACTTTTTGCGTAAAAAAAAAAAAAAGACAAAAATTTAAACAAATTAGACCCAGATGAGGATAGGAGAGGGTAGGGGGAGAAGATATTGCCTCATAGTAAGTTGAAGTTCAGTGGCACAACATCACATTTAATTGAAAGGGTAACTTATAAAAAATATGAATACTTTCAAGTGCTTTTGTTAACATTGATTTAGTCTTGTTAAAGTTGGAATTTTATGTTGTTACAGTTCTTTATGGATACTTCACGCTTTAGGATAGACATTCTGAAAAAGTCAGTTTTAAAGTGATAATTAGCAAGTTGGAGCTTCCTGGCTCCCTTAGAAGTTTTAACTTTTCATTGGGATGTCTAGGGTGTGTGGCTCCATTTATAAGAGTTGGAGATTTAACCTTCTACTGTTACCTGGATTGGTTTGGGTAGGCTATTCGATGTAATTAAGATGCTCTCACATTGATAGCATCCGACAGAGCCACCTCTGAGACTTAGGTCTAACCATCGTAATCCAACACCTTGGTTTAACAAGGCATAGGAAAGCGGTAGACTCTCAATTCCAAATATGAGATAAATGAGTCCTTCGGCCCAACACCAGACAGAATAGCCTGCTACCATTTCTGTCTTAGACCTGCATCCTTCTCTTCTGGCCCAGTATTACAGTGTTATCAAGGCCAAGGTAAGGACCATTTGTAAAGTGGCCAGGTGTTTTTTGTTTGGGTTTTAATCAGACATTGAGAACGTCTAATTAAATTGGAAATACTGTACATATCCTGGAAAACCCTGGTATAGTGGTTTAAGTGCTACGGCTGCTAACCAAAAGGTCAGCAGTTCAAATTCACCAGGCGCTTCTTGGAAACTATGGGCCGGTTCTACTCTGTCCTCTAGGGTCGCTATGAGTTGGAATCGACTCAACAGCAGTGGTGGGTACATATTCTGAAAAGAGAAGAAACAGTTTAAGTACTGATATTTTCAAAACTTCTAATAAAAGAATCTCTAGTTTTGCTATTTTGTGAAATAAGACTCAATCATTTTAAATGATAAGTTTAAAAGTTTATCATTTTTTAAAAAGAAATCCGAGAATCCCACCCCCTTTACAGTTTTGCAAACCGAAATTTTGAGCCGTTCTCTCTGAAGCTATGAAAATCAGTCTAGATTTCTCCATCCTGTCCACTGTCTTTAAAGTGAAGGGAAATACGTGAACTCTCGATTACAGTAGAAGCAAAGTTTAGTTTTTACAGACAGTTTGGCTTAGAACGAATGGAGAGGATTTGAGATTTTTGCGTTAAATAGGAAACAATTGAGATAAAATCAAAGAATTAAGAAGCAGTAATAAAATCCAATTTCAGCTTTCTACTGTGCCCAAGATATTTTAGAATAGTAGTTTCCAAGTTGAGCTGCTGTGGAATACATGAAAATGGTTCTGAGTGTTGATGAATTTCCACAATATGCATATAAAATTTGGTGATGGTATTTTTCTAGGGAGAACATTCGTATTTGTCGTCAGCTTCTCAAAGCCATTGTAACGGGCCAGGGCAGGGCAGAAAGCTGAGGGTTGTGATCTACTGTCCTAGAAATTTCACAATGAGTCATTTTGGTTTTATCTTACTATAAACCGAAAATCCAAACCCATTGCTGTCGAGTCAATTCCGGCTCATAGCGACCCTATCGGACAGAGTAGAACTGCCCCATAGGATTTCCAAAGCTGTAGTCATTATGGAAGCAGACTGCCACATCTTTCTCCTGCAGAACGCCTGGTGGATTTGAACTGCTGACCTTTTGGTTAACAGCCAAGCTCCTAACCACTGCGCCACCAGAGCTCCTTGTCTCAGTATGACAGTTATTAAATAGACTTAATAGTAGGAGGCAAGGAGCCTTGGTGGCGCAGTGGTTAAGCACTTGGCTACTAACTGAAAGGTCAGTGGTTCGAACCTACCAGCCACTCTTCAGGAGAAAGATGCAGCAGTCTGCGTCTGTAGAGATTACAGCCTTGGAAACCCTATGGGGGCAGTTCTGCTCTGTCCTGTAGTGTTCCTGTTAGTTGGAATCAACTTGATGGCAGTGGGTTTTGTTTTAAGTAGGAGGAAAACTGAAAAAGGATGTAAGCAGCCTGGGAAGAGAGTGAGAACTAACTACAAAAGGAATCGTGAAAACTTAAGTGCCTAGTTGTCTAAAGAGTTAGTGTTTACTTTTAGTGATATTTAGTTTTATATTTGATACTCAGTTTGATATTTAAATTTTTTTGGTTAGTACCATTAACTTAGACCCCATTTTCTTATAAAATGACAAAATAATAAAAGCAAAAGGTCTTATGTATCTAATGTTTAGGAAGCATGTGCTTTGTAATTAGCAACAATGTTAAAGTTAATATGGGGTAGCTTACATTTTGTAAACAAAGGGTAAAAAGCCATGCTTAAAGGTTCGTGAATTTGTGAATAGGATTAAATATAAACCAACACTTAGTATTTTATTAAAAATGGACTGGGTTTTAGTTTTATATTTTGCCTTCTACTATATCGACTCGACAGCAGTGGGGTTTTTTGTTTTGTTTTGTTTTATATCATAGTATTTAGTAGTAGTAATGGTAAAAATTCCTGGGTGGGGCAAATGGCTCATCTACTAGCCAAAAGGTTGGCAGTTCAAACCTGCTCAGAGGCATCTTGGAAGACAGGCCTGGCAATCTGTTTCTGAGGGTCACAGCCTTGAAAACCTGTGGAGCAATTCTACTTTACACACATGGGGTTGCCAGGAGTCAATTGATTTGATGGCAACTAACAACAGCAGCAGTGATGAAGTAACATATAGAAGCCGTACATATAAGATCCTGTTTTTAAGTGATTATCAGTAATGGCAAGAGTTTAGTTTGTATATATAAAGGTATAGATTCTGGCTACATTTGTGACTCAATTTTCCAGAAAAGTTAAGGGCATTTAATTATTAACAGAAGTTGGTTAAAACAGTAATTTCACTGTATAAGATCACTATTATAAGAAGTTAAGAAATAGATTAAATTGAGAAGAAAACATTCGTTCGTGGTTATGAGGAGGGAAGGAGGGGGGGTGGGAGAGGGGTATTCACTAATTAGATAATAGATAAGAACTACTTTAGATGAAGGGAAAGACAGCACACAATACAGGGGAGGTCAGCACAATTGGACTAAACCAAAAGCAAAGAAGTTTCCTGAATAAACTGCTTCAAAGGCCAGCGTAGCAGGGGCAGAGGTCTGGGGACCATGGTTTCAGGGGACATCTAAGTCAATTGGCATAATAAAATCTATTAAGAAAACATTCCTCATCCCACTTTGAAGGGTGGCGTCTGGGGTCTTAAACGCTAGCAAGCAGCCATCTAAGATGCATCAATTGGTCTCAACCCGCCTAGATCAAAGGAGAACGAAGAACACCAAGGACACAAGGCAATTATGAGCCCAAGAGACAGAAGGGGCCACATGAACCAAAGACTACATCATCCTGAGACCAGAAAAACTAGATGGTGCCCGGCTACAACCCATGACTGCCCTGACAGGGAACACAACAGAGAATCCCTGAGGGAGTAGGAGATCGGTGGGATGCAGACCCCAAATTCTCATAAGGCCAGACTTAGTGGCCTGACTGAGACTAGAAGGACCCCAGTGGTCATGGCCCCCAGACCTTCTGTTGCCCCAGGACAGGAACCATTCCCAAGGCCAACTCTTCAGACATGGGTTGGACTGGACGATGGGTTGGAGAGGGATGCTGGTGAGGAGGGAGCTTCTTGGATCAGGTGGACACTTGAGACTGTGTTGGCAACTCCTGCCTGGAGGGGAGATAAGAGGGTGGAGGGGGTTAGACGCTGGCAAAATGGACAGGAAAAGAGAGAGTGGAGGGAGGGAGCGGGCTGTCTCATTAGGGGGAGAGTAATTGGAAGTGTGTAGCAAGGTGTATATGGGTTTTTGTGTGAGAGACTGACTGGATTTGTAAACTTTCACTTAAAGCACAATAAATATTATTTTTAAAAAAATCACTGGCAAAAAAAAAAACAACCCAGTAATTTCAAAGCAGAGGGTGGCATTTTAAAAGGAACGATAACGTGGAATGATGGTATAGTATTCTACTTCTTGGAAGAGAAGCCACAGGAAGAACTAGAATATATTCTTAAAAGTACACTTCTTAAAGTGTGACATAACTTTTCTATAAAAATAAATCTCAAATTATAGGAGAAATCAGTGAGAAAGCAATTAAGTAATTAAAATGTTTTAAACAGTTTGCTAGAACTGCTTTCACTTAGTTACTTGAAGTCTGTGTTTTCAGCACATTTATAAATTGTGACAGTCTTCAAAGACTGATTATAGGTAATGATTTTGTGCTATCACAGTATTTCAAACATAGTGGAAAGGGAACTTTGCACCTTTAAGTACGTGAAGTGAATTTCATTCACCAGCCCCACTGTAATGGATTAAAAATGAAAACAATTGTACTGAATAAATCTGCGTTGACAGATATGAGTTGTTGCATTGAGGAACAGGAATGTAATCAGTTCTTTAAAAGATAGAGCCCTTCCTCAGTTATTCACTGTAATGGCGGTTGTTTTTAAAGTGTATTAGCTTTGGATATGCGTTGTAACATAGGTTGCTGAACTTTGAGACATATTCTTAAAGCAAATTTCGGTTGACTTTCCCTAGGTGAAGCAAGTACTAGGTAGCTGAACAGAAAATAGGAAGTGGCTTTAGAGTGAACCCAGTGGCAGAGATAACCTGAGATTTAAAATGTGTTGTGGATGATTTAATATAGGTTCAAATCTTTTTGTATATTGGGATGAATTGTTCTGATAATTTGGAATCACAAATAGCAGTTGTGTTTTCTCTGAGAAAATGTACCTTGGCTTTGTGGACTTTAAGAAGCCGCTCAGCCCCCTGGAATGCACCTACTCTCTTTGTGTGTTAAATAGTAGTAACGCACTTCTTCCTTAAAGTATAGCTCTAAGGAGTAAGGTAGTGTTTGTAGAAACGCCATACAAGTGTATTTAATTATTTGCAAACACTAATTGAACGTTTAGAACGGCCTTGTTTATTTGTTGGTGCTCAAAATTACTTATTTCATATACTCCTTTGTATTTGGGGTGTTTTCTATTCTTGAAGAGCTGCCGGATATAGTTGTGGAAAATGGTGTCTTTAAGTTTAGGCAATTATTAATTGGGAAAAGCATCAAACTAGGAGTTAGTAGACCTAAGTCCTAATCCATCTTCTGACACTGTGTGTGTGTGTGCGCATGTGTGCGTGTATGTGCACCCACATCCAGGTTTTCTTAACCGTAAAATGAAGAGGCTGTTGTTGGGTGCTTTTGAGTCTATTTCTACTCATGGTGACTCCATGTGACAGTAGAACTGTTCCATAGGGTTTTCCAGGCTATAATCTTTACAGGAGTAGACTGCCACATTTTTCTCTTGTGGAGAGGCTGTTGGGTTCAAACCACCAACCTTTCAGTTAGCAGCTGTGCGCTTAACCGTTGTGCTACCAAAACCAAAAAGAAAAACTAAGCCTGTTGGCACCGAGTCCATTCCAACTCATAGCAACCCTGTAGGTGAGAGTAGAACTGCCCCATGGGGTTTCCACAAGCAGCTGGTGTATTCGAAGTGCTGACCTTTTGATTAGCAGCCGAGTTCTTAACCACTGCATCACCAGGGTTCCTTAAAATGAAGAGATAGGCCTAAGTTTATTTCCCTACTGTAATGAGTATATTGTGTTACCAGTATGTTTAAATACTGTTTCCAAATGTATTTCATGTTTCTGAGGCATTAAATCTTGAATTAGTGAATGACTCGGTTTGCGTATTATGCAAACATAGTTTATGCAGAAGTAAGAGTGCCTGGATAATTTGCAGTTTAGTCCTGCAAGGCTCAAAATGGGCCAAATTCTAGAGAACTTAAGGCTATGAGATGGGTGTAGTAGTCAGAGAACGCTTTTATTATTATGAGAATTTGAGATTAGAGCCAAAATTGTGTAGTAATGGTTACAAATATGTATAGAGGCCAAAGGTAGAACAGAACATGTAAAGTCTGAAGTAAGAATTCAGTCATCGTTCAGATAACCAAGTAGAGATTTTTGATAGGGGTACATCATACAAAGACTGGGAAATATAGATAAATCAGTTTTTTTCATTTTTACAGGAAATATTTGTACATTTGCTGTGAGCCAGGGATTGTTAGAGGTGCTGTGGATACAGCAGTAAACAAGACAGAGTTCTTTTTTTCATGGATCTTACCTTCTAGAATGTAGGCACTGGGAGGGTAGGAGTTTTTGTCTGCTTTGTTCACTCATGTGTCTTCAGCACCTGAAGTAGTTCCTGGCACCTAGTAGGTATTTGGTATTTGTTTAGTTGAATGACTGGATTCTAAAGGGAGGAGACAGGAAAATAAAATGAATAAAATTAATAACATGACTTTTATGGGGCAGTGGAACAAGGTAAGAGTATTTCAAGTGGAAGGAGGAGGATAGAGTTTTCTTTGGATAGATGGTCAAGGAAGACCTCTCAGAGAAGAGAACATTTGACCTGAAACTTAAATGAAGGGCATGAGCGAGCCCTGTGAAGATCTGGGTAAAGAGTATTCCAGGCAGAGGAACCTACAGGTGCAGAGGGCTGGAGGTACTAACAGAAACAAGGCCAGTATGACTAGAACAAAGCGAACAAGGGATTGAGTTGTACGAGATGAGGACTCAAAAGGTAGTCAGGAGATCCAGGTCATTGAAATGAAGTAAACCATTGGAGAGTTTCAGGCAAGGGAGTTACATGATGTGACTTAGATTTTTTCAGAATTATTTTGGCTACCATGTGGAGAATGGGTTGTATGGAGCAGGAGTGAGAGGTGAATGGTGTCTTTAACTAGAGTGGTTGATAGTAGAGACGGAGAGAAATGGATGGATTTGAGGTACATTTTGAATGTAGCACCAACGGAACTTGCTAATGGTTTAAATGTACTGGATAGGGGGAAAACATCAAGGATAAGCCCCGGTTTTTAGCTTGAACAGTTGGATAGACAGTTGTTTGGGCCATTTACTGGAGTAGAGAAAATTGGGGGGGGGGGAATGGAAAGGTTGGACTGACTCAGTTCAAAATGCCTCTTCTTCAGATTTAATTGGGTATGTGATGAAAATGTATCACTGGAACTAATGGGCTCGTACCATAAAACTGGATGGCTATGGCATGTAGGTGGTATTTAAAGCTGTGTCCTGGGGCTCAGGGAGAGGAGGAGCTATTAGGTTGGGAAGGAGAGGGAGGGAAATTGCTTAACCATGTGCACTGAGAAGACGAGTTGAGTAAGGAAAAATGACTTTAATTTGGTTAGATATTGATTAGATATATGCCATTGGCCTGTTTCGGTATAGTAATGGCAAGGAAAGTCCAGTTGCAGTAGAAAAAATAATGAATGATGTAAAACGGAGACATAACAAGTATAGAAACTCTTTGGAGTAGCTCTGCCATGAAAGGAAGAAGAAAAAACGGCAGTAGCTTGAGGGGGCTATGGGATCAACAAATAATTTCTTTTAAAAATGAGAATTGGTGAATTTCAGCAGATAAACAGATGAGGGAAATAAACAAAAGTGAGCCCTATGATAGCCCTAGTTTACTGCCTAGAGAGAGTTTCCAGGCTGCAACACAGGAAGGGAGGAATCCCAAACAGACCCTGGCACCCTCATTCAGTTGAAGAGACTGAGCTAACAGTTTGGGGAGGCCAGAGTGGTAGAGCTCAGGGCAGAGTACCAGAGCTCCAGAGAGGTCTCCTTGAGTCTCTAGCTGAACATCGATGTGAGAATGTATGTGAGAAACTACCAAGGCTGGTGAAGAAGCAACTGGAATGAAGTAGGAGAAACAGTTCTGGGACCTTACAAAGGACCAGGAATATTGTACCCCCACTAGCCAAGAATGGGGAGATATAGGGCTTCAGGTAGAGCTCTCAGAAAAGTTAATGCTTCAGTAGTGGGGCTAAAGACTGTTCTGGACTCACCTTAACAAAGATTAGAATCTAGCCTCAAAAGGATCAAACTAATTTTAGTTACTTAGATGTGTCTCAGAACAAAGCCCCAAAATACTTAAAGGAATACTAAAAGAACCGACAGTATAAAGCTCAAATGGTATTTAGCATCAAATCAAAAATTACCAGCATGCACAAAGAAGCTGGAAAATACGACCCATAACCTGTTGTTGTTAAGGTGCCATGGAGTCAGTTCCAGCTCATAGCAGCTCTGTAACAACAACAGAACACCACCCGGGCCTGTGCCATCCTCACAATCTTTGCTGTTTGAGCCTGTAACGGGGTGGGGGGTGGGGGGATCAACAGAAGCAGACCTAGAAATTACCCAGGTAATAGCTGTTTTAACATTTTTTTCTACTAATTCTATCATAAAAGTTACTAGAGCTAGTATACTACTTAAAATAATATTGAAAAAGGATGAAATTGATGCAGGAAGAACAAATGATTTTTTAAATGCTAAGGCCTTAGCGGGAGAGGGAATGGGATCGTGAGCACAAGTGGGTAGTTTGGTTACTAATTAGAGCAAGAATACTTTTTCCATTTGAAAAGTAAGGAAGGATGAGAAAAGATGCAGGTCATTTGGTTGTATTGGTGATGGGAAGATGATGTAGTTTTATCCTATGATTCTATTTTCTTTATGAAGTGTGAGGTGAAGTCATCACCTGAGAATGAGGCGGGAGGGACCAACCTTCAGGAACGAAGGTATGTATGGGAAAGCTAACGTACTAGAGAAATGTATTAAGATTACTGGATTTGGTGAAGGTCCAGTGCTTGTGTTTATTTAAAATGAGACCAGGAGGCTCACTTGGGCAGTTGAATGCAGTAACATTAGTCAAGTTCAAGCACAAAGTAGGTAGATAGTATGGCTTATCTAGGAGGAGCTCTGGTGGTTAAGTGCTCAGCTGCTAACCGAAAGGTTGACCATTCAAACCAACCCAGTGGCTCTGAGGGAGAAAAATCTTATGATCTGCTTCACAAAGATTAAAGGCAAGAAATTCTATGGGGCAGTACTCCTCTGGTCGCATGGGGTCTCTGTGAGTTGGAATCACTCGACAGCACACAACATCATCACCATCTAGGGTTGAGGTTGTCCCAACAAATACAAAGGAAGAAGAGAGAAATGAGGAAATTAAAAATGCGAGGTATATTATTGTGTTAGATTTTGGAGGTGGCACACTTAGTGAAGGCAAGATCTGGGGTTTAACAGGAGTGGTGACTGAGATGGAATAGAGGAAAAGATCAGCGTGGGTGTGTATAGTCCGTATAGATATTGTCATTACTGACGTCAGAAGTGTAGTAGTGGGGAGGAAGTCAGTGAGCTCTGTGGCTGAGAGCAACTGAATGTGTATGACAGTTACAGGAAGAGTGATGGTAGGAACTTTCGAGAAGTTGTGTTTTTTGAAAGAACAACAAAGAAGAGACAGTATAGGACTGGCAGTGGCAAGCAAGGAGGGTGAACAGTGACCCCATGTATAAGTATGTGGGTATGGAAAGATAAACAGCTGCTCGAAATGGCTGCAGGTAGTACTGTTTCTGAAAGATACTGCTAGGCTTTATTTATGGCAAGATGGTGAAGGGAACATTGAAAGAAAGAATTTGAGAATATAGAGAAGGGCTTATGGATACATCTTTATTCCAGAGAACAAAATGTCAGGGTTTGGGGAGATGGGGAAAGGTAGAAGATTGGGTCAGATTAGGACATACTGAGAGCAGAATGGTGGTAAGAGCCAGGGTGATGCTGTTAAGCCTTGGACTCTGTTGGTAATGGATAGGAAGAGTGATGGGATTTATCCAGCTGATCTCAGATGAACGAACAGTTCAAAATCCCTTCCTCCTGGATATTTTGAATTACTCCATGGGTGCATTCCTGCAGCTAGTGATGGTGTGATAGCCTGAAGGAAGGGCAGCCCCTCCTAGATAGAGACTGGTGGCTAGATGAAGGCTAAGGAATATCTATCACTCCGCCTGCAAAGTTGTGTGAATATTTTTATAAAAAAAGATTTTTGTAAACTTTCATGACCCAGTAAATGGACCTCTTAAGGGTCATTATTGAATATCTGAGACCTCTCCCTCCTGCAGTGGTTCTCAACAGGAGCTGTACTGTGCCCCTACCCTGAGGACATTCTGGAAATTTTGGGGGTGCTTTTGATTGTCAGAAACCCTGGTGGTGTAGTGGTTACGTGCTACGGCTGCTGACCAAAGGATCGGCAGTTCCAATTTGCCAGGCGCTCCTTTGGAAACTCTGTGGGGCAGTTCTACTCTGTCCTATAGGGTTGCCATGAGTCGGAATCAACTCAATGGCACTGGGTTTGGTTTGGTTTTTTTGTTTTTTTGTTTTGTTTTGATTGTCACAACAACTGGAGGAGGCTACTGACATTTAATGAGAGGGGCCTAGAAATGATATAAATCTCACCATGCAAAAGATAATCTCGCAAAACAAAGAATTGTCCATGTGACTTTTGACTATCCCTTAGAATGTTCCTGTAGGTGAAAATTTCTAATAATCTGAGTCTAGGACTTAATTCAGCCTTACAAGTAAAGTATTTTTTGTAGTTTTGATTATACTAAGTTTCTCAGGAATGCAACTTCTGTATAAACTGTGGGGATATTGTACTTTATTTGGTGCAGAACTTTTTTTAGGAGCTGTTGACCATTTTGGGAATCAGTCCATCAAGCACCATTTGTGGTCCTGAGTTGACAGTACTACTCAGCTGTATCGTGTCTGCTTTCTTAGCTGTTGGATTCACAGTGATTCTCTACAGACATATGTGCATCTGTGATGACTTCATTCTGTCTTCATGGGTAGACAGACCCAAGCAGTTATACACTGAAATATCTGTGTCACAAATTGCTTTCCTTTTATTTCTTCTTTGTTCTACAGTTAAGTCTTTGGATTGATTATTTGAAAAATGTGCTTAACTATAATAGTGAAGGCATATGAAAAGAGGGAGCATTGGGTCTGATAGGGTTGAGAACAGCTACCTCTACTGGGTTCAAGACATGAGCTGTGAAGTTAGGTTTTAATTAAAGTTCTGGTTGTACCACTTACCCATGTCTCTTCACATGTGGTTAAGAATTAAATGAGATCCTGTGTAACGTGTAGGCAGCATCCTGCATTATATATAGTAAGTGCTCAGATCTTTCTTTATATTTTAGTTTCATTCTTAGTTCTTAAAACGCGTGTGTGTGCGTTTTAGGTAGCTTGAACAGTTTGCAACATATTTTCATCATAACAAGTAATTTTTTTATGGAGCGTGTCATGGATTGAATTGTATCCCCCCCAAACGCATGTCAGCTTGGCTAGGTCATGATTCCCAGTGTTGTGTGATTGTCCACTGTTTTGTCATCTGATGTGATTTTCCTGTGTGTTATAAATGCTATCTCCATGATGTTAATGAGATGGGATTAGCAGCAATTACATAGACTCAATCTACAAGATTAATCTACATTTTAAGCCAATCTCTTTGGAAACATAAGAGAGAGAAATGAGCAGAGAGACAGGGGGACCTCCTACTGCCAAGAAAGCCACACCAGGAGCAGAGCTCATCCTTTGGACCTGAGGTTTCTGCTGAGACGCTCCTAGACCAGGGGAAGATTGATGACAAAGACCTTCCACTGGAGCTGGCACCCTGAATCAGACTTGTAGGCTCCTAAACTGTGAGAGAATAAATTTTTCTTTGTTAAAACCTTCCGCTTCTTCTATTTCTGTTCTCGCAGCACTAGATGACTGAGACAGAGTTTGGTACTGGGAGTGAGGTGCTGCTCTAACAGGTACCTAAAATATGGAAACAGTTTTGAAACTGATGGATAGAGGATTCAGAAAGAGATGAGGAGAGCTGTTACACTGGAGATTGCGTAGACGGTGAGAAGTGGCAGAGAAGCGGCGGTGGCGGCAGCAGCAGAACCGAGGGACCAGCGCTCGATGGCACTGATGCCAGCCCACGGGGTGAGAGCGCTGAGTGCCTTCGCACAGGAGGCTTCCTGGCGGAGAGTGGGGTGCCTCCAGGTACTTACTGGTGGAGCTAGGCCTGCCAACCCGTGGAGCAAGAGAGCTGAGTGCCTTCTGGCCAAAGTTTACTGGCAGAGTAGGGTGCCTATAGGCATTTATTAGTGGAACTACAGAGCTTTGGAACACTTACTGAGTGTGGCAGACTTGGGCAGAGAGGCCAAGGAACACAGGAAGCAGAGCTGCCTCAGTCTCAAAGGTTATGGCCACTACGTCTGGGTTCTCAAAGGGTGGAGCCATGGCCTCGGGTGTTTCTAAGGGTGGAGTCACAACTCAGATGGACTAGGAGAATGGTGCGCCTAAAGCCGAGGGAGCAGAGTTGCTGTCCCAGTGGGCCTGGAGGGCAGAGCTGAAGCCCAGGGCCAAGGGGGCTTCCACTCAGAATCTGGAGAGTATGGCCAATACCTAGAGTCTGGAGGGCAGGGCTATTATGTAAATGGTCTCAGAGAACAGAGAATTACTTTCAAGTCTTGAGGGCTAATGTAACGTGTGCTGCCGATTTGTTTGGTGCCTGCTATGCCTTCTTTCCCTCCAATTTCTCCCGTTTGTAATGGAAATGTCTAGTTTGTGCCTGTTCCACCATTGTACTTTGGAAGCAGATAACTTGTATTCTGGGTTTCACAGATGAAGAGAAATTTTTTGGATTTTGGAGTTGAATTAGACTTTTGCTATTGCTCTGATATTATGGGGTCAATACTTTTTTACACATGAATTTCAGGGGGCCAAGGGTGAAATATCATGGATTGAATTGTGTCCCCCAAAAACATGTCATCTTGGCTAGGTCATGATTCCCAGTATTGTGTGATTGTCCACCAGTTTTGTCATCTGATGTGATTTTCCTATGTGTTGTAAATCCCATCTCGATGAAGTTAATGAGATGGGATTAGCAGCAATTACATAGACTCAATCTACAAGATTAATCTACAATTTAAGCCAACCTCTTGAGATACAAAAGAGAGAAGCAAGCAGGGAGACAGGGGGACCTCATACTACCAAGAAAGCCACACTGGGAGCGCAGCTCATCCTTTGGACCTGAGATTTTTGCGCTGAGAAGCTCCTAGACCAGGGGAGGATTGATGACAAGGACCTTGTCAGAGGGAGACAGAGAAAACCTTTCCCGGAGCCGGCACCCTGAATTTGGACTTCTAGCCTCCTAAACTGTGAGAGAATAAATTTTTCTTTGCTAAAACTATCCACTTGTGGTATTTCTGTTACAACAGCACTAGATGACAGAGTGTATCAATAATGGATATTGGGTTTCTTATATTTCCTGTTGTATTTATGATATACGATAATAAGCAAGGCATCAAAAAACGTGGCTTTACTTTAAGTAGACAAGGAAGTCAACTTGATCAAATTGTTAAATACATGTTTGGTTTCTCAGGGGATGCTTAAAAAAAGGCTGTATAAAACAGGTTTTTGAAGAATTTTTTAGCTTTAAAAAATGTTCTGCACTTTTTAACAGGTTCTGCACGTTTTAGTGATTTTTTTTTTTTTTTAATTCTCAAAGCTGCTCCTTAAATCAATGCATTCGAATCTAAGAATTCCTATAAAAAGGTTGTGATGCCCTCTTACTGAGAAAGATTTCTAATTGCTTCTCAATTGATCTCTCTGCTTCTAGCTTTCAGAGTTGGAGCCCCCTCAAATTTTTCAGGGTGATCTTTCTAAAATGTGAGTCCAATTGCTACTTTGACATCTAAAATCCTTAAATTGCTTCTTTTTCTGATAGAATAAAATACAAAAATCCCTTAATGGGTGTACCAGACCCTTGCATAATCTGGCCTGTGTCTCCATTTCCAATCTTTTTTCTTTCCCCTCTGCAAAACCCATATTACTTATTTTTTGCTGCATAATAACAAATAACCCCAAAATTTAGCAGCCTAAAACAACAAACAGTAATTATCTCACACAATTTCTTAGTGGTAGCAGCTTAGCTGGATGCCACTGGCTCAGGGTCTTTCATGAAGTTGCAGTAAAACTTTTCTGGGGCTGCAGTCTTTTCAAGGCTTGACTGGGTCTAGAGAATCCACTTCAAAGTTTGCTCACATGGTCGTTAGCAAACCTCAGTTCTTCATTGGCTGTTGGCTGAGGACCTCTGTTCCTCATCATGTGGGTTTCTCCATTGACTATCTTTGTGTTCTCACAACATGGCAGTTGGCTTCCCCCAGAGCAAGTGATCTGAAAGATTACGAACAAGAGAACACTCAAGATGACAGCCACAGTCTTGTATGACCTAATTTCAGAAATAACATACCATCACTTCTGACATGTGCTATTTTGGCCACCTGGGTCAACCCTGGTAAAATATAGGAGGGGACTATATAAGGGTGTAAATATCAAAAGGCAGAGATCATTGAGGACTGGCTACTACAGTTTTCCTGGCCTGCATATCCTTCCCACGTGCAAAATATACTCACCCCTCCCAAGTCCTGCAAGAATCTTATCCCTTTTGAGTATGAATTCAGAGTCCGGTATCTCACCTAAATCAGATCCAGGTACATTGAGGCTTCTCGGATGTAGTTCCTTAAGTACAGTTTTTCAAGTACAATTCTTCTTGACCTGTAAAACTGGAGAGACATGATCTGCCTCTCCACACACGCAACATACAATATGTCAGGCATAGAATAACTGCAATAAGATATTCCTCTTCAAAAGGGGGTGGGGAATGGCAGGCACAAAGGGAGTCTTTGTCCACAGCAATTCTGAAACCCAGTCAGGTAATGTTGAAAGTTCCCTCTTTTGGTCTTGATTCCTGGGCATAATTCACCAGAGACTCTCGACTCGGCCCTGTAGGCGTTTGGTTCTGTTCTGTGATTCACTCTTTTCATGAAAGGTAGCTGATGTCTGCAGCTGAGTAGTTTTCTTAGCTTGCTTCCTGCCAGACGTTGGGGGGGGGGGGGATCTGAAGGCATAATTTAATGTTGTCTCTGTCCCTTTAGTTCAAGCTGGCAGTGTTTCTACATATATAATTCTTTTAAGAACTTTGTGGGTGTTTTGTGCATTTTTTTGAGTCCACTGTATTAGTCAGAAGCCATACCCACAAGTCTCTTTGAGATAAGCCTTTTACTACTTTGAACTTCTGCTAAGAAACAAACAGCCTTAAGCTTCCTAAGAGCCCTTTTGAGAGGATCCATGAAATGCATCCATCTTTCTAGTAAGCCTTTTGTCTGACTGACAGAATACTCTGAGGCACCATCTTTGATCTTTCTGAGGTCTTAAAAGACTTTATAGTAACTCCCTCAGCTTAGTTTTTGGACCGCATTTTTCTAGCAGTGCCCTAGATTTGATCTTTGCTCAGAAGCCATTTCTAAATTTTAGCATCATTTGCTATCTGGAGAGGCTAAGAATTTTCAAACCACCAAGGTCTGGCTCATTTTTATGTACTTCATTTAGTTCATTTCTTCCTTTTTTTTTACTATATATATATATAACAAGAAGAAGTGAGGGGCACTTTGAGATCTCTGTTTGAAGATCTCCTTAGCTAAACCACCCAGTTCATTAGGTAAATTTTCAATGAAGGTAACAGTGTTTTTAAACTTCTCGCCCCTTCAAATAACCAGAAAACCCCTCCCTGCAGTTTCTGATAACATTTAGCTCACTTTCCTGCCCTCACCTGTAGCCTCATCAAACACCATGACGCTTTTATTAACAGCTTCTTCAAGGCATGTTAGATTTTGGCTCATACTCTGTTAAAAGCCCATGATCTGGTTCCAGAACCATCCCAACATTTTAGGCTTTTGTTATGGCAGTGGGAACTCTCCGTAGCAACATATATTTTAGTTACCTAGGGCTGTGTAACTATATCCAAAATTTAGCAGCTTAGAACAGTGAAGATCTCACGGTTTCTGAGGATCAGGAACTGTGAACAGCTTTACTGAGTGGTTCTGGCTTCAGGTTTGCAGAAAAGGTATTGTTGAGTGTTGCAGTCATCTCGGCTGGAGTTCCAATCTCACTCTCCTTGTTGGCCTAAGTCCTTCATTCCGTATCACATTAGCCTCTCCATCGACTACCTGAGTGTCCTAACAAGGGATCCAAGAATAAAAGCACACACAAGCGAGTCAAAAAGAGTGCCCAAGACAGAAGTGCAGTCTCATATAACCTAATCTTGGAAATGACATACCATCACATCTGCCATATGCTGTTAGTTACACAAACCAAGCCTGGTACAGTGTGAGAAGGGATTACCCGTTGGTGTAAATATCAAGAGGCAGGGATCACCAGGGGCCGTCCTGGAGGCTGGCTGCCACAGGCCCTCTCCCCAGTGAACTGAACTACTTATTGTATTTAATATTCTCATGAATCATGCCGCTTCACACCCCTGCCTTTGCTTATACTGCCACCTCTTTATCCCAGAAGTCTTTGTCTTCCCCAGGCCCATTAAACAAACCCATTTTCTGTCAGCTCTTATATAACCTTTCTTGGCTTACCCTTCCCAAACTCTGTTACAGCGCCTGAACTTTTAGAACTAAAACAATTTATATGATTGTTTTCTTTACTACACCACAAGCCCTTTGAAAGCAAAAACAGTGCTGTCCTGTATCTTAAAGACATAATATTCTTCTGTCACAAGTGTTTCTTGAACTAATGTTTAAATAGTTGTGAAAAAATCTAGGCACTTGATTATTTCTTTTGTAAAATGGTAATCAGATACCTGTTTTGTGTTTTCTTGCCTTGGAGCTTTTGGAGTAAAGCTAATAAAGTAGCATTGAAGCTATGGTTTTTGTGCGTTTTTGTAAGATTGGGAACGGCATGAGATAGTCTAATGAAGTCCAAAATTTAAGCCAGAGTACAGTGCTAAGTAGAATGGAGTCCAGAAACACGTCTTTTCCTTCAGAGGGCTTCTGATTCATATGGTAAATAAAATACAGTAAGAGGTGGTCTTTTTAGGTCTTGGTTGTAAGGATCAGAAATACTTGTTTTTACTTTGAGTAGTTTATATGTTACCACTTTGAGTCTAATAAAATTATGTTAAGACAACTTTTACTATGAAGCTCCTGAAAGCCGTGTCATTTTTTTTTCATTTGAAGCAAATGTAAGTAAAATATATCCTGTAAAATTAAAGTCATTGATTCTAATTTAAAATTTTTACAAGTCATTTTCTCTGATTCGAAATCTTTTTTTTTTTTTTTTTGAAAACTAAGATTGTGGTTGCAATTACCTTGCTCTTTATTACTGCCTTGAAGTTTCTTTTTAATCTACGATAGTGGCATCTTGATACCATATGTGAGAATTCTTTATGACTTTTTCCTCTCGTGGATTCTTCCTTTGTAATGGAACTCTAGTGAAATAAAATTGCAGTCTTTTTTTTTTTCTTCTGTATACCAGGAAGTATTGTAGAATCAACTTCCATAAAAATGTATTGCTTGATTCCTTTGTATTTTATTTTTCTATATGCAGTTTATAAACATCTGTTGAGTTTTATTTCATCATTTGTCTCATCTTTTTTGCTCTAGTTTTATAAAATGTACATGACTTCAGAAATGCCTTCTAACTATTGTAGTGATGGAACAAACATTTTTGCTCTGTTCGTCTTTGTTTTGTGTTGAAGATGGGACAGAATAAAGAAATATATGCTCGGAAATATACAGGATTAACAATTTTTCCTGGTCTTTATTTTGTTAGGAGTGGAATTTTTCATATAAAATTTCTTAATTGACCCTTAATTCTGCTTCATATCTAAAACACCTCTTAAGGATGCCTAATATTTTGTATGACTAGTATGAAATTAGGTAATAACTAACCCACCAGCTGCTCCTTGGGAGGAAGATGTAGCAGGCTGCTTCCATGAAGATTTACAGTCTTGGAAACCCTGTGGGGCAGTTTTACTCTGTCCTATAGGGTCCCTGTGAGTCGAAATCGACTCGATGGCGGTGGGTGGTGGTGGGTATTTTTGGGTCCAGCTACCTTAAATCCTTTCTGAAATAAATCTAAGTGTGAGTGAAGCATCTGGAACCTGTAAAGTTCGGATCCAGAAAGTTTTCATTAAGAGCTTACCTTATTGGTTAGGAGATAACAATAAAATCTAATGGTTTATCTACTAAATGAAATGCGTAGAACAAGATGACCACTGATTCCTAATATACGTGTGTCTTCTAAAAGGATTACTGGGGCGTAATGGAAAGGCATCTTTATGATATAAATTCTGAGTTTTTTGTTAGCCAAAACAAATCAGTGTTATGCTGACCTTTCAGTTTAGTGTGTTCAGGTTTACTATGAATCACAGTGGAAAAATAAAGAGAACTAGTACGAAAGTTTAGATAGGCTACTAAGAGTTAAAACATACCCTGAGTAGAAATGCCAGTGTTTAAATAGCATAGGCATTCTGTCATCAAGCCTTGCCAATATTATTTCCTAAATATTTCATTTGTTACTGTCTCCATTGTTACCTCCCTAATTCAAGGCACTACCATCTCTTCCTTAAATTTCAGTAGCTTCCTAATTAGTCTTCCCAAAACAAGTTGTAGTCTTCCCCAGTATTCTCGTTGTTGTGTGCCATCAAGTCGATTCTGACTCACAGTGACTCCATAGGACAGAGTAGAACAGCCACGTACGGTTTCCAAGGTGTGGCTTGTGGATTCGAACTGCTGATCTTTTGGTTAGCAGCCTGAGCTCTTAATCGCTTTGCCACCAGGACTCCCCAGTATTCTTACTGTAACCAAAATGATCGTTGGAAAACTTGAGATCTCATCATGTTACTCTCCTGCTTAAAAACCTGTAAAGACCTCCCACTGCTCTTCAGATGGCTTACATACCAGGCCTTACATAATCTGGCCCCTGTCTTTCAGTTCTGCAAAAGCTTCATGTTCTCTCTAGCTAGGGTCATTTTTCATGTTTATTCCTACATTTTGAAACATTATTCCCATACTGCTTGGTTTAGTAATCTCCCACTGATCCTTCAGATCTCAGCTTCGAGGTTACTTCCTTAGATATCACACCCCCCCCCCCCGCCCCGTGCCACCCCGACAGGTCTGTTACAGGCTCTCCTGATACCATATCTTTCATAGCAATTGCTTTTGTTAAATTCTGTTTCATTTATGTGGTTATTTTATTAACCTTTCCCACATGACTCCAAGCTCCAGGTACCTTTAGGATTGGAGTTTAATGCCTCAACTATTTTTTGAATAAATGACTGGGTTGACCTATTGTTTATTCATATGTGTCTAGTTCATTCTCAGAACTATGCTTAGGGATTAGAAGCATGGCTCCCAGTGTAATTTATAATTACATAAGGATAATGATGATTCCATCAGATTACCATGCGGTTACTGTGTGATTAGACAAGTCATTTGACCGCTAGACCTCATTATCGTTTGTAGAAGGGACTTGAACTAGCCGATTTATAAGTTTGCCTCTGACTTGAAAGTTCAGTGAGTTAACGGTTTCCCTCCATTTATTAGCCAGAATAGGCAAGGTTGTCCTGTAAATAGACGATTCCTAAGTTTTAGTGACTTTATAACAAAGATTTCTTTCTTTCTAATGCCGCGTTGTCCATTAGGTTGATTTGAAAGTTCCATTCTACATGCCTTCAGGCCAGGGTCTAGGCTGACAGCGGTCTCTATCCTGAACGTTGCTGGACTCTGTGGCGGAGGAGAGCGAACTCTGGAAAATCTTGTATCTTACATTAGCTGTTAATCTGCTCCGGCCCAGAACTTACATGTCACTTTGGCTCACAGCACATTGGCCAGAATAGGTGAGATGGCTCCGCCTAACTTGAAGGGCACCAGGAGGTGCAATCTTACTGTATAACCAGAAGGCAGAGAGGAAGAATATTTGGCAAACAGCGCAGTGACAGATCTGCCCTTCCAGTTAACCAAAGGTTTGGATCGCTTTCCTACTTGAAAGCAAAATATACTCATATCCTCTGCAGTGAAGCCAGCCCCAAAGCTTCATCTAATTACAGCATCAAGCTTGAAGCCTTAGGATTTCCAGGTAATGCACATTAGTCTCAACATCAGGTATGGATGTGGTTCCTCTTGAATGAAGTGAAAAAAATGGTAACTGCGCACACATCCAATATACAGTGGTAGAACAGGGATAGAATAACTACAATAAACGCTCCAATTTGTCTAGCAGAAGACTGAGAGAATTGCAGCAGTCCTTGATCCATAACAATTCAAAAATCTTGATGGGCTGACTTTACAAGTGCCCTTTTGCCTGGACATGGGAAAAAATGATTAGGCACTGAGTGTCCTCCACTGGAGGGGCTCACAGTCCATTGTTTTTGTAGCACTTCATATTGATATCTGGGAGATTCTTCCTTTTCCACCATCTTATTTAGCCATATCTAAAGTAGGCATTGGAAAATATGCCCCCTTTGGAGGCTAAAGAAGGAGCCCTGGTGGCATAATGATTAAACTCTGCTGCTAACTGAAAGGTCGGTGGTTCAGACCCATAGTGGAAACCCACTAGCTGCAGCCCTCTGCTTCCATAAAGATTATGGCCTTGGAAACCCTATGGGCAATTCTCCTCTGTCCTATAGGGTTGCAGTGAGTCAAAATCAACTCAGCGGCAGTGGGTTTGGGGGCTAAAGAGCTTTACAGCTTGCTTCCTGCCTGTAGGATAGAGACCTACGGGTTCTTTTAATCAGGCAGATTTCTAATCTGGCTCTTGAGTTTTGTTTGTTGGCAGCACGACTTTATAGGCTTCTAATGTGTTTATTTCCATTCAGCTCAGTGTGCCAATAGCCTGTTCTCAGAGTCCTTTTACCAGATGTCTGTTTCCTAAATGCCGAAACTTACTGGAGGAAGAGCTAAATCCTTAGTCTTTTTTTTTTTTTTTTTCCTCTGAGCATTTTTGTTCAACCGAAAGCATTTACTGGGTGTCAGAATTTTAATTGGTTCTCTGCTCTGGGGCTCTTTAATCCATTCACATGTTTTCACAGTGAGTATGCTGGTCATACCCATGATTTGAACCCTCCTTCTAGGCTTATTCATCTTCCTTAATTTATAGAAACATTAGAGGGAAAAGTAGCATTTTCTTTCCTTTACCAAAAAGGAAACTTAACACTCACAGAGGTTAAATTGATTTTATTACAAAAAGCTAAGTGTATGCCAGGCATGGTGCTAAGAGGTTTACATCCTTTTTTTTTTTTTTTTAATCTCATTTTATCCTTTACCTGATTTTACTAATATGGAAACAGGTTTAGACAAGTTAAGTCACAATTACTAAATGGCAGAATTGAGATTCCAATCATGATTTCTGACATCAATGTATGTGCTGTTAAATAGTATATCTTAATATATCAAAGTCAATACCTACTTTATCAAAAGGAATATAGTGTATATCTTCCTACTGATAAAGCATATTCTATTAAAGTCCGAAACTTTGCATCCACCATACACTTTACAGTGAATCAGTAAAGAATTTGACACCAAGTAGTATTAAATAATTTTGAAATTATGAAATATGGTTTATTTTCATCTACCACTGTTAACTACTTTAAAAATAGGTAGGGTAAGTTTTGAATAAATTAGGGAAACAGATAAATAATTAAGCAACAAAATATTGTGCCTGTCAGATCTCTATTTCTTAACCACTACAGAGGGAAGATAGACAACTTCTGTGTCAAATATCAGAAATTGTATATTGTTTTATAATTTTGGTGAAAGCAAGGGACTTCATGTTAAGAAAAGGGAGAAGATTCTGTAAGATTTTTTTAGTTGTCTGAAGTGAATAATAACTACAGTGTATGAGCTATCCTTAATATACGAGTCATGTTGTAGTGTTTTCCATGGTTATCTTAAACATACACAAAATTTTAGCACTCATACAAACCCTCAAGGTTTGTATTTCAGATGGATAAAACAATATGCAATTAAAACAGTGTACCAACAAGAAAGCCCTGATTGCTGCATTGACCAGCAGGAAAACACAATAGCTACATCTGTTATTTTCCATGGAAGAACAGGGCATGGTCAGATGTCTAATTTGAGACTTTGTTTCAGTCTGTTCAGGTCATCACCATAGGTCCTGTATCTCTTGGGGAATGAAGTAATTTAGTATTCTCTGTCTTTAAGGAAGATACATAATAGTCACTAACTAAATTAAGGACTTCTGGGGCTAAGCCAGTCCCTTTAAAAGTCTGTTCCCTTCTTAAAGGAAAACTCTTATTTCTGATTATGTTCTGGGAAAAGAAAGCTTATATTATTTTGTTTCTCCTGTGGTAAATAACCATGTGAGAGATATAAGCAAAGTGTTATAAATTCAGGGGAATGAGTAAAAAATGGTTAATGTTTTTCTATTTTTATATACATTCCACAAGATAACACTAAACAAAAAACCCGTTGCTGTTGAATTGATTCTGACTGACAGCGAGCCAGTAGGACAAAGTAGGACTGCCCCATAGGGTTTCGAAGGCCGTAAATGTTTACAGAGGCATGCTGCCACATCTTCCTCCTTCAGAGCGGCCGGTGGGTTCAAACTACTGACCTTTCGGTTAGCAGCTGAGCACTTTAGCCATTGTGCAACCAGGGCTCCTAAAACAATACTAACTATGGGTTCAAACTACTGACCTTTCGGTTAGCAGCTGAGCACTTTAGCCATTGTGCAACCAGGGCTCCTAAAACAATACTAACTATAGAAAAAAGTACGTTACCTTTTATTGTAAACCTGTGTACATGTGGTGGCGTAGTGCTTAAGAGCTACATCTGCTAACCGAAAGGTCGGCAGTTTGAATCCGTCAGGCAGTGCTTGGAAACTCTGGGGGGCTGTTCTACTCTGTCCTGTAGGGTCGTTATGAGCCAGAATCGACTTGATGGCAGCGGGTTTTCCAGGTTTATGTACAGGAGGGATGATGACATTAGCGGCTACACAGAGAGCATACGTACCTGGCCTTGGCTCTCTCATGACTTATCTTCCTCGTTCCATTCTTCATGTAGAGAATGCCAGGGCGTTACTGGCAGTTGAGCCTTAGGAGCTCTAACCTGTTAGAAATGCTGTAAAGCAAATCATCTAGGTGAAGTTAGGAAATCTGCTGGTCAAATTAATCTAACCATTCTGGGCCCCAGTTTTCTCATTTTTTAATAGTACTTTATAAAATACTGTAGATGCCTTTATAGTATTGGCATGAAGATTAGATACAGTTGTATCTTGGCATTAACCAGGCAGCTAGGCTTTATGTAGTAGAAGTACTCTAAAAAGAATCCTGTAGGTGAAGTCAGGAAATCTGGTAGTTCTCTATATTGACTGGCTGCTTCCCAGTGGTCTTGTAGCCATGGTGCCACTGCTCATCTCTTCAGCTGTTTAAGATCCTTTCTGCTTCTCTCTTAGTATTCTGAGTCTTCCGCTGTGTACCAACCAGATCTCAACCGTAGATGGGGAAAGCAAAAGAAGACAAAAAGGAGGAATTAAGCTACAGTAGAAAGACTGTGGGGTTCTGGAGTCAGACCTCAATCCAAATCCTACTTCCGCCACTCCGGGAAAGTGATTTAATCTTACGGAGCTGCACTTTCCCTGTAGAATGGGCATCTGATGTATCATGAGAGTGAGGACTGAGTACCTAGTACAGGCTGTGAGCATTGTGATGAAAATTGTGCTCGGTAAACAACTTCTCTGTCATTTTCCACGTGTAAACAGTAGAGCGGACTTCATCTCATCACAGCTAGACTGCTGAATCTCAAAAATTAGACAGAGTATGAATAGCTCTATCTGTATTAAGGTTGGCACACTTTTTCTGTAAACAGATTAGTAAATAATTTTGACTTTGCAGCCTGTATTGTTTCTGTCACAACTACTCAGTAATGCCATTGTAGGGCAAAAACAGCCATAGACAGTCTGTAAACAAATGAGGGTGATTATGTTCCAATAAAACTATTGCAAAAACAGGTGGTAGGCCATATTTGGCCCCCAGACTGTAGTTTGTCCACCTCAGATCTATATCATTATCTATAAAAGGGAGTTTTATCGTAAAAATACAGCTGTTGTAAAAAAAATAAACTTAGTGAGAAATACCTCAGTATGAGTTGAACAGTAAAAGGGATCACAAGATTACGTTTCCAAAAATTGATAGTTTGTTATTTTAGAACAGAATGGTGTTTGCATACCACAACTTAACATTAGAATTTTATTTTAATTTAATCACAGAACTCCTCACATAACAGCTGATAATATCCCTGGAACTACTTTTCAGAAAACAGTATTCTGAGACTATCTAGTTTTGTCCATATTCACTCTTACATATAAAGAAATTACAAGGGTCAGAGTCCTTCACTGACTTGGGCAATTATACATTTCCTTGACAGCAGTTCTGTAAGAAGTACTTGCATCTCCTCCTCTTACATCTAAAGAGTCTGCATCCTTTTTTTCTGTTTTTAATTTACTCTCACTTGTAGCTTAGGAAAAAAAAAAAACTTACTTGAAAATAATTTTAAACTTATACTTGCAAGAATAAGAGTAGTACACAGAATATCATATACTGTTTACCCAGATACACCTGTTATTAACATTTTGCCCCATTTGCTTTTTGTTTTCTTGCTTGTCACATATGGACACATGCATGTTTTTTTCTAAACCATTTGAGTGTAAGTTACATCCATCATGGCCTTTTGCCTCAATATTCCAATGGGTATTTCTTAAGCATGAGGATATTGTCTTACATAATCACAGTCCACTTGTAAACATTAGCAAATTTAACATTTGTAAATATCTACTGTTTGTATTCTATTTTTGTGGTTTGACCCAAAAATGACCCAGCACAAGATCGTATCTAAAATCAATTACTGCATTTAATTGCCATGCTTCTTTAGTCTCCTTTCATCATTTCTTTAGCCTTTATCTTTTACGATGTAGACATTTTTGAAAAATACAATACATGATCCCATTATGAGTTTGTCTGATGTCGCCTTGTGGTTGGAGTCAAGTTTTGCATTCCCGGCTAGAATATCACATGAAGAATATTGTGTCATTCTCAGGGCATCACATCTGGGGGCGCACATTCATCTGCCTCTCACTGGAGATGTTAATTTTAATTAGACCACCCAGTCAGCATGTGCTCCAGGATCTCCACAGTATAGTTACTGTTTTTCTCTCGCAACTAATAAACAGTCTGTATAGGGTCGCTATGAGTCAGAATCGACTGGATGGCAACGGGTTTGGTTCTTTATTTTTTGGTGGCATCTACATCCTTTTGAGAAGTCAGTGTAATGAAGGTGTTAAAGAGTACATGCTGTGTGAATGCGGCTAACTGAATAAACCTGGACAAGCTTACTGGCCTGTGAAATGGAGGTAATAGTTGCTACCTTCTAAGGTTGTTCTGAGCATTTAATGAAACAAATGTGAAGCTCGGGCCTTAAATGTAATGCTCAGTGCAAGTTAGCTATTATTTTAGTTCTGAGAAGATGAATAATGGGCATGTTAATAAAGCCTAAGGCCGTAACTCAGAACTGAAAAGGATTTCATGAAGTCCTTTCTTCCAGGTAGGTTAATATTTTATCCAAGATGAATGCCTTTTTTTAAAAAAGAAGCGTTCCTGAACTTGTTCTTAGTCTTTCTTTCTTCCTTCCCTGTCTTGCCATGTCCCTGCTGGCATGTATGAGGCTGGTATATTAGGGGAATGTGGAATTCTTCTCAGGAAATTTTTTCTGAGTTCTGACTTGCTCATTTTTCAGCTTCATGAAGATGTCAATTGAATCTTTATGAAAATACTTTTTTAAAATGACCTCTACTTGTTTTCTGTGTTACCATTGTGATAAATCAGTTGCCACTGAGTCAGCTTCGACTCATGGTGCCGCCGTGTGTGTCACAGTAAAACTTTGGTCCACAGGGTTTTCAGTGACTGGTTTTTCAGAAGGAGATCACCAGGCCTTTCTCCTGAGGTGCCTGTGGGGGGACTCGTCCTCCAACATTTCGATTTGCAGCCAAGCGCATTATCTGTTTGCACCATCCAGGGACCCTACCGTTGCGATAATGTTATATAAAGTCTAATCAGTCAGGATGTGAAGTAAAGTCTTTAAGCAAGTACTCTTACGGCATCAGTGAAAGTCCGTGCAGCCTAGCTTACTGTCTGTAGTAGTTGCATCCACCAGTAAGCTTCACCACTTTCTCCAGGTTTTAATTGCGCTTATTTTGATATAGTTGACCAATCCTAAGAAGGAAGAAAAACATCTAACTTTGAGACAGCACCTTCCTTGTTGATCTCAGTTCTCTCAGACTGGACCTTATCTTTTCTTTTCTCTAACTGTCTAGGGTCCCCAGTGGTTCTGTCCTTGACCATCTGATACTCTTACACTAGTTGTACTCCACCCTGGTTGTTCACATAATTATTTGAGAAGCTTTTAAAAAGTAAATTTCTTTTATCTCCTGAACCTGAATCTCCTGAAGTGAGAGGCTTAAAAACCAAAAAACAGAAGAAGTGTAAAAGTGTGATTCAGACTCAGCTATCGGATGCAATAGCAGGTACTGCAGTGGCATCGGGTGGGTCGTGTCATGCTGGGAGCCAGTGTTTTGGAGAGCCTTCTGCCTTCTACCTACACTCTCTGCTGTGCCATGTGGTTTCTGCTGACTTCACAACAGCTTCGCTCAGTCGAGTACAATTAATTGATTCTTTTCCCTTTACTTCCTAGATATCCACTCAAAGAAAAGACACAAAAAGACAATGCTTATGGGTCTAACTCAAACCGATTATTGCTTAAACCCAAATAGAGCATTTCTTCCTTTCCTCCTCTTAACCTTACCCTCTTCGTATCCCCGTACCCCCACGTAAGAAATACTGTTTCTCCCACTCTGTCAAAATTCTGATCTTAACAAATAGTGTCTCCATTTTCTTGATTGCCCTGTTCTCCTTTTCTCAAAAAATAAACTGTGGTAGCACCTGTTTCCTTTCCCTCTGACATACATAGTCTGTCAGTCCCAGGTTGTGCCTTTCCCACCCCACTCTCAACTGTGTAAATACCGTTGATGCTGATCTTCCTGAAGCATTGTTTTATGATATCCAGCTGGTAAACTTATGTGACCTAGTACCAGCTCTCAAGCTTATAGTCAAGGCTTTCCAGCCACCATATTTATTCAGCTCTGTAATCTCCAACCTTTCTCTGCCTTCTCAGGTTTGGCTCTTTTTTCCATATTCAACGTGCTTATTTCTGACTCTAAAATGGTGTTGCTCTTGTTAGTCTCATGCATAAATGTATAAAGGATATTTTAAACTACATACTTTTTCACATCGTCTCCCTTTTCTTTTTCTAAACATCTTATTTTCCTTCCTTGTTCCAATCCGACCCTAGCTTCTCCCAGAATCCCTCTCTATTTCAGCCCATAATTCTCTCTCCTGTTTTCTTTGACGATGCATAGTATAGCATAGCATAAACTCATTCATTCATTCAGCAAATAGTTTTTAATATCTTTTTTGTGTACGTGATATCCCGCCAGAACTATTGACACAGTGAAGATGCTGTTCCTGCTCTATAGTTGAGTGTTACAATACATTAAAAAGATAAGCTGACGCATCGGGGCAGGGGGTGAGCATTTGGGGAAGACTTCCTAAAAGAAGGATAGATAACCTCCTAGAATCGTAAAGAATGGGAAGGGGTGTAGAAGGACTTAGAAGCTGGGGAACATCACATATAGAAAGTTCCAAATACTCACTGTGGCTACAGTGTGAAATTCAGGGTAGAGAGTAGGAAGGTGTTGGGCTGGAAGAATTACCTAGAGCTAGATTGTTAAGGGCCACGTCTGCCATGCCAACAAGTTTGAATTTCATCATGAAGGCAATAGAGAGCCAAGGATTACGTACCAGAGTGGTATGATCAGACTTTTAGAACGACCTCTGGCAGTAACAGTAGAAGGGGATTGGAGAGTAATGTGATATGAGGTAAGACCAGTTCATGCCATATACCCAATGTGAAAAAACACTGAATTATTTCTAGATCTAAAAAGAATGAGGAATCTATAGGATCTGGTCTGGTACCTGATTTGGAAATAGAGGAGGAAGCTGGAGGGGACTGGAAAAAGCAAGACTTCTGGCTTGGGTTACTGGATAGGCGATGGTACAGTTCTTTAAAATAGTTAATACAGGAGAGGGAACATGTGTAGTGTTCACGGATGAGGAATGGTTGTTTTCTGAGCGATATCTGCAGAGCATATAGTAAGAGGTGTTTATATATGTATCTGGAGTTCAGCAGAGTTTTGGGCTAGAAATTAAGATTTAGAATCATGTCATCAGCCTACACATGGTAGTTGAAGTCATGATAGATGAAATTGCAAAGGTGAGTATATACAAGGGCTAAGGACTAAGCCTTGATACGTATAGCTTTTGTTTTACTGGAGTATATAAACACATTTAATTTTAGACAAGTTAGATGTTTAGTTTATTCAGTGCTGCTGCTTTAGGACGATTTACCACCAAAAACGAGAAAAAACATCGTTTGTGTTTTATTTGACTGCTTCAGTTAAAGTGACAGTTCGAAATAAGACCAGCTCTTAGAGATACAGTTAAAAAGGGGGTATAGAAATCATCAGCATAAAGATAACCAAAAATAAGAGCTCTGTGAGCCTTTTCTAAGTCTTAAGGGATACAAATAAGGGACATGAGAAGGCAAGGATCAAAACGAAACATTTTCTTGCCTAGAGCTGCTTTTGACTATACTACTTAGCAACTATACATTAAGCCTTCATTAGTTTGTCAGTAAGATAGAAAATTTGGAAATACTTCACTCTGAAGAGAAATAACAGGACTGGACTCTTTTAACAAGAACTTAGCAGAGAATTATTGTTTTACACTCTCAAAATAAAAGTAATAGTCTTACGACTTTTTACCATTTATTTCTTGTGAAAAATTATATCAAATTGCCATTTTTCTTGCTAAATATTACCTCTCTAGGGTCGCTATGAGTCCGAATTGATATGACAGCAACGGATTTAAGTTTTGGTATCCTTCCTGAACTATTTTTATCTAGTCACCTGAGTACTTTAAATAACAAAGCAATATGTGTACAAGCTTAAACTTTTTCCTTTGATTTTATGAAATTTAATCTTTGTTTTTTTAAGTCTTTTCCAAAGCATAGCAGTTTGTGGACCTTAAGCAACTGGTACAGTTCACTGATCATTTATTCACTTGATATGTATTGTGTACTCGCGAGTGTTAAACAGGATTTTAGACCCCGGGGTGAATCAAAGCAAAAAACAAATTGCGACCTTTGTGGATCTTATAGTTTGCTAAAAGGAGATAGACAATAATAAAACACTAGTAAATCATATAGCTTATAAAGTGGTAAGTACTGTAGTTGTTGGGTGCAATTGAGTCGGCTCAAGGGCCTCCGTGTACAACAGAACGAAACACTGCTTGGTCCTGCGCCATCCACACAATTGTTGTTAATGCTTGAGCTCATTGTTGCAACCACTGTGTCAGTCCGTCTCTTTGAGGGTCTTCCTTTTTTTTTTTTTTTGCTGACCCTCTGCTTTGCCAAGCATGGTGTCCTTCTCCAGGGACTGATCACTCCTGATAACGTGTCTGAAGTATGTGAGACGTAGTCTTGCCATCCTTGCTTCTGAGGAGCATTCTGGTTGTACTTCTTCCAAGACAGATTTGTTTGTTTTTTTGGCAGTCCATGGTATATTCAGTATTCTTTGCCAACACCCCAGTTCAAAGGCATCAATTCTTCAGTCTTCCTTATTCGTTGTCCAGCTTTTGCATGCATATGAGGCGATTGAAAATACCATGGCTTGGGTCAGGAGACTTAGTCTTCAAGGTGACATCTTTGGTTTTTAACACTTTAAAGAGGTCTTTTGCAGCAGATTTGCCCAATTTAATGCGTCTTTTGGTTTCTAGACTGCTGCTTACATGAGTATTGATTGTGGATCCAAGTAAAATGAAATCCTTGACAACTTCGATCTTTTCTCCATTTATCATGATGTTGTTTATTGGTCCACTGGTGAGGATTTTCATTTTCTTTATGTTAAGTTGTAATCCGTACTGAAGGCTGTGGTTTTGATCTTCATCAGTAAGTGCTTCAAGTCTTCCTTATTTTCCACCGCTATTCGTAAGGTTTTCACTGACTAATTCTTTTCAGAAATAGATCACCGTGTCCTTCTTCCTAGTTTTTCTTAGTCTGAAAGTTCAGGTGAAACCTGTCCGCCGTGGGTGACCCTGCTGGTATTCGAATACCAGTGGCTTAGCTTCCAGCACCAAAGCAACACGCAAGCCCCCACAGTACAACAGACTGACAGACGCCTGGGGGAAGAACTATAGAGAGAAATAAAACAGGGTATGGGAATTAGAGTATTCTGAAGTGAGGAGGAGAGGTTCAGTTTTTTCATGACAAAAAGAAAAAAAACCAAACCCAGTGCCATTGAGTCGATCCCGACTCATAGCAACCCTGTAGGACAGAGTAGAACTGCCCCATAGAGTTTCCGAGGAGCGCCTCGTGGATTTGAACTGCCGACCCTTTGGTTAGCAGCTGTAGCACTTAACCACTACGCCACCAGGGTTTCCTTTTTCATGACATTCTAAGAAAATTTTCAAATGTACAGCAAACTCAAAAATTTTACGGCGACCACCCATATACTCACCAGATGTATTCTACCATTAACATATTACGGTACTTATTTTATCACACTTCTTTCCATCTCTCTATTCATCAATTCATCTGATTCTTTTGATGCGTTTCCGAGTAAATTGCAGATATCAGTACATTTCTCCCTAAATATTCCAGTATGTGTATCATTAATTAGAGCTCAGTGTTTGCTGTTTTTCTTTTGAGATAAAATTCGTATACAATGAAATTCACCTTTATTAAGTATGTATTAACTTTATTTTTGATGAATTCGTATACTTGTGCAACCCAGCCACCCCATCAGATGATAGGGGAGCAGCGTGAAGGATGATGCTAACACCATCATCCCAGAAAATTCCTTCACGCTGCTCACCTATCAGTCCCTGCCCAGAGGCAGCTCCTGTTTTCACTTTTTTCCCACCATAGATTAGTTTGACCTGTTTTAAAACTTTACATAAATAGAGTCAACAAGTATGTATTCTTTTTGTCTAAAACCATTTTTACACAGCATAATGTTTTTGCAGTTATTTAGCTATGTTGTGTGAATAAGTAGTTTGTGCCTTTTAATTTTCAGTAGTAAACCCCTGTGCGCCTGTGCCGGTTTGTTCATCTGTTCCCCTTTTGATGGAGATTTGGGTGGTTTCTGGTTTTGGGCTGTTAATAATAAAGCTGTATAAACATTCTTATTCAGGTATTTTTATGGGGTTATGTTTTCATTCCTCTTAGGTAAATACTAAGAATGAAATTGCTGGGCCATATAGGATATGTATGTTTAGTTTTATAAGAATTTGCCAGACCTCAAAGCCACAAGTGTTAGTAAGGTTTGGAGAAATTGAAGCCCTTGTACGTTGCTGGTGGTTCAGCTGCTGGCAGAGCAGTTTAGCAACTCCTCAGAGTGTTAAACTTAGAAATACCACATGATCCAGCAATTCCATCCCTAGTTAAAATCCCCAAAACACACTGCTGTCAGGGTGGTTCCCATGCATACAACCCTACAGGACAGAACTGCCCCGTAGGCTTTCCAGGGAGCAGCTGGTGGGTTCGAACCGCTGACCTTTTGGTTAGCAACAAATGCTTAAACGAAAACGGGTACTCAGACACTAATGCCTGTGCGTGCATGTTCATCACAGCAGTATTCACAGTGGCCAAATAAACAGCCCAAATGTCCATCAACAGAAGGATGGATAAACAAATTGTGGTGTATGTATGTAGTGTATATATACACTGGATTATTATTCAGCATATTGTATTCTGTTTATATGAAATATCCAGAAGAGGTAAATCCATAGACAGGAATGCAGATTGGTGGTTGCCAGGCGCTGGAGGGGAGTGGGAAGTGACTGCTTTTAGTGTTTACTGGATTGCCTACTGAGGTGAGGAAACTGATTTGGAACTGGGTAGAGGTTATAGTTGCATTGTGAGTGTGCTAAATGCCAATGAGCTGTAAACTTTAAAATGGCTTCCCCTCAGTGTAAAAACAGAAAAAAGAATCAGTTAGACTTTTTTCTCATTAACGTTGTATGAGAATTCTAGTTATTCCCACAACCTCACCATTATTTGGTGTTGTCGGCCAGTCGTGGTGGCGCAGTGGTTAAAGTGCTCTGCTGCTAACCAAAAGAATAGCAGTTTGAACCCACCAGCAGCTCCGCAGGAGAAAGGTGTGGCAGTCTGCTTCCATAATGATTACAGCCTTGGAAACTCTCTGGGGGAGTTCTGCTCTGTCCTACGGGGCCGCTATGGGTCAGAATTGATGCTAAGGCAGTGGGTTTGGTAGGTATGTAGTAGGAGAGCTGGTAAGGAAAGGTCTGCCTGGGAAGGTGACTTCAGAATGAAGACTTAAAGGAGATAAGGGAGAAGCTGTTCCTTACAAGTTTGACAGAGAGCAAGCAATCTTGTACAACTAGAGCACAGTGTGTGGGAGGAGAATCGTAAATGATGCCAGAGAGGTAATGAGGAAAGGGGAATACAAATCGTGTTGGGCCTTGAAAGCAATAATAAGGGCTTTGACATTTATTCTGAGCAAGATGGGAATAGAAGGGTGGCATGATCTGGCTTTTGTTTTAAAAAGAGTATTCTGTGAAGAATAGACAAAGGTAGAAGCAGAGAAACCAGTTAGAAGGCTGTTATGATGAACCTGGTAAGATTTGGGTGTTTGGATGCAGAAAAACTAGGGAATACTTGCTGGAGCATTGTTCCTGAATAGGCATTAATAATTTAATTCTTAGAAATGCCATTGGAAAATAGGAAAGTGACCCTGCCCAGCCCTTTTGTTCAAGTAGCAGCAGAGTCTAGCATAAATAACCATAGTTTAAACTTCTTCAGTAGCTTTTTACAGAATTAGTTATCACTTATTTCCCCAGAAGGAATTTTAACCATTATTGCTGCCTTGTAAAACTGTTTTTAATTCAGAATCCAAAAGGCTATAAATGTGGTCTTAATTGTTGTTATGGCTAAATGTTAGGATCATTATTTGCTTAAAAATATAATGGATAAGTGAATATAATTTAATCTTTGTTTAGGGACATGGATATCATAAAATATTGTTCTAGATGCTGAGTAGGTTACAAAAATAATCTTATTTAGTCCTTGTCCTTAAAGTGATTTACAGTCCCAAATACTACAAGAGAATAATACATCTTTTGAACGAAAAGATACAAAGGTAAATTAGACGTGGTCTCTAATTTTCTGGAGTGCACAGTGGGGAGATCAAATGTAAACGAGTCATTACAGCACCACGTCCTAAGTATAGAATGTGGTACTGTAGAACACAATTCAGGAAGTCATTCTACTTAGGGGAAGCAGAAAAAACACAATTTTAAAGTAGGCTTTGAAGAACAAGTGGATATTTCCCATGATGGATGGGGGGAATGGAAATATCAATAGAGGTATCCATCTATGTGAGTAAAGTCATAGAACAAATTTAAAACCTATTCGTGTTCCTCGTTGGACAGGTGTTTATGACACTTTTACATACCGTTCCTTCAAATAGATTTTCTCTACAGAGAGCTAATGTCACTCTTGTTTAATCAATAAAAATGGTATTTTCTGACTTCTCAAATATTAGTGCTATGTCTTGTTTAGAGCCAGTTAACCCTTTTGCATTTATTACCAATGTTTTTAACAAAGAGAATGTAAAAATCAACCTGAAAAAGCAACAAAAAAATTTTATGGAGTAAGCAAAAGTAACAAGAGTAAAAGAAAAAGCATTTCCTTTTGGAGAGAAGAGGGGGAAAGATGGGTAAGAAAAAAAGTATATGTTATACAAATAATAAAAAGAGATAGGGTAGCTTTCTGAATTTGAGTGTCAGGTGATGAAGCTAAGATTCTGCTTGGGTATCCGCTTCTAAACCCTGTGCTTGTGCGTCACACTAGGCAGACGGAAGTGACAGAAGTGAATACTTGTGGAACGCAGCACTGTGAGACAGGGTTCCAGGAGCCGTGGAAGTGTGCCTCTGCACTTTCTAAAGATCATTCTTTAGGCTTTCCTGAGCCACCTCTTTTGTTCGTATGGTTGTGTATGGAAAACGTGTATATCTATAGTTAATATTTATAGTAAACAGAGGCTTTTTGTAAAGTTATTTGCTTAGTCATAAATTATAGTTCATCTGATTTCATTTGCTGTAAGATTGACTATTTAAGAATTCTTTAGATGATTTCATTTTATTTACTTTGTTCCCTGTAAGAACAGGCTGATTTGAGAATTTATACCTCTGTTATTTTATGGAAAATTTAATTGTTCTTGGTGTTAATAATGACTAACCCTGAAATTGCATCCAAGGAAATCTATATTCTTATGTATAATATAAGGAAGCTTTACCCACCCAGTGTCGTAAAGCTAGTAAGAGGTCTTCAAACATAGCTAGCTAGTCCCTGTTCTTAAAATAGTCTTCCATGTAACAACTATTCTTGCAGATTTTAGCTTAAATATCACTTCCTTCATTAGTGAGTGTTACAGTCCCTGAAATCTCTTTGCTATTTCCCGTAGCACATTGTACTTTTCCTTTATTGCACTTATCACACTTTCACTTCATTTTTAGGACTATTTTGTTAGTGTCTGCTCCCTCCCTCCCCCCATCGGACTGTAAAGCTCCACGGTGTCAGAGACCCTGTCTGTTTTATTTACCGTTGTGTTCCCAGTGCCAGGCACGTAGCTGGCACTCAGTAAAAGTGGACTAAAATAATTAATAAACAAACGTAAACCCAGATGTTCTGTACCACCATTTTCCAAACCGGGTTGCAAGAATTCTTCGTGAGCTATTTATAGATAGTCCCTGAAAAAGGGATTCTGTGGTCCTAGGCTTGGAATAGCCTTATCCTCCCTTGTGGAGAGCCACACTTTACATGAATATGCCCAGAAATAAGAAAACCTAAGCTTAGAACCCAGCAGGCTCTGTTCTTTATGTATTTGTTTTATTGAACTCTTTGTTGTTCTACCCATTGATAGCAATTTGAAATTAGGATTCCAGTGAACACAGTCTGGGAACGCTCATCACTACTTGATGCTGCAAGTGGATTTCTTCAAAATGTCATTAGTAGACCCTGTCTTCAGGGGACTTGTGAACACTTTTTATATAAGTGTAATTGACAGTTGCATCGTCTTAAGCATTAATTCAGAGCATTTAGTAAATTTTTATGGAATAGTTGACTCATTCTAATTTATTTCCTATGTAGCTCGGCTTTATCATTCTGTGTCTTCTTCCTACTCAAAGTAAAAACCTCGTTTTCACTTATTTAATGTTACTTCATGGAAATAGGTACATATAGTTTGGGATTTTAAAAATATTTTATACAAGTATAATGAATGTTTTACTCTTGAACTAAACTGACTTAAGTAGAAAAAGGTTTACTGAACCAAATAAATGATTGTCTTTTAGAAAATACTGTTTTAGCTAATTACTTAGTGAAATGTGCTGAATTTTTTGTTAAAAAATATAAGTACATTTTAGAAAAGAAAGTACAGAGAGAGTTTCAAAATTGTACCATCCAGAGTTTTAGTCTTGTTAACTTTTGGTGTATATACTTTGAAACTTCTATGTATAAGTATGCATACACAAATATATACATATTCATTCAACAAATATTTGAACACCATGCTTTGTGCCCAGCTCTGTTTTAGGGTAGGAATATAGCAGTGAACAAAATAGGAAAAAAAAAAAAATTCTGCCCTTGGATGCTTAGACTGTGGGTTAGGGGGGTAGGATGTAAGGAGGAGGCAATAATAAACTATACCCACCCGAACTATAGGGCATATCATATGGTGGTAAGTGCTATGAAGAAGTAAAGCAGGGAAGGGGTGAAGAAGTACAGGGAGAAAGATTGCTGTTCTAAAGTTATATATGTGTGTGTGTGTGTGTTTGACTTTTTTATGTAAACCAAACCAAAAATCCATTGCAATCAAGTCGATTCTGACTCACAGCAACCCTATAGGACAGAGTAGAACTGCCTCATAGGGTTGCAGGGGACCAGTTGGTAGATTCCAACTGCCGACCTTTTGGTTAGCAGGCTGAGCTCTAAACTACTGCACCACTAGGCTTCCTTTTTATGTATAGGGACGCTCAATTGTGTCTTTTTCTTTTACAAAAATTAAACACAAGTATCCTGAACATACGGTTTTCAGACTTTTTTACTTAATAAAAAAATTGATGGCTTTTCTGTATTGTTAAATATCATTCTCAATCATTTAATGGTTACACACACTCCAATTTATAGAATATGGTCCATTTCCTACACACCCACTATTGCTCTTAGAAAAAGGACAAGTCTAACATGACCCATAGGATTCTGCATGATCTGTTGTTAATCCCCTCTGCAGATGCATCAGTCTTCCCCCTCACTGTGCTCCAGTCACAGTGGCCTTCTCTGTTTGGTCTCCTTCCTGTCATAGGGTCCTTGTACATACATGGGGAGGAAGTAGATAGGAACACTCTAAGGGTATAGTTATCCTAGTTGTTGAAGAATGATTTTTTTAAGACTTTGAAGAACTAACCTTATTTGCTGTGTATGAGATACATCTTGAGCACTTAGTATTTATTCTTTATCCAATTTTTTATTATAAAAATTTTCAGACTTACAGAAAAATGGAAATAGTACAATGAACATCCGTATACCAAATCTAGATTCAGCAGTTATTATTTTGCAATATTTTCTTCTCTAAATCCTGTATTTTCTATTGAAGTTACATACCGATTGGAAGTATGTTGCACACATCATGATACTTCATCCCTCCAAACCAAAGCCATTGCCGCCAAGTCAATTCCAACTCACGGCAACTCTGTAATACAGAGTAGAACTGCCCCATAGGGTTTCCAAGCCTATGATCTTTACAGAAGCGGACTGCCACATCTTTCACAGAGCCGCTGGTAGGTTCGAACCATCAACCTTTCGGTTAGCAGCTCAGTGCTTTAACTGCTGAGCCACTAGGGCTCCTACTTCACCCCTTTGTTGTTGTTAGGTGCCATTGAGTTGGTTCCAACTCATAGCTATCCTGTGTACAACAGAACAAAATATTGCCCACTCCTGCACCATCCTCACAGTCATGTTTGAGCCCATTTTGCAGCCACTGTGTCAATCCATCTCATTGAGGGGCTTCTGTCTTTTCACTGGCCCTCTACTTCACCAAGCATGATGTCATTCTCCAGAGACTGGTCCCTCCTGATGACATGTCCAAAGTACATGAGAAGTCGTCGCACCATCCTTGCTTCTAAGTAGCCTTCTGGCTGTACTTCTTCTAAGACAGATTTGTTCATTCTTCTGACAGTCCGTTGTATACTCAGTACTCTCCAACACCATAACTCAAATGCATCAGTTCTTCCCCGGTCTTCCTTATTCGTTGTCCAGCTTTCACCTTCATGTGAGGCAGCTGAGAATACCATGGCTTGGGCCAGATGCAGCTTAGTCCTCAAAGTGACATGTTTGCTTTTTAACACTTCAGGGAGGTCTTTTGCAGCAGATTTGCCCGCTGTAATAAGTCTTTTTGATTTCTTGACAACTGCTTCCATGGGTGTTGATTGTGGGTCCAAGTTAATAAAATCCTTGACAACTTCAATATTTTCTCCATTTCTCATGATGTTGCTTGTTGGTCCACTTGTGAGGATTTTGTTTTCTTCATGTTGAGTTGTACCCTGTATTGAAGGCAGTGGTCTTTAATTTTCAGTAAGTGCTTTAAGTCCTCTCCACTTTCAGCAAGCAAGGTCAAGTCGTCTGCCTATTGCAGGTTGTTAATGAGCCTTCCTCCAATCCTGATGCACCATTCTTCATATAGTCCAGCTTTTCAAGGTTATTTGCTCAGCATGGAGATTGAATAAATATGGTAAAAGTAGGTGCTTGTGTATTCAGGGGAGATAATTTTTTTGACTGTTGAAGCTATGAGGAAATTGAAATATTTTGTCCAACAAAAACAACAAATAAGATTGTTTTAAAGAAGTATTCAGTATAAAATTGATAAACAAAAATTTGATTTCATACTTTTGAAAAAATGGATATAAAATAAGGTCACACGAAAGAATATAAAGGTAATTAAGCATGTGGAAAACTCTTCACCTTCTCTAATATCAAAGGTACACACTGGCTACTGTATATTGGGTACTTAATATGTCCCAGGAGCCCTGGTGGCGCAGTGGTTCAGAGCTCAGCTGCTAACCAAAAGGTCAGCAGTTGGAATCCACCAGCCGCTCCGAGGAAATCGTATGGGGCAGTTCTACTCTGTCCTGTAGGGTCGCTATGAATTGGAAGCAACTCGATGGCAACAGGTTTCTTTTTTTGTTTTTTTAATACGTCCTAGGCATTTTATCTTAATACCAGTCTCATATGGGAGATATATAGTGCCCATTTACAGATAATAAAACTATTGCTGAGAGAGAATAAATAACTTGTCCCAAGTCATAAAGCTTGTAAATTGTGAGCCAACCAATATTCAGGTCCAGGGCACTCTCAATTACAAATTTCATGGTCTTAACCACTGTACTTCTGATATATTGCCTATAAAAATAAAAACTCCTTAGGGGTCTGTTTCACAGCTGTAAAATTAATTTTCATTATACTTAATTTAGAAAAATAAACGATAGCTGGAAAATTCTGAAAAAGAATTATTATGAAGGGAGAATTGCCTTCATAATAACCGGTTTAAAGCACATTAAATACTGGCACAGGAAAAAAAGAAAAGCATGGAATTACGTCCGAGTGCAGAGAGAATTTTACTATAGAATAAAGGGGGCATTTTTAATCATTGTGGGGGCGAATAATTTTATACATGGCATTAGGACAGGTGGCTTGTCATTTGTCAAATGTACCCCAAAAGTAAATTTCAGATGTTAAAACTATAATAAAAAAACTTAGAGTAGGAAAAAACAAAAGTGATTTTTTTTTCCCCATCATCTTGAGGGAGTGATGGCGTAATAAATGAAGTATTCTTTTTTTGTCAGACTAATAATCTCAGATGTTGGCATGTTCTTTTCACATCAATAACCACCTCTCATTTAGACCAGGTGACAGAACTAGTGGAACAAAACTAATTAACAAATTCTTGAATGATGTGTTCCAACCCAGTGCCACCCAGTGCCGTCGAGTCGATTTCAACTCATAGCGACCCTATAGGATAGAGGCATCACTAAGTGTGACACAGGACAGATTTGCAAGAGGATATAGAAAGATAAACCATTACTCTCACGTGTTCAGCCATACATAAAAATGATAGATTAAGGGCTCTGAGCTGGGAACTAAATGCAAACTAGGAGTAATGTGCCTTGGGGATAGAGAGGGGTAGGTCTGTTGAGGTTGGAGGGTATTCTGAAGGGGAGACTTAAAAAAGCCCCCTGTGTAAGTGAACACTAAGGGCCAGTGGATATGACAACAGGGTATACGTATGTATGAAAGAATTCAGCTAGCCGTCAGTCATTCCATTCTTTCCCTTCCCCATGTTTCCCCCTCTCCGCATACACACGCTTAGTTTCTACCAGCTCCCAGGAGCCATTAGGCAGCCCGAGGGCTTAGAATCAAAGATCAAATTGAGTTTTAAAAAAGAAGGTTTTTTTTTTTTTTTTAACGTATTGTAGTTGTGACTATACAATTTATACCTGTGTTACCAAAAAACCAAACCCAGTGCCGTCAAGTCAATTCTGACTCATAGCGACCCTATAGGACAGAGTAGAACTACACCATAGAGTTTCCGAGGAGCGCCTGGCACATTCGAACCGCTGACCATTTGGTTTGCAGCCGTAGCACTTAACCACTACGCCACCAGGGTTTCCATACCTGTGTTAAGCATAACAGAACCATGAAGGGAAGGATTGATAAATTTGGCTAATAGGATTTTCCTGCATTGAAAAAGAAATGCTGTAAAATAGTGTTTTTTTTAAGCTGCAGAAAATATTTATAAAATTTATTACAAGAGGTCAATTTCTTTAATGTTAAAAAGGAAATAATCCAAGTACTTAAACATTAATGAGAAAAAAAAAACACTTTGGAAAATGAACAAGAAAGCAGCAGCATTTGGGAGGAAGAAAACTTAATCTTCATTGTGTAAAAAATTCACCTTAAAATAACAAGGTGGGTGAAGATTTTAAAATTCAAAAGATTACGTTGAGAAGGTAACCCCAGAAATGATGGGAATATATGTTGTTGCATTCTCTTCTTCAGCCTTTGAGCACTTCCATTTGTAGCTGTCCTACAGATATTTTCACAAGTATATAGAGACGTCTGTGTACGTACACAGTGTGAGGGTGGTTTTTGCAGCATTTGAGAAGGGGCTAGGCTTTTAGGCTTCCAAGTTTTTTTCCCCTATCAGTTAGTATCTGTAAAATCTCTGTTGTGAAATACAATGCAGCTATTAGAGTTTAGTAGAAGTAACATTATGGAAAGATCTCCAGGATATATCAAGTGAACCAAAGCTAGGAGTGAAGCGCTGCACGTTGTCTCCTATCTGTGAATCACATAAAAACTTGTGTATATGTTTACATATGAAAATTTTTGGAAAAATATATACATTTTAACAGGCTACCTGTGAGGACTGGAACTTTTTCATTTTCATACTGTTTTTTTTTTTTAAGTCGTGAATTTATATATATATTTTTAAAATTAGCTTAAGTTTGGTAAACTGTGTATCAAAATACAGTGTTGCTAAGGCTGGGTGGGAACTGGTGGTATCACAAACTGGTGAAACCTTCCAGGGTGGTGCCTAAACCGAAGTTAATTTTGAGTACCTGCCAGGCATTATACTAAACATTTATCTTAACTCTCTGGCCAATTCTACAAGGCAGATTCTGTTTTTCCCTCAGTGGAGGGAACAGATTTAGAAGAGTGAAGCATCATGCCAGAAGTCACATCACTGGGTTGGAGTTGCGTCCCAATCCAGGCCGCCTGAGTATTGTAGTACTGTTCAGAAAGGGTTCCGGAAATTCGTGAGAAAGGCCGTTACTTGAAACAAAAGACCAGAGTTTGAATCTGTGAGGTTGAAGTACAAATGGAGATAATATTTACCCTTCTTTGGAAAGATCATATTAGTTCTAAACTTACAAAGCACTGTATGAATAGAATAAAATATTTTCTATCCATAGTCTGAATGACCTTTTCATACAGTAAGTGCAAATGTTTTAACCCTCTTTCTTGGAATCTCATTTATAAAATGTGAACTTTAACAGCTTTAGTCAACTTTTTTGAATCTCTGTGCAATATAATTTGTCAATTTTGGTGTGTACCTTTTCTTAAGTTGAGTAAATATTCAGTATTTCTAACAAAATCTTCTATCTACTTAAAATGTTTTACACCTGGCTGTGTTGTTAGCATCATTTCAAGACCTACTAAAATCACTCTATTTAATAAACAGGTAAACAAAAAACTTCTTTATAAGTCTGGATGTTGTGTTTCTTTCTCTTTATTATACGAAGTTACCTGTTTCCCCCCCTTTTAGGAGCATCATCTTCAGCGGGCTATTTCAGCACAGCAGGTGTATGGCGAGAAGAGGGATAATATGGTTATACCAGTTCCAGAGGCAGAAAGTAACATTGCTTACTATGAATCTATATATCCTGGGGAATTTAAGATGCCAAAGCAGCTCATTCACATACAGCGTAAGTAATTACTGATTTAATGAATATGTTTCTGTGTTTATTGTCTTACATAAAACTCTTGACAGATTTTTCTCTTTTCATGGCTATTTTCAGTACCTATTTCATTGACCAGCTTGAGAGTTATGAAGGCCCCCCCCCTTTTTTTCAACTTTTAAAATACTTGTTTGAGATTTTTGTCTGGCAAAAAAGATAGCATTTATCATCCTAGATTTTCAGTTGAATCCCCGCATAGGATCTTCATGGTGCGCTAGACAAGTAGGATAAACGCTACGTCTCAGATGAAGAAATGGTGGGTTTTTGTTTTTCTGTTCAGAAGTAGTAATATAGTAATAGTCCTAAAGAATTTCTTCATATCGGGGGTCAGCAGACTTTTTCTGTAAAGGGTCAGATAGTAAATATTTTAGGCTTTGCAGTTAATTAAGTCTCTGTTACAGCTGTTGAGTTCTGCTATTGTGATGTGAACGCAGCCATACACAGTATATAAACGGCATGGCTGTGTTCCAGTAAAACTTTATTGACAAAAACAGATGACAGGACAGATTTGGTACATAGCCCATAGGTTGCCAACTCTAAAAAAACTGTGTTCCTACTAGGAGAATGTTGCTAATTTTTAAAATTTTAATGTTCCAATTGGGAACTTCTGTTGATAGTGATAGTTTCTTATTAGAAATAATCTTTTGATCACTCTCACATTTGGTGAATAGCTGAGAACTTGTAGAATTTAGATAATCTATTCATTTCATTCGCCAATTTCCAAGTAGTTGACAACTTTGAAACAAATATTTCAAAGATTGGTAAGATAAAATTTATACAGCCTTGATTGTTCTCTTGTTGACCTTTATGATCAAGAGATTTCTCTAGGGAACTGTCTAAAATTTTTCAGGGTGATGTAAACCTATTCATTTTTATTGGTCTTTCTAAGGACACTAGGAAACTGGTTCTAAGTCTCTTTTTAAACTCACATTGAACTCTCTTAACATATGATCCACATTTATCAGTCCTGGATTCCAAATACTTACTTTATTATTTCTTAAAGATTTTAGAAAGAAAAAGTAGACTTAGTATTCATATTAGGCCTTATCCTTACTGTATTACCATTGTGATATTCTGATTTGTGACTTTTTTTATCTTTAACTTGCATATAACCTTACTAATTTCTTTTAGAATAATTCTCTTATTTACTTTTAAGTGAACCAATTAAGTGGCATGTGCAGATTTTCCCACTCATGTGTTTAATTATATATAAGACACAGACATAAACATTCTAAACAAATTTTATAGATAATAGAATCCAAAAAGTAGTTCTGAAAACTCATGTCAGTGTGGATCTGAAAAGTATATAAGCTAGACCACATCTCTTCCATAGTCACAGGCTGTGTGCTTTTAGGTTAAAGCAAGATTATGGTAAAATTACAGTAATCAGTTTACACTGTCATTACTCTCAGAAAAAAATTGAATGTGTGCTTTACACATGGACTACTTACTGATTATAAGAATTCACAAAACACACTTTACTAGTAATGGGTGAATCAGATTGTAAGAAAAGTCAAAAGGTACTATATGGAATTGAGTTTGCTGACATTGTAATCAAATAATAATAATAAATAATAGTAATTCATTGAAACAAGTAGTTCAACATTATAATTAAATAAAATGGCAGCAGAATTGTAACTTACTTGGAGGGGTGGAAATTTATTCACTACAAATCTGAGGTATCTTTCCAGCAGGAGCCCTGGTGGCATAGTGGTTAAGAGTTCAGCTGTTAACCAAAAGGTCAGCAATTTGAATCCACCAGCCGTTCCTTGGAAATGCTCTGGGACAGTTCTACTCTGTGTTGTAGGTTCGCTGTGAGTTGAAATCAATTCAATGGCAATGGGTTTGAGCGTTCGTTTGTTTTTGATTTTCCAGCAGCGGTTGAAAACATGTATACATTTGGAATATTAACAAAGACAGTGCTGCTAAATTAGTGTCTGTTAGCATTGAATTTTTTAATCTATTTTTAAAAAAATAATTCCCGATTCACAAAAGATTGCAAAGAAATATACAGAGAAGTCCCACGTACGCTCCCCTCAGGCTCCTCCAGTGTTAACCTCTTACACAACTGTAGTACGATATCAAAACCAAGAAATTGACATTGGTGCAATCTTTAGAGTTTATTCACATTTCACTAATTATTTGCAAGTTCTTGTGTGTGTGTTTAGCTCTATGCAGTTTTATCACAAGGTTGTTAGCCACCACAGTCAAGATACTCAACTGTACGTACCATCACCACAAGACTTTATTACTCCTTTATAGCTACACCCATCCCATCCTCCATCCATAACCCTGGAAACCACTAATCTGTTCTCTGTCTTACTTTCTATGGCATCCACTACAGAACTTTATCTACAAAGAACATTTGCCTTTCACACCTGGGATTTCCCATTTGCTGTCCCTATGTACATTCTAGAAGTGACTTAAATATAAAGAGGTTGGAGAATTTCATGACCTAGCCAGCCACTGATACGTTTTTGTCTTCTAAGGTCTTCGGTAAGGATGTCAAATACTACCCCATGGTAGACATCACTAATCTATTATAGCAGTCTATTCTGGTGCTCAGAATTTATTTCAGCAGCTTCTCAAATAGATATTGCCAGTCGTTTAGAGTTAGTGCTTGAGTTGAAACCTTTTTGCCATTCCTGTTGTGAGGCGTTCCTCTTCAGCTTCACGTGGTTCCTTCCTTTTGATCGAGGATTGTACTCTGCGTCCCAGCCACAGTTAATGCATTGGACCATATATGTGGTCCCAAATATCCTTTCACTATTCGCTTCATTTATTTTTAAAATGCTGTATAAAGTTACGGACATGCACACTTAGTTTGAGCCATAATGTGGTACTTGTTACATACACATTTATATATGTGTTTCACCTCTATTACTAGACCCTGAGTACGAGGGCAGACCCTGAGTACAAGGGCAAGTGTTATGGTTTGTACCACTCTGTATTACCTTTAAGATAATCTAGTTATATGTACTATTGTGTTCTTTTCACTTAGATTTATTTTATATTACACTTTTGTCTATATCTGTATATAACATTTTATACTGTATTTTGTTTGACTACACATGTATCTGGATTTTTCCCTGTCAGAATATTTTAAAAGGAGCTGGCTTCTATGATCCCTATATTTAATAATTACTGGTTGGCTAGGTCTTATTTTAATTGGCAGAATTTACTTAGAGGAGATGACCCATTTGCCTGCTTTCCTTTAGACCTTGCTTTCTACTTTGAACATATTCAATAACATGACCCAAAAGAGACTCCCATTTGTAATACCATGATAAACCTGTTAACATCTTTACCAGCTCTGGCTGAGTTGTTCAGTTGGAAGCTGCAGGTTTGTCTGAAAGTAAATTGTGTTAGGGTCATTGGCCCTGAATGTTATTATTACAGACCTGGCGGATTCCTTAGAATGTGCCTACCAATGACTAACAGCCTTTTTTGGAACTTGGTCAAATGAAATCCTGAAGTAGTTTCTTAACATGTTAGCTTTTCTCAAGGGTTACTGTCTTTTATATCTGAACAAGATTTGGCTCTCCTCATATTTAGAATTTTAGATTTTTTTGCATGAACTTAAAAAAAAAAAAAAATCTTTGCAGAGGCCAGAGGAAACTAACCCTCAGACACTTGATAACTTTTCTGGGAAGAACACTGAGCTCTCTGATTCACATGGTAGGAGTCTTCCCTTGCAGTCTGGACTCTGTTAGGGGAGCTTCTCTCATTTTTATGAATAACTAAGCTTTGTAATTGTGATTTGGCATGTGATTTAATCTAAAGGAAAAAAACAAAATTGATAGTGGAGGGACACCAAAATAATACATAAATAAAATCCTAAAAATATATAAATTACACTTGTAAGAAGGCAGCAGAGCATTGCCAGTCAGTCCCTATCAGTTTGGCTTTCTGAATTATCTAGATTGGCACCCTTTAATACAGTAATATGGAAATGGTCTATCATTTGTGCTGTCTGGTACAGTACAAAAAAGCCTGGCGTGGCTATTTAGCACTTGAAATGTGGCTAGTGTGACTGAGGAACTGAATTTTAAATTTTATTTAATTTGAATTAATCTAAATTAGCTGCATGTGGCTACTGGTTCACATACCGGACATCACAGGCCCGGATTATTTTGGTTAGGTATTTAAAAAAAAAAAAAAATCTTAATACAGCAGTCAGTTTTCATCTACTCTGAGGTCTCCAAAAGCCCTGTCTACATAACAATAACAGAATTAGGTCATGGAAGGTCAGTGGAGGGCCTATGGTTGCAAGTAACATGAGCGCAGGGATGTTGACATCTAGAGATTTTTATTAAGTGGTAGGAATATTCCTTTATTTTAATTATGAATGTCATAGAACTGATATACATATGAATGGAAAATAAAACATTCCATTTTTAAGACATTTGGTAAAATAGTACGTTCGTTTCTGCAAATACTTATTTGGATATCTCTGCCAGATACTATGTTAAGCTTGACGGGGGAGGGATGGCAGGTGTTTGGCAGGTAGATGGTCTCCTCGTGTATCTATCACAGATATCACTAATGGATGGCTGTTACGGGAAGAGGTTTCCTTAATTTTTTCCCTCTGAGTAGATGCAACATCAGAATGCTTTTCAACAGAGCAGTGTAAGTAGTCACTACCAGAGTTGTCCTACAAGATTAAACATGTTTGCCATCTCTGCACTAGAGGTATAAAGATAAATAAGAAGACACAATGCCCACACTTGAGGCCAGTCACATTCTAACAGAGGGCATTGATGTTTTAGCAAGCAGATTCTAAAGTATGTACAGAAATAGTGTAAAGAAAGGAGTGATATACAACAGAAATTTTTATCCTTGGCGACATAAGCCTTTAGGGTCCATGTTTGAATTGCCTGTAGTTTATGCAGAATGTTTATATGGACAGTCCATCTTTCCTGGGAAAGGGTTCATGTTGTTGACGGGTGCCATCAAGTGGAATCTGAACTCATAGCGACCCTCTGTACAACAGAGCAAGACACTGTCCATTCCTGCACCATCCTTACAATCAGTGCTGTGGTCGAGCCCAGTTTACAGCCACTGTGTCAGTTCATCTCATTGAAGGTCTTCCTCTTTTTTGATGACCCTTCTCTTTACCAAGCATGACAGTTTTTCCCAAGAACTGGACCCTCCTGGTGACGTGCAAAGTATGTGAGACCAATTCTCGCCATCCTTGCATGTGAGACCAATTCTCGCCATCCTTGCTTCTAAGGAGTATTCTGGCTGAACTTCCAACATGTATTTGTTCATACTTCTAGCAGTTCATGGTATATTCAGTATTCTTTCCCAGCACCGTAATTCAAAGGCATCTATCCTTCAGTCTTCCTTATTCGTTGTCCAGCTTTCACATGCCTATGAGGCAATTGAAAATAACCACAGCTTAGGTCATTCGCACCTTAGTCCTCAAAGTGGCATCTTTGCTTTGTAACACTTTAAAGAGGTCTTTTGCTAAAGATTTGCCTGATTCAATACGTCTTTTCGTTTCTTGGCTGTTACTTCCATGAGCATTGGATATGGATCCAATTAAAATGAAATCCTTGACAACTTCAGTGTTTCTCCCTTTGTCATGATATTGCTTGTTGGTCGAGTAATGAGGGTTTTTGTTTTCTTTATGCTGAGGTGTAATCCATCCTGAAGGCTGTAGTCGTTGATCTTCATCAGTAAGTACTTCAAGTCCTCTTCACGTTCAGCAAAGTTGTGTCTTCTGCATATCACAGGTTGTTAATGAGCTTTCCTCCAATCCTGATGCGACATTCTTCTTCATATAATCAGGCTCTCAGATTATTTGCTCAGCATACAGATTGAATAAGCATGGTGAAAGGATACAACCCTGACACACACCTTTCCTGATTTTAAACTACAAAGTATCCCCTTGTTCTGTTCAAACGGCTGCCTCTTAGTCTATGTACAGGTTCCTTATGAAGAATTCCCATTCTTCACAGTGTTATCCATAATTTGTTATGATCCACACCATCAAGTGCTTTTGCATAATCAGTAAAACACAGGTAAACATCTTCCTGGTGTTCTCTGCTTTCAGCCAAGACCCATCTGATATCAGTGATGATTATCCCTCATTCCATGTCCTCTTCAAAATTCGGCTTGAATTTCTGGCAGTTCCCTATTGATATACTGCTGCAACCACTTTTGAATGGTCTTCAGCAACATTTTACTTGTGCGTGATATTAATAATATTGTTCAATAATTTCTGCATTCCATTGAATCAAGTTTCTTTGGAATGTGCACAAATATGGATCTCTTCTAGTCGATTGGCCAGGTAGCTGCCTCCCAAATATCTTTTTTTTTTCTTTTAATTGTTCTGTAAGTGAGTTTATAGTTCAAGTTAGTTTCTCATATAAAAATTTTTATACACATTGTTATGTGACCCTCGTTGCTTTCCCTGTAATGTGACAGCACACTCCTTCTTTGCACCCTGTATTTCCCGTGTCCATTCAATCAGCTCCTGCCCCTTCGTTCCTTCTCATCTCGCCTCCAGACAGGAGCTGCCCATTTAGTCTCATGTATCTACTTGAGCTAAGAAGCACCCTCTTAACAAGTATCATTTTGTATCTTACAGTCCAGTCCAGTCTTTGAAGAGTTGGCTTCGGGAATGGTTTTAGTTTCAGGCTAACAGAGAGTCCAGGGGCCATGTCTTCTGGGGTCCCTCCAGTCTCAGACCATTAAGTCTGGTCTTTTTACTGGAATTGGGGTTCTGTACCCCACTTTTCTCCTGCTCCATCAGGGCTCTCTGTTGTGTTCCCTGTCGGGGCAGTCATTGGTGGTAGCCAGGCACCAACTAGTTCTTCTGGTCTCAGGCTAAGGGAGTCTGGTTTATGTGGCCCTTTCTGTCTCTTGGGCGTATATTTTCCTTGTGTCTTTGGTGTTCCTCATTCTCATTTGCTCCAGGTGGTTTGGGACCAATTGCTGTGTCTTAGATGGCCACTTGCTAGCTCTTAAGACCCCAGACACCACTCACCAAAGTGGGATGCGGAACATTTTCTTAATAAACTTTGTTATGCCATTTGACCTAGATGTCACCTGAAACCATGGTCCCCAGACTCCCACCCCTGCTACTCTGTCCCTCGAAGTGTTTGGTTGTATTCAGGAAACTTCTTATTAGCATTTGGTTTAGTCTAGTTGTGCTGACCTCCCCTGTATTGTGTGTTGTCCTTCCCTTCACCTAAGATAATTCTTGTCTACTACTACTTTTTTTATCTACTTAGTGAATACTCCTCACCCTCATAACTGTCATAGAGTGTTTTCTTCTGTGTTTAAACCTTTTCTTGAGTTCTTATAATAATGGTCTCATACAATGTTTGTCCTTTAGCGACTAATTTCATTCAGTATAAGCCTTCCTGATTTATCCTCGTTGAGATGTTTCACAGATTCATCCTTGTTCTTTATTGTTGCGTAGTATTCCATTGTGTGAATATACCATAATTTGTTTATCTGTTCATCTGTTGATGGACACCTAGGTTGTTTCCGTCTTTTTGCTGTTGTGAACGGTGCTACAGTGAACATGGGGTGCACATATATCTATTCATGTGACGGCTCTTATTTCTCTAGGCTATATTCCAAGGAGTGGGATTGCTGAATCATATGGTACTTCTGTTTTTAGCTTTCTAAGGAAGTGCCAAATTGATTTCCAAAGTGATTATTACCATTTTACATTCCCACCAGTAGTGTTCAGTCTCTCCACAACCTCTGCAACATTTATTATTTTGTGTTTTTTGGATTAATGCCAGCCTTGTTGGAGTGAGATGGAATCTCATTGTAGTTCTGATTTGCATTTCTCTAATGGCTAATGATTGTGAGCATTTCCTCATGTATCTGTTAGCTACCTGAATGTCTTCTTTGGTGAAGTGACTTTCCATATTCTGTGCCCATTTTTTAATTGAGTTATTTGTTTTTGTTGTTGTTGAGGTTTTGCAGTATCTTGCAGATTTTAGAGATTAGATGCTGATTGGATATGTCATAGCCAGAATTTTTCTCCCCAGCCTGTAGTTGTCTTTTTACTCTTTTGGTGAAGTCTTCGGGTGGGCATAAGTGTTGGATTTTTAGGAGTGCCCAGTCATCTAGTTTCTCTTCTGGTGTTTGCGCATTGTTAGTAATGTTTTGTGTTCTGTTTATGTCATGTTTTAGGGCCCCCAGCATTGTCCCTATATTTTCTTCCATGATCTTTATTGTTTTATATTTAGGTCTTTGATCCATTTTGAGTTAGTTTTTGTGCATGGTGTGGCGTATGGGTCGTGTTTCATTTTTTTGCAGATGGATATCCAGTTATGCCAGCACCATTTGTTACTCTCTCAGTTTAGTCTTCCAAATATCTTGACACAGACGAGTGAACACTTCCAGCCTTGCATCCATTTGTTTAAGTATCACAATTGATATTCCATCAATTCTTAGAGCCTTTTTTTTTTTTTTTGTCATTGCCTTCAGTGCAGCTTAGACTTCTTCCCTAAGTACCATCAATTCTTGATCATATGTTACCTCCTGAGATGGTTGAACATCGACCAATTCTTTTTGGTATAGTAACTGTGTATTCCTTCTATCTTCCTAGATGCTTCCTGCATAGTTCCACATTTTGCCCACAGAATCCTTCAGCCCTTCCGTATTGCAATTTGATGCTTGAATTTATTGTTCAGTTCTTTCAGCTTGAGAAATGCCAAGCATGTTCTTCTCTTTTGGTTTTCTAACTCCAGGCTTTTGCACATTTCATTATACTTTTGTCTTCTCAAGACGCCCTTTGAAATCTCCCATTCAGCTTTTTTGTTTCATCAGTTCTTCCTTTCACTTTAGCTACTCTGTGTTGGAGATCAAGTCTCAGAGCCTCTTCTAACATCTGTTTTGGTCTCTTCTTTCTTTCTGTCTTTTTAACAAGCTCTTGCTTTCTTCGTGTATGGTGTCCTTGATGTCATCCCAGAGCTCATCTGGTCTTTGGTCATTAGTGTTTAGTACATCAAATCTATTCTTGAGGTGGTCTCTAAATTCAGGTGGGATATGCCCAAGGTCGTACTTTGACTCTCATGGATTTGTTTTAATTTTCTTCAGCTTCAACTTGAACTTGCATATGAGCAATTGATGGTTAGTTCTGCAGTTGGCCCTGGCCTTGTTGCCACTGATGATAGTGAGCTTTTTCATTGTCTCTGTCTGCAGATGTAGTCAATTTGATTCCTGTGTATTCCATCTGCAGAGGTCCATGTGTATAGCCTCTGTTTATGTTGTTGAAAAAAGGCATTTGCAACGAAGAAGCTGTTGGTCTTGCAGAATCCGTTCATGCTTTCTCTGGTGTAGTTTCCAGCACCAAGGCCATATTTTCCAACTGCTGATCCTTCTTCTGTTTCTAGCTTTTGCATCCCAATCCCCAGTGATTATCAATGCATCTTGAATGCATGTTTGATCAATATCAGACTGCAGAAGTTGGTAAAAATCTTCAATTTCTTCATCTTTGGCATCATTAATGCTTGGTGCATAAATTTGAATAATAGTCATATTAACTGGTCTTCCTTGTGGGCATATAGATATTATCCTGTTCCTGACAGTGTTGTACTTCAGGATAGGTCTTGAGTTGTTCTTCTTGACAACAAATTTGACACCGTTCCTCTTCAATTTGTCATTCCTGGCCTAACAGACCATATGACTGTCCAATTCAGAATGACCAATACCAGTCCATTTCAGCTCACTGATGCCTAGGATATCGATCTTAAAGCATTCCATTTCATTTTTGACAGCTTATGGTTTTCCTTGATTCATACTTTGTACATTCCACCTTCCTAATTGTAACAGATGTTTATAGCCGTTTGTTCTCGTTTTGAGTCATGCCACATCAGCAGATGACGGTTCCAAAAGCATCACTCTGCCTATGTCATTATGGTCTTCTCTACTTCGATGAAGCAGCTCTTCCCCAGTTGTAGTTTGAGTGCCTTCCAACCTGAGGGTCTCATCTCCTGGCACTATATCAGTGTTCCACAGCTGTCTATAAGGTTTTCATTGACAAGTTTTTTTAAGAAGTAGATTGCCAGGCCCTTCTTCCTAGTCTTCCTCAGTCTAGAAACCTCTCCACCATGGATCACCCTGCTGGTATTTGAAATACTGGTGGCATAGCTTCCAGCATCACAGCAACATGCAAGCCACCACAGTAAGATGAACTGACAGACGAGTGGTGGAAAGGGTTCATAGCATCTGAAAAATATAGAATTCATTAGGAACCATTTATTTGGTGGGGAGTAGTCAAAGGATTCCAGAAGAATTGCTGTCAGGATGGATTTTAGAAAAATTAGTCAAGCATTTGTTATGTGAGCAGACAAAAAATAGCTAATGTAAAGGCCTGAAGTCGTGAAATAGCATGCTGCATAAACTATATGAAATTCAATATTGCTGGATCATACATTATTGATTAGACTGGGTTGACTAGGTTCAAAAGGGCCTTATTCCACTCTAAGGATTTTGACTTTAAAGTGATTGGAAGCTAGTAGATAGAAGAAATTAAGAGAGAGGGGACAAATTTTGATATCAAGCTATTTAATAACATTTCTTCTCATATTAATACCAATCTAGTGTAATTTTGATATGTAATTGAATGGTATTTGGTATAGAACGGTGGTTCTTGCCTTTGTTCCCCTAATCTGACAAATCTAAGAAATACCTTTCGTTTCTATCACATGACAGTGGTTCTCATGGATGAATAAGTTTCTGTGGCAGGAATGTCCTCACAGAGTGGTAGCTGTTACTGTTATTAACAATGGCTTCTGACACTTCAGCTTTAAATATCACTTTTTTGGTAAAGTAGTCAGATAATCCATAAACTAGAAGTATTCTGGAAGCAGTCTTATTTAAAGACCTTATCATTTTATTTTATATCAGAACATGCGTAAGAGCTGATATTTGATCACTTTTGAACTACAGAAATGTGGTTCAGCCCAGTGCATTTAATAATCTATAATGGTCGTCTAGTTTTTTTGCTTTTGGGAATGGGCAGCAGGAGCATAACATCTGTTGTCTTTCATCACACTTATCTGTGTTAATATAAACCCAAACCCATTGCATCAAGTCTGTTCTGAGTTAGTTACCCTACAGGACAGAGTCGAACTGCCTGTAGGTTTCCAAGGCTGTAATCTTTGCAGAAGCAGCACGTCACATCTTTCTCCCCTTGAGTGGCTGGTGGGTTCAAACCACTAGCCTTTCAGTTAGCAGCTGAGCACTTAACAACTACACCACTGGTGAAGGGCTGTCTCCTTTCTTAAAGTCTAAATGTGGAAAACCTATCTGTAAACTCAGATTATTTGTGATTCTGAAAACCAAAAAAAAAAAAAAAAACTTATCTCTTTAGAAAATCTAGGTCTTGCTTTTATTCAGACATCTGTTTTTGTCAGTGAATTCACATGGTGAATGATTGCTTATGGTTCCTTCTGTCAGCTTTTAGTTTGGATGCTGAACAGCCTGATTATGATTTGGATTCTGAAGATGAAGTGTTTGTGAATAAACTGAAAAAGAAAATGGACATCTGCCCATTGCAGTTTGAAGAGATGATTGATCGCCTAGAAAAAGGCAGTGGTCAGCAGGTACAGCTTCATTGTATACATAACATGTGTGTATACATGTATTTATATAAATATAACTATATGGAAACAGCATGTTGGGAAAAGGTTAAGCAAGCAGGCTCTGGAGTTGACAAGCATGAGTTCAGATCCTTTCTGCCAAGTACTAACTTGTATAATCTTGAGCAACATATTTAAACTTTTATATCCCTCAGTTTCCCTATCTGTAAAATAAAGATGATAAACATCATAAGATTGTTGTGAAGACAATATATATGAAACACTCAGCTCAGTGACTGACACGTATAAGATACTTCACATAAGCTTGCTGTTGTTTATACGGTTATTTTGATTGTCATTTCAATTTAGAAATACGATCTTTTGAAGCTTATATATGTATTATGTGAAAATGACATAATGATTTTACATTTAGCCAGTCAGTCTGCAGGAAGCCAAGCTGCTGCTAAAAGAAGATGATGAATTAATTAGAGAAGTTTATGAATACTGGATTAAAAAGAGAAAAAACTGTCGAGGACCATCTCTTATCCCATCAGTAAAACAAGAGAAGCGTGATGGTTCCAGCACAAATGATCCTTATGTAGCTTTTAGAAGACGCACTGAAAAAATGCAGACTCGAAAAGTAAGTGAATTTGGGGGTTAATGCTGTTCTCTTTAATGTAGGAGAAATTGTTTACAGTTAAGACTTCTTAATACCTGAAGACTAATTTGTTTAAATACAACTTCCTATACAGTTATATTACTTTAAAATAAGTCAGCCTTAAGGTATAGCAGTAACTATGCTCAGAATACCACTAGTTGGAAAAGCTTAATGACACTAAACAAGCAACTTCGTATTTGCAGAATCGCAAAAATGATGAAGCCTCTTATGAAAAAATGCTTAAGTTGCGTCGAGATCTAAGTCGGGCTGTTACTATTCTAGAAATGATAAAGAGAAGAGAAAAGAGTAAGAGGGAGCTCTTGCACTTGACACTGGAAATTATGGAGAAGAGGTAAAGTACGTTTTAATAGCATTGGGAAGTACGGTCCATTAACATTTTGTACATTGAGTTATCTCCTAAGCAATTATCTGTACTCCAGGAATAGCTTCTTTTAATAAGAGTTAGAGACTGCTTATACGTGTGACGTGATACTGTGCTTTGTATAATTTACATGTGTTCCTCTTATTTTCTTTAAAAGTGACTGTTCGGTAAAATTAAGATATACCAGGTATTTTCATCTTGAATCTTATCTTTTTTGCCCTTATTTGAGTTGTGTGCAGTGTTGTGAGGGTGAAGAGAAAGAACATTTGTCAATTCTAAGGTTTTTGTTTTATTCACTTGATAATAACTGATCTTTTTTTTTTTTTTTTTAAACATAACTGCCTTTTTCTAATAGAGAAGTGTAACGAAATGGTTGTGGGAAGGCCTTTAGTCTTACCATTCAAATAACCATTCATTGTGATACACGGTGAAAGCTGGACGGAAGCCTCACTGCCCTATTCCCTAATGTCTATTCATAAGAAAACTACTGTTAAATTTCTTGTAATTCCTTTCAGAAAGATTAGTTTTATAGCACAGGCAATTTATATTAACAAAAAGTTCCTTAGTACCATTTTAGATGTTAGTTTCAACTACCCCACCAAGTCTTTAACCAAAATTGCTAAGTTAAAATTCAAACCTTTGTTTTTTGTCACAGTCATCTATTTGTGGTGTTAAGATAAAGACATAAACCAAAAAGTAGAAGGAAGAAGCAAACAGAATTATATAGTTTTTAATTTTAATCAGCATTCAACAAATAGTCAAGATCTAGGTGTAATTTTATCTTTAAGATTAACCAGTGTTTACAGTTAGTCTGTTATTAATAATCATAAGTACTTACCAAACTAACTTTGTAAAAACTTTCTTTTTTATAATTTCAGGTATAATTTGGGTGACTACAATGGAGAGATTGTGTCTGAGGTTATGGCACAGAGACAGCCAGTGAAACCTACTTATGCCATTCCCATCATTCCTATTACTAATAGCAATCAATTTAGACATCAGGAAGCATTGGATGTGAAGGAGTTTAAAGTTAATAAGGTGACCCAAACTTCTGTGATAGTCGTATTTGATGGGAGTCGTATTGGATGATACTTTCTCATTAAAGTGAGAGTGAAAAAGGAAAACACACGTAAACTTTAACCAAAAATATGCTGCAAAAATTTTAATCGTAGCACATTATGAAAAAAAGCAGTAATTAAAATTTTGTTTTGGTCCTGTTCTTTGCTTATCTTATGAAGGGAGGATATTATTACTGCACCTAATAAAAGGAATATCTTCTTAGTTGTAAGATTATGAAGTGTTGAAATAATTCAGACAAAATATGGAAACTTGGGGGCAGGGATATGAAATCCCTCCTGATATATGATGAGCTGTGTTTTGTGGACACACCAGTGTTGGAGTGGAAGAAGGCAGTATAAGAGGAAATTAAGATGTCTCAGTCTCTAATATTTTATGATGTAGATAATGATTTAGAAGTGGAAAATAACTTGGCAGGTTAATACTTAACCAAATACTTAGCAATTTGTGAAGAATAAAATCAGCGAAGGGAAATAAAATGAGTTAAGGAAAACTGAGGGAAATAAGAGAGGGCAACAAATTCAGTAGCACTTTCTGGAAAATGTGCATCTGGAGAAAGAGTAATGTATTTTTCATATAAAGTTTTTATCATGAAACTTAAAAATTCCCCATACCAGTTCAATGTAAGGAGTTGGGTCGTTTTGCCATCGGTCTTTGTTATTTCTCCTATGTTGTTTAATGTCGTGGTCCTGTCATTTGTTTTAATGTGATGACACGAACCTTCAAACCCAAATGTACAAATTGCTATACCAGTTATAGTAATGATTTCCCCAGCCTGATGTTCCTGTCATTTAGAGTAATGCCAGGGAACATTTTGTGAGGAAACATGGACGCTTTTGTTTTTAAAAAAAAAAAAATCCATTACGGAGAATTAAGGCAGTATTCCCTAGACAATGCAGAAAGTTGGAATTATGCTCCAAAATATTGCTTTTTTTTTTTTTTTAACCTATAGAGATATATCATCCATTAACACATTTAAATTTATGTAGTTTTTGTGTTCCATGTTTATAACTTATTAGTCATAAGTATGCCTTTGGTAGCGTAGTGGTTAAGTGCTACTGCTGTTAACCAAAAAGTCAGCAGTTCAAATCTACCAGGCACTCCTTGGAAACTCTGGGGCAGTTCTACTCTGTCCTATAGGGTTGCTGTGAGTCAGAATCGACTCGACGGCAATGGGTTTGGTTTTTAAGTATGCCTTTAAAATTTACTGGGGTTTTTCCTACTTCATATTTAAGTCTGTGGTCTCCTGTCTGCACCCTATGTGACTTTTAAATTATTTCAGTCCTATCCCTCAGCCTTTATATTTTGATACTAAACTCTTAATTGTCCTGTTCTGTAGTTTCTTCTATACATTCCAGAAATTGTGGTATCATACTTGAAAGTGCTTTACTTTGAGTTCCTCCAAATTAAAACAAAGTCTTTAATGGGGTTGTTCAGTTATCTTGGTAATTTTGATTGTAGTTTAAGTAACTGAGTCCCAGACTTCATTGAATAAGATTTTGAGTTACAAGAAAATTAGTAGGTAATAATGCAGCCTTAAATTACTGTCCTAGCTGACCATTGATAATAAAAAAAGCATAATGCCATAAACTACATAAAATTTGATATAAATATTTAGCATATTTACATAACTATGGTGTTTGCCATGATCCTTTCCTTCCCAGCAAATTGTCTCTGGTCTCGCTTGCCTGTTTCCTACATACCAATTTCATGCTTCTCCTAGCCTTTGTTGTGATCAGCCGCACACGCGTCTAACATAGTTTTTGTTCCATCAACTCATTCACTCTTGCATCTCTGTATTTTATTATTGTGCTTCCCATATTTAATGATTTCTTGTCTTTATCCTCTAAAACTACTCAATATAAAAGCCTGCTCTGGAAGGCTTTCATTGTTCAGTTAGCAAATCCTTGTCACTCTATTTTTATAACTCCTTGGCATTAAGGCTTTGTTTTTCACTGTGTTGACAGTTATTTATAGTTTGTGTATATGTAAAATCATTTTCATTGGTATTTCCCCATTCGTATTTCCCCATACTGGTTTGTTATTTCTGGAGAGTAAGGACTGAGCTCTCCTTTTTTTTTTTTTTTTAAATTCTGTATTAGAATTTTTATAGAAAATTAAGAAGCAGACAGAGTACCACAACCACACTCACAGCTGTTGAGCCGATTCCGACCCATAGTGACCCTGTAGGACAGAGTAGAACTGCCCCATAGAGTTTCCAAGGAGCTCCTGGCGGATTTGATCTGCCGACCTCTTGGTTAGCAGCCGTAGCACTTAACCACTACACCACCAGGGTTTCCAGCAGACAGAGCAACCAGCAGTAAATATCTATTGCAGTTACAGGATTTAATAAACTGGAGAACTTCGGTTCCCTTGTTGTACTTTAATTGAAACAAAATAGTTTATGGGATTATGTTTAGATTGTGGGAACATATTTGTGCATTCACAGAAGACAGCCTCTCTAAGATGTTACAATATGGAAAGGCCAAATATGAGAGTCTTTGGGTCTCTTAGGAATATGAATGCCTTTAGTTATAGCAATAAACTGCTTTTTAAACCCTCCCCCCAAAACTGCAGGTTTATTGAATGTGGTTTCTCGTGTTTCTTTAATTCATGACTTTATTATAGCAAGATAAAGCTGATCTTATCCGACCGAAACGTAAATATGAAAAGAAGCCCAAAGTCTTACCATCGTCTGCTGCTGCTACTCCTCAACAGACGAGTCCTGCTGCACTGCCAGTCTTCAATGCTAAAGATTTAAATCAGTATGACTTTCCCAGCTCGGATGAAGAACCTCTCTCCCAGGTGAAATATAGGCATCGTTCTCTGACTGTAAAGATGGGATATAGTAAATCACATGTTTTGACCCACTTCATTTATCTTATTTACAGGTTTTGTCTGGCTCTTCAGAAGCTGAGGAAGAGAATGATCCTGATGGTCCCTTTGCTTTCCGTAGGAAAGCAGGCTGTCAGTACTATGCTGTAAGTTTCAGGTTCCCTCTGTAAGTAACAAACTACCTTTAACTGACAAAATGAGATAATTTAGATTTTTTTTTTTTTAAAGCCTCATTTAGACCAAACTGGCAACTGGCCTTGGACTAGTCCTGAAGATGGAGGACTAGGGGATGTGCGATATAGATACTGCTTAACTACCCTCACTGTACCCCAGAGGTGTATTGGATTTGCACGGAGACGGGTTGGGCGCGGTGGAAGGTAAGCTCTTTCTGCCTTTATTTTGTGTAGGGATATCTTAGAGAGTAGGATAATCATATCTGAAGTTTCAGTTGAAGTCATCTTTCTAAACAGCTCATTTAGTTTCCATTTTCTGTTCTTAACTGATACGTTGGCTGAAATATTTTTGCCACTTTGCCACCTGGTTCTTATACAACCACAGCTTTTAATGCATAACTGTATTGGACCCTAATGGATCTGCTTTTCTGTTTAAGATTGAAAACCTCAGATAAATTATCAAAGGGTAGAATTCTGAGCAAATGTAGTAGGTAAAGATAAGTATAAATCATGATTGAACAAATTGTATTAAGTTAAACTGCAAAAAGCTGTTTTAGGAGTCCTGGGAGAAATTGAAAAAAGAATTAAATAGGCCAAGAAGTGTCATGTGAAATAGACAGCCCAGTATACTGAACTATTAACTTGTCAATGAGAAGCCTTCAGGGTCCAAGCATCACCTGGTCTTGACACCCCAGTTTGTCAAAACGTAGTTGCCCTTCTTCCTGTGTGTAGACCTGATAGAAGTCCTTCCTAGTCTATGTGCCTTTTTATGTGAGAAGTTGTTTGTATGGGGAGATGGGGAGGAATTGCAGAGCACGTAGAATCAAAGAGAGGAATGCTATTAAATGTCTAATGTGGAATAAATTAAAAGCTTAGATATGCTGCTTTTGTTTTTAATTCATAATTGCAATTTTTCATCACTGAAATATTAGGATTATTTGGGCACTAATATTATTTAGCCCTTTTTCTTCTATTATCATGTTGGCATCAGTAGCAGGGACAATTCTCTACATTGGCTGTGTTTTATTCTATTAGTGTTAATTAGTGTTAGAATTTTGAGATAGAGTAATTTATACACGTTATGTATATCCCCTAGCATAGTGGATCGCTAATATTTTGTCTATAGATAATTTTAATGATATAAAATACCTCAAAGATCACATACATTTTTACTGCTTTTCTTCTCTTCCCACTCTTCCCCCCCCCCGGCCCCCACCAAAAAAAGTGAAACCTGCTTAAATAGAGAACAAGTGTGTCAGCAACATTTTTTTTTTTAAGTGTTTGTTTTGGTGCTTTGTAATGGAAGTGAAAATCTTTAGTTAAAACACATTTGGGAAAGAATACTCTCATGTAATATCAGTAACTTATTGGCAGATCAACATAGAGCTTTTGAAAGACTCTTCCTGTTATAAAATGAACAGTGTACCTTGTTCTTTAAGGTGACTGGTATTGGGTTACCTTAATTTAATAGGATCATTATAAAGCAAAAGGAAGAACCTGTATCAGAAATTGACATTTTAGCCTGTAGAGCCAAATATTGAAATAGGCAACTTTATAGTTTTTAAATATTCAGTATGGGTTGGTTTTGGAGAGGAAATGGAGAGAAAGAAAAACCTTTCTTACATAATCTTTGAATAACTATTTTAAATGTACATTTCTTGCCTGTCTTTAATAGGGTCTTACTGGACAGAGCTCATTCAGACTATGACAGTATGTTTCGCCATCTGGATTTGGAAATGCTTTCTTCTCCACAACATTCTCCAGTCAATCAGTTTGCCAATACCTCAGAAACAAATACCTCGGACACATCTTTCTCTAAAGACCTCAGTCAGATACTAGTCAATATCAAGTCATGTAGGTGGCGGCATTTTAGGCCTCGGACACCATCTTTACATGACAGTGACAGTGATGAACTCTCCTGTAGGAAATTACATAGGAGTGTAAATCGAACAGGAGCAGCACGACTTGGGACCCAGACATGCAGTACCTCTACGCAGAGTAAAAGTAGCAGTGGTTCAGCACACTTTGGTACGTTTGTTACTGTGTACATTTCTATACAAATGTCACCTTTTGTGGCCTGTCACATTTATCACTAAGAGTAGTTCCCCCCCGCCCCCCCCGGCCTTGAAACTGAAAAGAAGAAAAACCTAGGTCTAAATATTTATTTGAATTGTGTCACTATAGGGGTTTTGAGTGTATGTGTATTCAAAAGGGGGTTTATGGTCAAATGTATGACGTTTGTCCTGGACGCACTCCGTGAATGACAAGATTTATCAATTATATTTTCAAATAATATGAGAAACAAGAGGCCCTAAGTTTTTACTGTTTTATGCTTAGACACGTCTTTAGTCTTTTACCTGATCTGCTTAAAAGTAGAAATCAGAAAGGTGGTAGATGGGCATAGCCTTATCTGCTGAGGCAGTAATTCAGAGTAAATTATAAGAAACTAATTTTTCAGAAAAGAATATTTAAGTTAAATGTTATTTTAATATTTTTGAAAATATTTTCAGATACCTACTTTACCATTGTGGCTACATTGTGAAATGTCTAAAATAAATGCTATCCATTTAAAATATTCATATAATCTTAGCTTCCTATTTTAAAGCTAAATAAACCTGTGTTATTTGAAACAGAAATTCACTGTAAAAATTGTTACTACAGATTTTTGTTGAAGTGATTTAAATATAGATTTTGAAAGGACTACATTTATTTTGTACCTCTAGTCACTGGTAGGGTTACATTGAAACCTTCTCATAAATATGAACAGTTGCTTTATTCTTAAAGAACTTCAGGAAATGTTGTATAAACTGATTTATTTCATGGTTAAAAAATAATATGTCTATGAAATGCAAATGTTTCAGCTCATAAGAAATATAATCACACTTCAGCAATCAGAAGTCAATTGAAGTTATTCTGCTTAGAACAGATATTTGGCCACTGCTCTCAAGGTCTGGCAGATTGTTTATAATCCTGTTAAATTTTAGAGTTTATGTCACAAAGAGCCTGGCTATGCATTTATAGTCTTAAAAATCGGGAAGAAGAACTTTTCAATATGAAGGCTTACATACAGTGTGAGTGTAGAGATTTTGAAATGTAAACTTGGAAAATGTGTTCCTTTTTAAGCTGTATAAAATTCTTTGAGACATCGTACAAAATAGGCGTGTTCCATTTCCTTCACCCCTTAAAATAGAGAAATTTTAAAACGTATTACCAAACTTAGGATCTTAAAATGTTCTTTTCTATTTAAATTGTTTTGCTATACTACTTAAGTAAGCATCAATATTATAAAAATTTGAAAATTCCTTCCCGTTTGCCAAAGAACATTAAAAGATGGACATTGAGCAGTGTTACTTTACAAAAAATTTTGCTGGGAGAAAAAAAAAAAAAAAAAAAACTTTAGAAACCTTGTATTAGTATTTCTTTTTAATCATTTCCTTCCTTTATATATGTGATAAAACTAAAATAGGTTTGTCAAAAAAATCTTTTTCCTTTGCTCTTGATTGTTTCCATTTTTAGCTCTCAATAAATTTCCCTAAATTTTGCTGGATCTTCCTGTTTACATAGTGAGTAAATACCTATAGGCTATTAATGTGGTAGCACTTTATTTATTCCTTCATATTTGTGAATATTCCAGAAGCCTAAAACTTAACCTCTATACGCTTCATAAAGTATATTACAGTAGAGTCGTATCGTATGTGCATTCAGCTTAAGTGAATTTAACTATACCCCCTGGGGAAAAAAAGAAAAATTTAGCAGTTTAAATGGTATACAAGATTCTAAATACCACTCCATTAAAAGAACGTATTCTCTCCAATGGGTCTGAAATGGGAGCAGTGAATCTACTGTTCCCTCCCTCAGTGCCACTCCCTCTGTTACCACTTCATTAATAGTGTAAGCACCTCACCTGGCTCAGTATAATTGTAGTTTTAAAGATAAATTTTTTCCTCTACAGCATGGCCCACAAGTACAAACCCAACCACTGCATCTGGTACTCAACCAAAGAAAATTTGATTTAGTCTGATGGCCTGTAGGAAAACTGGCTGTGTTGGGCTTATTGAAAGAGATGGGTCTCTCTAAAGGAATACTCAAGGTTTAATTTTGACCATGCTGGCTTTAGAACTTAACCATTGTGTCAGATACAAGTCCAGTAGATATACTTCCCTGCTGCTTAAGCCAAATATGTGGGTTATAATTTTTATAATTTAGACCAGTTTGGATTATTTGATCATTGTGATAAATACTGATATTTATACTTAACGGTATGACATAGTGATGCCCTCTGGTCTGTTTTTCCCTTTTCTAAATAATCATCTAAAAGGGCCTGTTTACTCTCACTTATAAATAGAATGTTCTAAATGAGGGCATGAGGGGTCCATTCATTTAGCACATCAACTTTTGTAGCTTCTGTTTCAACTGCTCAGCAGCTTTTTGCTTGCTTCCCAGTCTTGGCCAGTCTTGCATGGTTGAATGGCTGAAGGGGTAGTCAGATGTTAGAGTGCCTCGTCTTCTGGGTACTTTACAGCAGAATAACACAGTGTGGAGGAAGTGGGGAAGACTTATGTGTATTCAGAAATTCTAGGACTAAGTTTTAGTATTCAAGGAGAAATCATGTGTTTTTAATAATCTTTAGTTGATACACGATCTGGACAGTTTCCAAATACACTTTTCTAGTGTTATCCATAAAACCGCTTTCAAAAACTTAGTTTTATGAGTGACTAAGTATTTCCATGTGTTTGAGTTTGAGGAATATCTGATATTAGAATATCTATTTTAATAATTAGGACTCTGGTATATAATTCAGAAAGACTGGAAGCAGTGGAACAGTGATTTTAAAACCACAGTTATATATTTAAGATCTGAATTTCTAGTTCCCAGTGAAACTTCATCAACATTAACCCATTACCGTGGAGTCTATTCCGACTCATAGCGACCCTATAGGACAGAGTAGAACTGCCCCATAGGGTTTCCAGGGAGCGGCTGGTGGATTTGAACTGTTGACCTTTGGGTTAGCAGCTGAGCTCTTAACCACTACACCACCAGGGGTCCTCATCAACATTCGAGGTCATTTTTCTCAACTCACGTATCTGCACTATAGACTCGGTTTATTTTCAGAAGCGAATAGGAGATACATAGCTAGAATGATACGGTGCTGAGTCTCAATAGCAGTAGCTTACTTAATTTAATCCAGTTTACTTAGTTTGCAACATAAAATTTGAGTCTTACTGTGGAAAAGAAAATCCAGAGATAAGCACTGAATATTTTAATCATTAGATTTTGTAAATCTGCAGGACTTTAATCCTTGATGTGCATCAAAATTCAGAATTCCTTTTTAACTTTAATAGAAAGTAGGTTTATCACATAATATCCCCAGCAGAGTCTGGGGTGACACCTAGTAAAATACATGAATAGTTCTTCAATTGTGCAGTGACATGCAGGAATATCCATACCCAGTGGGATAAATAAACTACAGATGATCTCATGTTCCAGTGATTTGCCACCCAGGGAGTTGAGGTCTGCACAGGTTTTGCCACCAAATGAGTTACAGTAAACTTTGGTTTTCAGATTACTTATGAACCTCAAACCTATCAATTCAAGCTTCCTGCATAGATCATACTTTAATAAGTATCTGACAAATCATTTCATTATATATTTCTTTAAAGTTACTTTTTCCTGTATTAAAAGAATGTTTTGCCTGTGTACTGCTCAAAGAAATTTCTGATTCAGGAGTGTCTTTTAAAATAACTGTTTTGGGTTTGGGCCTTTTTTTTTTTTTTGGTGGGGTTTGTGTGTTTTACAAAGTATATATTTTGGTAGTTTACAGTCAATCTTCCCAAACTGTATTTTCAAATCATTTTTTTTCCTAAGCTCTTGTCCCACCTGCCCCCGCCCCCACTCCTTTGATCGTGTCAGTTGATCTTCTCAGGCTATAGGAGTGAGTGCTGCTCACAGTGCAGCAGCCTGACCCGGTACTGGTGCACCATGGTTTCCCGGGATAAGAAGTGGACTCATAAAGTTTTGGGTTATTTCATCTAAATTCCTACCCAGAAGAATTGGTTAGAAGCTACCAAACATAGTTTTTGACCCCTGTCTAAAATCGTTTGTTGCCACTGAGCTGCCTCTGACTCATAGAAACCTTAACGTACAACAGAACAAAATATTTCCTGGTCCTGTGTCATCTTCACGATCATTGTTAATGTTGGAGTCCATTGTTGCTAAACATTTTTATTAAGGGCAAATTCCACAACTTTCCAGATCAGGTTCTTCTGCGGTTGGAAAACTTGGTTAGACAGTTGGTCCTTACATTCCACCCAGAGCCGGCTCTTTAAACCTGCACGTTCGCATTTTGCCCTGGGAAGCATACTGAGTACGTTTTCTTGCTTTTCAACATCAGTGTCCTTCAGATACTTGAAATCCTGTTATGCTTCCTTCTTCCCTCGTCCAGTTCTAATTGAAAAATGCTGAGCTTTTAATCATGTTCCTCACGTGACCATTCTCCCTACATAGATTCTTGTTTGTCAGGCGCTCTGTATATGAGATTTATTCTTAAGCACTTGAGTCATAAATTAAAACTTTGAATATTTCTTGTAAATATTAAATCTTAAATTTTTATTTCTTCTTAAATTTAAAATATCATTTGTTTCTGGGGGCATTTTTCCTTACACTACTAAATACTTTTGTGACCTCAGACCAAAGTTTCTTTGTCTCTAGAAGGAGGTTATTATAAGAGAAAATCACCAAGAGTTCATCCTGATCTAAAAATGTTTGGTTCTGTGAAACGACTTTGGTTCCGGATTTGGTCATCTGTCAAAATAACCATCTTGCCCGTCTTTGTGTGAATCGCAGACTTGACTACCACACCATATCTCAAGATAGACTCATAACCTAAAACCTTCTACCTTGCTACTTCAGTCCGTTCCTAGAGATTTAGAAAGGTTTGGCCATCTTTGTTTTATTTCCATTATTTAGCATTTGGCTAGACTTCTGAGTTTTAACAGCATCTTGATCTGAGATCTCAGTTTTCTGTATATATAATAATTAAAACTCAATTCAGCTTATATTTGCCCACATTTACTAGCTTACTTTAGCCCAAGCTTTTCGATTATTCACACAGCCTCTTTGTTGGGTTGGAATTTTATTCGCTGGAATTACAAAATCTTACATTTTATAGCTGAAAAAATCCTTAGTGATCACCTAATTTAATCTCTTTCATATTTAGATACTGAACCCCCAAAGTTTAAATACTCAGCTAGTTATGCTGGAGCTGAGGACTAAAAGAGTCTCTTGGCTCCTGGGCCTGAGGTTTTTATTACCATCACTTTGAGCTTCTAAGTTGTCCTGTGTGTTTCTTCTTGATCATTTACCAAAAATGCTCCAGAGAAAATTTCCTGACTAGACTATGGAGTATAGAGATAGCTAACTAACAGGCTTAAATCTATGTTAGGAAGAAATTAACAGTTGTTAAAAAGTGAGATTCACAGAACCCTCAGAAACTCAGGATTAAGATACTGATTTAACTAGGGCAAAAATATTTGGAACCTTTATTCAAATTGATTTCCAGTTTTTTATCACTAAATTTTAAATTAAAATGTACGCAAATATCAGCAAAGTTCTATAAAGGGATACTTTTATTCATGTAAATTGTTTTGCATGTATATATGTCTTCAGGAAATGCTAAGTTATTGTTTTTCTAGATAAAAGGATGTGTTTTTAAAAAAAATTTACTGAGGATCTAGGAGATGCTACTAGGCAATTCAAGACTTAGGCAACTCACTCAAATTAATGTTATTTAAGAGTAAACCTCAGTAAAAAAACCTCAGTAGTACCTAATAATATCTAATTATCTGGCAATAATATCTAATAAATTAGGAATTCTCAGGTTTAAACAATTTTTTTTACTTTTTTTTTTTTTTAAACCTAAGAGTAAGCATTGTTTTAAATAATGAACATTTTTCAGGGTACCATTAGTTTTTGTAGAGTCTTGACGTTTTGATAGATCACATTTCTGTGATATGGAAATATTCACGTTGAACAGAAAGTTACTTCTATGACAGTATTTAGGGATCAGCTTCTTATCAATAGACGTATTCCCTGGAGATTTAAGATTTGAGAACCACAAACGTAATAGGGAAAGAAAATCATCAAGATACAGATACCAACTGAACATGTTTGTAATATTAAAAAAAGAGAAAATCAGAATTCTTCCAGTGAGAAATCACTTTTTTTGCCTTTGTTGCTCAAGAGTTGAGTTCAGCTCAAGTGTAACAGCCTATGTAGACACTAATAACTTCTAAGATTTACTTCTACATTATTTCATAGTTTTCTGATCCATTCAAAATATGTTAGGATTTATACCTAAACATTTTCTAGTTGTACTTAGGCAGTAGCAATATCCTGGGGGACAGAGAAAGATTCTTCATTAGTTAGGAATGAAAAGTGTAAAACTTAATGAAATGATATTTTTAACGAATTTATCAAAATGCAATTAACAATAGTAGCAACGAATAAGATGACAGTATTTTGAAAACATTAAACTTTAGATTGAGGAAATTTGTATGACTTATAGATTCCCTGGTACCCAGGGATGCATGAATTACCCCTTTTTTGTTTTAAAATAATTCTTAGCCAGACATTATAGGCTTCTTAAGGAAGCCCTTAAGTCAGATGTATTGTGATTGTATGTGCTTCCCCCCCACCTTTTTTTAATTGGCAAAAAACAAAGGTTTCCTTTTTAAAAACTGCACACACCTTTTTGGAGGGTAATAAATGAACATTTTTTTGTTTGTTTTTTTTAGAACTGAGCTCTCCATAGACAAACATAAGTAGCATAACACAGTGTCTTTCCTCAGTCATCATTCTGTACAGTAAATCAACATAAACAACTCCGTTCTTATTGACTGGATTTTTTCCAGGTGGGTTAATTGGGTGGGGAAAATTAGTAATTAACCTTAACATTTGGAGCCTCTTTCCTTCCTGTTAAAGGATGGGTTCTTAAAAAAAAAAAAAAAAAAGGATAATAAACCAACAACCTATCTTTCATAATATAAGGAAAATTTTTGTAATGACTAAAATTTTTAAATATGTACAACAGTTGCTATTTATACACAGAAGTGTTAGGGATCATCTGAATGCATTGGGACAATAATATGGATAAAATGCAGACTAAATGGCAATTATCAGATTTGTTCTCCAGCACAGTCTAAAGTTGAATTCCAGACCTGTGGATTAAAAAAGGCTGGTGTTACCTGTCTACACTGTCTCACACAAGTGTCACAGCTTTATAGAAATAGTGGTGTTGAAACTCAGGCGTGAGCAGTTCTCCTTGCTGTGTGGTTAACTAGGAAGCTTATTTTTCTTTTTCTTTTAAACTCAAGCCACTCTTCTAAAATGTGGTAGCAGAAATGCCGAAATTTGGGAATGATCTTTAGCAGGTTATGAGCCATTGTCAAGTGCTTTAATTCAGAGCAAATCTTTTTAATGCTAAAATGTGTTTTGGTATTGTAAGATGTATTTGATATCTATGCATTTTTATAAAAGTGTTTTTCCTCGTTTTATGTTCAGCATTTACAGCCGAACAATACCAGCAACATCAACAGCAGCTGGCACTAATGCAGAAACAGCAGCTTGCACAAATTCATCAACAGCAAGCAAATAGTAATTCCTCCACCAACACTTCACAGGTGAGGGATTTGTCTGTCTTATGATTATCCCTCATTGTTTCCCACCAGAGTTCATCTCTAATTATCAACTGTTGTCATAGAACCTTGCATCTAACCAGCAGAAAAGTGGCTTTCGCCTGAATCTACATCATAGCCACTCTATACAGGGTTTAGAAAGAACATTTCAGGTGAGTATGGAAGCTGTTGACTCTGCTCCCTACTTTAGAAAGTAAAACTTAAAAGCGTAGTTAAATGAGGTAGAGACCCCATTTGATCAGAAGTTCGTTAATGTACCTACCCGGGTCATAATCTTGGGTATTTTCATTATTATTGATTTTTTTATTATTATAATGCTAAAATAACCTTTTTTTACTCATAAAAGAAAAATCACCTGTAAACCTCAAGCATGATAAATGTTTGCCATTTAAACATATTTATGGCTTAAAGACTGAGGTTTGAGTCTAAGCATCTTACAGCAAAAATTAATTTTAAAAAATTCAAGGGGCCTCTCAATTTCTAGGCCAAGTTATGATATTTCTTATTACTTCCATTTCTGAAAAGATAACTACTTTATTACCCCAATGGTGCTTTTGGTTGTATGTGTATATATATACGGTGAAAAAAAATCTATGTATTTATTATTATGCATTTTTGCAAAACACTGAAATATTTTACCAACATAGTTTTTGTCCAACACTTTGTATTAGAGGTTGGCAGTTTCTACATGATAGATTTATTTGGTAATTGACATGTACATGTTATATATTGTCATAATGAAGATCAGAGTTTATAAGCCTTGTGTTGTAAAGTCACAACCCTTGTGCTATAAAGTCACTTGTTGTTGAGTTGGTTCTCACTCATAAAGATCCTATAGAATGGAGTAGAGCTGCCTTGCAGAGTTTGCAAGGAGCGACCGGTGAATTTGAACTGCCGACCTTTTGGTTGGCAGCCAGGCTCTTAACCACTGCACCACCAGCGCTCCATAAAGTCACTTACTGTTCCTCAAATATCTGACTGCCTAAAGAGCTGTAGAGATTTTAGTGATTGGCCACTGTGTTTCAGATGTAAATTGATTTCGTATACCCGTGTAGCTTTAATATTAACTGAGACTAAGTGGTCCTGATTAGATTTGTTTTGCGTTTTGTTTTTAGGGTTTTGTTTCCAAGACTTTGGATTCTGCTAGCGCTCAATTTGCTGCTTCTGCTTTGGTGACGTCAGAGCAACTGATGGGATTCAGGATGAAAGATGATGTGGTGCTTGGAATTGGGGTGAATGGTGTCCTTCCAGCCTCAGGTAAGGAGAAGGATCCTTAAATTGTTTCGATTGTATTTATAGCATATCTGTAATACAAACAGCAAAGTTGCACATTGCTTAGATATTTCTTTCTTTGTCTTTCCAGGAGTGTACAAGGGCTTACACCTCAGTAGTACTACACCAACAGCACTTGTACATACAAGTCCATCAACAGTAGGTTCGACTTTGTTACAGCCTTCAAATATAACACAGACTTCAAGTTCCCACAGTGCACTGAGTCATCAAGTAACTGCTGCCAATGCTGCAACAACTCAGGTTCTGATTGGGAACAACATTCGATTAACTGTACCTTCATCAGTTGCCACTGTAAACTCTATTGCCCCCCTGAATGCACGACATATACCTAGGACTTTAAGTGCTGTTCCATCATCTGCCTTAAAGCTGGCTGCCGCAGCAAACTGTCAAGTTTCCAAGGTTCCATCGTCATCCTCTGTAGATTCAGTCCCAAGGTGAGTAGTTATTTTAAGGATAAAATGTTTGAAAATGCAGAGATCTAACTTAAATTCTCTGACATTGCTCTTAGCCAATTCTTTGTGTTTTCCATTTTTTCCCCTTTTATCCATTTAAAGAAGTATAAATGAGAATTGATTGCTTATTTATTCAAGAACTAAACAGATGGATATTATAATTCAGTGTTAGTTGAGAATTTGAACCAGATGATACAGTAAAATATTTGCTTACATGTTTTGGCTATCCTTTTCTTAATACAATAATAGCTTATAATGCTTTCATTTTTCTTCCAGCTTTGATTTTCAGCCTTTAAGCTAGGAGCTCTCTTCAGAGTATTTCTTTTATGTATAATTTCCTTCACAGCTTACAGTGTAGGGAGTTAGAATTGATAGAATCATGCCTAGTATGCTAAGTTGCTCTTAATAATGTAAATTACTATAAAGGCTTACAGTACTCCTGCCAGTTGAACTTTTAATTAGACCGTGATTTTCTATGCTAACTTGTCTTCTTGGGTCTCAGTAAACCATATAGAATGTTTGTTCAGGTTCTATATTGTTTTAAATATTAATGATAATTATAATCCTGCTGTTTGCAAGGTGCTATGGGAGAAATAAAAAGAGAAAGACGAGTTTTCACTTCAGTTAGAAGATAAGCATAAAGGTGTGGGAAGTTAAATAATGTTAACTCTGCGTAGCTGAAAACCATTCTGAAGGTATCACAAAGCATCATATGTTTGTTAATTGTATAGATGATGACTGTAATTTCAGTAAAAGGAGAAATCTTTTCACACCAGGTATATTCTGGGAGTGTCCATCAAAATGAGATCAGATTCAATCGGAGGTTGGGTTTGGTTGGACAGAGAAGAGAAGGAAAGAGGGCATTTCAGGCAGGTGGAGTAGACTAAGTAAAAATAGAAAGTTGGGAAAATATAAGTGTATTCAGAGATTAACGAGGAACATCGTTTGTCTAGAGGTTTGGAAGGTTACAGTTGAAGTTGGAGTGACGGGAGGAGGCCAGCCCATGGAGCACCTTGAATGAGAGACTGAGACTTAGAGTTCTGCAGCCAGAAGTGACCCAGAGGGAGGAGCAGGGTTTGTAGCAGCAGGTGGTAGCTGTAGAGTAGCACAATTTTCATTGTGATAAAATTGTATAGCCATGGAACACTAGCAGTGGATGGGACTTTAGAAATCACTTATTTTAGTTCCTTTGTTTTAAAGATGAGGAAACTGAGATCCAGGGAAGTTAACTGACTTCTCCAAGGACACTCAGCAATCTAGGTGATAGCACAACAAAAACTCTAGTCTTCTGCGTACTACTAGTTCCAGTAGCTGTCCTGCTCAGCCCCACTTAATGAACCCTGATTTGAAGTTCTGACATGAACCTCGGTCACATTTGTTTCTTTTTAAAAATTCTTATAAATTTAATACAGGGAGGAAAACTTGGTAATTCTTTGTTTTTAACGTCAAGGCTGCGTAAGTGCTACCAGAGTTTTGTTGGTAATGTAGTTGACTGTGGAATTTATATCAGATACAAGCCTGATTTCTGGTTGTGTACTCCTGATAATATACTATAAAGGTTCATGTTTCTTTACTTGGGACCTTACTGCCAAAACATGCAAATTTATTCCTGTTATTAAAATTAATTATGCTTTTTATTGGAAAGATAGTCTTGGTCCCTTAAATTTGTGTGTTTCAGATAACTAATTGAACTTTATTTCGACAGGGAAAATCATGAATCGGAAAAGCCAGCACTGAACAACATAGCAGACAACACAGTAGCGATGGAGGTGACGTAGCTCCCTCGGGGCGGGCGAGCTGCGGCCTGGGGACTTGATCAGGTGCTGTGCGTCAGTAGCATTTGAATGCAAGGGATGATGGAATGCAGCACATGCGTTTCCGTGGCAGCTGTGGGGACTTGACAGCAATGCTCATCTCTCATGCTTCGATTTTTCTTTTCTTACTGTTAATAGGAAAAAATCAACATCTGTAAATTAAGAATACAGCAATTATCTGTACAGTACTGCATATTTGTAATACCCTTGTATATATGTTACTTGAATACAGAAATGTTCATTTGTGATGCTTTGCACTTGGGGGTGGGGGGTGGGAGGGAAATAAATTGCAACAAAGAGTGTGAGATGTGAGATTGTATAGAGATGAAGTGTCATCATGTGCATGGTGCGGAACCTGCTGTTTTATCTATTTATTGTGCCGTGTTTACAGTTTTTTGTACACTGTACCTTCATTGGTTCCTGTGCTGTAGTAAATGTGTTAGGTAGCCGTGGACTCCTTGGTATTTTGTAAATGGTATAACATAACTTGGTTCCCCTCTGGGTCCCTGAGTTTTCTGTGTATCATGTGGAAAAAAAAAAAAAAAATGGTGACATACATACAGAATTTTACAAAAAAAAAAAAAAAAAAAAGGCATCAGTTAAAAAAAATGGGGAATGTACTGTTAAATGGGGATCTTCCTGGTCCACTCTCATTAGGACAAGTAACAAGGTAAAAATGAAGTCTCTTGAATCCTCCCATCCCCACTTGCCCACAGAACAGTGGGTGGTTTCTGGTACTTAAAGCACTAATGTTACGTTGCTGCTCTACAAACAGCCCAGTAGTCCCATTTCCTTCCACACCAAAAAGTGTTAAATCAAGTATGCAAATGGAGTCCTTACAACTGGAGTTTATGTTGTCTTGCCCTTTTTTTAGCACAAAGAAAAAAAAAATTGTACTTTTTTTATTGTCGAATTGTTTAAAAGACTTCATTCTTTACTTGTTCTTACAAAAAGGATATTAAGGGAGAAGAATGCAGTAATTGCTGTACGTGTATCATCATTCCAGTTTCTAAAAACAGCCAGCCAGCTTTTTTCCTTTTAAGATTCTCCAGAAGGCTGCAAGGCCAGAACCACAAATATCGGGTGCCTTCCTTTGGAAATATTTGACCTCTCTTCTGTGAAGAGAATGGTACTTTACAGACTACTACTAGTGCTTTGTCAGTACCGAAGTCTGAATGCCCAGTCCAATGGCATACATTATCCTTAAGGTTTTTAATCCCACCTGGAAATATTGTGATAGAATTCTCACAAAATAAACCCAGGGCATTACATGTTGACAAACTCACGTGTAGTGGTCTTGTGCTTTTATTTTCACTTCAGGAACTTCTGTGTGACATTAATTAAAATCATTGAGTAAAAGAGGGGATGGGAATGGGGAGTGGCAACTTTTTTAATTCCTTTTTTTTCCACAATTTTTTATTGAATGCCTGCTATGCCCAGGACTGTTTTAGGTGGTATGACTGTGGAAAACATCCCTACCTTCATGGAGCTTAATAATCCTGTTAAGGGAGAAAAACTAAATAAACAAGGAAACTATAAACTGTATTTAACAATTAAGGAGAAAAGTAAAGTGAGGAAGAGGGAAAAGCAGTGCCAGGTTGATGTGGATTTTGCAATTCTAAGTAGGATGGCCTCGTAGAGGTGGTGATATTTGATCAGAGACTGGAAGTTGGGGTGGAAGAATTCCAGGCAGACAAGCCAAGCACGGAGATCCTGAGGTACGTTAAAGGAGCAGCAGTGGCTGGAGCAGAGTGAAGGAGGGAAGGAGCACTAGAAGATGAGGTTGGAGAGTAATGGGGAGCCAGATTGTGGAGGGCTGGTAGGTGGTTTTAATGACTGGCTTTTACTCAAGAAAGGAATTTTGAGCAGAGTGGTGTGATCTAAACAGGATCACTCTGGCTTTTGTGTTGGGAATAGAGCAGATGGGGAGCCAAATTAGACACCTAATTGCAATAATCCAAGTAAGAGATGAGAGTAGTGGCAAGGCTGGTAGAAGTGGTTAGATTCTGTTTATATTTAAAAGGTTGGCCAGCTAAAATTTGCTCACTGAATAGATGTGAGGTACACAAGAAAGAGAAGATTTAAGGATGACTAAGGTATCTGGCCTGAACAACGGGCCAAAGTTGGAGAACACTGTGGGAGGAGTGGGTTTGGGGGAAGACCAGAAGCTCAATTTTTGACTGTTAGTTTGAGATACCCGTTAGACATCCAACGAGAGATGTCGAATAGACAGTTGCATGCGAAAGCCTGGAGTTTGAAGGAGAATCGTCATCTTCATGGATTAAAGCCATGACTCTGGACGAGATCAAGAGAGTGGGATTAAATCTCAGTGTAATCAGTGATTGGATGTTTTAGTAATCCTTATATTTAAGAGAATTCCCTGTCTCGAAAGAATAGGCTTCCAATTTGGATAACTACTTTTGTGTATTCTGTGCTACATTCTTCATCCTGTTCTACATTCTGTATTTTTTAAGATATAAAACCACCTTTCAGTTGCAGTGGCTAATCTGTGTGACTAAAAATAGCTAGTTGAAATGTAAAAGAATAATTAAGATTAAAATTTCTAGAATAAACCCAGTGGATAGAATGAGGCCTAGTTCCACAGGCAGATTTATAAATGGATTGTGGAAAAGAAAATGAGTCCTCATAAAGCACACCCAGTCGTGAATTGGAAATGTGACTTGCATTGGGGCTGAGAAGGTGGCAAAGGACAAGTAACAATTAACATCCATGCAGCATTTATTCTCTTATTTGACCACGCCAATTCTGACATGTAGAGAAAATACAAACTAGTTTCATGTACACTTTAAAATAAGGAAATTGCTCAAAACTAAGTTGTCAGCCTCTAAATCTACTGTTTTTCTATGTGCTCCGCTGCCAGTGTAATAGACTAAAGTGAAGACCTTAATACAAAAGAGCAATTTAAACACTAAGACGGTAGGGAAGTTGGAAAGTAGGTCATCAGAGAACTTTTGACATCTAGTCTTAATAACTACTATTATTGAGTATTTACGGCGTAACTTACCTCATGCACAGTAATTATTTAATCCTCACAATCTTTTAAATAGATACTAGAATTATCAGCATTTTATAGGTGAGGTTAGGTAATTCATTCATGGTTATACAGTGATTAAGTAGCAGTCCAGTATTTGAACTCATCTACCTGCCAGACTCCAAAGCTGCTAGTTTTTGCCTCCCACTACTTAGTTGATAGGCCTGGAAACAGATTTTGAATACAGCTTCCTTAATAACCTTCGTTCCTATTGTATTCTTAAAAAATTCCCTAAATTAGATACTGTTAATTCTGTTACTATGGTATTCTGCTTTTACTAATTTAACAAACAAAAGCCCCCAAACCTTCCAAACTGAATGGCTTTTTACCCATACAAATTTCATATTTCCAAAAGGACTATAGGAGTAGTGTTTTCTGAATTCCAAATTTAGGGTCTCCCTCCCCCCCCGATGAATGTTATAATGTGCTACAATATTAAAATATGTAATATGTCACAGGCCAATAGGGCTCCAGACTCTAATCCTTTGTAGAGCAGATCTACTTTTACATAGTGGTTTCTATTTAAGTATTCTTTCAGCAAAAGTGTTCTGCTATTAAAAAAGTTTGAAAATCACAGAGAGGAACGGATAGATGTATAGCACATTGGTTCAAAAAATATTTTTTAACCATACCAGGCACTATTGTAGATGTTGGAAACAGCAATATTCAGAGTCCCTGCTTTCGTGTAGCTTACATTCTAGTAGAACATGCCTTGAATGATACCTAGGCAAAAGTAAATAAACACGGTGTTAAAGTTAGAGCTGATGTTACGGTGGTGGTTGTTAGGTGGCGTCGAATCAATTTCAACTCACAGCGACTCTGTAGGACAGAGTAGAACTGCCCCATAGGATATCCAAGGAGCGACTGGTGGATTTGAACTGCTTACCTTTTGGTTAGCAGCTGAGCTCTCAACCACTATGCCACCAGGGCTCCAAAGCTAATATTAGATAGGAAAATACTCTCGTACTTAAGATTTTTCTGAAATAAACATTTATCCAGTCTTGAAAATTATTTATAGAACAGGTTGTTGGAAGAACCAGATCACAATTCCAATATTTTCTCATAAGAGTATATTCTGAACAAATAGCTATCAAAGCAAAAAAAAATGCTTTATATAGGTAAATGTAAAATAGCGTGTTCTGAAAGAGAAGCTAGTCTTAGAGAATGAGCTGCCCTACATCGCATTACAAAACAAAACAGGTTTAGTATGGTCTACTTGTAGAACATTAGACTTGACGGAAGACTTTATTCCTACCCGTGTGTGTTAGTTTCTGTAGTTGCTGTAACAAATTACCACCACAAACTTGGTGACTTAAAATGACAAATTTATTGCCTCAGTTCTGGAAGCCAGAAGTCTGAAGTCATTTTCACTGAGCCAAAATCAAGACGTCAGCAGGCCACACTCCCTCTGGAGGCTCTAGGGAAGAACCTGTTCCTTAGCCTTTTCCAGCTTCTTGTGACTATCCAGCTCCCTAGTGTTCCTTGGCTTGTGGTTGCATCCCTCCCATCTCTGCCTCCCTCTTTATATCTGCTTCTGTGTGTGTGTCTCAAAACCCCCTCCGGTTTTCTCTTAGAAGGATATGTATGATAGTATTTAGGACCCACGTTATCCAGGGTAAACTCCTCAAGGTCCCTAACTTAATCACATCTTTTACCCTAAATGATAATATTCACAGATTCTGGAGATTAGCACATGGGCATATATTTACAGCCACCATTCAACACCCTACCCCATGGCACCTCTCTGGCTCCAAATATCCAGATAGGAAAAAAAAGAAGCACAAACAGTACAAACAGTAACAACAAATTTACCCTTGTATTAAACATGGTTGTAAATAGCTGGACTTATTTATTTATTTTTTCTTAATTCTGGCTTGTTTACCTCAAGAAAAAAAAATTACATTGTTGAGTTTTCAGGGAAAGCTTCTAGAATGATCATGGAGATACAGAGAATTGCATTGAGTATAGACTGAAAACATTTGCTCTTTGGTCTGGAAAGATGAGACAGGATATACTTAGAATGACCATTGAGTTTGTTCACCAAATACTGAAATTGTAGAAACAAAAAAAGCCCCCTCTTCCCTCTTGATTATAGAAAAATATGATTAGAGGACAAACTATAAGTTTATAGTGAATGAATTAAGGAAGGTGGCTAAATAAAAGAGGCGATAAGTTCGTGGTTTTTTTTTTTTTTTTTTTTTTTTAACCTCCTGCTTGGGTTCAGTCTGTATGCTTTCCGTTTCCATCGCTTCCACATTTGTTCAGGCCACCATAATCTCTTCTAAACTACGGCAACAGTTACTTAACCTCAATCAGCCTTATTTAACCTTTCTCCTTTCCTTTCCGCAGCCAGAGAAACCTTTCTTAAACTAAAATCTGATTACAGTTGTCCCTCCGTATCTGCAGGTTCCATATCCATGGATTCAACCAATTGCAGATCAAAAATACTCAGGAAAAAGAAATTTCCAAAAGCAAAACTTGAATTTGTCATGTGCTGAGCTCTATGCTGAATCCACTCAAAATGAAGGATGTGTAGGCACGCCCTGCTGTAGGCCTCGGCCATTTAACAGAGCCTCGGTCTCTTTCCAGCACTCACTGTTTGAGCATTGCTCACCTCCTGGCCTGTTCCCTAAAAAATGCAGCACAATGACTGTTTGCGTGGCATTTACATTGCATTAGGTATTATAAGTAATCTAGAGAGGATTTAAGGTATACGGAAGGATGCGTGTAGGTTATATATGCAAATATGGCATTTTATATAAGGGACTTGAGCATCTGAGGATTTGGGTATCCTGGGAGACCTGGAACCAATCCTCTGTGGATACTGAGGGAAGACTTGGGGTGAATTCCAAACTTGTTAACATGGTTTACAAAGACTGTCATCTTTTGCCACTTTTTGCATTGTGTACTGTATCCCTAGTAGCAGCTAGCATTTATTGGGGCAGTTCTACTTTGTCTTATAGGGTCGCTATGAGTCGAAATCGACTCGACGGTACTGCGTTATTAAGTGCCAGCACTGCTCTGAGCACTTTTCATTATCCCATGTAATCCTCACAACCAAGGCCACTGAGAATCATTTTACAAGTTTTGCTACTATAACTATCTGGTCCCATGTAGATGGTGAAACACCCCATGCGCTCCATATACAAGCAGTATTAGTATTATTCCCAGTTTACAGATGAGAAATTAGACTCAGAGGAATAAAGTAACTGCCCAAGTGGCATATACGTCCAAAGCATTTGAACTCAGCCCACATAGATAATTATAGGCCATATTTTTCAGTGTCAGGTTAGCTTCAGTGAGGACAAGTATAAAGTATGTATGTGTGGAGGACTGTGTATTCAAAGCTAAGAGAAAAAGAGGCCTCACTGTTAAGGAGAAAATATTCCTTCTCCATAAGATTGAAAGGTGGAAGAAATTTCTACGACTTTCTCCCTTTTATAAAGTGAAGGAATAAGTCCATGTTACCTGCTGGCTATTCTGGGAAATGGAAAACAGATTAGGCATAAATGACAGCCTAACAGTTTAATCATTCTGACTTTGCAGCATGAGCTGGAAAGCCGTAATTATTAAATCTCATTTAGTAAACCCCATCTTATATTCTGTAACTTTTAAAAAAACTCTGGAGATCAATACTTGATTCATAGAACCAGTGTAGGACATTTAGAGAATTTAAACCATGAGAAAAAAAAGCTTAATCACATACAAAAGAGAGTATTTTTATAAAAATAGAGTGAGGACACAAAGCTGGTTATAAACCAATTTTAGTAACTCACTCTAATTTGTACAAAAATTAATCGTTTCATCAGGGATGTTTTATGAACTTAATTCTAATACAGTTTATAAAATCTGTATTCCTAAATCAAGTAAAAGATTTTTTAAAATTAAGTACGGACTTTCAACGTTGGCCAAGATAGAGTAAAAGAGATCAGAAACAACTAAAAAACTGAACAAAGTTTATAAAACAATAGTTTTTAGATAGATATCAGGCAGCACAGGACAGGGAGCCTGAGTTGTTGTTGTTAGGTGCCGTCCCGTTGGTTCCAATTCATAGCGACCCTATGCACAACAGAACGAAACACTGCCCTGTCCTGAGCCACCCTTACAATCCTTGTTATGCTTGAGCTTATTGTTGCAGCCACTGTGTCAATCCACCTCCTTGAGGGTCTTCCTCTTTCCGCTGACCCTGTACTCTGCCAGGCATGATGTCTTTCTCCAGCAACTGATCCTTCCTGACAACATGTCCATCCTTGATTCTAAGGAGCATTCTGGTTGTACTTCTAAGACAGATTTGTGTTCTTTTGGCAGTCCACGGTATATTCAACATTCTTCGCCACCACCACAATTCAAAGGTGTCAATTCTTCTTCGGTCTTCCTTATTCATTGTCCAGCTTTCACATGCATATGATGCGACTGAAAATACCATGGCTTGGGTCAGGCGCACCTTAGTCTTCAAGGTGACGTCTTTGCTCTTCAACACTTTGAAGAGGTCCTTTGGAGCAGATTTGCCCAGTGCAACGTGTCTTTTGATTTCTTGACTGCTGCTCCCATGGATGTTGATTGTGGATCCAAGCAAAATGAAATCCTTGACAACTTCAATCTTTTCTCTGTTTATCATGATGTTGTTCATTGGTCCAGTCGTGAGGATTTTTGTTTTCTTTATGTTGAGGTGCAACCCATGCTGAAGGCTGTGGTCTTTGATCTTCATTAGTAAGTGCTTCAAGTCCTTTTCACTTTGAGCAAGCAAGGTTGTGTCATCTGCATAACGCAGGTTGTTAACAAGTCTTCCTCCAATCCTGGTGCCCCGTTCTTCATATAGTCCAGCTTCTCATATTATTTGCTCAGCGTACAGATTGAATAGACATGGTGAAAGAATACAACCCTGCCGCACATCTTTCCTGACTTTAAACCAATCAGTATCCCCTTGTTCTGTCTGAACAACTGCGTCTTGATCTATGTGAAGTTTCCTCATGAGCACAATTAGGTGTTCTGGAATTCCCATTCTTCGCAGTGTTATCCATAGTTTGTTATGATCCACACAGTCGAATGCCTTTGCATAGTCAATAAAACACAGGTAAACATCCTTCTGGCATTCTCTGCTTTCAGCCAGGATCCATCTGACATCAGCAATGAGACCCCTATTTCCACGTCCTCTTCTGAAACCAGCCTGAATTTCTGGTGGTTCCCTGTCAATATACTGCTGCAGCCGTTTTTGAATGGTCTTCAGCAAAATTTTGCTTGCGTGTGATATTAATGATATTCTATAATTTCCACATTCAGTTGGATCACCTTTCTTGGGAATAGGCATAAATATGGATCTCTTCCAGTCAGTTGGCCAGGAAGCTGTCTTCCATATTTCTTGGCATAGACAAGTGAGTACTTCCAGCGCTGCATCTGTTTGTTGAAACATCTCAATTGATATTCCATCAATTCCTGGAGCCTTGTTTTTTGCCAATGCCTTCAGACCAGCTTAGGCTTCTTCCTTCAGTACCGCTATTCCTTTCTTCTGACCACTTGAAGTTTAGTTTGCTCCTCTTAGTCTAGCTGCTTAAGGTGGAAGGTTAGGTCATTGATTTATTTCTTATTTTTTGTATTATGTGTTTTATGTTACCAATTTCCTTCTAAGCACTGTTAAAGTTATATCTCACAAATTTTGATATATTTTATTATCATTTAGTTCAAAATACATTCTAATTCCCCTTTGATTTCTTCTTTGACCCATGTGATATTTAAAAGTTTTGTTGTTTAGTTTCCAAATATTTGAGAATTTTTCAGATCTCTTTCTGCTAAGAATACTAATTTTATTGTAGTCAGAGAAAATACTCTGTATTATATAAATCCTTTCAAATTTATTGAGGTTTGTTTCATGGCCCACAGTATGGTATATCTTGGTGTTATAGGTTGAATTATGTCCCCCCACCTCCGCCCCCCAAAAAATGTTAGAATCTTAACCCCCATACCTATGGATGTAATCCCATTAGGAGACAGGGTTTTCTTTGTTATATTAATGAGGCCATACCTATGTAGGGTGTGTCTTAAACCTACTCACTTTCGAGAAATAAATAGAGATTGGGCATAGAGAAGTAAGCACAAATGAAGCAGAAGATATGTGCCACATGGAGATCTCCAAGGAACACTGAGAAGAAGCTAAAGAAGCTAGACGAGGAATTTCCCCCAGAACTGAGAGAGAGAGTCTTAGAGCCGGTGAATTACAGTGCTGGCACAGAATAATGAATATACTATGGACTGCCAGAAGAACTAACAAATCTGTCTTGGAAGAAGTACAGCCAGAGTGCTCCTTAGAAGCAAGGGTGGCAAAACTTCATCTCACATAGTTTGGACGTGTTATCAGGAGGGACCAGTCCCTGGAGAGGGACATCATGCTTGGTAGAGGGTGAGTGAAAAAGAGGAAAATTCTCAGTGAGATGGACTGACACGTGGCTGCAACAATGGGCTCAAACATAACAGCAATCATGAGGATGGCGCAGGACCAGACAATGTTTCGCTCTGTTGTACATAGGGTTAGTAGGAGTTGGAACTGACTTGACATCAGCTAACAACAAGCCTCTTAAACTGTGAGAAAATAAATTTCTATTCATACCACCCACTTGTGGTATTTCTGTTATAGCAGAACTAGCAAATTAAGACACTTGGTAAATGTTTCCTGTGCATTCTGCAGTTTTTCTATAAATGTCAGCTAGGTCAAGTTAGTTGGTAGTGTTGTTCAAGTCAAGTCCTCAGTGATTTTCTACTATTTCTATCATGTATTAACAAAGGGAGTTTTGAAATCTCTAATTTTAATAGTGGCTTTGTCTATTCCTCCTTTCAATTCTATTAGTTTTCTTCCATGTATTTAGAATTTCTGTAATTGGAAGCGTAAATGTTTAGCCACCTTAACCTGGGGCTATTTTGCCCAACTAAGAGGCAATATGCTTGTGAGTACTCTACCTGATGCCTCAAGATTTATGAGGTTTTCTACACCCTGGTGAGTGGGAACAAGAATTGTTCCCACTCCTGTGTAAGCTTAGAAAATGTTTCCTCTAAATCTCTCTAGTAGTTTCCCTCACCTTTGAGTAGTTCCACCACACGCATACACTGTACACAGTGCACAAAGTTGAATATTCAAGGGGAGCCTCTGCAAATCTTTGGAGTTCTCTTTCTTTGCAGCTCTCTCCTCTGTGGTATTTGTCCTACAAGCACTAGCTCCTTGGCCTCTGAACTTCCAACTCCATCTCCTCACTCTGTGAGATTGCCAGGCTCTCCAGAGTTCCTTCTCCCTGCAGTGCACCCTGGAAACTCCCTCCAAGTAGTAAGCTGGGGAAATCACAGGGCTCATCTCATTTGTTTCCTCTCTCAGGCTCCCTCCCCCACGTGTCTGCCAGTTTGTCCTACAGTGGGGACTTGCGTGTTGCTGTGATGCTAGAAGCTATGCCACCAGTATTCAGATACCAGCAGGGTCACCCATGGAAGACAGGTTTCAGCTGAACTTTCAGACTAAGACAGACTAGGAAGAAGGACCCGACAGTCTACTTGTGAGAAGCATTACCCAGTGAAAACCCTATGAATAGCTGTGGAACATCGTCTGATATAGTGCTGGAAGGTGAGCCCCCCAGCTTGGAAGGCACTCAAAAGATGACTGGGGAAGAGCTTCCTCCTCAAAGTAGAGTCAACCTTAATGACGTGGATGGAGTAAAGCTTTCGGGACCTTCATTTGCTGATGCAGCACAACTCAAAATGAAAAGAAACGGCTGCAGATAACCATTAATAATCGGAAACTGGAATATACGAAGTATAAATCTAGGAAAATTGGAAATCATCAAAAATGAAATGGAACACATAAACTTCGATATCCTAGGCATTAGTGAGCTGAAATGGGCTGGTATTGGCCATTTTGAATCAGACAATCATATAGTCTACTATGCTGGGAATGACATCTTGAAGAGGAATGGTGTTGCATTCATAGTCAAAAAGAACATTTCAAGATCTATCCTGAAGAAGTACAATGCTGTCAGTGATAGGATAATATCCATACGCCTACAAGGAAGACCAGTTAATACGACTATTATTCAAATTTACACACCTACCACTAGGGCCAAAGAAGAAGAAACAGAAGATTTTTATCAGCTGCTGCAGTCTGAAATTGATCCAACATGCAATCAAGATACATTGATAATTACTGGTGATTGGAATGCAAAAGTTGGAAACAAAGAAGAAGGATCAGCAGTTGGAAAATATAGCCTTGGTGATAGAAATGATGCCAGAGATCGAATGACAGAATTTTGCAAGACCAATGACTTCTTCATCACAAATATGTTCTTAAATCAACATAAACGGCGGCTATACACATGGACCTCGCCAGGTGGAACACATAGAAATCACATTGACTACATCTGTGGAAAAAGACCATGGAAAAGCTCAATATCATCAGTCAGAACAAGGCCAGGGGCTGTGGAACAGACCATCAACTGCTCATATGCAAGTTCAAGCTGAAACTGAAGAAAATCAGAGCAAGTCCACAAGAGCCAAAATATGACCTTGAGTATATCCCACCTGAATTTAGATACCATCTGTAGAACAGATTTGACGCATTGAACACTCATGACCAAAGAACAGATGAGTTGTGGAAGGACATCATACATGAAGAAAGCAAGAGGTCATTGAAAAGACAGAAAAGAAAGAAAAGACCAAGATGGATGTCAGAGGAGACTCTGAAACTTGCTCTTGAGTGTCGAGCAGCTAAAGCAAAAACAAGAATTAATGAAGTGAGAGAAGTGAACAGAAGATTTCAAAGGGCGGCTGGAGAAGACAAAGTATTATAATGACATGTGCAAAGAGCTGGAGCTGGAAAACCAAACGGGAAGAACACGCTCGGCATTTCTCAAGCTGAAAGAACTGAAGAAAAAATTCAAGGCTTGAGTTGCAATAGTGAAGGATTCTATGGGGAAAATAATAAACGACGCAGGAAGCATCAAAAGAAGTTGGAAGGCATACACAGAGTCATTATGCCAAAAAGATTTGGTCGATGTTCAGCCATTTCAAGAGGTATTATATGATCAGGAACCGATGGTACTGAAGGAAGAAATCCAAGCTGCTCTGAAGGCATTGGTGAAAAACAAGGCTTGAGGAATTGATGGAATATCAATTGAGATGTTTCAACAAACAGATGCAGCGCTCGAGGTGCTCACTCATCTATGCAAAGAAATATGGAAGACAGCTTCCTGGTCAACTGACTGGAAGAGATCCATATTTATGCGTATTCCTAAGAAAGGTGATCCAACTGAATGTGGAAATTATAGAACAATATCATTAATGTCACATGCAAGCAAAATTTTGCTGAAGACCATTCAAAAATGGCTACAGCACTATATTGACAGGGAACTGCCAGAAATTCAGGCCAGTTTCAGAAGAGAACTGGAAATCAGGGGTCTCATTGCTGATGTCAGATGGATCCTGGCTGAAAGCAAACAATACGAGAAGGGTGTTTACCTGTGTTTTATTGGCCATGCAAAGACATTTGACTGTGTGGACTATAACAAATTATGGATAACATTTTGAAGAATGGGAGTTCCAGAACACTTAATTGTGCTCATGAGGAACCTTTACATAAATCAAGAGGCAGTTGTTAGGACAGAACAAGGGGATACTGATTGGCTTAAAGTCAGGAAAGGTGTGCGTCAGGGTTGTATTCTTTCACAATACCTATTCAATCTGTATGCTGAGCAAATAATCTGAGAAGCTGGACTATACAAAGAACAACGGCATCAGGGTTGGAAGAAGACTCATTAACAATCTGCATTATGCAGATGACAACCTTCCTTGCTGAAAGTGAAAAGGACTTGAAGCACTTATTAATGAAGATCAAAGACCTCAGCCTTCAGTACGGATTGCACCTCAGCATAAAGAAAAGAAAAATCCTCACAACTGGAACAATGAGCAACATCATGATAAATGGAGAAAAGATTGAAGTTGCCAAGGATTTCATTTACTTGGATCCACAATCAAGAGCCATGGAAGCAGCAGTCAAGAAATCATAAGATGCATTACATTGGATAAATCTGCTGCAAAGGACCTCTTTAAAGTGTTGAAGAGCAAAGATGTTACCTTGAAGACTAAGGTGTGCCTGACTCAAGCCGTGGTATTTTGTATTGCATCATATGCATGTGAAAGCTGTACAATTAATAAGTAATACCGAAGAAGAACTGACACTTTTGAATTGTGGTGTTGGTGAAGAATATTGAATATGCCATGGACTGCCAAAAGAACGAAGAAATCTGTCTTAGAAGAAGTATAACCAGAATGCTCCTTAGAAGCAAGGATCTCAGTCCCTGGAGAAAGACATCATGCTTGGCAAAGTACGGGGTCAGTGGAAAAGAAGAAGATCCTCAGTGAGGTGAATTGAGCTCAAGCATAACGACGATTGAAAGGATGGAGCAGGACCAGGCAGTGTTTCGTTCTGTTGTGCATAGGGTCTCTATGGGTAGGAACCACCTCAACGGTACCTAATAACAACAACAAGAAATGTAGTAGTAGATCTTTCTTATGGAGAGGTAGACAAGGCAGTACAAAGAAATAAAAGTTAGTTTTAAATTTAGAAAAAGAGGAGTAAATATTAAGGTAACCACAAAGGAGACAAGCTATCCTACACATCAAAATAAAATACAAGAAAAAAATTGGGACTCAGCAGAAACAAAATCAACAACAACAAATATGAGGAAACGAAAATATATAAACTACTCAGCACAAAAACTTAAGTGAAAAAAAGGAACTATCAACAACACACAAAAAAGACATCAAAATGACAGCACTAAATACATCCCTATGCATAATTACACTGAATGTAAATGAACTAAATGAACCAATAAAGAGACAGAGTGGCAGGATGGATTAAAATAAAGGATCTGTCTATATGCAGCTTTCAAGAAACACACCTTACACTTAGAGACACAAACAAACTAAAACTCAAAGGGTGTAAAAAATATATCAAGCAAACAACAATCAAAAAAGAGCAGGAGTGGCAATATTAATTTCTGAAAAAAATAGACTTTAAAGTTAAATCCACCACAAAGGATAAGTTAGGACCCTATATAATGATTAAATGGGCAATATACCAGAAGCATATAACCATATTAAATATTTATGTACCCAATGACAGGGCTACAAGGTACATAAAACAAACTGTAACAGCATAGGAAAGTGAGATAGACAGCTCCATAAGTATAGTGGGAGACTTCAACACACCACTTTCGGTGAAGGACAGGACATCCAGAAAGGAGCTCAATAAAGACACGGGAGATCTAAATGCCACAGTCAACCAACGTGACCTTATAGACAGACCACTCCACCCAACAGCAGCCAAGTATACTTTCTTTTCTAGCACACGTGGAACATTCTCTAAAGTAGACCACATATTAGGTCATAAAGCAAGCTGTAGCAGAATCCAAAACATTGAAATATTACAAAGCATCTTCTCTGACCCTAAGGCCATAAAGGTAGAAATCAATAACAGAAAAGCAGGGAAAAGAAATCAAACACTTGGAAACAGAACAATACCCTGCTCAAAAAAGACTGGGTTATAGAAGACATTAAGGATTGAATAAAGAAATTCATAAAATCCAATGAGAATGAAAACACTTCCTATCAGAACCATTGGGACACAGCCAAAGTGCTCAGAGGTCAATGTATATCGATAAATGCACACATCCAAAAAGAAGAAATGGCCAAAATCAAAGAATTATCCCTACGACTTGTACAAATAGAAAGAGAGCATACAAAAGAAACCTTCAGGCAACAGAAGAAAGCACATAATAAAAATTAGAGCAGAATTAAATGAAATAGAAAAACAATTGAAAGAATTAACAAGACCAAAAGCTGCTTCTTTGAAAAAATTAAGAAAATTCATAAACCATTACCCAAACGGACAAAAGAAAAACAGGAGAGGAAGAAAATAACAGGAATAAGAAATGAGATGAGTGATATTACAACAGAACCAACTGAAATTAAAAGACTCATATCAGATTACTATGAAAAATTGTACTCTAACAAATTTGAAAACCTGGAAGAAATGGATGAATTCCAAGAAACACACTACCTACCTACACTAACACAAACAGAGGTAGAACAACTAAATGGACCCATAACGAAAGAAGAGATTGAAGAGGTAATCAAAAAACTCCCAACAAAAAAAAAGCCTGGCCTGGATGGCTTCACTGCAGGGTTCTACCAAACTTTCAGAGAAGAGTTAACACCACTACTACTAAAGGTATTTCAGACCATACGAAAGGACAGAAATACTCCCAAACTCATTCTATGAAGCCAGTATATCCCTGATACCAATACCAGGTTAAGACACTGCAAAAAAAGAAAATTACAGGCTTATTTCCCTCATGAACTTAGATGTAAAAATCCTTAGCAAAATTCTAGCCAATAGAATTTGAAAACATATCAAAAAAATAATTCACCATGACCAAGTGGAATTCATACCAGGTATTAGGGATGGTTCAACATTAGAAAAACAATATAATCCATCATATAAATAAAACAAAAGATTAGAACCACATGATTTTATCAATTGATTCAGAAAAGGCATTTGACAAAGTTCAACACCCATTCATGATAAAAAGTCTCAGCAAAATAGGAATAGAAGGAGAATTCCTCAACATAATAAAGGGCATTTATACAAAGCCAATACCCAACATCATCCTAAATGGAGAGACCCTGAAAGCATTCCCCTTGAGATCAGGAACCAGACAAGGATGCCCTTTATCACCATTCTTATTCAACGTTGTGCTGGAGGTCCTAGCCAGAGAAATTTGGCTAGATAAAGAAATAAAGGGCATCCAGATTGACAAGAAGTAAAAGTATCTCTATTTTCAGATGACATGATCTTATACACAGAAAACCCTAAGGAATCCTCAAGAAAACTACTGAAACTAATAGAAGAGTTCAGCAGAGTATCAGGATAAAAGATAAACACAAAAATCAGTTGGATTCCTCTACACCAACAAAAAGAACATCAAAGAGGAAATCACAAATCAATACCATTTACAGTAGCCCCCAAGAAGATAAAATACTTAGGAATAAATCTTACCAGATATGTAAAAGACTTATACAAAGAAAAGTACAAAACGCTACTGTGAGAAACCAAAAGAAACCTACGTAAGTGGAAAGACGTGCCTTGCTTATGGATTGGAAAACTTAACATTGTAAAAATATCTATTCTGCCAAAAGTGATCTGTAGATATAATGCAATTCCCATTCAAATTCCAACGACATTTTCTAATGAGATGGAGAAACAAATCACCAACTTCATATGGAAGGGAGTGAGACCCCGGATAAGTAAAGCGTTACTGAAAAGAAGAGCAAAGTGGGAGGCCTCACTCTACCTGATTTTAGAACCTATTATACTGCCACAGTAGTCAAAACAACCTGGTACTGGTACAACAACAGATACATAGACCAATGGAACAGAATTGAGAATCCAGACATAAATCCATCCACATATGAGCAGTTGGTATTTGACAAGGTGCCAAAACAGTTAAATGGAGAAAAGACAGTATTTTTAGCAAATGGTGCTGGCATAACTGGATATCCACCTACAAAAAAATGAAACAAGACCCATAGTTTCCACCATCCACAGAAACAAACTCAAAATGGATCAAAGAGCTAAATATAAAAAATGATAAAGATCATGGAGGAAAAAATAGGGACAATGTTAGGAGCCCTAATACATGGCATAAACAGTATACAAAACATTACTAACAATGCAGAAGAGAAACTAGATAATTGGGAGCTCCTAAAAATGAAACGGAAACCCTGGTTGCCTAGTGGTTAAGTGCTGCGAGTGCTAACCAAAAGGTCGGCAGTTCAAATCCACGAGGTGCTCCTTGGAAACTCTACGGGGCAGTTCTACCCTGTCCTATGGGGTCGCTATGAGTTGGAATTGACTTGACGGCAACGGGTTTTGGTTTTTGTAAAAATCAAACACCTATGCTCATCCACGGACTTCACCAAAAGAGTAAAAAGATTACCTACAGACTGGGAAAAAGTTTTTAGCTATGTATGACATTTCTGATCAGCACCTGATCTCTAAAATCTACAAGATACTGCAAAAACTCAACTACAACAAGACAAATAACCCAATTAAAAAATGGGCAAAATATATTAACAGGCACTTCACTAAAGAAGACATTCAGGTAGCTAACAGACACATGAGGACATGCTCACTATCATTAGCCATTAGAGAAATGCAAATCAAAACTACAATGAGATTCCCTCTCACTTCAACAAGGCTGGTGTTAATCCAAAAAAACACAAAATAATAAATTTTGGAGAGGTTGTGTAGAGATTGGAACACTTATACACTGTTGGTGGGAATGTAAAATGGTACAACTACTTTGGAAATCAATTTGGCACTTCCTTAAAAAGCTAGAAATAGAACTACCATACGATCCAGCAATCCCACTCCTTGGAATATATCCTCAATAAGAGCCTTTACACGAACAGATACATGCACACCCATGTTCATTGCAGCATTGTTTACGACAGCAAAAAGATGGAAACAATCAAGGTGCCCATCAACGGATGAGTGGATAAATAAATTACGGTATATTCACACAATGGAATACTATGAGTCGATAAGGAACAATTATGAATCCATGAAACATTTCACAACCTGGAGGAATCTGGAAGGCATTACGCTGAGTGAAATTAGTCAGTTGCAAAAGGACAAATATTGAATGAGGCCACTACTATAAGAACTCAAAAAATAGTTTAAATAGAGAAGAAAATATTCTTTGATAGTTACAAGAGTAGGGAGGGGAGGAGGGGGTGGGGTTTTCACTAATTAGATAGTAGATAAGAACCATTTTAGGTGCAGGGAAAGACAATAAACAATAAAGGAGAGGTCAGCACAACTGGACTAAACCAAAAGCAGCTTCCTAAATAAACTGAATGCTTTGAAGGCCAGCCCAACAGGGGCAGGGGTTTTGGGACCATGGTTTCAGGGGATATCTAAGTCAAATTTGCATAATAAAATCTACTAAGAAAACATTCTGCATTCCACTTTGGAGAGTGACTTCTGGGGTCTTAAACACTAGCAAGCAGCTATCTAAGATGTATCAATTGGCCTCAACACACCTGGAGCAGAGGAGAATGAAGAACTCCAAAGACACAAGGTAATTATGAACCCAAGAGATAGAAAGGACCACATAAACCAGAGACCACATCAGCCTGAGATCAGAAGAACTAGATGGTGCCCAGCTACAACTGATGACTGCCCTGACAGGGAAGACAACAGAGAACCCTTGAGGGAGCAGGAGAGCAGTGGGATGGAGACCTCAAATTCTCATAAAAAGACCAGAGTTAATGGTCTGACTGAGACTAGAAGGACCCCAGAGGTCATGGTCCCCAGACCTTCTTTTAGCCCAAGACAGGAACCATTCCCAAAGCCAACTCTTCAGACAGGGATTGGACTGGGCTATGGGACAGAAAATGATACTGGTGAGGATTGAGCTTCTTAGATCAAGTAGGCATACAAGATTATGTGGGCAGCTCCTGTCTGGAGAGGAGATGAGAGGGCAGAGAGGTCCAGAAGCTGGACGAATGAACATGAAAATAGAGAGTGGAGGGAAGGAACGTGCCGTCTCATTAGAGGGAGAGCAACTAGGATTATATAGCAAGGTGTATATAAGTTGTTGTATGAGAGACTTACTTGGTTTGTTAACTTTCACTTAAAGCACAATAAAAACTTTAAAAAAGTTAAATTATATAAACTTACAATGAAACAAATTATATAAAAACATTGAAAAATCATCACTTCTAGTTATTTTACTGCTTTTACTATTACCTTTGCTCTTGAGGTTATGACATCTATTGCATTTATATGGCAATAATACTACATAAAAGTGTGCTATCCACATCTCTTGCTAACTCCGTATTCACCCCATCACATTGTAACTTGAAATCAGCCATGATGTAAGAGTTTATGCCACTGAATCTGGTAAACACTACAAATAGGTTTGGGCTTTTTTCCTGGAGAGCTGGTTGTTTAACATCTACCAGCATACCAGTGGGTGTAGCATAAATTTATATTTTGGCCATTTTTTTGCCATTGAAAATAAACTAATCATCAGTACAGAGGTGCCCTTCTTTGCTAAGTCCCTGCTAGAGGAACAATGAGAGTGGATATTGATTTAGGTGATAAAGTTGGAACTGTATTCCCTGTCCTTGAGTATAAAGAATGTGACCCAGCCAGAGCTGCGCTAATGAGGTCACAAGGACACATCACCTGGGCCCTGAGGTACAAAGACAATAGCTAGGACTATCTTAGAAAACATCTTTCAGAGAACCTTTGACATAAACTAATCAAACAGCACAAAAGACCTGCATACTTTCCACATCTTTTTCTATTAGCGTTTAGTAAGTAGTAAGATTTATTGGACCAATGAAGACCCTCCTGACTTGTCTTCCACTGAAACTTTTACCAATGATTATTAACAAAGACAATTCAAAATGTAGAATCACGGTGATTTAGCAGTTTTTAGACAATCTGTGAAAAGGTGAAGCTTTCAACGATTTTACCCATTTGTAATGTTAACATGTACTGGTGATTCTGTAATGTTCCTTGGACTTGGACAGACATGGCTCTGGCAGCATGCTTGTCTGTTTTCCTACTTTTGCCTCTTTGAACATATGCCAAATAAAATCTTTTTGCTTAACTATAACGTCGTGATGATTTTTCCCTAGGAATATCAATGGTATAGCTGGCAGGATTTTCTGAAACCATCAATCCAGTCAAACTCGAGAAGATCTAGACTGTGGAGCAGAAGCTGGCGAAGAGAGATCCTATCTTCTGGACCCCACACATTCGCACTCCGTGTCCCTTTGACACTAATGGCATAAGCACGCTCAGAAAATGAGTCACTGTTTATTCTTTTTTATTCCCTTTCTCATGTTTTCTTTTGTTCAACATATTTGTCTGAAAACCGGTTGTTTCATTAAGGAGAATCTCAGAGTTTTTATTTAGTTAGTTTTTTAGTTAAGAGTGACATTTAATAACTCTTTTGGTGAACTGCAGTTCAGTGTCTGGATTCAGGCACTTGAAACATTAAAGAGGTAATTCTATTTTCAAAGAGCTCTGGGTCACCATAAGCCACAAAATTCAGGCATGGATCAACCAGTAAAAGCCATTAGGGTGGTAGCCGGTGTTCATCATGAGCGTTAAAGGCTCCCATGATAGGAAAAGGTGGTCGCAAGACACTAGATCACTAGGCTGCCTGCTACCCACAAGCAAACTGTCATGAACAAAGGTACACGCTGGTCTAAACAAAACACTGTCCAAACCCCACAGCCTTCCTCATTAGGGTTCTTTTTGTGACTTAGAGAAAATCTGGAAAATAGTGCTCTGTTTTGCCAAATTCACAGGGGAAGGTGGCAGCTCCTGACCTGTTTTATGATAGTTTCTCAATAAAGAATCACAATGATAAAACTAAAATCATCAGTAGCTACTTTAAAGTACATTCCAATTGGAGGAACTAGCATATTTAAGATCTAAAATAAGAGACTAAGTCTTGACCCAACGGAATGAATTATGTTCGAAAAGAAGGAAACCAAAAGTTTGAATCGTAGAGCTTAACATCTTTGATAAATGAGCCTGGATTTCCCCCCTCTACTGAGACACTGGTTTATGGTTCATATTCAAAAATGCTGTAAACTGAACATACTAGAAGTAATTTGGAATTTCAGTGACCACTTTGGGGAAGTGAGCTTCCATTTGTGTTTTTCTTTCTTTCCTTTTTGGAGAACTTCTGTTTGATGCTCAGGTTTTATCAAAAGGTCTAATATTCCTTCATCTGAGGCTCTGGCAAGTTAATAAGTTTTATTAACTTTTTTTTGTTGTTGTTGAATTGAGTTGATCTCACCAAAAATTCCGGTATACATTTTAAGAAACTAGGATTCTCAAATCCTTGTTTTCTGTGGTATTGTTTGGTGAGTTTATTTGGTCTTTCTGTCTCCCTTTGTCCTGAAAACTTGCTTCTGGTCTAGAACATTGTATCTTAGTTTCTGCCTTGTATCAGGTTGGAGGCTATGGCTGACAGTTGCTGTTTTTTGTTTAAAGCTGGCCTAAAGCCTCAGTTCTTTCCTCATCCAAGAAAAACTGTCTTATGATTTAGACTTTAGCAACTACTTGGAAAAACTTTGATATAAATCGGTCTACTTGAAAAGTACACTAAGATTTTTATGTTCTGTACTATGCCAATCTTAAAATCAAAATCTTTCTAGGTAACTTAAACTAGATATTATGAAATGTGTTTTAATTAAGGAAAAAGAGTAATTTTGTCTTAAGTAAAACTAGTAGTTCCAGGTGGGAAAAAGGAGGCGGCATAGGTCAATCCTAAACCCCATGCCGTCGAGTCGATTTTGACTCACAACAACCCTTATAGGACAGAATAGAACTGCCCCATAGAGTTTCCAAGGAGCGCCTGGCAGATTCAAACTGCTGACCCTCTGGTTAGCAATCATAGCACTTAACCACTATGCCACCAGGGTTTCCAGGTCAAGCCTGGCGGGGGGCGGGGGGTGGATTGCTCAAGAGCTTTGGTATTTTCTGAGTAGATAAAAAGTTGTGATAAAGAGAAAGGAAAGCAAAACTGCTTACCAAAGAATAGTTAGGGCTCCAAGGGAATAGTAGAAGAGAAAGAAATTATTTATCTTTTGCCTTTCAAAAATGCCTAGGCCAACTTAGACATAGGTAAATTAATTGAAATGACAATCTTGTGAGTCAAAAATAGGGAGGATGGGGCAAGATCAGGCCTCTCAGAGTCCCCAGCCTCTGAGGTCATATAACTCCACTGAAGCTATTGAAAGACCCCCTTCCAACTAGGTGGAGACTTTTTAAGATAAAAGAAATAAGAAAAAAGTACTGTCTTACTATAGTTATCAGAAATTGGGTGAATCTCAATCATAAATCTATTGTAGGGGAACTCTAAGAAGCCATGAAATAGAAAGCACAATGAAATGCCTGAAATGGCTTGAAAAAAAATGTTTCCAACCCTAGCCAGAGGCTTAAGGTTATATCTATATCAATGAATTGGTAGGCTGAGCAGAGGCTTTGTGGTTTCCAAAGCCAGCCGATAAAATCTTTGAGGGCTAAAATTAGACTGGGGAAAAGATGGGAAAGAGTAAAAATTGAGTGAAAACTTAGAATATATAAACAAACTTTATTTCAACAGATATGTTGTGTGCTATACAGGCTTAAAATAATTTCCAGGACCTTTTGGGTAACTTATTGATATTAAATTGAGTTAGTAGATATTCATCATAATTTAAGTTCATGTAATTTTGCTTTTTATGCCATAAAGAAAGGATATATGTATATATATATTTGGGTTTGTTAACGAATGTATTCATTTTTGCCATTTAAAGGGATGTACTATAAAAGATATGCAACAAAGACAACGTTTGAGAGGTTTATTAAAAAGAAATTGATAATGGTCAAGTTTTATCTGTCTCACTAAAATTTAATTTTTAATTTATGAGATTTTTAGGAGCTTTAATGATGAATTAAAATTAAATTTTAAAATTTTAAATTTAATGTTAAATAGCATATAAAACAAAGAATTGGGCTTCTCACTGTTAAAAATAACAAACTTTTCTTTGATTACTGAATTGAAGGGGTAATTTTTTCTTTGTGTAATTCGCCTTGAAGGCAAAAGTTCAGTCCCTCACTAGAATAAGATTCCTGAGTCAAAAACCAAGCCACATGGTTTAAAAAAAAAAAAAAAGCTAAGGTTTTTACTCTTAAGACCTTTGGATAAATAAGTTTTGTTTCTTGATGACCTGTAATAAACTCCTGACAACTTTGAAACTTGATGGAAAGCCACCAAAAAAAAAAAAAAAATTATGAAGGAAAAGTGCTAAAAAGTTTTACTTAATAAACTACATGGAGCTTGTCTTAACCAAGAAAAGTGCTTGATTCTCTTTGGGTTAAAATGTATATGTCAGTGTTTCCTCTTATGTTTTTGCACACACACACTTAATATTATGTCATGATTTTATTATTTTTTAATTGCTAACTTGGTTCCAATTTATTTTTTTGAATCTAGCATCATAAAACCGATGGTTTGACTAGGAAGTTCAAATCATTTACCTATGAATTTTTTTTTTTTAATTACTATTCAGGTATTTAGAGACTTGATAATCTTGTTCTGTTCTTGGAATATCCTGATTATATGATATTATGTCTCAAGATTACTATGTATCATATCTGAAGCTTTTTGAAAATAAGTTTAATCATTACATTTAGAAATATTTTTGTCTAAAGTTTTTTTTTTTTTTAAACTGACATTATTTAGCTTTACATTATCCTTATAATTAATTTCTATCAGGTCTTTCACTTTTAAGAGTATTTATTTTTATTAATTAATCATGGCCTGTGATCATTAAGGTTGTATGTCAACTTTGCTGGGCCATGATTTTCAGCGGTTTGGCAGTTACCATATAGTTTGACAGTCATATAATGATGTGATGACTTCCATGATGAGATTTGGTATAATGTGATCACCTTCATGATGGGATCTGCTGTGAGTAGCCAATAAGCTGGAAGCGAGTTTTCTTGGGAGTGTGGCCTGCATTCAATACAGGTGGACTTTCTGTCAAGGTTCTTGGGCTTTTGCTTGCTCTGGGTCCTGCAGCTGGCTCCTGTTTTTCTGACCTCTAGTTCCTGGGACTTCAACTAGGAGCTTACCTGTGGTCTTGCTTGCTGATGTTGGGATACATTGGTCTTCACAGCTTGTGAGCCACAGCCCTGCTGTCTGACCTGCCGACCTTGAGTTCACCAGCCCCTGCAGCTACATGAATCAGGAGAAGCCTCCAGCCTGATCCGCAGACTTGGAATGGTCCAGCCAATACAATAGAATGAACCACTTCCTTGACATAAATCTCTCTCTACGTATATGTATATGCTTTACTGGTTTTACTTCTCTGGAGAACCCATCCTAAGACATTTGGTACCGGGAGTGGTTCTAGAGAAACAAAATTGTAAGGATGAATTTTCTAAAGTGGTTCTCAAGTCTGATTAGTTTTAAAGATGTTGGTGACTCTGCTTTCAATAGTAAAGAGGGCACTGCTAATCCATGGCATGAGGTGGCAATAGAAATACGCAAAATATCACCACCAATGGATCAGGTATTGGTGAAAGGTGAGGCTCTCAGTGATTGCATGTTTAATAACTTTCTACAATTTTGTTGTAATGAGAAGTATAAGAAAGTTGGTTGGTTGGTCCTACTTTCATTAGACAAAGTGGAGAAAGACAGAGATGAGCTCAGGACATCACAGTCAAAGCTCAAGCACCACATCAACAACCTCAAATTTCCACTTGTGTCTTGAAAGAAAGCCTTATTTCCTGTGGTAACAGAACTGATATTGCTGAAAACCAAACCCAGGGTCTTATTGTAAGAGTGGCTGAATTACAAAGCCAACTGACTTCCCAACCTTAAGTAGTGTCTGAAGTCAAAGTGAGGACTTTGATTGGGAAGAAATGGGATCCTAAATCTTAGGTGGGGACATATGGAGAGAGAACCAGGAAGCTTGGGACACTGAGCCCCTAAATTCTGTTGACTCACTCCTGTCAACCAAAACATCCCTCTCACTACCATCTGAAGAGATTACTCCATCTTTGTCTGCTAAGCCACCTTCCCCAGTAAAACCATTAGCCCCTCCATCCCTATCTGATGAGATTAACCCAGCTGTGTGTAAACAGACTTTGTCTGAGTCTTTGCCTGGGGCAATGCCTGAGGCAGATGCCTTACAAGACAACATTGAATGTATTCAAACACATCTCCACCACCCATTTTGGCTTCTAAACTTATAACTAGATTTAAGTCTCAGAGAGCCCCAAAAGGTGAAGTACAAAGTGTGACCCAGGAGGAGGTATGTTACCCACCAAAAGAACTGCTTGACTTTTCTAATATATTAAAATATGTGTGGGAATGGCTATTACAGATGTGGGATAATGGTGCAAGGAACATAAAGATGGATCAGTCTGAGTTTAATTGATATGGGCCCACTAAGCACAGATTCTTCATTCAGTGTTTCAGCTAGAGAGGTTAGGAAAGGATCTAATAGTTTATTTGAGTGGGTCCCTGAAGCATGGATTACATGGTGGCCAATGCTAAATCAGGTTGAAGTACCAGGCCTGCCTTGGTATACTGTAGAAGAAGGTATCCAAAGGCTTAGGGAAAATGGTGTGTTAGAGTGGACTTATCAGCTGTCTTAGTCATGTAGTGCTGCTATAACAGAAATACACAAGTGGATGACTTTAACAAAGAGAAATTTATTTTCTCAAAGTCTAGTAGCTAGAAGTCCAAATTATTTTCTCACAGTCTAGTAGCTAGGGCGTCATCTCCAGGGGAAGACTTTCTCTGTTGGCTCTGGAGGAAGGTCCTTTTCATAAATATTCCCCTGGACTTGGAGCTCCTCTGGGCAGGAACCCTGGGTCCAAAGGACGTGCTCTGCTCCTGGCACCGCTTTCTTGGTGGTGTGAGGTCCCCAACTCTCTGCTTACTTCCCTTTCATCTTTTGTAAGATAAAAAAGGTATGCAGGGCATACCCCAAGGAAACTCCCATTACATTGGATCAGTGATATGACCTTAGTAAGGGTGTTACAATCCCACCCTAATCTTCTTTAAGTAAAATTACAATCATGAAATGAAGTACAACTACACAATACTTGGAATCATGGCCTAACCAAGTTGACATATATTTTGGGGGGATACAATTCAATCAATGACATCAGGTTAGACTCACAGACCCACACATGGAGTGCCCAGAGGACTCACATTTTACCACAATGGTGAGGAAAAAATTTGTGAAGACTGGTATGATTGCTATTTTACTTAAATCAGATTTGACAGTAAGAGCTTCCCCGACTGAATTAAGACACCTTAATACAATGGGGCTGATTGGACCTCGTGGTAATAGGGACCAAGTGGTGGCACTCAACTGTCAAAGACAACGTGGGTGTGGTTACTGTAATGGACAGCAGAGTCAAAGCAGTAATCAGGATAGTCTTACTCATATGGACTTATGGCATTGGCTACTTAGTCATGGTGTCCCTAGTAGTAAAATAGGTAGGAAATCTACTGAACGTTTTCTTGATCTGTACAAGCAGAAGAATACTAGCTCAAGTGAACAGCAGTCTAACTCAAATTGCCAGAATATAGAGTCACAGCCCCTCAATCAATACCCAGTTTTGAGAGAGTTTAAAGACCCACGACCCCCGAATGAAGGGGAGACTGGGTGCCCTTGAGGAAGGACCTTACTACATTGCCAAAATTTTATACTGTTAATCTCTCTTCCAGCCTCCCCCAAGAGATCTATGGCTTTTTATGAGGGTAACTGTTCATTGGGGAAATGGAAATAATCAGACTTTTGGGGGGATTACTCGATACTGGCTCTGAACTGACACTAATTCCAGGATCCCTGAAATGTCAGAGTGGCCCACCAGTGAGAGTGGGACATATGGAGGTTAGGTTATTAATGGAGTCCTGGCTCATGTCCAGTGGATCCCTGACCCCATCCTGCAGTGATTTTCCTGGTTCCAGAATGAATAGTTGTAATAGATATACTCAGCAACTGGGGGAACCTTCATACTGGATCCCTGACAAACGGAGTAAGGGCTATTATGGTAGGAAAAGACAAGTGGAAGCCATCAGAACTGCCCCTACATAGGAAAATAGTAAACCAAAAGAAATACCACATTCTTGGAGGGATTGCAGAGGTTACTCCCACTCTCAGGACTTGAAGCATGCAGGGTGGTGATTCCCACCACACCCCCATTCAACATGCCTATTTGGCTGTGCAAAAAAAACAGGTGCATCTTGGAGAATGACAAATTACCCAAAACTTAACCAGGTGGCAACTCCAATTGCAGCTGCTGTTCCAGATGTAGTTTCATGGCTTGAGCAAATTAATGCATCTCCTGGTACCTGGGCTGCAGCTGTTGATCTGGCGAATGCCTTTTTCTCCACACCTGTTTTGAAGGACCAGAAGAAGCAGTTTTCCTTCAGCTGGCAAGGCCTGCAATACACCTCAGAGCTGTATCAACTATTCAGCCATATGTCATAATTTAGTCTGCAAGGACCGTGATCACTTTTCCCTTCTACGAGATGTGTGATTGTACACTGATTCAAGATTTGTGTGTCTCATGTGAATGCCCACCAAAGATTGACCTCAGCAGAGGAATTTAATGATCAGGAGGATAGAATGACACATTCTGTGGATACCAGTCATCCTCTTTCCCCAGCCGCTCCTGTTGTTGCCCAATGGACTCATGAACAAAGTGGCCGTGGTGGCAGGGATGGAGCTTATGCATGGACTCAGCAGCACAGACTTTCACTCACCAAGGCCAACTTGGGTACAACTACTGCTGAGTGCCCAGTCTGACAGCAGCAGAGACCAACACTGAATCCCTGATTTGGCACTGTTTTTGTGTGGTAAATCCAATTATACTAGTTTAAATGGTCTTTTTCCACTGACGGTGACTTCACATGTATAATCTCTTTTTTAGAGTCCTGGTGAATGTGTGGGCAATGCACTTTAAGAACTTTAGGATTACCTTTAGATATTCATAATGATGCTAGTAAATATAGGAAAGGTAATGTTAGTTTGTTACACATCGTAAAACGAGTTAGAAGAAAACCCATTGGTCCAACACTCAGGGTGGGGTTGGTTATTTCTAAGAGCTTTAGTTCCTACTTCTGGTATAGTTGAGCTGGAGAAATCTTTAAGAAATTTATCTATTACTATATGGGAAAATAGAATATGAAGTTGCTGATGGGATGGAAACACAACGGTAATCTCTGACCTCTTTAAGCCAAGGTGGCATGAGATAACAGAATAGCCTTAGATTCTTTATTGCCCAAGAAGGTGTAGTCTGTGCTGTAGCAAACACTTGGTTACACGTTATAACACACTCACAAACACCAGACTTATTTGGTTGGTTACCATCAAGAATAAGTACATGGGCTAGATCACTATTGCAAGGTATAGTAATACTCTTAGTTGCATCCTGACAGTATTATGCATAATAAAACTTATTTTCTTTTGTCTTACACACTTAAAAGGCAAAAGAAGGCCTTGCGCTAAAATGTTGATATACATTGAGTCTGCTCATTTTGACAATGTGATTGATGAGAACATCACTCTTATTTAAGGTCCTGGTGGAGAACCAGATGGTATCCTGCAGAAAATCAGCACCGTGAGTTTAAAGTGCCTGCCATGGCCACCATCTAGGAACCCAACTAAGTTCAGGTATTGATCATCAATGTGGTATCTCCAACTTCCAATCCAAAGGAGGAAGTGACATAGGAGATAAAATTGGAGCCATATTCCCTGCCCTTGAGTGTAAAGAATGTGACTCAGCTGGAGCTGGACTGACAAGGTCACATCACCTGGGCCCTGAGGTACAAAGACAACAGCTAGGACAACCTTGGAAAACATCTTTCAGAGAATCTTTCACATAAACTAATCAAACAGAGCACAAAAGACCTACATACTTTCCACTCATTTTTTTCAGTTAGCAGTTAATAAATAGTAGGATTTGTTGGACCAATGAAGACCCTCCTGACTGTCTTTCACTGAAACTTTTACCAATGATTATTAACAAAGACAATTCAAAATGTAGAATCACAGTGATTTAGCAGTTTTTAGTCAATCTAAAAGTGAAAAGGTGAAGCTTTCAACGATTTTACCCATTTGTAACGTTAACACGTACTGGTGATTCTGTAATGTTCCTCGGACTCAGACAGACATGGCTCTGGCAGCATGCTTGTCTGTTTTCCTACTTTTGCCTCTTTGAACATATGGTGAATAGTATCTTTTTGCTTTACTATAACTTTGTGGTGATTTTACCCTAGTATTGATGACCATGTGAGAATGTTATTTCTGTTCGCTGACTTCTTTTGGAGCAAGAGGCCTGGGGAGAGGAAAGTAAAAAGCATCACAAGGCCCTCGTGGGGAAAGTGTGTGAGCCAGCAGTTCTGTGTTCGAGCGTCTGCATAGCTGCTGCACTATTCACAGCTGTCCTTTCTGCTCAGGACAGCTCAGGCCAAACCTCTCAGGGAGCAGTCCCCAGAGCTGGGGCTAAGCCTACACAGCCCACATCTCAGTGCAAACACACCTCTTCAATTATTCCTGACAGAGATATGGCCTGAGATCCGTGGTTCTGGGAATTTCCCTAACGCACAAAGGCCCAGATCTCTGTGGCCAAATGTGGTAAAGTCTGGCTGATAAAACATTCGATGACCCTTTCTCCAAGTACTTGTTCATCGGCCTGTCCGGTCACTTTTGGAAACGTCAGTTAAGTGCTAGAAGGAAGTCACTGGTGCCCCCTTGTGGCAGAATTTGGGAAGGCGCAAACCTGCATAGCCCAGAAAATGTGGAAAATGGGAGGTCATGTTGGTAACAAAGTGCAAAAGAGTGTGTGTTATTGTGCTTTCATTTGTGTTACACAAGAGGTAGGGATAGGAAAGCAAGTCTATACATAGACAGTCTCTAGAAAAGTTGCCGTATAATGAGAGATCACATGGCAAGTGTTTGCTGAACACTGAGTCAGCCACTCTTGGGGATTGTTTCTCAAAGTCTGGTCTGCATCAATCACATGGTGTGCTAGTAAAAATGTGTATTCCCAAAAAGCAGCCAAGCCCTACTCAATCAGTTTCTCTGAAAGTAAGCATGTAAAACAAGCTCCCCAAGTGATTCTGCTGAACACCCATGTTTAAGAACCACTGAATAAAAACAAAGTGTAAGGGATTCAAGTGAAATACCACTGTTACCATCTCTGTCTCTCAGGGAAATTTCCCATGTAAACTGTCCCAGATGAAAGGAGGCACGGTGACTTAAATACAATGTGTGATCCCGGATTGAATCCTGGCCCAGAATAAGGACAGCAGTGGAGAAATTACTGAAATTTGAAAAACATCTGTACATTAGTTAATAACATTGTTTTAGTGGCGACTTCCTTGTTGTGATCACTGTGTTGTGGCTGTATGTAAAATGTTAACACCTGGGGAAACTGGTGACGGGTTGGGAGCCCTTGAGTGGTGTAAAGGGTTAATGAGCTTGGCTGCTAACCAAAAGGTGGGAGGTTTGAGCTCACCCAGAGGTGCCTTAGAAGAAAGCCCTGATGGTCTGTTTCTTAAAAATGAGCCACTGAAAACTCTGTGGGGCACAGTTCTACCCTGGCACACATGGGGTCTCCGTGAGTCAGAATCCACTTCATAGCAACTGGTTTGGTTTTGGGGTCTAGGAGAATTTTTTTTGTACTTTTTTTCTGCAACTTTTTTGTAGGTATAAAATGATTTCTAACTTAAAAGTAACAAACTAAAAAATATTTTAAGACTCCCATTTGGTAAGTACTTTATGTCCTTGCTACTTAAAGTGTGGTCCATGGACCAACTACATCAGCATCACCTGGGCCTTGTTAGAAACACACTCTCAGCCACCTCCAAGAATCACTGAACCAGAATCTGTGTTTTTACAAGATCCCCAGGTGATCATTAAAGTTTGAGAAACACCAGATGTACTCCTGGACCTCACTTAATCCTTACAACTCTTCTACAGTCCAGACAGTATTGTCACCATTTTACCGATGTATGAACTCAAACTCAGAGAATTACTACTTGTCCTGTCACGTAAACAAATAAATAGAGTGTCCAGGTTTCAACCCCAGTCAGACACTAAAGCTTATTCTCTCAGTCAATATGCATCTGTCACCTGGCTACAGATATAAAATTTATTATTATTTGCAACACTAGAACTCAGCTCTTGTAGATGGTACTTTTTGGCTTCCTGACTGAAGGCAGATATGTTAGAAAGTCCAGAGACGCAGTTCTAGCCACAGCCTTGCCTATGGTTCGCTGAGATTATCTAATCTCTCTGGGCCTCAGTGTCCTCATCTGTACAGTCTCCTCCAGCTCCAGCATCCAGGTCAGCTAACTTTGGTCACCTTTATCCAGGCCTCACAGCTGGCTTGAGGAGGGGAGAGTAGCTCTCTATTATGTGTTATCATTTATGGCCTTCAGGACACAAAATAAATGACATCTGTCATTGGTGTCTCTTTTCCCCCAGGGCTTCCAACCAGTCTGTTCCAGTTCGAACCCCTGCTGAGAATTTGCGGTTCTACCAAGTTCCCAGGAGATGCTAGTGCCGCTGGTTAGGGGCCAATTCTGAGAACCACTAGCAGAGCAGTGGCACTCAAAAGTTATTATGCATAAGAATCACCTGGGGACCTTGTTAAATGTAGATTGTTTCAGTATATCTGGGGTAGAAATGCAAATTCTCAGCAGAGGTTCAAACCGAACTGAACCACTTTGAAGTCCTATTTTCCCCTTTCCACATAAAAAAAAAAAAAAAAAAAAATACCCTCGCTTTATTCCGACGCTTCAAGCCTCTGTCTTTCAGGGCTCCTGACCTTACTTAGGCTCCATTCCTTGGTCAACAAATCCACTTTCTAGTGTTACCTGACAACAGCCTTTGAAGAGGTGTGCCCAGGGTATCTCCATGGACTCAGCAGGGTGTCTATAGGACCCAGTGGGAAACACAGAGAAGTGGCTTTCAAAGGGTAACATCTCAGCCATGGCTGAAAGAAGCTGACAAGCTGGTCAGAAAAATCTCCCCAGTCCCTTTAGGTCTCTTCACTCATGTGCCTCAGTTACTCAATGCCAACTGTTTGAGGAAGAAGCGGCCAGGGTTGTTAACACTACTGCATAAAGAGGTGCATGGACAGGCGGTTACAGCCACACCCAGACCTGATGAGTCCTTCAGCTGTTGCTCAGAGATAAAGCCAGTGAAATGTCTGGGCTTCGTGTCAGCTTAGGGTTCACACCTCAGAAGGTTGTTTCCCTGTCCACTCCCTTTCTTTTTTCAACCTCATTGTGTTTGAGAGAGAGAGAGGGGAATTGAGATGGAGAGAACGGAATGAGAATGATGGAAACATCCTTAAAAATCCATTCTGACTCGGTGACAGGGCTATACCCCCTGCCATCGAGTCAGTTCTGACTCTTAGTGACCCTGTAGGACAGAGTAGAACTGCCACATAGGGTTTCCTAGGCTGTAAATCTCTGTGGAAGCAGACTGCCACATCTTTCTCCCGTGGAGCTGCTGGTGGGTTTGAATTGCTGACCTTTCAGCTAGCAGCCATTTGCTTTAAATGCAGGGCTAAAGGCGCTTCAAATCCCACTAGCCCAGAGTTTCATTTCTCTTATTTCTCTTTTTGTGTTGTGTGATTATTGGGAAACCTCACATTCTTAGAATTGTGATTCCCAGTAGAAAGGGTTTTGGGTAGTCGAGTATCAGAATCAACAGCATAGTTTTTTTCTTTAATTTTTATTATAGTGAAATATATATAGCAAAATATTTGTCACTTCAACCATTTTTACATCAACAATTCAGTGACAAAAATTGTACAAATATCGCCACTGTCGTTTCCAAGGCTTTTCATCACCCTTAAGCATTACCCTCCCTCGTTGTCTCCTTGTACCCACCCCTGGTAACCACTAATAATTTTTGTCTCTATGCATTTGTCTGGAGCTCTGGTAGCCCAGTGGTTAAAAGCTCGGCTGCTAATCAAAAGGTTGGCAGTAAGAATCCACCAGCAGTTCCTTAGAAACCCTATGGGGCAGTTCAGCTGTGTCCCATAGGGTTTCTATGAGTTGGAATAGACTTGACAGCAACAAGTTTTTCTGGTTTTATACGTTTGCCTACTCTGGGTATTTAATATATGTGGGATCATACAGTATTTGTTCTTTTGTGGCTAACTTATATCACTCAGCATACTGTTTTCAAGGTTTATTCATGTTGTATGTAACATGTATCAGAACTTTGTTTCTTTATATGGCTAAATAATATTCCATTGTATGTATGTATATAAAATATATATATACACACATACCACATTTTATTTATCCATTCATCTGTTGATGGACGCTTGGGCTGTTTCCACCTTTTGGCTCTTGTGAATACTGCTGCAATGAACATTGTTGTGTAAGTATCTGTTTCAGTCCAACTATCTTAAGAAACAACTCCACCTAGGAGTGGAATTGCATCACAAGATAATTCTATGTTGAAGTTTTTGTGGAACTGCCATACTGTTTGTCAAAGCAGCTGTACCATTTTAAAACCCAACCAGCAATGGATGAGGATTCCCATTTCTCCACATCCTTGCCAACACTTGTTAGTTTCTGTTTTCTGATAATTGCCCTCCTAGTGGGGGTGAAGTGGTTTTGGTTTTCATTTCCCTAATGACTAATGACTTTGAGGATTTTTTCATGTGCTTATCGGCCATTTGTATATCTCCCTTGGTGAAATGTCTATTCAAGTCCTTTGGCCATTTTTTAATTGGGTTGTTTGTCTTTTTGTGGTTGAGTTGTAGGAGTTATTTACATATTCTGGATATTAAGACCTTATTAGATACATGGTTCCCAAATACTTTCACCCATTCCGTAGGTTATATCTTCACATTGTTGTTAAAATACTTTGATGCACAGAAGCTTTTAATTTTGATGGCATCATCTGTGAATAGAGATAGTTTTACTTCTTCCTTCCCAAAATGGATGCTTAATCTGTCCAATATGTGAGGCTTTCAATATGGCAATTTCTGTCTCTCTATTGTTCTTTCAAGGTAGCCATCTTTTTCTGTTTCTTTCTAAGCCTCGTGATTCTTTTATTGAGACTGGAGGATTTGTATATTATAATATGGTGTCTTGGTGATCTAGTGCTGCTATAATAGAAATACCACAAATGGATGGCTTCAACAAAGAGAAATTTATTCTCTCACAATCTAGAAGTTCGAATTCAGGGTGCCGGCTCTAGGGGAAGGCTTTATCTCTCTGTCAGCTCTGGAGGAAGGTCCTTGTTATCAATCTTCTCCTGGTCTAGGAGCCTCTCAACGCAGGGACCCTGGGTCCAAGGGATGTGCTGTGGCCTCAGTGCTGCTTTTTTGGTGGTATGAGGTCCCCTGTCCCTCTGTTTGCTTCTCTCTTTTATATCTCAAAAGAGATTGATTTAAGACACAACCTAATCTTGTAGATTGAGCCTTGCCTCATTAACATAACTGCCTCTAATCCTGCATCATTAACATCATAGAGGTAGGATTTACAACACATAGGAAAATCATATCAGATAACAAAATGGCGGACAATCACACAATACTGGGAATTATGTCCTAGCCAAATCCACAGATATTTTGGGGGGATACAATTCAATCCACGATATATGGCAATTCTGAAATTCAGATTCTTACTCTTCTCCAGGGATTGCAGTTTTGTTGTTTGCTTTTAATCGTTAAAGGATGTAATAATCTGTCTGCTCAGAAATCTCCATTAACCACTTTTGTCTCCAAAATGTGTACGGACACTAAGGACTCCTTTCCTGAGCCCATGCTCAACTAGTATTTTGACGGATATTTCCTTTTACTCCAGAGAAAAAATAAAAACCAAAAAACTAGAGAAAATTTCTAAAAAAAAAGGAAAGATCTGATTCTCCTACTCTTCAGGGATTGCTGTCATTAAGTAATGAAGACTGCAGTCGACTGTTGTTTTAAATGATTTTTCCAAGCTAATTTGTGTTCCAATTCTGTCATCTCTACAGCCAGCTGGTTAATGGCCTGGCAAATTCCTCCAAAGGGCACACTGGCCCTTTGAATGTGCCATCTGAGAAAAAAGCTTCTGCAATAGGGCTGAAGCCAGTGTGATGATCTACATCCATCCCTCACGGCACCACTGGAGCAACTCAACCATGGAACCTGTGCAACCCCAAATCTCAGCAGTCTAGGTCCCCACTGCACGTGCAGCCACCAGCCAGCTGCTCAAAGAGCATGGTGCTGTCCCCGCCATTGTGGGGAGTAGAGGAATGGGGGTGGTAGCTCTTGGTGCACCTGGTCCAGCTAGGAAAGATCAGTACTTTGTCCCTTCATCAAGCACTCCCCTGGCTGATCCAGTTCCAGGGTTTCAAAATAACGGTCTCCAATTGCCCTTTGAAGTGTGACTGTTCATTTGGTAGAGGGTCAGACCTCTAGAATTCCATTCTCTACCATTTTGTGTAATTTTACAGTGGTTTTGAAAGTTCTAAGTCCTGCAAAACACTCCTATATCAGCCTGTCTCCTTCGGCCCTTAGAAGCCTAAGGTATGCATAGATCACGCTAATTAATTTCAGGTGATTAAGGACAGCACAGCCTGAGGGCATTGCTCAGTGCCCCCTCCCCCCAGTTCTGTGGGAGTGCAGAGGCTGGCCAAATCAGGAGGCCTGCAGCTTCTCAGATATGAACAGGTGGACCCAACACTCCACCAGCAAAAGCAAAGTCTGTTCCATACACCCTTAAGCCACAGAGCAGATCCCTGTCTGGGAGCACAGCTCTGGTTCATGGTTCATCACCTCAGCCACAGCCTCACCAGCCTAACCCACAGCACCCGCTGCTACAGAAGTGGGGAGAGAGAAGGGCATCTAAGGGAGAAAGAAAAGGTGCCCTACTTTTTGAAAGCTACCTCTTTCTTGACCCAGCCTTAGCTTCCCACCCAAACTCACTGCTAGCTTAGAGGCTGTAATTATTTGATGAATTTCCAGAGTTCTGAGATCACTGAGTTCTGAGACCTATTTCTGCTTGGTGTTTTCTGGTTTCATTGTAGGAGGATGGGAACGTATGGTTGCTTCCACCACTATGTTGTCTCCTCTATCCAGTGTAGCTTTTTAAACATACACCTACAGCACTAGTTCTCAAACTAGTTTGCCAAGAATCATGTGGGGGTAATTCTAGGAGGTCTAGGCTAACTCTAGCAGGACCCCAAAATATGTATTTTTAATAAATATTCCCCAAGTGATTCTGCTAAGTGTGGTCTAGAGAACACCCTCCGACAAACAATGCTCTATAGCAGTGCTTCTCGAATTTTAGTCAGCATTCCTAAAAGTTTAGGTAAAATGCGGGCTCTGGTTTAGTAGACTTAGGGTAGGGCCCAAGATTCAGCATTTCTAACAAACTCCTAGAAGGTGTGGCTAGTCCAAGAACTATATTCTGCGTAGCAAGACTCTATAGTCTAAAGTCCCTTTTAGCTGTGGACTCTGATTCAGGTGTTATCTAGTATCTGCTACAAGCTTCCTGAGTTATCAAAACTACAGCTTGATCTGGGGAAGATACAACAGTAATTTTGCACATTCCTCTCTCTGCTAAAAAATACATAGAATATTGCATGATTGCTTGAGCTTAGATAAAAATTTGAAGACAACCATACATAACTAGATCTTGCCAGCCAGCTAAGAGTTGGCCTACTTTCAAAAGCTGTATAAAATTCAATAGAAAGTCTGCTGGTGCCAGGTGTTTTCTGGTCTTTGCAGACTAAACTGCTAATTCAAGCTCCAGCTGCAAACATTTTCTTTCTTCTCCATTTTTTCTTTCCTTTTGGGAGAAAGGCTTTCAGATTCAATGACAGCAGAACTCTAGAGCTCATTTAGAAAGAACTTAAAACGTTCTCTAGTTTATTATCTGCTGAACTGTGTATATTCAAAAGGCTCCGGTAGAAAGGCCTCTTCACTGTTGCAAAGCAAGGTGGTGGAAAAGGCAGCACCTGAGCCTTGGATGACCATGCAGAACCAGGGTTTCAGAAAGGTCATAGATGTCCCCTTAGACTCGAGTCAAGGCTCACCCATTTGGGAACATGCTGACGTAGAGCTCCAAGTCCCACCATATCACTCATCCCAGGCCAGAATCATGAAAGGAGGGAAGTCTATCATTCTTTCTCTGAGATGTGATCAGCATCTCCAGTCCTTCTGTGCTGCCCACTGGATGACCCTTCAGTCCCCTAGACTTGCCCATGATAGACCCCCTGCCTTTTCCTTCCTGGTGGAGCAGAGCAGCCTCAGTAAAGAAAAAGCAAATTCCCAGGAGGTAAAGCCTGAGCAGGTGATAAAGGTATGGAACAGGTGTAAGACTTCAAAGATCCCAGAGGACAGTCAACTAATTCTGCTGGACACCCTTCCTCCTCCTGCCTACTGGAGTATGGATTCTTGCTCTGCAGCATTTTAAAGTGGCTGCCTGAGATCTGACCCCTGGTCTCCAACCTTCCTTCAAAGCAGCTAGTTGCCTCATGCTGTTGCTGTTTTATTTAAATATGCACTGCCTATTTGGAGTATAATGTGGCACTCTCTCTCAAAACTGGACATTCACAAGGTGTAAGCTGATGACTCCGTTTCCAGGAATCTTACAGAAATACTTGCACATGTGCACAATTATGCACTAATATTGTGAAGCCTGTCAGTCTTTTCCTTCACAACTTCTGAGTTTTATCTCACTTTAAGAAGGCCTTCCCTCCCCCAAGATTATAATTTTTTTCTCCAACATTTTCTTCTAATACTTTCATAGCTTTTTTTTTTTTTTTTTTCTAGCTCTTAAAACTATTTGGAATTTGTTTACTGTTAAGTAGGAATTTGTTTGTGTTCAAATTTATAGCCAAATGTTCCAAAGAAGCATATTAGGACCACATTTTCTTCACTGCTTTGAAGTGCTATTTTTATCACAAGCTAAATTCCCTCAGATACACAAATATGGAATAGGGAAAAGTGAAGAAGAACCCTGTCTGTTGGCTTTAAAGTGGAAGTATTGGTATAAACTCGTGTGTGTGTGTGTGTGTGTGTTTCTAGCTCTGTCTACTGAAAGGATCTAAAAACAATGACACTCCAGCTATCACCACTGACTGCCCTGACAGGGATCACAATAGAAGTCCCCGCACAGAGTGGAGAAAAATGTAGAACAATATCTAACTCACGATAAAAGAAAAAAAAAGATCAGGCTTACTGGTCTGACAGAGACTTGAGAATTTCCAAGAGTATGGCCCTCAGACACCCTCATAGCTCAGTAATGAAGTCATTCCTGAGGTTCACCCATCAGCCAAAGATTAGACAGGCCCATAAAACAAAACAAGACTAAATGGGCACACCAGCCCAGGGGCAAGGACGAGAAGGCAGGAGGAGACAGGAAAGCTGGTAATGGGGAAGGGGAGACTGTTGACATGTTGTGGGGTTGACAACCAATTTCACAAAACAATATGTGTATTAATTGCTTAATGAGAAATTTGTTTGCTCTGTAAACCTTTATCTAAACTACAATAAAATGAAATAATAAAAACAATGACACTCCAGAGCATTGAACATATCTAGTGCCCAGTTTTAGGTTTCTAAATATCATTGCCCATTAAAAATAAATTATGGATCTTTGGAGAAATGGCTGATTCCAGATCCTGGAGCAGGAAAAGTCCAAATTTAGCATGAAATATTCATTGTTCCAAAAAGAAGGAAATGTTCAAAGATTAATGAGTTGATGTCAAAAGAACACAGAAGTCAGTTCAAAGGCAATCCCACTAGCCAAGTTTGAGACAATTTGAGCAATAAGAAAGAGAAAGAAACAAAAGTAAAGTTATAACTCATTAAATTTTAAAAATCCATCGTGATAGTCACAAAAAGAGACACAGAAAAGAGGAGAGAGGGGAAAGGCTTTTTTTACTGACTGCCAGCTAATAAATGTAGGAGTGATGATAGACTAGAAAGTCACCACTTTGTAACTCCAAATGTAATAATCCAGACAACGATCATTAATGGATGCTAAAACCATCAGGCAAAATATTGTCGAGACACAGCCTACCTGCATATGTGATGGTTAGGGTTGTGTGTCATCTTGGCTGGGCCATGATTCTCAGTGGTTTGGCTGTTGTGATGTAGTTTGATTCAGCCTAAGACAGCATGGTTATGAGAACTAACCCCACAGATGACATATTAATACAAAGGAGATGTGTTTTCAAAAGCCTAAGTCCCCAGACTGGGGAGAGTGTTTGTGTCATGCCCAAAATCTAAGGGCTGGAAATGTGAAGGGAGAAAGAAACCCTGAGCCCAGAAATAGCCTGGGGAAGTGAGAGCAGCGGACAGTGCATTCCATAGCAGAGGGCATCTGTGCCCCAGCTCCTGACAACAGGTGAGGCAACAAGCCTGAGAGAGACATGGCTGCAGACATGGGACCAAAGGCAGCCTGGGAAGGCACAAAAGCATGAAAGGGCTACCAAGACCGACAAGGACACCTGGAGGAGACAATGGGCTTCTCAGGGGACCCCGGTGTGGACCAGTGACTTGATGACCAGAGGGATACCACTCAAAGCCTTTAATACTCTGTGACAAGTCGCCAGGAACCCAGATACTACCCTAAACACAACTGCAGTTTATGTCCCAGCAGCCCAATAAAAATGGGGCTCAAAAGAAAAATTGAGTTATAAAAAATACATAAAATCGTATTTCTTGTACGCCTGAGCTTGTGGGCTGAGAAGACATGCCCACTACAAAAATACAAAGTCTAAGAAAATGACATAAAACTACATCAAGAGGAAAGCATCAGGATGAGAAAAAGTGCATTTAGTAGATAGATTTTGATGAGAAAATCTTATTATCTCAAAGATGTAAAGAATGGTCTGGCCAATACACAGATTCTACCAGAGAAGTAGTCAAAAGAAAGAGGAACTGGTTATTTACATGGGTGAAGTAAACTACCAAAAGGAAGATGTACTGCTTTTGTAGAATAGTGCAGAGGTCAGCTGAGGACACCCACTTTTGTTTGAGCTGGGCAAAAACTGTAGCTCTGGATCATAAGTTTCCTTGAGATCAAAGACTTTCCCGTGATTTCTGCAAACTCGGGGGAGCATGTGTTTTACTGTCACCCAGCCCACTGAATGCGCCATCTCACCAGCATCTCCCCTTCCAGGATTCTGCTCTTCTCTCTGCACGATACTACTATTATCAAGACTTTTCTCTTAGCGAAAAGCTACTTAACACAGGGAGAAATTCTAAAATTCTGTTGAAGCCAAAGAGAAGAGCCAAATAGCAATTTTTTCTCTCTGATTCACTAATGATTGAATACATGTTTATTCTCCTCCTCTATTCTATGAATCAAGGAGTCAGCAAGAAGTGCTTAAATCCTCCCAGCTCCTCAGTAATTTATGAAAAAATCACTTACCATTGAGACCCACACCATCTGACTATACTACACCAATTTCCCTTCTCTGATCACAAGCCTTCTGGTCACCACCAACCCAACTCTGGGCATTATCCTGGGAGATTTCATGTAAATGTCCCTTCTAACTCTCTAGTCCTTTATTTTCTTCTACCATTTTTGTGGTTGCAGCCCACTTTTGAAAGGTAAAATTTTGTTGGCATACATCTAGTTCTTGGCCATTGTGTACACTTTGTCTCTCCTTTATTAGGGTGTGTTTGATTCCTTTTGCTATCTGAGCAAACTAGTTTTGAACTCAGGCAATGATCTTGCTGAGAATATTTTTCACTAAACAAAGATTCTAACCACCTAACATAAGGTCTTCGCATTTTCCCAATCCCGTTGGTATCTTTGTTTTGGGCGTCATTACTAAATAACTCGACACAAATACAAACACTGGCAATCTCTTCAGATGGCTTCTTTTAACGAAAGTTTGTTGAACAAAGAAGTCACTTATGTCATTTGATTATGAACTGTTCAAAAGGTAAATGATACGTAATCACCAAACTATGAATACTCATGAAATAGTTTCTAGCAAAACTAAAAAATTCTCATGAATCTAGAGCCTCATATTTTTTTCCTAAACCATGTGAAATTGAGCTGAGTACATTTATTTCTTAACTGATTATAAAAATGGTGAAGCAGAGGTATCCGACCTTCTACAACTCCACAAGGGGGAAGGAAAACCAAGATCAACAGCCCAAGGCTGACTCCTATGAGGTCAGACAAGCCTTCTCTCTCTGCCATCTTTACCAATTCTGATACCAACCGTCCCTCTCACAGCACTCTCTATTTCTTTTCTAGGTTTAATAATTCATTGCAATGGCCACACAGAACTCACAGACAGTACTCACAATTATGTGGTTTATTAGGGAAGTAACAGTTACAATTCAGGCTCAGGAACACTCAAGAATACAGTTCTTCCATCAAGACAGCCTCTTCCCAGCTGTTCTCACAGGCATGCCTCTCCCTGGCCCTCAGTCTCTGCCCAAAGGCACTCAACTTTTTCTCTCCATGGGCTAGGAAGCCCACCATACCGTCTCCTGCTGCTGGGTCTCTGCTGCCACTGCTTCTCACCATCTTCAGGTCTACAGCTTGCTCTCTCTGTCTCTCTTTCTCTCCCTCTCTCTCTCGGTTTCCTGCTTCCAGGAGCTTCTCAGCACAGGTATCCCAGTCCAAGGGATGTGGTGGCTTCTAGCTGTTCTTCCTTGGTGGTGGTGAGATTCTTTCTCTCACCTCTGTTTTGGCTCATTTCTAGCCCAGCCTGATGGCAAAACTGACCAATCCCCTTGGTAGGCCACAATTACCTTATCACACAGTCCTGCCCAATCACCTGAGTGGGAGTTACAAGACCATGATGAGAAAGGTCACAGAAAAGCAATCCATTACACCGTGCTGATCTTAAACACTTTCCTTCTTCTCACTGGGGAATATTTTGGTAAATTGGTTAAATGTACTACTGCTTACATTATATGATTTACTTCTTTATTTCCATTTATGGTGAGTGATATCAGTTTTTCACATGTGGTAGTATTACAAATTTTTGTTTTAAAATACATTTATTTTGGTAAAAGTGAGTCAAATTAAAGTAGTATTTAATAATAAATAGTGTAAATATCAAGAATCATAAGGATGGTATACAAAACACTGAAGTTTGGGATACACTGACATAATCAATATAAAGTATTTGGCTAAGTGTCTGGCATAGATTAATATATGATGAGAGCTAGTTACTACTTTTAAAACATTTTTATTTTTTGATGAAATTGTTGTGAAATTCTATGTTTACATTATTTAATTTACACTTTAAAATTCATTCAACAAATGTGTTTCACCTGTCCACAACATGCCAGGCCCTGGGAATTCAAAGATAAAAGTAAATGACATGGTCTCTGCTTTCAAGGAGCCATCAGTTTAGTTGCAAACAACATAATAAACAACCGCTATCAACATATATATATATATATATATATATATATTTTATCAACATAATCCACCTTCCATCACTTTGTTGCACTGTGGTGGCTGGCTTGTTGCTGTGATGCTGGAGGCTATGCCACAAGTATTTCCAATATCAGCAGGATCACCCGTGGTGGACAGGCTTCAGCAGAGCTTCCAGACTAAGACAGACTAGGAAGAAAGGCTTGGTGATCTACTTCTCCAAATTAGCCTATGAGTCACAGAATATTGTCTGAGACTTCAACTTGCTTGCTTTGGATGTTTCATCGGGAGGGACTGATTACTGGAGAAGGATGTCATTTTAATAAAGTAGAGGGTCAGCAAAGGAGAGGAAATTCTTCAGTGAGATAGGTTGACACGAGGGCCAGAGCAATGGACACAAGCACACCAATGATCATGAAATGGTGTGGGATTGGACCAAGGTTTGTTCTGGCATACAAGGGTCATCGTGAGTCAGAGTTGACTTGATGGCAACTAACAACAACAACAAAAAAAAATCAACACAACATTTTATTTATGATTATGGAGCTATGTGTAAATATCTGTAGGTGCACAGGGGAAGAGCCCCTAAGTCTTCCAGGCGGGGTCAGGGAATTCTACACAGAGAAAACATTTGAGCAGAAATGTACAGGATGAGAAAAGGGAACCACAAGCATTTCCATAGTCTCTGAAGAACAAAATTTACGGAAGGGAACAGAGGAAGATGAGGCTCAACAGAAAAGGCAGGGGAGGTTGTGAGAGCTTTTGTATGCCAAGCAAAGAAGCTTAGGTTGTATTCTGCAGCTGGCAGAGACCCACTGGGTAACTTTGATCCGGGAAGTAAAATGATTTGTATGTTAGAAAACTCAGTTAAGCAGGAGCAGTGTGGAGGGGGCATTGGAGGAGCACAAGACTAGAGGTAGGAAGGATAGCAGGGAGTTGTACAAAAGTCCAGGTGAGAGATGCAGACTGAAGTCAGGGAGGGTAGGCATGTAGGAACCACGTCCAGGTGGAAGCGTCTGTAGACCTTCGTGATGGTTGGGATGTGGAGGGTAAGGGAAGGCCTTCTCCAGGTCTCCCTCCCCTGCACCTACAGATTTGTAGACGATCCTATGGATCGTCTTTTATTCAAACCAGAACAGCATTCTTCGTCACCACATAGTGGCACTTTTGTGCAAAATAACAGGATCATTTGGTTTCCAAATCAAGCAACTGTTGATTGCCTTGTCTTTGGAAATCAGTATTCCATTCACAATACTGCAAATGCCTGCTAATGAGCATGACTTGAACAGATGTTAAAATAACGTTTTGGGTAACTAGGGCGCTCTGTGAACAAGGTTAGAATCTTCCCATTACAACTTTCCAACACCACACACCTGGCATCTTTGCTCATTGGAACTGTGACATCACATAATCCCTCCTTATATGGCTAATGTAGCATGAAATTATGCCAATCAAAACAACACATAGTACACAACGAACATTGGCAAAACCAGTGTCTGTGACAGCAGCTTTGTGTATGGAACAGAGATTCAGGTTTTCTTCTTGGAACACGTGGCCAATTCTTCTTCTTTGTTTTTGTAAATGAAATGCATGAAACAAAATAAGTAATGTTTACCAAATGTGCATTATAAAGTGAAAACTCACTGGTTATGGAATCAGAAGTAAGGATAATAAAAATGACCATAAGTAAGGTTTTCCCTGATTTCCGAAAGGTAGTTTTGACCACTTGGAACCTTGTGTGTCCACATCAAATACTCAAGATAAACCTGGGAGGTTCAGAGCCAATCATCCAAAGACATACAATTCTCCCGTCCTCCGCTCTGCTTCTCCACTACTCTGCCCTCACTTAAGAAAGTCCTTGAGTGGTGTGAACGGTTATGCACTCAGCTGCTAATAGGAAATTTGGTGGTTCGAATCCACCCAGAGGTGCCTGGGAAGAAAGATCTGGCATTCTACTTCTGAAAAACCAGCAATTGAAAACTCTGTGGGGCACAGTTCTACTCTGACACACACGGGGTCACCATGAGTTGAAGTCAGCTGGACGGCAACTGGTTTATTCCTTAGTGATAATGCTAATAACTAACATTTATCGAGTGCTTACTCTCAGGCAGATAAAGTTCTAACAGCTTTACATATATTAGCCCTCTTGACCATGCTATGAGGCAAGTACTATTACTACCCCCACCTTTCACCTGAAGAAACCGAGACACAGAGAGGGTTATGTACTTGCCAAAGTCACACACCTTGGAAGTGGCAAAGTCAGGATTCAGACCTCTAAGTGGGAAGAGGAACTCGGTGACCTCAAGGACTGCAGTCATATCTGGGGTTTATATCTTATGCAGAGTCACGTGCATGAGAAACCAGAAAATCTACTACTTCCTTATGTCAATGAAATGCAGCTAAAAACCCAAAAAAATGCAGCTAGAAAATATAATTTGGAAGTGAGATTTCGTTTACAATGATGACCTCCCCACCACCTCCCCCCACCAAAAAAAAACTAAAAATACTGAGTATTAATTTAACTTGGGACCCAAGAGAGTTTACCAATGAAAAAGGCAAAATCAAAGTGGGGAGTATTGAAGTTGAGCCCATTATCATTAAAATAAAGAGAAATATTGTATATTTTTTCTTTTCTTTTTTTTCTGGATAAAACTTATCACAAATTTGTAAAGTTCTACAAAATATTACTTGAGAAATTTGATTGAAATGGATATGACAAAGAGAAAATTACTTAAAAATAATGTTAAACTAAAGACTCTCCATAAACTGACTCCAACAATTATATGGATGTAATGAATTACAAACCAGAATTAACACAGCAGGGGGGAAACGAAACTCTATTTCATAAATGTGTTGGGACAAGTCTATAACTGGATAGCAGATGAACAAAACTGTTAGCCATCTCAAACTGCAGAACATGACAGACAGGTTGGGAAACTAAACATTTAACATCTACAAAACACTAGCTAATCCAGTTTGGAAACAGAAATAAACTTATGGGTAAAGACAAAAAAGGTATCAGTTCTAAGATGTTTGGATATTTTTTGTAACATCCCTCGTTTCATTTCTTATTAGCGTTATTTGCAGACTCTCCTGTTTTTCTTTTGTCAATTTGGCCAGCAGCTTGTCGATTTTGTTGGTCCTTTCCAAGAACGAACTTTTGGTTCTGTTGATTGTTTCTGTTGTTTTTCTATTTTCTATTTCATTTATTTCTGTTCTGATCTTTATTATTTCCTTTCTTCTGGTGACTGTGGGCTTTCTTTGCTGTTGTCTATTTGTTTGAGTTGTGTAGCTAATGTTTTGATTTTGTTCCTTTCTTCTTTTTTAATATGTGCATCTATTGCTCTAAATTGACCTCTGAGGACTGCCTTTGCTGTGTCCCAGAGGTTTGGTATGATGTGTTTTCATTCTTGCTTGACTCCACGAATTTTTTGATTCCATCTCTGATTTCTTATATTACCCAGTGGTTTTTAAGCAGGATGTTATTCAGTTTCCATGTAATAGTTTTTTTTTTCCTTGCTCTTCTTGTTGTTTATTTCTACATTGATGACATTGTGGTCAGAGAAGATACTTTGTATTATCTCTGTTTTTTGTATTGTATTGAGAGTTGCTCTGCAGTCTAAGATGTGGTCTATTCTGGAGAACATTCCATGTGCATTGGAAAAGAATGTGTACTTTGCAGCTGTTGGGTGGAGTGTTCTATATATGCCTATGAGGTCAAGTTGTCTGACTGTGTCCTTTAGCTCTCCTGTATTTTGTCGAGTTTCTAGTTTATCTGTCCTTTACCGAAAGTGGTATGTTGAAGTCTCCTACTATTGTGGAACTTTCAGTTTCTTTTTTCAGTGCTGTTAGAGTTTGTTTTATGTATTTTGGAGCCCTGTCATTGGAAGCATAAATGGTTATTATAGTTATGTCTTCATGATGGATTATCCTTTTAATCATTATATAGAGCCCTTCTTTGTCTTTTATGGTGGATTTTGTTTTAAAGTCTATTTTATCTCAAATTACTATTGCCACTCCTGCTCTTTCTTGATAACTGTTTATTTGATATTTTTTCCATTCTTTGATTTTTAATAAATTTATATCTTTGTTTCTAAGGTGTGTCTCTTGTAGACAGCATATTGATGAGTCCTCTTTTTTAACCCATTCTGTCACTCTCTGTCTTTTTCTGGGTACATTTAGACCATTAACATTCAGTGTAATTACTGATAGGTGTGAGTTTATTTCTTTCATTTTGTGTGTGTTTTTTTTTTTGTGTGTGTGGTGCTGACGTTTTCTTTGTTCTTCTTACTCTCCTGTGCTGAATTCCTTTTGTTTGTGGATTTTTTTTTTCATTTCTTTTGTTTTTGTAGATTTTGTTTTTACTGAGTCTTTATGCTTTTCTTCTATATTATTATTTTTTTGAATTCGGAAATTTAACAAGTATTGGGGAAATAAGATATAAGTATTGGGGAAATAAGACATGATGGGAAATAAGATAGACAAGAATCCCGCTATTTAGTTCAGTAAAGGAGACAGACAAAAAAAAGTAAATAAGTAAGTGTTAGGGACAATGTATAAAGAGAAGGACACAAGGCCAATTATAGTAAACACAAATGCTGTCAAGACATAGTAGAAGTTCATTGTCCAGGAAACTAGTGTCAAGTACAGCATTTCATGGTGATCACCAATGATCAACTGGATCAAGAAAATCTTTGTGTTTCTTGCAAACATGCCATCCTAGTTTTTCATTTCTACGTTAAAGACTAGAATACTTCTTTAGCATGCAGAGTTGTGTGTCAACCTGGCTTGGCCATGATTCTCATTGGTTCAGCAGTTATGATGTAGTTTGGTAGTCATATGATGATGTGATCACTTTCATAATGAGATTTGATATAATGTGATCATCTTCATGATGGGGTTTGCTGTGAGTAGCCAATCAGTTGAAATGGTGTTTCCTTGTGGGTGTGGCCTGCATGGAATATAAGCGGACACTCTGGCAAGGCTCCTGGGCTTTTGCTGGCTCTGGATCCTGCTGCTCGCTCCTAGCCGTTGACCTTCTGTTCTTAGGACTTGAGCTAGCAGCTTACCTGTGATCTTTTTACTTCTATTTTTATTGTGCTTTGGGTGAAAGTTTACAAATCAAGTCAGTCTCTCACACAAAAACGTATATACACCTTGCTAAATACTCCCAATTGCTCTCCCCCTAAGAAGACAGCCTGCTCCCTCCTTCCACTCTCTCTTTTCAAGTCCATTTTGCTACCTTCTAACCCCTTCTACCCTCTCATCTCCCCTCCAGGCAGGAGATGCCAACATAGTCTCAAGTGTCCACCAGATCCAAGAAACTCATTCCTTACCAGCATCCCTCTCCAACCCATTGTCTCGTCCAATTCATGTTTGCAGAGTTGGCTTTGGGAATGGTTTCTGTTCTGGGCCAGCAGAAGGTCTGGGGGCCATGACTACTGGGGTCCTTCCAGTCTCAGTCAGACCATTAACTCTGGTCTTTTTATGAGAATTTGAGGTCTGCATCCCACTGCTGTCCTGCTCCCTCAGGGATTCTCTGTTGTGTTCCCTGTCAGGGCTGTCATTGGTGGTTGCCAGGCACCATCTAGTTCTTCTAGTCTCAGGCTGATGTAGTCTCTGGTTTATGTGGTCCTTTCTGTTTCTTGGGCTCATAATTACCTTGTGTCCTTGGTATTCTTCATTCTCCTTTGATCCAGGTGGGTTGAGACCAATTGATGCATTTAGGTGACTGCTTACTAGTGTTTAAGACCCCAGACGCCTTTCTCCAAGGTGGGATGCAGAATGTTTTCCTAATAGATTTTTATGCCAATTGACTTAGATGTCCCCTGAAACCATGGTTGCCAAACCCCTGCCCCTGCTACACTAGACTTCGAAGCATTCAGTTTATCCCGGAAACTTCTTTGCTTTTGGTTTAGTCCAGTTGTGCTGACCTCACCTGTATTGTGTGTTATCTTTCCCGTCACCTAAAGTAGTTCTTATCTACTATCTAATTAGTGAATACCCGTCTGCCACCTTCCCTCCCTCCCCCCTCTCATAACCGTCAAAGAATATTTTCTTCTCTTCTTAAACTATTTCTTGAGTTCTCATAATAGTGGTCTTACACAATATTTGTCTTTTTGCAACTGACAAATTTCACTCAGCATAATGCCTTCCAGATTCCTCCATGTTATGAAATGTTTCACAGATTCATCATTGTTCTTTATCGATGCCTAGTATTCCATTGTGTGAATATACCATAATTTATTTACCCATTCATCCTTTAATGGGCACCTTGGTTGCTTCCAACTTTTTGCTATTGTAAACAGTGCTGCAATGAACGTGAGTGGGCATATATCTGGTTCATGCAAAGGCTCTTATTTCTCGAGGATATATTCCAAGAACTGGGATTGCTGGATCATATGGTAGTTCTATTTTTAGCTTTTTAGGGAAGTGCCAAATTCATTTCCAAAGTGGTTGTACTGTTTTACATTCCCACCAGCAGTGTATAAGTGTTCCAATCTCTCCACAGCCTCTCCAACATTTATTGTTTTGTGTGTTTGGATTAATGCCAGCCTTGTTGGAATGAGATGAAATGTTATTATAGTTTTGATATGCATTTCTCTAATGGCTAATAATCGTGAGCGTTTCCTCACGTATCTGTTAGCTACCTGAATGTCTTCTTTAGTGAAGTGTCTGTTCGTATCTTTTGCCTATTTTTTAATTGGGTTATTTGTCTTTTTGCAGTTGAGTTTTTGCAGCATCATGTAGATTTTAGAGATCAGGTGCTGATCAGAAACGACATAGATAAAAACTTTTTCCCAGTCTGTAGGTAATCTTTTTACTCTTTTGGTAAAGTCTTTGGATGAGCATGGGTGTTTGATTTTTAGGAGCTCCCAGTTATCTTGTTTTTCTTCTGCATTGTTAGTAATGTTTTGTATGCTGTTTATGCCATGTATCAGGGTTCCTAAGTTTGTCCCTATGTTTTCTTCCATGATCTTTATCATTTTAGATTTTATATTTAGGTCTTTGATCCATTTTGAGCTCATTTTTGTACATGGAGTGAGGTATGGGTCTTGTTTCATTTTTTTTTTTCCGGTTATGCTAGCACCATTTGTTAAAAAGACTATCTTTTCCCCATTTAACTGTTTTGGGGCCTTTGTCAAATACCAACTGCTTTATGTTGATGGAATTATGTCTGGATTCTCAACTCTGTTCCATTGGTCTATGTATCTGTTGTTGTACCAGTACCAGGCTGTATTGACTACTGTGGTGGTATAATAGGTTCTAAAATCAGGTAGGGTAAGGCCTCCAACTTTGTTCTTCTTTTTCAATAATGCTGTACTTATCCGGGGCCACTTTCCTTTCCACATGAAGTAGGTGATTTGTTTCTCTATCTCATTAAAGAATGTCGTTGGAATTTGGATCGAAATTGCATTAAATGTATAGATTGCTTTTGGTAGAATAGATATTTTTATAATGTTAAGTTTTCCTATCCATGAGCAAGGTATGCTTTTCCACTTACGTAGGTCTATCTTGGTTTCTTGCAGAATTGTATTATAGTTGTCTTTGTATAAGTCTTTTACATCTCTGGTGAGATTTATTCCTAAGTATTTTATCTTCTTGGGGGCTACTGTGAATGGTATTGATTTTGTGATTTCCTCTTTGATGTTCTTTTTGTTGGTGTAGAGGAATCCAACTGGTTTTTGTATGTTTATCTTGTATCCTGATACTCTGCTGAACTCTTCTATTAGTTTCAGTAGTTTTGTTGAGGATTCCATAGGGATTGCTGTGTATAAGATCATGTCGTCTGCAAATAGAGATAATTTTACTTCTTCCTTGCCAATCTGGATGCCCTTTATTTCTTTATCTCGCCTAATTGCTCTGCCTTGGACCTCCGGCACAATGTTGAATAAGAGTGGTGATAAAGGGCATCCTTGTCTGGTTCGCGATCTCAAGGGGAATGCTTTCAGGGTCTCTCCTTTTAGGATGACGTTGGCTGTTGGCTTTGTATAGCTGCCCTGAATTATGTTGAGGAATTTTCCTTCTATTCCTATTTTGCTGAGAGTTTTTATCATGAATAGGTGTTGAACTTTGTCAAATGCCTTTCCTGCATCAATTGATAAAATCATGTGATTCTTTTGTTTTATTTATGTGATGGATTATATTAATTGTTTTTCTAAGGTTGAACCGTCCCCGCATACCTGGTATGAATCCCACTTGGTCATGGTGAATTATTTTTGTGATACGTTGTTGAATTCTACTGGCTAAAATTTTGTTGAGGATTTTTGCATTATAGGTCTGTAATTTCATTTTTTTGTGGTGACTTTACCTGGTTTTGGTATCAGGGATATGGTGGCTTCATAGAATGAGTTTGAGAGTATTCTATCCTTTTCTATGCTCTGAAATACCTTTAGTAGTAGTGTTGTTAACTCTTTTCTGAAAGTTTGGTAGAACTCTGCAGTGAAGCTGTCTGGGCAGGGCTTTTTTTTTGTTGAGAGTTTTTTGATTACCTTTTCAATCTGTTCTTTTGTTATGGGTCTATTTAGTTGCTTTACCTCTGTTTGTGTTAGTTTAGGTAGGTAGTGTGATTCTATGAATTCATCCATTTCTTCTAGGTTTTCAAATTTGTTTCCGTGTAGTTTTTCATAGTAATCTGATACGATTCTTTTCATTTCAGTTGGGTCTATTGTAATATTGCCCATCTCATTTCTTATTTGGTTATTTGCTTCCTCCCCTGTTTTTCTTTTGTCAGTTTTTTTCAGTTTGGCCAATGGTTTATCAATTTTGTTGAGTTTTTCAAAAAACCAGGTTTGGTCTTGTTAATTCTTTCATTTTTTTTTTCTGTTTTCTATTTCATTTAGTTCAGCTCTACTTTTTATAATTTTTTTCTTCTGGTGCCTGTGGGTTTCTTTTGTTGCTCTCTTTCTATTTGTTTAAGTTGTAGGGATAGTTCTTTGATTTTGGCCCTTTCTTCTTTTTGGATGTGTGCATTTATTGATATAAATTGGCCTCTGAGCACCGCTTTTGCTGTGTCCCAAAGGTTCTGATAGGAAGTGTTTTCATTTTCATTGGATTCTATGAATTTTTTTATTGCATCCTTAATGTCTTCTATAATCCCGTCTTTTTTGAGCAGGGTATTGTTCAGTTTCCAAGTGTTCGATTTCTTTTCCCTGCTTTTTCTGTTATTGATTTCTACTTTTATGGCCTTATGGTCAGAGAAGATGCTTTGTAGTATTTCAATGTTTTGGATTCTGCTAAGGCTTGCTTTATGACCTAATATGTGGTCCCTTCTAGAGAATGTTCCATGTGCACCAGAAAAGAAAGTATAGTTGGTTGCTGTTGGGTGGAGTGTTCTGTATATGTCTATCAGGTCTAGTTGGTTGGTTGTGGCATTTAAATCTTCCATATCTTTTTTGAGCTTCTTTCTGGATGTTCTGTCCTTCACCGAAGGTGGGGTATTGAAGTCCCCTACTATTATTGTGGAGCTGTCTATCTCACTTTTCAATGCTGATAGAGTTTGTTTTATGTATCTTACTGCCCTGTCATTGGGTACGTAAATATTTAATACGGTTGTATCTTCTTGGTATATTGTCCCTTTAGTCATTATATAGTGTCCTTCCTTATTGGTTATGATGGATTTAACTTTAAAATCTATTGTCAGAAATTAATATTGCCTCTCCTGCTCTGTTTTGTTTGTTGTTTGCTTGTTATATTTTTTTCCATCCTTTGAGTTTTACTTTGTTCGTATCTCTAAGTCTAAGGTGAGTCTCTTGTAGGCAGCACATAGATGAATCTTTTTTTTAATCCATTCTGCCACTTTCTGTCTCTTTAATGGTGCATTTAGTCCATTTACGTTCAGCATAATTATGGATAAGTATGCATTTAGGACTATCATTTTGATGTCTTTTTTTTGTGTGTTGTTGACAGTTTCTTTTTCGCACTTGATTTTACGTGCTGAGTAGATTATCTTTATATGTTGTCCTTTCCCTATATTGGTTGTTGATTTTGTTTCTGCTGAGTCTCTATTTTTTTCTTGTAATTTATTTTGATGAGTAGGATAGTTTGTCTCCTTGGTGGTTACCTTATTATTTACCCCTATTTTTCTGAATTTAAACCTAACTTTTATTTCTTTGTATCACCGTATCTTCCTCTCCGTATGGAAAATCTAGGATTACATTTCTTAAAAAAAAAAAATTTCTCAACCGTCTTTATTGTTTTAATGTTGTCTTCTTTTATGTAATAACATCGCTGTTACCCTGTTTTCAGTTTTTTTTTTTTTTTTTAATCTTGCTTTCTTTTTTTGATTTCCCTGTCTGGGTTGACTTCTGCTTGCCCTGCCCAGTGCTCTAGGCTTGGGTTGATACCTGATATTATTGATTTTCTAATGAAAGAACTCCCTTTAGTATTTCCTGTAGTTTTGGTTTGGTTTTTCTGAATTCTGTAAACTTCTGTTTATCTGGAAATGTCCTAATTTTACCTTCATATTTAAGAGACAGTTTTGGTGTGTATATGACCTTTTGTTGGCAATTTTTTTCCTTCAATTTTTTAAATGAGTCATCCCATTGCCTTCTTGCCTGCTTGGTTTCTGCCAAGTAGTCCGAGCTCATTCTTATTGGCTCTCCTTTGTAGGTGACTTTTTGTTTATCTCTAGCTGCTCTTAAAATTCTCTCTTTATCATTGGTTTTGGCAAGTTTGATTATAATGTGTCTTGGTGACTTTCTTTTAACATCTACCTTATGTGGAATTCGATGAGCATCTTGGATAGATATCTTCTTATCTTTCACGATAACAGGGAAGTTTTCTGTCAACAAATATTCAACATTTCTCTCTGTATTTTCTGTTATCCCTCCCTGTTCTGGTACTCCAGTCACTCGTAGGTTATTTCTCTTGATAGAGTCCCACATGATTCTTAAGGTTTCTTCATTTTTAAAAATTCTTTTATCTGATCTTTCTTCAAATATATTAGTGCCAAGTGCTTTATCTTCAAGTTCCCCAATTCTGCCTTTCTTTTGCTCAGTTCTGCCCTTCTGATTTTCTATTGAGTTGTCTACTTCTGTAATTTTATTCTTAATCTTCTGAATTTCTGATTGCTGTCTATGGAGTTTTCCAGCTTATTAAATTTTTCATTATGTTCCTGAATAATCTTTCTAATTTCTTCAATTGCTTTATCTGTGTGTTCCTTGGCTTGTTCTGCATATTGCCTGATTTACTTCCTGATGTCTTAAATGGTTCTGTATATTAATCTTTTGTATTCTGCCTCTGGTAATTACAGGAATGCACTTTCATCTAGAAGATCCCTGGATTCTTTGTTTTGAGAGCTTGTTGAGGTGATCATTGTTTGTTTCTTTATGTGACTTGATACTGACTGTTGTCTCTGACCCATCTATAAGTTCTTGCATTAGTTTATGCTTGCTTAGTGTGTTGTAGCTTCTTGCTTTGTTTTGTTTTGATATGCCCAAATTGATTGCTTGAGTGAGTTAGCTTATTTTCACCTTTGGAGCTCTGACGTCCTGTCCCCAGATGGTTAGAGTTGTTATCAGGTATATCAGTCTAGAAGTCCGTTCACTTTTCTTGTATGAATTCAGCTCAGGTGTCCAGGTAGCTATCATCAAGTGTATGGTACAGACTCTGTCGTACAGTCTTAGGGGGCAGGGGTGATTGGCGTACATACTGGTATCTGGTTGCATCAGGGGATCAGTGTCTGAACAAGGCAGGGGGCTGAGAATCGACTGCCGAGTGTCTCTGAGGAAAGCGCGTCCCTGTTCCCTAGAACATGCAGGTGCTTGGGCTCTGCAGACGGACCATGGGAGCCCAATGTTTTTGGTTGTAAGGACGGAGAGGTAGCAGTTATCCTTGGACCCCTCTCGTGGGTGGCTGGGTGATCTGACTGGAGCTACCAGTCCTTAGGCCCCTGAAGTGGGTAGGTGAGGACCCTGTTTAATAGGCAAAGCAATGTCAAACATTAAACACCCGCCTCTCCACCGCACTGCTGAAACGTTTGGAATCTGCCAACCAGGGCCTCTTCTCCTGAAAGAGGCCCACACAGGTCCATGCAGAGGGGAAAGTGTTCAAAGTCCAAGGACCATTTATGCCTGGAGAGGAGCCATTTCTGTCCTGAGTTCCCCCAGTTAGTGGAGCTGGCAAATTATCTTTTCCCCCAATTGCAAATATTTTCCTTCCCCAAGGCCAGGAGGATGGCTCTTGGGTCTCAACAGTGCCTATCTCAGGCCTAGGGAATTCAGCCACTGAAGCCGGCTTGGGGGTGGTGGGGAGGGCGTGGTAAAATATATGTAAGTACTTAGCTTTTGCCGAGTGTGCCGTTCTCTGGTTCCGGAGGTGTGAGTACGTTCTGCGGCTGTTGCTCCTTCCTGAGGAAACTGTGGCCGAACGCTAGTTTCAGCCCACCACTGCCACTCCGGGAATGGTGCTGAGGGCTCCCCGTGATTCAGGTCCAGTAACTCCTCTTTGCTTCTTAACTGTCTCTTCCTCCCTTTGCCTCTCTGTTTGTTTTCTACGCTAACCTTTGATGCTCAGGACTCCTATCTTGTCAGAAATATACTCATTTCACTTGTTTTTCCAGGTCTTTGTTGAAAAGATGGCTCGCCGGAAGCCTCTGTCTATTTCACCATCTTGGATCTGCCTCCTTCTTTTCTTTATTTTGATGAGTAGGTTTGTTAACTTCCTTTGTGGTTACCTTGAAATTTACCCTTGTCTTCCTAGGTTTGAACCAGTCTATTATTACTTGGTATCACCTTGCCTTCCTCTCCTTTAGAAAGTACTATACCTACATCGTTTATTCCCTCTTTTATTGTTCTGATGTTGTTGTCATTTACAGATTAACCTCTCTGGTTCCCTGCTGTAATTCTTTTGGTTTTCTATTGTCCTTGAGAGTTCTTTTCCTGTGTTGGTATCTGGCTGGTATGATCTTGCATCCTAGATTCAGGCTGTGGTCTGATGTTGTTCATTCTCAAACTGAAGGACTCCCTTTAATAATTTTTGTAAATTTGGTTTGGTTTTTACATATTCCCTTAATTTTTGTTTATCTGGAAATGTCTGAGTTTCACCATGATATTTGAATGAGAGATTTGCAGGATGTATTATTCTTGGTTGGCAATTTTTTTTTCTTTCAAGGTTTTATATACATCATCCCATTGCCTTCTCACCTGCATGGTTTCTGCAGAGTAGTCCGCGCTTAGTTTTATTGTTTCCCCTTTGTCTATGACTTTTCATTTTTCTTGAACTGCTCTCCATATTCTTCCTTTGTCTTTAGTTTTAGTGAGTGTGATTATTATATGCCTTGGTGATTTTCTTTTGAGGTCTTTCCTATATGGGGTTCGTTGAGCTTCTTGGGTGGTCAGCTTTTCATCTTTCATGATATTAGGGAGGTTTTCTGTCAGCAATTCCGCAGTGATTCTCTCTGTGTTTTCCATTCTCTCCCCCTGTTCTGGAACTCCAATCACTTGCAAATTTTTGCTTTGGATTGTATCCCACGTAATTCTCAGTGTTTTTTCATTTTTCTGATTTTTCCTCAGTATTGTATCCAAGTTTGTCTTCAATTTCACTGATCCTGTCTCCCATTGTTTCAAACCTGCTCCTCAGCCCTTCTATAACACTGTCCATTTGTGAAATCTTGTTGTTTATCTTTTGAAATTTTAATTGTTGTTTTTGTATGATTTCTAGTTGTGAGTTTATTTTGGCATTTTGTTCCTGTATTATTTTCCTGAATTCTTCCTTTTTTTTTTTTGTATTTTCCATGAATTTGTCTGCTTTTTCTGTAAATTTGTCAATGTTTTCTTCATTTTTTCTGCTTTTTGTTCAACTCTTGGATAGCTCTAAATATTAGAAATTTGAATTCTCTGTGAGGTAGTTCTAGTGTCTTTTCTTCCACTGGAAAGTCATCTGGTGTTTTACTTTGGATGCCTGCTGGAACCATCCTGTCTTTTTTTTTTTTTTTTTAATATGTTTTGATATTGTCTGCTGTCTTCAGAACATTCAGTAGTGATTTTCATTTATTGATTGTAGATTTGTTTGATTCATCCTGCCTTTTTCTTTTATTTGGTTATGTCTGAGCAGGCAGGCTGTGCATTCTTTGTTGTTTGCTTGTCTGTGGGCACCATATTTTCACCTCTTTGTCCAATGGGCAGGGCCAGTCGCTCAGCTATGGTGCAGCAGAGCAGGTCCAGCTGAAGGGGATGGGCTGCGATTGGTTGTTTGTGGCACATACTAGGGGCAACAGGGCAAGCTGGGAGTCAGTGTAAGGCAGGTTCCAGTAGGCCGTTCCTGTGCTGCTTGGGGTGTCATGTTCAGCGCACAGTGCAGGTAGGTAGGAAGGAGGGGGAGGTTGTGATGTGTGGAGCTAGGATGGGTATGAGAAAGAAGACAGAGAGGAGAGAGAAACAGGAGTAAAAACAAACAAGCGAAAAGAGTGTTAAGGGAGCTTGCCATTGGAGTGGAGAGATGAGAAGCAGTTCCCCAGCTGAGCGGTGATTCACAGCCCTTCAAGAGGAAACAAAGATGGCACACAGAGTCAGGCTTTCAAGAAAAAGGAGGGGGAGGAAGTGAGAGGCACGGAAAAAAACAAAAGAAATGGGAAAGAGCAACACCAGCAGCAAAGAAATGGCACTGAGAGAGCTGGGCAGTGTGGGTGGGGCAAGTCCACGCAGCACAGAGCTGGAGCCAGTGCCTCCCAGCCAAGAGGCTGTGGTGAGAGAGAAGCAATAGAGGCTGAGCGGGGGAAAGCAGGATGGGGGGAGGGTGGGAAAGCCTATATTGCTGGTTACCAGGTGCTCTGTTTCCTGCTGGGAGCTTCATGAAGCTGCTTTCCTGTACTCCCTGTCTGCTGATCTCTGATATGGATGGGGCGCCCATCCAAGTGGCACAGAGCCCACACCTCTCACCTGGCCCACTGACCACAGACAGCTAGGACACAGCAGGGGCCAAGCAGGGGGGGAAGGATGGGAGATGGGAAAGCATATATTACTGGTTACCAGGTGCTGTGTCTCCTGCTGGGAGCTCCGTGAAGCTGCTTTCCCATGCTCTCTGTTCACAGATTTCCAACAGGAGTCCGAGATGATGATTTTGTGCTGTGTTAGCTGATGGGGACCTCTGCTGGTATCTCTCCTCACTCTTATTCCATTCAGTGCTTGACTGAGTTCTTCATCTCTTCATTTGATGCTTAGGGTTCCAGAACTGATGTTTGTCTCTGTTTTTCTTAGTTTTTCAGGTCTTTGCTGTGGAGGGACAGCATGGTGCTTCTGTCTATAGTGCCATGTTGGCTCCTTGTTAGGATATTCTTTTAAAATCCATAAGTGCTTAATGGAACATATTTTGTACATGTCAAAAGAAAAACATTAGTCAAGAAATTATATTTGTAAGAACACAAGTGATTAATGCTCTCTGTTAAGAACATATAAAAAATCAAACCAAATGTATTTATTAATGCCCAAATGTGCATAGCTAAATTCTAAGTAGATGGATTAAGAGTTTACATGGGATGAAACAGACAAATCAACAAAGAGGAAAGTACTTAGCTTCGATAACGGTGAAAGGAAACATTTAAAACAATGGAAGATATTACTGTAAATGAGAACTTCTCATTTAACCATCTTTGTAACTCCAGCTCCTACCACACTGATTAACTGGAGTTGTCAGAAAAATGACCTGAATTATATGGAAATAGGCAAAGATTTCTGGGTGTTATTTCAGAGCTGAACTGGGCTTGTACCTTTGATTGGCTTTCTATTGCCTGGGGTCTTATACAACTCTGTATGGGGAGAGAATAACCAGTGGATTTTTGTGTGGTAGAGATGCTAATAATTTCAGTCCAGTGGAAGAGATAACCCCAAAGGTTACAGTTTATGACCTTGCAAGAGATTAACCATTTTTGTATCAAACCTGGCAATCTTATGGTAACATTTCTTTATTAAACTGCTTATAAATCACCGGCTCCTCAAATGCTCCTCGAGCCAATTGTCACATCTTACTGGTTCCCTCATTAATTAATGAGTTAAATAAAATCTTTGGTATGTGTTCAATTTATATTTGTAGGGGAATCACTTTTATCTTTTTGAAAATTTACTTTAGCACTTTCAGAGATCATCCTACTGAGATGTGCAAATGGACTCATCTGACAGCCAATTAAACTGCCTGGTTTGGGACGCACTCCCCACAGGCTGCTGAAGCCCAGATGCCTATCAGCTCCAGCGGGATTCTCTAAACCAACTGCCATGAGTCGATTCCAACTCATGGTGACCCCATGTGTGTCAGAGTAGAAATGTGCTCTGTAGGATTTTCAATTGCCGATTTTTTGGAAGCAGATCACCAGACCTTTCTTCCAAGGCATCTCTGGGTAGATTTGAACCTCCAACCTTTTGGTTAGCAGCTGAGCACATTAACGGTTTGCATCACCCAGAGCCTCCAGACTGATTCTTTAGTGATGGGTAAGCTTTTAAGACCACTGACTCTGTTTTTTTCCTACTGATTTTGTGGTTTGGGTTTGTTTCTGGCTCATGTGTGACCATTATCCCCCATTAGTAGCAGCAATGACTGGAGGTGGTGACATGGTCTGATGATTTCAGGATCTCTGATAGACGAATGATGGAGATTTGCTTTCTGTTAGAAGGGAGATGACAGAGAATCTGGTTTGTTAGTCTTTTTGTTTGTTGTGTGTTTGTATCTTTGTGAGCTCAATTTAATGAACAAGATATTCGATGCCCCTGGGAAGGAGCTCTCTGAGATGAAGCCAGGTGAGTTATTTTGTTTCTTTGTTTGCCTTTAATTAGCAGCTAAAATTGTAGAACTGAAGTTGTAAGCTCTCTATGTATTCATGGGTCTCTGTGTCTCTCATTGTGTGAGTTGAAATACTGGCCTGTATACAGATGTTAATTATTAATAAACTCTCTTAAGTTGAAGGACTGCTATTCTGAGTGTTTGTAGGGATAAGTGCTTAAATAAATCAAATATTCTCATAATTCATAGAAAATAAAGAAACTATACCTTTAATACTTTAAATGTACTAAGCTTTTAGGGAAAGAAATCATCTTACAAAAACTGTTAGCTTAGAAACATCTTAAAAACTTAAGTTTATAAAAAAAAAGGTAAATCTTTGGACAAATTCAGATTGGTTTGACAATTTTGGTTGAAGAAAGAAAATAAACATATTTATGTCTTTTCTCTAATTCATCAATACTACGAAAAATACAAGCACACATTTTATCTTTTTATAAGATTTAGATATCTTTTCTCATGAAGAAATTTGTTAACTTGAACTTCCTAAATTTTTTATATTGGTTTACTTATCAAATAAGTAATGGCTAACATTCTTAAAAATGTGTATTTATGGTCAACGAAATTGAATCATAATTTCAGCTGTTTTTTACAATAGTAATTATATTTAATAGCATGTCAATTTAAATATAATTTCCAAGATCTTTAGGTAACTTTAAAACTTGCATTAATATTAAGTCTTTTTAATTAAGGAGTAATCTTCTGATACCTGGATTATTTCTAAGTAAGCTTGAGTACTGAAATATTGGTTACTAAGTATGATTTTAAGTTCATATGTTTTGCTTTTCATTTTTCTAGGTGACAGAGCGATTGTGTCTTTGGGCCATTTTAAGGAACATGTTTGTTTTTGCCACTTGAAGAAGGTGTGAAAGGGATGTGTGCAGCTGTAGGCAGTTGTGCTCTGTCCCTGAGTTTTGCCCGTCTGCTGCAACTGTTGGATGTAAGAGACAGTTCTCAACTACCTGCCTCTGCGTGTACTATTTGAAATACAATTTAGCTACTTTGATTAAAAGTCATCATTAATGTGTGTGGTTAAGACTATACTAGGAGCAATAGTGAGATAAAAATAACAATCATGCATGCCAGGTAACGGAATGGGTTTTATTTTCAAGGAATAAGAAGAGTAATTTTGTCCTAAAGTAAATTATCACTTTGTTTCAGGATATGCAAGCGTATGATGAAAGACAAAATTTGAGTGGGTAGCAAGTTGACAGGGGTGTGAGATAAGTGGAGTTCATTTGCCTTAGTTTGTAATACTTTAATCTGAAAAGAAATCCTGACATATGTTACATTTTAGCAGAGTTTGCCCAGCTTTGATGGGCTTCTTCACAAAGTAACTACTTAAAGGGTGTGGGCATCATGAAACCTGTACTTCCACGGGCTATACTAACGCACAACTAGGGCTTCGGCTTTTTCTCTGTTAAAAGATAAATTGGTTTTGGAGCTCTAACTAAGGGACAATAAAAGGTTACACTTTACCTTCTGGGTAATCTGTCCAGATGGCAGAGTTTATACTTTACCAGGATAATTTTTTTTTTCTGTATTTTGTTAATTTTATCATGTCTTGATTATTTAAAAATAAAACAAACTTGAAATGTTCCTCACGTGTGAGAGATCTAAGATTTCTGTCAATCATACCATCTTCTGCGTTTATTTTAAGACAGTTTATCATCACATTGATTGAACAGGTAGCCAAGTTCTGCTTCTTAGGCCCCCCACAGTCCTGCCTTCAGCAAGTGTCCAAATATTCTCTGATTTTTCTTTTGATTTTGTCTTCTCAAAATTAGGCCTTACAATCAAAAAACAAAAACAAACAAACAAATTTAAAAAAGCCCAGGTTGTCTTCTACACCTAAAACTACCTTTAAAATTTCCCAGAAGGCTCTTGGAAATCACGCGGATTTGTCCTTTCACCACAGAGAAGGACAATGGCAGAAATCACTAGTTTCACTTGGTGTACTTTATATTTCTTTATTAACTCAATGCTATTTCAAGAGCTGCATGGAAAAAAAAAGTCCGAACTGGAGGAGATGTTTAACATTCCCTAGGTTCAGTTGGTATAGGTAAAATGTCATTAATATAAATATTTAAAAACTTACAAGCTTTATGGGAAGGTCTTGGAGATTTATAAATGCCCTGCTTATAATATGTTCCTACTTTCAAGGGAAACATTGATTAAACTCTTATGAAATAGTTATGTACTGACCCCAATAGAGAATATTACCTTCCTCCATTTTGATACTACTGGTGACTGTAGTAAATTAATGACACCTAGTTTCATTATCAAATAAGTGTCTGCTTCCCTCAGATGCTTGTGTGAGGGCTCTGCTGTAAGCTAGAACTTGTGTTTTCAGGGCAGAAGGACAGTCACAGAGCCACATGGAAAGGACTGTAACAGGTACTCTAAGCTATTCATACTTCAAAAAGTGGCCTCTTATATACAGGCTCTTCAGCTGGCATTGCTTTGACAGCACTCGGACTACACCAGTGAACTGAGTCGGGGTTCCCAGGACTCTTTTAGTCCAGAAGGAGACATACTCCAGAGTTCCTAGGTGGCGTAAACAGGTAATATACTCGGCTGCTAACCGAAAGTTGGAGGTGCCAGGCTACCCTGAGGCACCTTGGAAGAAAGGCCTCGTGATCTACTTCAGAAAAATCAACCACTAAAAACCCCGTGGAGCACAGTTCTGGTCTGACAAGCATGGGTCCCCACGAGCAGGGCTGGCTTAACAGCAGCTGGTAAGGACACGCTTGGTTGGAGCAGCTGGCCTAGCCGGCCTCAGAGCTGGCCTCACGAGGATGGATTACACGGGGCTGAGCTGAGGGAAATCTAATTGTGGTTTTGTCAGCGTTCAGAATATTGTAGGTATTATTTTTAAATTGCTATTTTTCCTGGAAGTATAGGAAGCTTTTTCTCTTTCTTATTAAACCATAGTTAACTCTCAGCTTAGTAGCGTATGCTTTTGTACACTGAAATGAAACATTTTAAATGGGATCTGATTTTCAATGACCCTTTAGAATCCAGAAACAAACACTTTTACTGAATCTCCTAACTTTTCAGGACAGTATAGTTATTTGTATGGGTTCAGTAATAGTCTCCCCCCCTTTTACCAGGAAATAACGGGAGAAATCAGCCGTGTCATCTAGACCACACCTGGGGTGTTAGACCTGAGAATGACTCTCATGCCATCAGACCTGAAAAGCCCCTGACTGTGTAACAAGGGTTGACTCTATAGGTGGAGCCGATGTCCACAAGGCCTCTGGGGAAAACTGGCTTACAGAGTCCACTCTAAGGTGGCACACGAAGCCCCTTCCTGGCAGACTGAGGACCTTGGCTCAGTGGCGGAATTCTTGCCTCCCAGACTGGAGATTCAGGTTCTGTTTCTGGCCAGTGCACCACTCACCTGTCAGTGGTGGATTGCTGAAGAGGTTTCAGCTGAACTCCCAGACTCAGAGGGACTAGGAAGAAAGGGGGAGAGCAAGTGGGAGTACGGAGTAAGATGTATGTAAACTTATATGTGACAGACTGATTGGATTTGTAAACGTTCACTTGAAGCTTAATAAAAGTTAAAAAAAAAAAAAAAGAATCCACTCAATGGCAACTGGCTTTTGGTTTTTGCTCAAACACAGATTTAAAAAAAAAAAAAAAAGTGACCTAATTTAGCCCAGCCCCACTAGGGGGCAGGGTTACTCTGGATTTCAGTCTAGCTTTTTCTCAAGCAAATAGCCCTCCTGCTAAAGAAACCACCTCTTGCCTATACCTGCGTTACCCACAAGGTGGGACTACTGAGCTGCCCTAAAGAAGATGGGAAAATCCCCAGCCTGCTACCTGCATCCAGCGAAGGGTGCCAAGAGCATCTTAGTGTCAGCCTGAAGAACATAAATGTTTCAGATTACCCCATGTCTTAAAATTGCCATAATACAAATATTGCAAGTGAGTGGCTTTAAGAAACAGATTTTTTTTTTTTCTTCACAGTTCAGGTGGCTAAAAGTCCAAATCAGCGCCTTTGCTGTGTCATTTCTTTCTGTGGGCCTTTCTTTCTTTCTTTTAAATAATATTTTATTGTGTTTGAGGTGAAAGCTTACACAGCAAATGAGATTCCCCTTTGACAATTTTTATACAAATTGTTCTGTGCCATTTGTTACAATTTTCACAACATGTCTGCATTCTCATTATTTCCTTTTGTTCATTCTATTTCCATTTGATCTAAATTCCTTTTCCCTCCTTGCTCTCTAAATGAATAATTTCTTTATGAGTACAGAGCTGGCTCCTATGAGTTGGAGGTTGAAGATGTCCCAAATATCCAATTTTTACAAACTGCTGTACCACTTCATCATCTCTAACATCAACTATTCCTCCCCGCCTCAGCACTCTCCCTCCCATCTTTGGGTTCCTTAATTCACTGCAACATCTTACAGAGCCCACAAAAATGGCTCAAGGAAATGGCTCACAAGTTTGTGGAGACTGGCAAGTCCCAAATCTGTGGGTCAGGCATACGCTTCTCCTGACCCACGTGGCTGCAAGGGCTGATGAACCCAAACTGGCAGGTCAGACCACAGGCAGCTGGCTCATGGGGCTGCGGAAGCCAGAGGATCCCAGAATCTGCAAGTTATACAGCAGGCCACTGGCTTAAGTCCCAAGAACCAGAGGTCAGACAGTGGCAAACTGGACACAGAATCTTGACGCAGAAAGAGAGAGCCCTGCCAGAGCCTCTCATAAAGGTTATAGCCTAGAAAACCCTATGGGGGTAGTTCTACTTACATACGTAACTTGGATGCAGGCCACACCCCAGGGAAGGGCGTGACTTGATTAAAGTGGGACTTCAGTCACACCCTCCAGCAAGGCTGTGACTCAAGATACACCCGACACTAATCCTGCCTCACTAACATATAGAGGTTAGGATTTACAACACATAAAATGGAGGATAATTACATCGGATCACAAAAATGGAGGATGACGGTACAATACTGGGCATAATGGCCTAGCCAAGTTGACATATAACTCCAACCATCACAGGTTCTGTATACCTTATTTGCATAGTCTCAATCATTGTGTGTGAGTCAAAAAGACCACGGCTAGAAGGGCCGTATTAAGTAATTCATTGAGCCACACCTTTTCATCTTTGCTTTGGGTAGATGTTGACCGTTTGGTCTCGTGTAGTTAATTGTTTAAGGGAGCACATTACTCATAAGGGATATTGTTTATTTTATAAGCCAATCCATTATTTGGCTGAAAGGTGACCTACAGAAATAGCGTCAAATCCAAGTTCGAAGGTTTTCTTAGGGTGATATTCTCTGGGGTTCCTTTAGTCTTTATTGGTCCAGTTACTGTGGCCTTTTTTTAGGAATTTGAGTTTTGTTCTGTATATTTCTTTCATTCTATCTGGGACTTTCTGTTGTGTCCCTGGTCAGAACGGATGGTAGTGATAGCTGGGCACTATCTAGTTCTTCTGGTCTCAGGTTAGAGAGGCTGCGGTTCATGTGGGCTACTAGTCCAGTGGACTAGTTTCTTTTTTGAGCCTTTGACTACCTTCATTCTCTTTTGCTTCATACAAATAGAGACCAAATACTAGTATATTAGATGGCTGCTCACAAGCTTTTAAGACCCCAGATGCTACTCACTAATCTGGGAATGTAAAATATTATCTTTGTGAACTATTTTATGCCGATTGACTAAGTTGTCCACTAAGACTATGGTCCCAAACCTTCTAACCCAATAAACTATTTCCACTAGTTGTTTGGATATGTCTATTAAAGCTCTGTGACTGTGCCCCCTGTGTGACCTGTTATATATGCAGATACATATGCAGCTCACACAAATGTGTGTATAGATGTGCCTACAGACACACCTATACATGTAGTGTGTTTACTCACCTATGCCTTTCTATACACATATATGCATCTACATCTACCCATGTAACTGCTTACATATTTTTTGGTTGTTTTTATTGTTGTTGTAAAATCATATATGCTATCGCATTTACTAAAATTGGTCCTATTTCTTGTGTACTTCTTATTGTCTTTATTTACCTTGGTCAGGTTGTGCTGACTTCACCCATATTTGGTCTTGTCTTTCCCAGCACTGAAAGTAGCAAGTGTCTACTATCTAGAAAGTGATTACCCCTCCCATCTGTAATAACCATCAAGAAGTTTTCTTTCTGTGTGTGTATCTATTCTTGATTTTTTATAATAGTGGGACCATACAATATTTGTCTTTTTGTGATTGGCTTATTTCACTCAGCATTGTTGTTGTTGTTGTTAGGTCCTGTTGAGTCGGTTCTGACTCATAGTGACCCTATGCACAACAGAATGAAACACTGCTTGGCCGGTCCTGCGCCATCCTTGCAATTGCTGCTATGCTTGAGCCCGTTGTTGCAGCCACTGTGTCAGTCCATCTCATTGAGGGTCTTCCTCTTTTTTGCTGACCGTCTACTTTACCAAGCATGATGTCCTTCTACAGGGACTGATCCCTCCTGATAACATATCCAAAGTATGTGAGACGTAGTCTTGCCATCCTTGCTTCTAAGGAGCATTCTGGCTGTACTTCTAAGAGATTTGTTTGTTCTTTTGGCAGTTCATGGTATATTCAATATTCTTCTCTAACACCACAACTCAAAGGCATCAATTCTTCTTTGGTCTGCCTTATTCATTGTCCAGTTTTCACATGCATATGAAGGAATTGAAAACACCATGGCTTGGGTCAGGCACATCTTAGTCTTCAAGGGGAATTTTTGCTTTTCCACACTTTAAAGACGTCTTTTGCAGCAGATTTGCCCAGTTAAATGTGTTGTTTGATTTCTTGACTGCTGCTTCCATGGTGTTGATTGTGGATCCAAGTAAAATGAAATCCTTGACAACCTCGATCTTTTCTCCATTTATCATAATGTTGCTGATTGGTCTGGAGGTGAGGATTTTTGTTTTCTTACGTTGAGGTGTAATCCATGCCGAAGGCTGTGGTCCTTGATCTTCATCAGCAGTTGCTTCAAGTCCTTTTCACTTTCAGCAAACAAGGTTGTGTCATCTGCATAATACAGGTTGTTGATGAGTCTTCCTCCAATCCTGATGGCCCGTTCTTCTTCATATAGTCCAGCTTCTCGGGTTATTTGCTTAGCATACAGATTGAATAGGTATAGTGAAAGGATACAACCCTGACATACATGTTTCCTGACTTTAAACCATGCAGTATCCCCTTGTTCTGTTCAAACTACTGCCTCTTGATCCATGTACAGATTCCTCATGAGCACAACTAAGTGTTCTGGAATTCCTATTCTCCACAATGTTACCATAAATTGTTATGATCCACACAGTTGAATGCCTTAGTATATTCAATAAAATACAGGTAAACATCTTTCTGGTATTCTCTGCTCGCTCAGCATAATGCCCTCCAAATTCATCCATGTTGTGAGATGTTTCATGGATTCATCGTTATTCTTTACCATTGTGTGGTGTTCCATTGCATGTATGTACCACAATTTGTTTATCTATTCATCCATTGATGGGCACTTAGGTTGTTTCCATCTTTTTGCTATTGTGAATAATGCTGCAATGAACATAGGTGTGCATATGTCTATTCATATCACTGCTCTTATATCTCTAGGATATATACCTAGGAGTGGGATGGTTGTAGCATAAGACATTTCTACTTCTAGCTTTTTGAGGAAGTGTCATACTGTTTTCCATAGTGGTTGTACCATTTTACAGTCCCACCAGCAATGTATAAGAGTTCCAGTCCCTCCCTCCCCCTCCAATCTTGCCAGCATTTGTTGTTGTTGTTTTTTACCATTGCCATTTTTGCAGGGGTGAGATGGTATCTCCTTATAGTTTTGATTTGCATCTTTCTAACAGCTAATGAGGAGCCCTTGTGGCACAGTGGTCAACAGCTCCACTGCTAACCAAGAGGTCAGCAGTTTGAATCCACTAGCCACTCCTTGGAAATCTTATGCGGCAGCTCTACTCTGTCCTGTAGGGTCTCTCTGAATCAGAATCAACTCCATGGCAACAGGTTTGGTTTTGGTTTTACTGGCTAATGATCATGAGCATCTTCTCATGTATTTGTTGGCTGCTTGAATATTCCTCTTTGGTGAAGTGCCTGTTCATGTCGCTGGCCCATTTTTTGATTGGATTATTTGTCTTTTTGTTGTTGAGGTGTGGATGTTTTCTGTTTTAAAAATTAGACCCTTATTAGATATGTCATTGCCAAAGATTTTTTCCCGGTCAGAAGGTTCTCTTTTACTGTCTAGGTAAAGTCTTCTGATGAGCATAAGTATTTAATTTTTAGGAGGTCCCAGTTATCTAATTTATCTTCTGTTATTTGTGCATTTTTCGTTTTGTTTGATAAGCTATTTATGCTGAAAATTAGGTCCCTTAGTTTTGACCCTATGTTACCTTCCAGAAACCTTATAGTTTTAGCTTTATCATTTGAATCTTTGATCCATTTTGAGTTAGTTTTTATGCATGGTATGAGGTACAGATCCCGTTTCATTTTTCAGCATATGGATATCCAGTTTTGCCAGCACCATTTGTTAAAGAGACTGTTTTTTCCCCTAGTGAATGGACTTTGACCCTCTGTCGGAGATCGGCTGCCTGTAACGTGGACGTAGTTATTTCTGGGTTATCATTTCTAGTCCATTGGTCTATATGTCTGTCATTAAACAAGTACCAGGTTGTTTTGATTGCAGTGGTTGTGTAGTAAGTTTTGAGATGGAGAAGTGTGAGGTCTCCTACTTTGTTCTTCTTCACTATTGCTTAAGCTATTCAGGGCCTCCTTCCTTTCTATATAAAGTTGGAGATTAGTTTTTCCGTTTCATTGAAGAATGTTGTTGGGATTTGGGTCAGGATTGCATTATATCTTTACACCATTTTTGATAGTATTAACATTTTCTCTATGTTAAGTCTTCCAATTCACAAGTGTGGAGTGTTTTTCCCATTTCTGTAGATCCCTTTTAGTTTCTTGCAGTAGTGTTTTATAGTTTTCCTTATATGAGTCTTTTACACCTTAGTTAGGTTTATTCCTAGGTATTTTATCCTTTTAGGGGCTATTGTAAATGGTATCCTTTTCTTGATTTCCTTTTCAGAATCCTCCTTGTTAGTGTAGAGGGACCCAACTGATTTTTGTGTGTTGATCTTGTATTCTGCCACTTTGCTGACTCCTCCTGTTAGTTCCAGTAACTTTCTTGTGGAATCTCTATGATTTTCTATGTTTATGATCACATCATCTGCTAATAAGGACAGTTTTACTTCTTCCTTTCCAATTTGGATTCTCTTTATTCCCCTTTCTTATTGCTCTAGCTAAGACTTCCAGTAAAATATTGCATAAGAATGGTGATAAAAGGCATCCTAGTCTCATTCCTATTATCAGTGGGAATGCTTTCGATCTTTCTTCATTGAGAATAATGTTAGCTGTTGGTTTTGTATATATGCCCTTAATCATGTTGAGGAATTTCCCTTCTATTCCTATTTTGCTGAGAGTTTTTATCAGGAAAGGGTGTTGGGTTTTATCAAATGCTTTTTCTGAATTTATTGAGATGATCGTGTGATTCTTTTTCTTTGTTTTATTTATGTGGTGATTTATGGGGTTGATTGATTTTCTAATGTTGAACCATTCTTGCATCCTTGGTATGAATCCCACTTGATCAGGATGTATTATTTTTTTGATATACTGCTGAATTCTGTTGGCTAGAATTTTGTTGAGAATTTTTGTGTCTACATTCATGAGGGATATTGGTCTGTAATTTTCTTTTTAGTGATTGCCTGGCTTTGGCAACAGGGTTACGCTGGCTTCATAGAATGAGTTAGGGAGTATTCCTTTTCTGTGTTCTAGAAGAGTATGAGTAGAACTGGTGTCATCTCTTCTCTGAATGTTTGGTGTCATTCTCCACTGAAGGTATCTGGGTTGGGGCTTCTTTTGGTTGGGAGTGTTTTTTTTTTTATGACCTCTTCAATTTATTCTGTTTTGGGTCTGTTCAAATTTTCTACCTCTATTTGTGTTAATTTAGGTAGGTAGTGGGTTTCTATAAATTTGTGCATTTCTTTTAGGTTTTTAAATTTGTTGGAGTATAATTTTTCATGATATTAATTTATGATCCTTTTTCTCTCAGTTGGTTCTGTTATAATGTCATCCCCCTCATTCTTTTTTTTTTTTGTTTGTTATTTGCGTCTTCTCATTTTCTTCCTTTGTCAATTTGGCCAGTGGTTTGTGTGGGCCTTTCTATTAGTTTCTGGTGCTGCTGGCAAACCTTGGTGTTCTTTGCTTATTGATGATCCTCACTAGTGTCTGTTTTCCCCCCATGTGTGCCCCTGTGTGTATTCTGCTCTTTTTATAACTCAAAAGTGATTAGGTTTAGGCACAACCCTCCTCTGGTAATGACCTCATTAACATAAATTAAAAAAAAACCTGTCGCCATTGAGTTGCTTCTGACTTATAGCAATGTTATAGGACAGAGGAGGACTGCCCCATAGAGCTTCCAAGGGACAGATGGTGGATTTGAACTGCTGAACTTTTGGTTAGCAGCTGTAGCACTTAACCACTGTACCACTAGGGCTCCAACATAAATAAAGAGACCCTCCCCCCCCCCGTTTCCACAGAGGATCACATCCAAGGTACAGGGACCAGGACTTCAATACACATTTGGGGAGAACACGGTTCAATTCGTAAAACCCATAACCAATAGAAAAATGTAACTATGAAAACCCTTGATGGTCTCCCTGCCTGCTTTCCCACCACCACACCAATTTCTTCCCACCTCCTTACATCAGTGTCTACAATTAATTTTTTTTTAATTAAGGTGCTGTGTTCTGCTAAAATAGTAATATTCTCAACGGAAATAGGCCACTATCATCCACAAAAATCTGACTTAGTACACTAAACCTTTCATAGTTTGGTCAGAAGTAAGAGAGGAAAGATAGATTCAAAACATGAAAACACAAGTCCATGTGAAGAACTCAGAGCAGCTTGTAGTGAGCATGAGAATAAGAAACACCTGGGGAAGAAGAGATGAAGGTCAGAGGATGGCAAAAGATACTTTCCCTGCATTATTATTCTGTCAGAAGCATCCCCATATATTAAATTAGATAGACTGGCATGATGTTCAAATCCTCTCCTCTTCCTAAAAGAAAATACGAACCTTAATCTGATACATTTTTAAAGGATTGTGGCATTTCATAGTTACACTTGATGTTTTTCTTGTGCCCACTAAGAAAAAATCACCCAGGACTGTAACAGGCCCTGTCACTGTCACCATTGAGAATGTATTTCATCACTTGATGGATGCCCCTCTGAGAAGTTTCAATTCACTGCTCCACGAAAGTTACTTGGGGATGCTGTCCAGAATTTATATTTTATATATAATTTATATTTTAACTAAAATGTATTTTCCTGATTACAAAAATAATACATGCTCACTGTGTCAAGAACTGTAAAGGGTCTGAGGTTTACCATTTTTGCAAGCTAATAAGTTAACCTACAACAATTTCATGAATGCTGGCAGAAGACACGAGAGTCCTGGGTCAGAGAAAAAGGAATATGTTACTCACAGCAGTAGCAGTAGCCAGAGTATCAGCATTTGCACAGGTTTCTTGGCCTCAATTCCCACAGGGTGATACAAAGAAGGCCAGGTGTCATTTGCATATGCAGTAGGTTGCATTACAGGAGAGGAAATCACCAAATCAATACCATTTACAGTAGCCCCCAAGAAGATAAAATACTTAGGAATAAATCTTACCAGAGATGTAAAAGACTTATACAAAGAAAACTACAAGACACTACTGCAAGAAAGTAAAAGAGACCTACATAAGTGGAAAAACATACCTTGCTCATGAATAGGAAGACTTAACATTGTATAAATGCCTATTCTACCAACAGCAATCTATAGATACAATGCAATTCGAATCCAAATTCCAATGACATTTTTTAATGAGATGGAGAAACAAACCACCAACTTCATATGGAAGAGAAAGAGGCCCCAGATAAGTAAAGCATGACTGAAAAAGAAGAACAAAGTGGGAGGGCTCACTCTACCTTATTTTAGAAACTATTACCACCACGGTAGTCAAAACAGCTTTGTACTGGTACAACAACAGATACATAGACCAATGGAACAGAACTGAGAATCCAGACATAAATCCACCCACAGAAGAGCAGCTGATATTTCATAAAGGTCCAAAGTCAGTTAATTGGGGAAAAGACAGTCTCTTTAACTAATGGCACTGGCATAACTGGATATCCATCTGCCAAAAAATGAAATAAGACCCATACCTTACACCATGCACAAAAAATGCACTTGAAACTGATCAAAGACCTTAATATAAAATCTAAAATGATAAAGATCCTGGAAGAAAAAATAGGGATAATGCTAGGAGCCCTAATACATGGCATAAACAGCATACAAAACATCACTAACAATGCAGAAGAGAAACTAGATAACTGGGAGCTCCTAAAAATCAAATACTAATGATCATCCAAAGACTTCACCAAAAGAATAAAAAGATTACCTACAGAACGGGAAAAAGTTTTTAGCTATGACATTTCTGATCAGCGTCTGATCTCTAAAATATACATGATACTGCAAAAACTCAACTACAAAAAAGACAAATAATCCAACTAAAAATGGGCAAAGGTTATGTTAAGGTACTTCACAAAAGAAGAATTTCAGGTAGCTAACAGATACATGAGAAAATGCTCCCGATCATTAACCATTACCCAGATTAACCATTACAGAAATGCAAATCAAAACTACAATGAGATTCCATCTCACTCCAACAAGGCTGGCTTTAATCCAAAGAACACAAAACAATAAATGTTGGAGAGGTTGTGGAGAGACTGGGACACTTATAAACTGCTGGTGGGAATGTAAGATGGTACAACCACTTTGGAATTTGATTTGGTGCTTCCTTAAAAAGCTAGAAATAGAATTACCATACTATACAGCAATCCCACTCCTTAGAATATATCCTAGAGAAATAAGAGCCTTTACATGAACAGATATGTGCACATGCATGTTCATTGCAGCGCTGTTTACAATAGCAAAAAGATGGAAGCAACCAAGGTGTCCATCAATGGATGAATGGAGAAATAAATTATGGTATACTCACACAGTGGAACACTACGCATTGATAAAGAACAATGATGAATCTGTGAAACATTTCACAACATGGAGAAATCTGGAAGGCATTATGCTGAGTGAAATTTGTCAATTGCAAAAGGACAAATATTGTATGAGACCACTATTATAAGAGCTCGAAAAATAGTTTAAACAGAGGAGAAAATATTCTTTGATGGTTACAAGAGTGGGGAGGGAGGGAGGGAGAGGGGTTTTCACTAATTAGATAGCAGATAAGAATTATTTTAGGTGAAGGGAAAGACAGCACACAATACAGGAGAGGTCAGCACAACGGGACTAAAACAAAAGCAAAGAAGTTTCCTGAATGAACTGAATGCTTCAAAGGCCAGCGTAGCATGGTGGGGTTTGGAGACCATGGTTTCAGGGGACATTTAAGTCAATTGGCGTAATAAAATCTATTAAGAATACATTCTGCATCCCACTTTGGAGAGTGGCATCTGGGGTCTTAAACACAAGCAAGCGGCCATCTAAGATGCATCAATTTGTCTCAACTCACCTGGAGCAGAGGAGAATGAAGAACACCAAAGACACAGGGTAATTATGGGCCCAAGAGACAGAAAGGACCACATAAACCAGAGAATACATCAGCCTGAGACCAGAAGAACTAGGTGGTACCCGGCTACAACCCATGACTGCCCTGACAGGGAACACGACAGAGAACTCCTGAGTGAGTAGGAGAGCAGTGGGAGGTAGACCTCAAATTCTCATAAAAAGACCAGACTTAATGGTCTGACTGAGACTAGAAGGACCCCAGAGGTCATCGCCCCCAGACCTTCTGTTAGCCCAAGACAGGAACCACTCCCAAAGTCAACTCTTCAGACAGGGATTGGACTGGACTATGGGATAGAAAATGATACTGGTAAGGAGTGAGCTTCTTTGCTCAAGTAGACACATGAGACTGTGTGGGCAGTCCCTGTCTGGAGGGGAGATGAGAGGGCAGAGGGGGTCAGAAGCTGGCCAAATGGATATGAAAACAGAGAGTGGAGAGAAGGAATGTGCTGTCTCATTAGGGGGAGAGCACCTAGGAGTATATAAATTTTTGTATGAGAGACTGTCTTGATTTTTAAACTTGCAATTAAAGCACAAAAAAATTTTAAAAAGTTAAATATAGAATTATCACATGATCTAACATTTCCACTCCCACGTGTATGTACACTGAAAGGAATTGTGAACATGTGTTTATATAAAAACCTGTACACAAATAGTCATAACATCATTACGTATAATAGCCAAAGAGTGGAAACAACCCAAATGTGCATCAACTGATGAATGGAATATTACTCAGTAATGAAAAGAAATGAAGCACTGATACACGCTATAGATGAATGATCATTGAAAATAGTATGCTAAGTAAAGGAAGCCAGTCACAAAAACCTACACATTGTATGATTCCATCTGTATAAAATGTCCAGAGGAAGCAAATTGATAGAGCTTAGGGGAAAATTGAAGCCCTGGTGGCACAGGGGTTAAAAGCTTGGCTGCTAACCAAAGGTTGGCAGTTCAAATCCACCAGCTGCCCTTGAAAACCCTATGGGGCAGTTCTGTCCTGTAGGGTTGCTATGAGTCGGAATTGACTCCATGGCAATGGGTTTGGCTTTTTGTTTTAGTGGAGGAATAGGGAGTGGTTGACAATGCGGACAAGGTTTCTTTTTGGGGTGAGGAAAATATTCTAGAATGAGATAGTAATGATGGTTGCACAACTGTGAATACACTAAAAAAAAAAAAAAAACTGAATTGTATACTTTAAATGGGTGAATTATATGATATGTGAATTATATCTCAATAGAGCTGTTATTAAAATAAAGGCAATGCTGGAGGAAAAAGAAGGTCCCCTATAATGATAAAAGCATTATTTTAGTAGTAAAATTAAATAGTTTTAAATATATTAAATAGTTGACAACCTTAGACCATACAAAGGCACTTAAAAAATATTAGGATAAAATTAGGAGAAATAGATAATCCCACGATCATTATGGAAAATTTTAACCTCATTGCTCCTCGATCATTGACAAAACAGAAAAATGTCAGAATAGAGATAGAAGATTTAAGCAACACAATCAACACACTTGACACAAGGACATGTGACAGAAGGACATACTTAACATAAGGTCATATGCAAGACTTATGCACATTCTCTTTAGGGACACAGAGAATATTTGTAAAATTGATCAACTACAGAGCTACAAGGCATATCTAAACATTTTTCAAAAGACCGAAGTCATATAAACATGTTTTGGTAATATAACACAAACAAGCTAAAATCACTTAAAATTTTTTTATCAAGCATTTATATAGTGTTTAATATGGTCTAGCTTCTGTTCAAATTGATTTACAAATATTCACTTATCCTTTTAGCAACTCTATGATGTAGGTGCTATTATTATTCCTATCTAAGGTTTAGTTAAGTTTTAGTATTATTAACTAGAACAAGATCACACAGCTGGGGTACAAAACCAAACAATTTGGTACCCTGGTCATCGACTATAACCTCTGTGTTATACTGCCTTGCCATAACAAAGTAATACCAGGAAAATCATCTTGTGCATGAAATCATGAAATATGCTGCTAATTAAGCCATGTGTTCAAAAAAGAAACCATAATTGAAATTAAGCAAGTGACGAAACTTGTGGAGAAAACTAAAGCAGTATTTAAAGGAAATTCATAGCTACAAATGCGCATATTACAAAAGAAAAATGGTTGAAAATCTCACAGTCTAAGAGTAGAACAAATGAAGTAATAAATACAGAGCAGAAATCATGCCAATGGAAAGAAGACATATCATGGAGAAAATGAACAAATCCAAAAGTGGTTCCCTTGGAAGAATAATAAAACTGACAAACCTCTGGTAAGTCTGATCAAGACTAACATTACACAAATTATCAATGTCAAGAATGAAAGGGGACGTCACTGCAGATCCCACAGGCACTGAAAAGATGAGAGATTATTGTTACATATAATAATGTACAGCCAGAATGCTCCTCAGGAGCAAAGATGGCGAGACTTTGCCTCTAGTACCTCGGACAAGTATTCAGTAGGGATCAGTCCCTGGAGAACCACATCATGCCTGGCAAAGTGGAGGATCAGCACAAAAGAGGAAGACCCTCAATAATGTGGATGACGCAGTGGCTGCAACAATGGGTTTTAGCACAACAACATTTGTGAGGATGGTGCGGTACTGGGCAGTGCTTCATTCCATTGTACATAGGGTTGCTATGAGTCAGAAATGAGTCGATGGCACTTAACAACAACATGTTTCATATGCCAGTATATCTGACACCGTAGAGGAAATGGACACATTACTTAAAAAGCAAAACTGAAACAAAATAAACAAGAAAATCTGAATATTCCTATATCTATTCAAGAAATTAAATTTATTCTTCAAAATCTCCCTAAAAGAACTCCAGGCACAGATGGCCCCACTACCAAACATTTTAAAGATAAAATAAAAATACACATCTTACAGAAATCCTTTCAGAGAATAGAAGGAATAACTTCTTAAGTCATTTTAGGAGCCATCGTAACACTGAAACTAACACTCGACAAGAATATTATAATGGAAATATATCTCATGAACATAGATTCAATAATCCTAAACCTGTTTCTGTCACTCCAGGCTCAGTTTTGGGTCTTCTCACTCTAAAATCCTTCCTTAGGATTCTAACCGTGCCCACAGTTTCAAAGACCATCCTCACACAAACTCACATTTTTCTCTTCAGCCCAGACCCATTCCATTCCACAGCTTTGATAAGTGATAGGATTACCCCCATCTCTCACCTGGAAACAGCGTCCTATATGATGTCTCTACATCCAGTCTTGCCCTGAGGCCATCCATTCTCTCTACACTGCAATCAGGTGATATTTTCAAAATGCAAATCTGATCAGTCACTCTAATTTTTGAAATCATTCAATGGCTTACCTTCCTTCTTTGGATTAAGACAAAGCTTGGTCTGAGGCCTCACATCATTGCTCCTCAGTCAATTTCTCTAGCATCAAATCAAACCACTCCTGCCCTCTTGGCTCCACCACTCTGCCTATTATCACATGTCCCAATTTCCTTCCCACCCAAAAGGTCCTTTGAACATGCTAATTCTCCATACCCAGGACCTTTTTTCTCCCTCTGCCTAGGAAATGCTTACTCATCTTTCAGACTCTCCCCCACCAAGTGTTTTCAGAGCACCTTCTATCATTTAATCCTATCACTTATCAAAGTTGCAATTTCACATTTCATTTGTATGATTATTTGCATAAGGACCCTCTCCCCATTGGATTTTAAGTTCAATGGTAGCAAGGACCTGTTTCTCCTCACCATTTTACCCCCAATGACAAGGACTACTCAGTAAATACCTGTTAAATTAATGAATCTTTTCCTATAATCATAACCCAAACAGTTCATTTTGTGTTCAGCTAAAGCGAGGATTTTTCAGCTTCAAAAGTATTTAAAAGTACAGTAGTAGGAGATGCATGTCTAATTAGTCAGCAGTAAACTAAATGTTTCCCATTTGAGTTTGTCATTGCCTTTTTTAAAAAACAATTTATCTTCAACTCTATCTTTTTGAATACCTGTAATGTGTCACACTTTGGGTGAACATTTGTTCTTCTTCCTGCCACCACTGTAGCCCTTTACCCCGAAATTCACACCACTAACTGAACATGGGAAGTGGTGGTATTTAAGCATGCATTTAGTTAAGAAAAGAACCTTTTAATAATATACTTAAAAATTCTTAAGAATGTATTATTAAAGTTGGAGCTCAGCAAATGAAGTTTCTTAAAAGGAAGTGTAACTGCAATTCTCCACTGGGAAAGGAAGGAGAAGGGTGGAAAGGAGGCATTTCTGACAAAACAAGGTAACATGTGCTGCTGCTGTTGTTACTTTCTTTTTGTCCTGTGATATTTCTGCCTTCAAATTTCTATGACTCACATCGTCAAATAAACTGAAAATATTGATCCCATATCCACCTGCCATTCTGCTTAAGCAGTTATAATGGGGTGAAACTTGAAAACCTGGGTTGCACAGGTATTTTTTAAAAGGAATGAGACTTGGCTCAACAGTACATGTAATTCAAAAGTTAATACAGCTCCTATTTACTCTACTGGCCTTTTTTAAAATTAGCTAATTTTCATAACTCATTGTCAATGAAGCAAAAAATACTACCATAAAAAATTAACAGTGGACTGACTGCTAATAGGTTTTTTTTTCCCCTTCCAGAATGTTCTGAAATTAGATAGTGGTGATGGTTGCAAAACACAGTGAATATACTAAAAGTAACCAAATTGGACACTCCAAAATGGTGATTCTTGTTATGTGAATTATATCTCAACTTAAAAATAAGAGTTAACAGTGGTCTTTAGCAGAAATAAGACATTCATGCTCGATCAGAAGCAAAAAGCACTTCAACTGGTATTAAGGACATAACCAAAAAAAAAAAAAAAAAAAAAACCAAACCCACTCCCATTGAGTCGATTCCGACTCATAGTGACCCTATAGGGCAGAGTAGAACTGCGCCACAGAGCTTCCAAGGAGCACCTGGTGGATTTGAACTGCCGACCCCTTAGTTAGCAGCTGTAGCACTTAACCACTATGCCACCAGGGTTTCAATTAAGGACATAGAGCACTTAAAATGCTAAGATAATATCTGGAGTTCTTTTTTCCCTTGGTTTTACCCTTCCCTTAAACCACGACTATTCTTTTTGCCCTCTCTTCTAGTTTCACCCAACATTGCTAAATAGGGAAGACATTTTAAAATATACCATTACAAAGAATCCTAAATCATCTGAGAGGTTTTCTCCTTCATCAGTTTAATTTGTCTCAAGCTTGGATTTAATAGAAACCTCTCCTGGGTGTGAGAACAGCTGGTTTTTAAGCTCGCTTTTTTCAGATCCTCCTGCACCAAGTCAACGGGGTTTTGTTCCAAAATCAAAACACAACTGAATTAGCTTTTCTAAATGTAATTGAGGGCAGGGCTCTGATCACACTAAAAAAAATTTAAGGGAAGTATTAAAAGCTGAATGCAGCTTCAAACAACAAAAGTGGGTTGATCTCAGAGATTCTGCAATAATCTAGCCCCTACCTCCCTCTAGCCTCATCTGGCACAACATCTTCACCTTGCACTCTTGGCTCCAGCCCCTTTGATGTCTTATTTTCCATTTTCCCTGTCACTCACAGGGCCTTTGCAAGTGCTATTCCCTCTACCCAGGGCACTCTCTTCTCCCCTCTTTGTCTAGCTTATTCCCATTCATCTTTCAGATCTTTCTGAACCAAGTCAAAATATCCGAGGAAGTCTTCCAAACACTGGCCTTGCTGTCTGGTGACATATTTATTAGACTTTTAGAAATGAGGCATATTGGAAAACTAAATCTCTGCAGAGTAGGTTTGGAGGCACCTTAGACGTGACTTCATGTTAAAGAATTTTCATGGAGATTTTGGGAAAACTAGCGGTGGGACCGAAGGGCTAACACACAGGTTCCCTCTGGTTGCACCTGGCAGGAAGGAAGGATTCAGGAGCTTAGGGAGCATGGTGGCACATGAGCACAAGGGATTCTGCTTTGCAGGAGGGCCTTTAGCTTTAGCTCCCTCCCAGACTCTCTGCTTCCAAGTCCCTCAGAAGGAGCAGCCTCACGGAGCTTCGCCTTCCCGCAGTGACACCACATGCCTCCCCTGTCCCCTTTGCCTCCAGGCCACTCACCATCTGTCCACACGGAAGAGCGCCACAGACAGAGCAGGAGAAGAGTTGCAACCCAGAGTTCTGGTAGGTGGCTGCGCTTCGGGCACTGGGCCACCTCTCTTGGCAGCCATGATCAGGGCTTCCACAGGTCAGCACGCTTGGCTGTGGGCTCTGCCTGCCCCAGGAAACTGCCCAGCTCGTGCGATTCAGCACCTTGAGCTGTGCTGTACTCAAGCTTGGGCGCCAAGGAGACCAAGATGGCCTGGGACACAGGGGCCCCAGTGCCCAATCAATGGAGTGACATGAGGGGGTGGGGTGTCTTCTCCATGGTGCCAGTGAGGCAGCCAGGCTCAGCCTTTGCACTGGACACCTGGAGGCTTCCATGCCAAAAGGGGCTGGGTGCTCCATGGACTCTGCTGGGGCTGAGGGTGAGGGCACCAGGAGACAGGGAGAACAAGCTTCAGGGGACCCCGACCTGTCTGGGTGACTCTCGGTCACAGGGTGATGCCCTCTGAGAGGCCAACCTCCTCTGGTTGGACTGTTAAACGGGCACCTAACTCTGCCCTCTACTTCTCGACTTTCTGCAGGCGTTCTCCTACAAAGGAGGAAAATTTTTTTGAAAAAGAAGAACCCTACTTGCCAACCCCACTCTAAGGAGTCAAATGCATGGAATAGCAAGATTCCACTTCTCTAAAAGCATAGCTTGAAAGTTGGTCAGAAAGAGGCATGTCCGGGGTCACTTCCATTACTATTCCTGGTACCTCTTACATTCCTCAAAGAGCGCTAGTGGAATTATCACCATCATCAGCCACCTCCCAAATCTGGGTTCCATGGCCTCAAGAAGGCCAGAGAAAGATTGGGATACTTTTGACCTGGGGTTAGGAATCCACAGTCTAAATAAGAGGTCCCAATAAAATCTGCTGCAGAGGTCCCTGCCCGGTCCAATTCACCCCCTAGCCTGTACCCCAGCATCAGGATCGATCAGTGGAGGATTTATATTCGTCATAGGTGGAGTAATAATGATCAGTATTGCTACAACGGAAGGCATGAGTAGCACTTTACAGCTTATAAATCCCTCCCGTATTCATGGACTTCCCAACAAATATCTACCGAGTGCCTGCAGCTTTTCCTCCCATGTGCTGAACCCTGCTTGAGGCTTAAACTGTCCTAAAAATGTTCACTACAGTGTAGAAGACAGACACCTAAGTAAGTTTGAAGAGGTGATTGGTGCTATGTGGAACAGATCACTATCCCCATTTCACTAACTCAGAAAAAGACACTGGAAGGCTTTAATTTACCTCCTTTTTTTCACAGTAAACACTGGAATTGGAACCCATGTCTGATTTACTACAGGTGGTCATTTTTCACCTTTCTTTTTGAGCGACAATGGAGAGATATTATTTCCTGTTCTCTCCTCACTGCAGTCTACTGCAAGGTTCCTATCAGTGATTAATTCCTTTGGGTAATAAAACTTTGTGTTTAAATACAAATAACTCTAGGTTGTTAAATGCAGTGAGTCTTGACAGTCATTCACACATAAGTGTAAATAAATTTACTTAGCTACTGTCTGCGTAGCAGCTAGCTGGCACCTCAAGGAGTGAGACTGTGAATGCCTGGGCAGGAGGGGACATTTGAAAGCCTGTTAGTGCTGAGAGCGGAGAGGTGGTATCAGCAGGCACCTGTACTGGTTACTGACTGATGCACTCAGCATCTGTGCTGAGTATTGCTTTTAGAACAGTCGGATATTACTACCTATCCTAGGCTGCTGTAACAAAGTACCACAAACTGGATGGCTTATGCTGTTGTTAAATACCGTCGATTTGGTTCCAACTCGTAACGGCCCTATGTACAGCAGAACAAAACACTGCCTGATCCTGTGCCATTCTCACAATTGTTGCTATGTTTGAGCCCGTTGTTGCAGCCATTGTGTCAATCCATCTCATCAAGGGTCTTCCTCTCTCCTGCTGACCCTCTACCTTAGCAAGCATGACGTCCTCCTCCAGGAATGGTCCCTCCTGATAACATGTCCAAAGTATGTGAGACAAAGTCATCCTTGCTTCTAAGGAGCGTTCTGGCTGTATTTCTTCCAAGACAGATGTGTTCCTTCTTAGAACAGATTCTTTTTTTTTTTATCTCACAGTTCTGGAGGCTGAGAATCTGAAATCAAGTTGTCAGCCTTGCTGACTTCAGCAAGAGCTGTGGTGGTGACACAGGCTGCCTCACAGGAGCAGTGGCCATAGGCAGGGGAAACAGTCACTGCCACTGGTAAGGGAGGGAGGGAGTGAGAGAAGAAATACTCCTGCATCTCTTCAAGGCTTTGAATTGGTTCTTTATGGCTCAACCCCCTGCTGAGAATTTGCATTTTCACCTCAGATAGATTGAATCAGAATCTGCATTTTAACAAGATCTCCAAGTGATTCTTATGCATAAAAAATTTTAGGTCCACTGCTCTACTACTAAAGGAGCCCTGGTGATACAGTGGTTAAGCACTCAACTGCTATCCAAAAGGTCAGCGGTTGGAATCCACCAGCTGCTCCTCAGAAGAAAAATGCGGCAGTCTCCTCCCATAAAGATTTATAGCCTCAGAAACCCTATGGGGCAGTTCTACTCTGTCTTATAGGATTACTACAAGCTGGAAGTAACTTGATGGCAGTGGGTTTGGTTTCGGTTTGGCTCTGCTAGTGGTTCTGAGAATTCGTCCCTAACCAGAAGAGTTAGCATCTCCTGGCAACTTGTTAGAAATGCAAATTTTCAGCAGGGGTTAGAACCAGAATGAAACAGTTAGAAGCCCTGCCTCTCTCTCTTTCTACCCTTCAAGTTCCTGTAGGTGCGTCCTATTGGCTCAGTCATTCTAAAGCTTGAGGACAAATGAGCACAGGTGCTGCCTCCATGAGTGACCATCCTCCCCGGTACAGAGCAAGGCAGAGAAAGGTGAAAAGTGGATCTGGAGAGGCAAATGGAAAGCCATTAGCACAGTCCATCTAGTCTTTTCTTTCATTTGGATGAAATAATTTAATTAAAAAAGAACAAACAAATGGGGAAAATGCAAAGCCTATCAGCTCCTGTATTACCTGGGAATGAAGTCAACTCAATCATACCTGACTTGGAAGCTAAATCTTAATATTTACCACCACCCATGATCTTCATACAAGATAAACAGAAAAGGGGAGGTATAAACAGTTATAAAATATAGATGCTACAATCCACAGTTCTGTAACTGGTTATGAGTGCTTATTTGGTAATCATTGCTTTGTTATAGCCTCCTCATTCACTGTTTCCCTCCTTCTTCTACCCTCTGAGCATCACGGCTTGTTGGAGGGTTAAAAAAAAAAAAAAAGCCTGGTCAAACCAAAGAAAAATAACAAAAAATGAACTTAAACTTATTGCCATTGAGTTGATTCTGACTGATAAAAAAAAAAAAAAAAAAAAATCCAAACCCATTGCCGTCAAGTCAATTCCAGCTCAGTGTGACACTGTAGGGCAGAGTAGAACTGCCCCATAGGGTTTCCAAGGAGTGGATGGTGGATTCGAACTGCTGACCTTTTGGTTAGCAGCCATATCATTAACCGCTGCACCACCAAGGCACCTTTTAAACCTGTTCAGGGGGACCCAAACTTTCATTCCTACTAAGCACCTGTCTTTATTAGGTTGCCAGTCCACCTCCCACTGACCATTATTATTGAACACAACAGTCACCTTGGATCTAGACATAGTCATCTATGCTCCTATTATGTAGCAGCATTCCAATTTCCCCTTGGCAATCAGAATCAATCGCCCCATCCAGGAGACTGATCTCTTCCTGTTGGTTTCGTAACAAGAGAAACTCAAAACTAGCAGGGGGCAATCTCAGCTCCCAATTCATAGGGCTATGACTGTGTTTATGGATGGAAATATTTCTCCCTTGGGCACCTAGACCTATAAACCCACCAAGGTTGTGAGATGAGTTCAAAACTTTGGTAGGTGTCTTAGTTATCTAGTGCTGCTACAAGAGAAATACCACAAGCAGATGGCTTTAACAAAGAGAAATTTTTTCACTCACTGGCTAGGAGGATAGAGGCCAGCGACAGTGGAAGGCTTTCTCTCAGTCCAGCTCTGGAGGAAGGTCCTTGTCATCAATTTTCACCTGGTCTAGGAGCTTCTCAGTGCAGGGACCCTAGGTCCGAAGAATGCACTCTGCTCCCTCCTGGAACTACTTTCTTGATGGTAGGATGTCCCACTGTCTCTCTTTTATATCTCAAAAGAGATTGACCTAATACACAACCTAATCTTGTAAATTGAGTTCTGTCTCATTAATGTAACTGCTGATAATCCCACCTCATTAACATCCTAGAGATAGGATTTACAACACATGGGAAAATCACAACAGATCACAAAATTGTGGACAAACACACAATACTGTGAATCATGGGCTACCCAAGTTGACATACAGTTTTGGGGAACACAATTCAATTCATGACAGTAGGTAATAGTAATGCCTTGGATGAAGTATAGCCAGAATGCTCATTAGAACTGAGTATGGTGAGACTTTATCTCACATCTTTGGGGATGTTATCAGAAGGGACCAGTCTCTAGAGAAGGACTTCTTGCTTGGTAAAGTAGCAGGTCAGTGAAAAAGATGAAGACCCTCAACTAGATGGATTAACACAGTGGCTGTAACAACGGGGTCAAACATAGCAGTGATTGTGAGGATGGCGGACTGGGCAGTGTTTCATTTTGTTGTACATAGAGTCACTATGAGTTGGAACCATCTCAATGGTGCCTAACAACAACAACAGTAATAGTAATGGTAATAGGTAATAATAGGGAGGCAGTCCCATTTCCACCCTTTGGTTCTTAGACCAATGTATTCTGTCTATTATGGAAATGACACCATACATTGGTTACTGGTTTAAGGCATATACCATATGCTGAGGGAATGTTCCAATGTCACAAGGTATTGTGCCCCAGATGGTGTTCTAACTGTGACTTCACATTTCAATCAAGCCACCTGCTTCTCGGAGATGGGGCATATAGTAAAACTCATGGCATGAGCCCATTGCCCCATTGCCTTTTCTGTAAGATCATTTTATAGGTTATAAATGGTTTTATGTGTGATTCTATGGCATAGACGAGGCACATATAGTGGTGCTAGTAGAAGCAAAAATCAAAGGATGCATTGCCTTGGGCAAATCTGCTGAAAAAAGACCTCTTTAAAGTATTAAAAAGCAAAGATGTCACTTTAAGGAATAAGGTGCCCCTGACCCAAACTATGGTGTTTTCCTTTGCCTCATATGCATGTGAAAGCTGAACAATGAATAAGGAAGATGGAAGAATTGACGCCTTTGAGTTATGGTGTTGGCAAAGAATGTTGAGAGTACATGGACTGCCAGAAGAATGAACAAATCTGTCTTGGAAGAAATACAACCAGAATGCTCATTAGAAATGAGGACAGTGGGACTTTATCTCACATACTTTGGACATGTTATCAGGAGTCACGGGGTCTGTCACTGGAGAAGGACATCATGCTTGGTAAAGTAGAGGGTCAGGGATAAATACAAAGACCCTCAACAAGATGAATTGACACAAGTGACTGCAACAATGCATTCAAGCATAACAATGATCATGAGGATGGCGCAGGACTGGGCAGTGTTTCTGTTGTACGCGGTGTCACTATGAGTTGGAGCTGACCCGACGGCACCTAACAACAACAAGTAGAAGCAAGGCTGGCAAGAAAGGAAAAATCATATGTAGAATAACGATCTATTCAAGCAATGATAAATAACTGTGGCCTCCATGATTAAAGGGCTTCAATGTACGCAACCTGTCCCCACATAGCCAACATCAGGGGCCAAGTGGGGAATGACGCATATGGAGACCCAGCATACGCATTCTGCTGTTGTCAAGTTGAACACTTAGCAGTGGTGATATCCAGATCAATAGCCCCTGGTAACCATTAATCTGTCTCTATGCATTTGCCTAATCTAGGTATTTCATATAAATGAGCTCATACAATATTTATTGTTTAGCGTCTGGCTTTTTTCACTTAGCATAATGTTTTCAAGGTTCATACATGTCATTGAATGTATCAGAACTTCATTTCTCCTTGTGGCTGAATAATATTTCATTGTATGGATATACCACTTTTTGTTTATCCAGTTGTTTGTTGATAGACATTGTGTTGTTTCTACCTTTTGGCTACTATTCATAATTCTGCTAGGAGTTTTCATGTAAAGGTTTCAGTGTGGACATATGGTTTCATTTCTCTTGGGTGTATGTCTACTAGAGTGGAATTGCTGAGTCATATGCTAACACTGTGTTTAATCATTTGAGAACTGCCAGACTGATTTCTGGCTGCACATTTTACATCTCTACCAGCAGCGTATAAGTGTTCCTAGCTCACCACATCCTTGCCAATACTTGTTCTTATCTGACTTTTTGACTCTAGTCATCTCAATGGGTGTGGAGTGTTATCACACTGTGGTTTTTATTTGAATGTCTTGGCATGAAAAGATGTTGAGTATCTTCTCATGTGCTTTCTGGACATATGTATATGTACTTTGGAGAAATACATATTTAGATCCTTTGCCTATTTTTTAATTGGGGTATTTGTCTTTTTATTCTTGGGTTGTAAGAGTTCTTTATATATTCTACATATAATTCCCTTACCAGATATATGATTTGCAAAAATTTTCCCATATTCTGTGGGTCATCTTTTCATTTCCCTGATTTAAGGTTCAAATTTCCTCTTTCCTGGTAAACAGCTAAGGTCTCATATTCACATGGTGTCGTATGGTCAAGATGCCAATCTTTACCAGAGCCCAATAGTTAGGTACTACTAGACCATAAGTTCTGTTGAGTTGTCTCTGACTCATGGTGACCTCATGCACGTCAGAGTAGAACTTGCTCCATAGGATTTTCAATGGATAATTTTTCAGAAGTAGATCTGCAGGCCTTTCTTCTGAAGTGCCTCTGGGTGGACTCAAACCTCCCACCTTTCAGTTAGCTGCCAAGAATGTTAACCATTTATCACCCAGGGAAAATAGCCAGGTAGAAACTGCTTATCAAATGGAGAATAGTTCACTGTACTCTAAAACTCTAGGGGTCTCAACTACAATTCTACTCTTCAGTTTTCCCAAGGCTTTACAAGGCATCCCTATGGAAACCCTGGTAGCTTAGTGGTTAAGAGTTTGGCTGCCAACCAAAAGGTCGGCACTTTGAATCCATCAGGCACTCCTTGGAAACCCTATGGGGCAGTGTCTACTCAGTCCTACAGGGTTGTTTTGAGTTGGAATCTACTTGACAGTAAGGGGCTCTACCATTACAAAAAAAGAAAAGAAAAACACTCCCGTTGTGTTGATTTTGACTCATAGTGACCGTTTATGACAGAGTAGAACTGCACCATATGGTTTCCAAGGATGTAATCTTTAAGGAAGCAGATTGCCACATCATTCCCTCTCAGAGCACCTGGTGGGTTCGAACTGCTAACCTATCAATCAGCAGCCGAGCACTTTAATTACTGAACTGCCTTCAGAGCTGTAAGCCTTATGGGTTACCACATGCTAAGTGGGTTCCAAAAACATTGTGTACCTTTATTCATGGTGGTAGTACACGAGAGTCCCTTGGGTCCTAGATGTAGCCATAGATCAATTTGTCTGGAGGCATAGTCCTGAGATAAGACAGTGAAAGTGTGCTGCTATCCTTGCCAGGTGAAGGCAAACAGCTTCTGATTATTTTTGCTGATGGAATAAAACTTAAACCATTTACTGAGTCAAAAGCTACATAACAGGTTCCAGCAGTGACAACACCTCTGGAAGACAGCTGCAATTGGCCTCAATTGATTAAGTTGACAATTAACCACCAATGTTCTCTAACTCCTCTGGCTTTTGTTCTGGCAAATCAGGCAAGTAACACTGAATGATCAAACAACCTGATTTATCTCTCTTGTTTACCTCTGTTGTCTTACTATACCATACCATTTAATATTTTGACCATATTTTTCATTTTTAAAATAAATATCATTAATTAGTAGAACTAACCTAAGCTAAAAGGACAGACCTCAGTTTTGCACTTCTAGCTTCTGCATGTTCTCATCTAGTACTGAAACATGTGAGATGAACATGCAGTTGTCAGCTGAAAACATTAAACGTGGACAATAACCAGTGAGCTATCTCATTTTTCCTGATACAATATAACTGATTTCTATCATTCAAGGACAGTATGCAGAATGATCAATGATATAAATCAAACATCTCTAGCTAACTCCTTATGTTCTCTGGTCATGGCGGGAGAAGTATTAAAAGCCTCTGCCAGCCACTTCATTTAGCAGGCAGTTTTTTAGTGGCCTGTGCTATGGCCTGTAAGATGTACTAAGTCACCAGGCCAGCATACGGCTGGTAAGTGGGAAGTGTGGAACATTATATGTTAGGTTTCCATGAAATATAGGCAGAAAATAGGGACTGAGGAATCCTTTCATACAGCACTTAGTGTGTAATTTGAATGCTCTTGCTTCATAGAATGATTATTTTTTGTCTGGTGCAAATCTACAACTATTTGGTTATTTTTTTTTTTTTTTGGTAACACTTTTTATTTTGCAACAAATCCTTTTGGTAACAATTTGTTTAAGAATTGAAGTGCGTGTTTAGGAAAACGTTAAGTACTATATTTTCATGTCTCAGGATAGTTGATGATGAACATGTAAGTTGCCCAGAATGTTTGTTGACATTTTCCATCCATTGTGGAGCTGAGGGAATATCACTGACAACCTGAAAGTCTAAATACACGTATCTGCTGAAGAAACATCAGCAACCACTCAAACGTTTGTGGTTATTTTAAGAACGCTGCTCAAAGACAGCATTTTTTTTTTTAAGACATTATTTTAACATACGCAGTGCAGGTCTATTACATCTCTCTCTATGTAATATGACTTTTCAATTAGATCAAAATGGCTGGTTTTCTAAATTAATTTCATTCATTTTTTATTTCAAGTTTTCTTGTGCACATATGTTGGTTCTATTAATGGGTAAGTGGTGCCAGTTCTGTAGTGGTGCCAACAGGTATTTAAATAGAAAATCACTTAACCTCAACAATGCTTTGATTTTTTTTCTAATACATGAAATCAAAAGAAGTGTTTTAGAAACTCATTCTGGTAAAGAAGAAACATTTGACATTATTTAAAGGCTATTGTAAATTTAATTTTTTTTCTGGTGATTATACAAATACAAATTTTGGTGGTAAAATAATTTTTACACTAAGAAACTTCCTGATGTTTCTTGAATTCTTGAATAAATTTTGATGTCATGATTCTTAATTCCAGGCAAGCCGTGATATTCTTTTTTTTTTTTTTAATTTTTATTGTGCTTTAAGTGAAAGTTAACAAATCAAGTCAGTCTCTCACACAAAAACTTATATACACCTTGCTATATATTCCCAGTTGCTCTCCCTGTAATGAGACAGTCTGCTCCCTCCCTCCACTCTCTCATGTCCATGTGATATTCTTTGGTTCTGGGAAATTTTATTGTATTGTTTATTTGTTGTTTCTTTCCCCCTTGAGACTCTTCCCCTGCACCCCCATTTTTTTTTTTTTTTTTTATTCTCTACTTTTAACATGCTGGATCTCCTAGAATAGTTTTCTAATTTTCTATTTCTTTGCCTTTTTGCTGTACTTTCTAGGAGATTTTTTTTTCAGTTTTATCTTCTAACACATCTATTAAGTTTTCATTTTTGATATCATGTTTTAATTTCCAAGACCTCTCTCTTTGTGCTGAGAATATTCCTCTTTTTTTTTTTTTTTTTTAATAACACCCTGTTCTACATTCATGAATCCAGTATTTTCTCCTATCTCCAGGAGGGCATTAGGTTGTTGTTTTTAAATTTTCTTGTCTCTCCACTGTTTCTGTCTCCTCAAAACCAATCCAAACCAAACCTGTTGCCATCAAGTCAATTCTGACTTACAGCGATGCTGTAGGACACAGTAGAACTGCCCCATAGTGTTTCCAAGAAGTGGCTGGTGGATTCACACTGATGATCTTTTGGATAACAGTGGAGCTCTTAACCACTGCGCCACCAGGGCTCCTCTGTCTCCTCTAAGTTATTCTTGTTTCATTTGTCTCTTTAGTTGTTGTTGTTAGGCGCTGTCGAGTCATTTCTGATACATAGCAACCCTTTGTACAACAGAAGAAAACATTGCCTGGTCCTCTGCCATCCTCACAATAGTTATACTTGAGCCCATTTTTGGAGCCACTGTGTCAATCCACCTTGTTGAGGGTCTTCCTCTTTTTTGCTGACCCTGTATTTTACCAAGCATGATGTCCTTCTCCAGGGATTGACCTCTCCTGATAACATGTTTAAAGTATGTGAGATACAGTCTCACAATCCTTGCTTCCAAGGAACTTTCTGGTTGTACTTCTTCCAAGAGAAATTGGTTTGTTCCTTTGGCAGTCCACGGTATATTCAATGTCTTTTGCCAACACCACAATTCAAAGGCATCAATTCTTCTTCAGCTTTCCTTATTCATAGTCGAGCTTTTGCATGCATTTGAGATGATTAAAAACGCCATGGCTTGGGTCAGGCACACTTTAGTCTCTTTAGTTAGTCTCTTTATATTCCTGGTTTCCTCAGATGCTGGGTGATCCTGCATCATCTGCTCATCAACATATGAAGTCATTAAGGGAAGTGTGCTATAATGACACTTACACGTGAGAAGTCATCTCAGTTAGCAACTGGATGCTTAACCACTGTGCTGCCAGGGCTTCATACATATTTATAGAAAATACTATATATTTTAAATGGATAGATGTATATGTGGGGATATATATATATAAACACACACATATATGTATATATACATATAAATAGATACATGGGACCAAACCAAAACCAAACCTGTTGCCATTGAGTTAATTCTGATTCACAGCAATCCTATAGGACAGAGTAGAACTTCCCCATGGAGTTTCCAAAGCTGAAATCTTTATGGAATGAAACTGCCACATCTTTCTGCTGCAGAGTGACTTGTTCTTTCAAACTGCCAACCTTTCAATTAGCAGCCAAGCGTGCTTAACCACTGTGCAACCAGGTCTTGTTATATGTGGGAAATGAATAGAAAAAATTTAGGGGAATTTTAACTTCTGGTAGTAGTGAAATCAAGTAACTCTCTTTTTGAAGACAACTGAAAAACCTGGACAAAATTTGAAAAACATTTACTGAGAGGCATCAAGGAGCCAATTACATAGGCCAGGATCCAGGGAAAGGCAGCAACTCAGAGAGATGATTCTAGTGTATGTGAATTCTGTTTCCCTAAAGGGTATATGCTCATCCCAGGAGGGACTACTGAGAGGATGCAAAGATGAATGGTGTTTGTTTATTTATTTATTTATTTATTTATTTATATCTTTATTGTACTTTAGGTGAAAGTTTACACATCAGGTTGATTTCTCATACAAAATTTTATACACAGATAATCATGTGACACTAGCTGCAATCCCCACAATGAGACAGCACACTCCCCTTATTCACCTGGGTTTCCCGTGTCCATTTAACCAGCTCCTGTCCCTTCCTGCCCTCTCATCCTGCCTCTAGACAGGAGCTGCCTGTTTGCTGTAGTGTGCCTGCTTGAACTAAAAAGCACACTGTTCATGAGTATTATTTTATGTTTTGTAGTCCAGTCTAACCTTTGTCTGAAGAGTGGAGCTCAGGAATTGTTCTAAGTTAACATAGCATCCAGAGGCAAGGCTTTGGGGCTCTTCTAGTCTCAGTCAAATCATTGTCTGGTCTTTTTATGTGAGTTTGAGTTCTGTTCCACAATTTTCTCCCACTCCATCAGGACTCTCTTTTGTGCTCCCTGTCTGGGCTGTCATTGGTTGTAGCTGGGCACCATCTATCTATTTCTTCTGGTCTCAGGTTGATGGGGCCTCTGGTTTATGTGGGCCTTTTGTCTCTTGGACTAATATTTTCCTTGTGTCTTTGGTGTTTTTCATTCTCCTTTGCTCGAAGTGGGTAGGGACAAATTGATGTATTTTAGATGGCTGCTCTCAAGCTTTAAAGACCCCAGATGTCACTCTGAATGGTGCTTTTGACAGCTTTGCCAGACTAAGGGTACAAGAAAATGACAGGGCACAACCAAGGATATTTACTGGTAAAGCTTCCTTCTTTTTGGGGGGGACTCCAAATTCTAAGTACTCCACTTTGGTAATTAGGTTGTACAAGAACAAACAGGTCTTTGTAGGGATTTCAGACCAGCTTTGAATGACATCAGTCACTGAATTTGACTTAAGATGATCTCATATTGCCTGGACATATTTTGGCAATGGGTTATACGTATCTAGAAAAATAAATAAAAATCTTCTCTGAAGGAAGAATATATCATTCTGGGCAACAAATCCTCTGCAAAAATTTTATAAATACATATCTGACTTACAAATAAAATAAAACAGACACTCAGGAAATAAGTAATTTTTTTAAAAGAAGGAAAAGAGTGAAACAAGTAGAAACAACAAATAATGGAATGAGATCCACAAGAAAAACTAGATGTTGGAGGCATCAAAAGTGTTAAATCTATTTATTATGTTCAAGGAAATACAGGCAGACTTTTGACAAAAAACTAGAAACTATGAAAAAGAACAACATAGACAGTCTACAATTGAAAATTATAGCTGAAGTTAAAAACTTAATGTATGTGTATAACAGCAGATCAAAAAAGCCTGAAGAGAGATTAGTGAAGAAAATAGAGGCATAGACAAAAGGGAAAAATATAAAAAAGAATAAGAGATATAGAGAACAATCCAAAAACCAAACCCAGCGCTGTCAAGTTGATTCCAACTCATAGCAACCCTAGGACAGAGTAGAACTGCCCCATAGAGTTTCCAAGGAGTGCCTGGTGGATTCGAACTGCCAACCCTTTGGTTCACAGCTGTAGCACCAGGGTTTTCATATAGAGAATACAATGAGAATATCTAGCATAAGATATTTTAGGAAGGAAAGTAAGAATGAGGCAGGAAAACTATTGAGATTATGGCTGATAATTTTCTTCAAATGATTAAAGATGTCAAGTCACAGATCCTAGAAGACTTAAAAGCCCAAGCAGGATAAATACAAAGAAATCCATATCTAGGCACATCATGGTAGGACTGCTGAAACCAAAGACAAAAAACCAACAACAACAACAACAAAACTAAAAGTACTAAAGAATGGAAGAGAGATTATCTTCAAAGGACAAAAAACAAAACAAAACAAAAAAACTGATTGATGACTTCCTTTTAGAAATAATGAAATCCAAAGACAATAAGATGATATATTTAAATTATAGAGAGAAAATAAATGCCAACACAGAATTCTATACTGAGGGAAAACATCCTTCATGAATAAGATAACCCAGTAAAACCCAAACCCAGTGCCCTCGAATAAGATAAAGACCTTTTGTTCGCAGACAAAAAAACCTAGATGAGTTAACATCAGCATGCCCACATTAAAGAAAATTCCAAAGGTATTCTTCAAGCAGAAAGAAAATAAGATGAAAGGCTCGAGATGCAGGAAGGAAATAAAGTTAATGAAATAGGTAAAAATAGAGGATTACTGACTGTATAAGATAATAAAAATAGGTTTTATTGGGTTTAAAATATGTAAGAAATTAAAATGCATGATAGCCACAGCATACAAATTGGGAGGGGAAGAAACTGAGTTAAGATGTTTTAAGGTCTTTGCATTGTCCAGAAAGGAAGAAAAATATCAACTAATATTACACTTTGAGAACTTTGGATGCCAATAAAGATGGAATAAATCTACTACAGCTTATCTATCTGATAGAGTACAGCAAAAACTCTGGACAGAATAGAAAAAGCAACTCTCTGAGAACTCTGAAAAGTAAACAATGGCAGATGAATTGGAGAGAGAAGTCAAAACTCAAAGAATGACCAGTTCAGTGGTGAGTTATCTGTTTTTTTTTTTTTTTTTTTAAACTTTTCATCAATACCTTGCTTTGACCTGAGGGTGATTGAAGTTGTAGAACTGCACAATTGACATAAATAATAAAAACTCTGAGAGAAACCCTTTGTGGTAAGCAGACTCTAAGAGGGCCTCCATTGACTCCTGCCTCTAGCATGCATGTCCTTGGTAATCCCCTCCTCTTGCATGTGGGCAAGATTTAATGACATACTTCTAATGAGTAGAACATGGCAAAAGTGATGGAATATAATTTCTTAGATCAGGTTACAAAAAGACTGTACCTTCCATTTCAGGTGCCCTGTCTCTGTCACTCACTCTAAGGGAAATCATCTGCTATGTTGTAAGCCACCTTATAGGGAAGCCCACATGGCAAGGAACTGAAGAAGGTCTTCGTCTAATAGCCAGTGAGGAACTAAGACCCTCGATCCAACAACCTTTGAGGAAATCAATCCTGCCAACAACCATGCGAGAGAGCTTAGAATTGGATTCTCACCCAATTAAGCCTTCAGATGAGATTGCAGACTTGGTCGACAGCTTAATCACAACCTCATGAGAGACCTTGAAACAGAAGTACCCAGCTGAATTGTACCTGGATTCCTGACCCACAGAAACTGTGAGAAAATGAATGTTTGTTGTTTTAAGCCATTAAATTTTGGGATAACTTGTTATGCAGCAGTAGATAATTAGGACAATATGTAAGATCAGATGGGTAATTTCAGAGAGAGATGGAAACTATAAGAAAGAATCAAATGGAAATGCTAAGAATGAAAAATACAGTAAAAGAGGAAACAATCAGTGAACTTGAAGATAAGTGAATAGAAATTAGCCAACTGAAACACAAAAAGAGTGAGAAAAAAAGAGCACCTAAGAACTGATAGATACTATCAGATGGTTTAATATGTGTATAATTGAAATCCCAGAAGGAGGTGAGAGAGAAAACAGAGAAAAATAAATATTTGAAGAAATAATGGCTAAGAATTTTCCAAAATTAATGACAGATACTAAATAACAGATGCAAAGAATTCTGAAAATACCAAACAGAATTAATCTAAAGGAAAAAAAAACTAAACATAAAAACAAAACCAAAGACAAGGAGAAAATCTTGAAGTCAGAAAAAAAGACACATTCCATATACAGGAACAAGGATAAGAATTACAGCAGACTTCTTATCAGAAATATGACCTGCACAAAGACAGTGAAGCGACAGCTTTAAAGTATTGAAAAAAATTAAGGGGGTGAGAGACTTTCAACCTGGAATTCTAGATCCAGCAAAAAAAAGTTTTTTCAAAAATAAATGAGAAATGCATACTTAGAGAAACAAAAACTAAAGGAATTCATTGGTAGCCAACTCTCTTCAAAAATAAAAATAAAAACACAAAAAAACTCTTCAAACAGAAGGGTTATATCAGCATTGCAAATGGAATAGATGAAGATGAAGTTTTTTTTTTCTTATTTTTAATTGCTCTAAAAGATAATTTGTGACCTAAAGGAAAATTAATAACAATGTATTATGCATTTATAGCATATTAAATTTAAATGTAAACCCTGCAGGTATAGCAGTTAAGACTTTGCTGTTAACCAAAAGGTCAGCAGTTCAAATCCACCACGCAATCCTAGGAAACCATAAGGGACAGTTCTACCCTGTCCTGTAGGGTCGCTATGAGTCAGAATCAACTTGACAGCAACGGTTGGTTTTTTTTTTTAATGGGTAAATGTAAAATATATGACAAAAATAGCATAAGATGTAGAAGGAAGGAATTAGGAACGTATATTTATAAGGTAGTTATACTGTATTATTTGAAGAAAGACTCAGATTATTTAAAATATACATATATTGTAAATACTTAAGGAAACCACTAATTTTTTGTTACAGGTAAAACCTTAGATAAAATAGAATCACAAAAAATAAAAAAATTCACCCAAAAGCAGGCAGAAAAAGAGAAAAAAATAAACAAAGAATAAGCGAAACAAATAGTAAACAGTAGATTTTAACCCAACCACTTCAATAATTCCTTAAATGTAAATGGTCTAAACATACCAGTTGAAAGAGATTGCCAGATAGATTAAAAAAAAAAAAAAAAAAACAAGACCCAACTCTATGCTGTCTACAAGAAACTGTCTTTAAATATAAAGAATCTGACTTTAAAAGTAATCTATATAGGTAAGTTAGAAGTAAAATGATGGGGGAGAGATACTGTCCAAACACTGAACAAAAGAGAATTGTTGTTAATGTTGTTATGTGCTGTGATGTTAAGATTGTGTGTCAACTTGGCTAGACCATGATTCTCAGTGTTTTGGCAGTCGTATACGGTTGTGATCACTTCCGTGTTGAGATTTGATATGTGATCACTGCCACAATGGGATTTGCTGTGAGTGGTACTGGTAGGGGTGAGGCCTGTGGTGGCTCACCACCCCCCCAGCTTTCATCTCCCCGCCCTTCGCCACCTAGTCCTTCCTGCTCTATTTGCCAGGGCATTTGTTGGATCTAGATTTTGTAGCCAACTCCTGTTCATCTGACCTCCATTTCTTGGGAATTTAGCTAGCAGATTACCTGCACCCTTTGCTGCCAATCTTGAGATTCATTGATCTTCACACCCTGCAACAGCCCTGCTCTGTGGCCTGCTGACCTTGTGTTTGCCAGCCCCCACAGTTATGTGAATCAGGAGAAGCCTCTTTACTGCCCCACAGACTTGGGATGCTACAGCCTCAACAACCTCATAAGCCATTTCCTCGATATAAACCTCTCTCTCTCTCTCTATACATATACATATACATATACATATACATATACATATACATATACATATACATATACATATACATATACATATACATATACATATACATATACATATACATATACATATACATATACATATACATATACATATACATATACATATACGTATATATATACATACACACACACACATATATATACATACACACACACATATATATATACTTTACTGGTTTTGCTTCTCTAGAGAACACAGCGTAAGACATTTGATACTGAGAGCGGTTCTAAAGAAACAAAATAGTAAGGATGAATTTTCTAAATTGGTTCTCAGATTTGGTTAGTCTCAAAGATGTTGATGACTCTACTTCTAGTACTAAAGAGGACATTGCTAATCCATGGTATGAGGTGGCAATTCAAATATGCAAAAGATCATCACCAATAGTTCAGGTATTGGTGAAAGACGAGGCTCTGGGTGATTGCACGGATGATGCCTTTCTGCCGTTTTGTCCTAATGAGAAGTATAAGGAAGCCAGTTGGTTGATCCTACTTTCACTAGACAAGCTGGTGAAAGAAAGAGATGAGCTCAGGGCTTCAGAGTCAAAGCTCAAGTGTCACCTAAACGATCGCAAAGTTTCCACTTGTGCCTTGAAAGAAAGCCTTATTTCTTGTGGTAACAGAACTCATATTGCCAAAAACCAACCCCAGTAAGAGTGGCTGGATGCAAAGCCAACTCAACTGCCAATCTCGAGAGATCTCTGAAGTTAAAGGAAAGGCATTGATTGGGAAGAATTGGGATCCTGAAGCCTGTGATGCGGACATATGGGCAGATTATCAGGAAGCTGGAGACATTGAGTTCTAAATTCCATTGAATCACTTCTGCCAACAGAATCATTAGCCCCTCAACTCTCATCTGAAGATATTAACGCAGCTGCATTTAAAGCGCTATTGTCTGAGTTATTGTCTGGGACATCACCTGAGGCAGATGCTTTACAAGACAATGCTGAATGTTCTCAAAACATTTCCCCACTAATTTTGGCTTCTAGACCTGTACCTAGACTTAAGTTCCAAGGAGCCCCAAAAGGTAAAGTAAAAAAGTATAACCCAGGAGGAGGTATGTTACAGCTTCGAAAGAGCTGCTTGACTTTTTCTAATATGTACAAACCTGGGGAATATGTGTGGGAACGGATTTAAGGGTATAGAATAATGGTGCAAGGAGCATAAAGATGAATCGGTCTGAGTTTATTGATATTGGCTCACTAAACATGGATCCTTCATTCAGGGTTTCAGCTTGAGAAGTTAGGAAAAGATCTATTAGTTTATTTGGTTGGGTTGCTCAAGCATGGATTATGCGGTGGTCTACACTAAATCAAATTAAAATACAAGGCTTGCTTTGTTATACGTTAGAAGAAGGAATCCAAAAGCATAGGGAATTTGGCATGCTAGACTGGATCTATCAGGTCAGACCCAAAGACCCACACATGGAGTTCCCAGAGGACACACCTTTTACCACAAAAAATGTGAGGAAGAAATTTGTGAAGGAAGCCCCAGTACCTTGAAGACTGTGTGGTTGCTATTTTATGTGTCAGATCTGAGAGTGGAAACTACCCTAACTGAATGAAGGCACCTAACTACAATGGCACTGATTTGAACCTGTGGTGGTAGGGGCAAAGTTGAAGCACTCAATCCACAAAGACTAGGTGGGCGTGGTTACCATAATGAACAGCAGAGCAAAATCAGTAATCATAATCGTCTGACCTGTATGGACTTATGGCTTTGGCTACTTAATCAAGGTGTCCATAGGAGTGAAATAGATAGGAAATCTACTAAATATTTACTTGATCTGTGTGGGTTTTGGTGCAAGCAGACGAATTCTAGGTCAAGTGAACAGCATTCTAACTCAAATCACCAGAATAGAGTCACAGCCCCTCAATCAACTCCCAGACTTGAGCAAGTTTACAGATGCACAACACCTTGATTGAAGGGGAGGCCAGGTCCTCTTGAGGAAGGACTCCAAGACACTGGCCAAAAATGTATACTGATAATCTTTCTCACAGCCTTCCCCAAAGGGATCTACAGCCTTTTACCAGAGTGGCTGTTCATTGGAGAAAAGGAAACAGACTTTTCAGGGATTCCTGGATATTGGCTCTGAACTGACACTAAATCCAGGAGACACAAAATGTCCCCGTGGCCCACAAGTTTCAGAGTGGGGACATATGGAGGTCAGGTTATTAATGGAATCTTAGCTCATGTCTGAAAGGGGGTCCTTAAACCTATCCTGTAGTGATTTCCCCAGGTCCAGAATGCATAATTGGAATATACTCAGCAGCTGGCAGAACCACTACACTGGATCCCTGACAAATGGACTAAAGGGCTATTATGGTAGGAAAAAGCCAAGTGGAAGCCATTAGAACTGCCCCTACCTAGGAAAATAGTAAACCAAAAGCAATACCTAACTCCTGGAGGGATCACAGAGATTACTGCCACCATCAAGGATCTGAAGGATATGCAGGGGTGGCAATTGCCACCACATTCCCATTCAACTCACCTCTTGGGCCTGTGCAAAAAACAGATGGATCTTGGAGAATGACAGTGGATCATCGAAAACTTAACCAGGTGGTGACACCAATTGCAGCTGCTCTTCCAGATGTACTCTCATTGCTTGAGCAAATTAATACAATCCCTGGTACCTGGTGTGCAGTTTTTGATCTGGCTAATGCCTTTTTCTCCATACCTGTTTGGAGGGACCATCAGAACAATTTCCCCTTTACCTGGCAAGGCCAGCAATACAACTTCAGTTGTCTATCTCAGGCTACATGAACTCTGCAGCCTTCTGCTCTAAACCAGCATCCAACACATGGTGTTGTGTCTCTCACAGCCAGGATTCATGAGTCCAGGAATCAAGGGGTAGAAATGGGAGTGGCACTGTTCACTTTTACCCCATGTGATCTACTCACAAGATTTTTATTTCCTGTCCCCATGACCTTACGCTCTGCAGGATTAGAGGTCTTAGTTCCAAAGGAGGAATGCTCCACCTGGAGACACATCACTGATTCCATTGAACTGGCAGCTAAGAATGCCACCTGGTCACTTTGGGCTCCTTATTCCTTTAGATCAATGACCAAAGAAGGGAGTAACCATACTAGCTGGCATGATTAAACATGTTTACCAAGAGGAAATTGGGTTGTTATTGCATAGTGGATGTAAAGAAGAGTATATCTGGAATGCAGGCGATCCCTTAGGGTGTCTCTTAGGACTACCCTGCCCCATGGTTAAAGTCAGTGGAAAACTGCAGCAACTCAATTCCGACATGACTACTAATGTCCCAAACTCTTCAGGAATGAAGGTTTGGGTCACCCCACCAGGCAAAGAACCATGATCAGCTGAGGTGCTTGCTGAGGGCAAAGGAATACGAAATGGGTGGTGGAAGAAGGTAGTTCTAAATACCAGTTACAGTCACGTGACCAGTTGCAGAAACAAGGACTGTAACTGAGTATTTCTGCTTTGTATGTGTGCATCAAATATTTTTGTTTTCTACTCTTATACACCACTTTGGAAATCTATCTGGCATTTTCTTAAAAAGTTAGAAATAGAACTACCATACAACCCAGAAATCCCACTCCTCGGAATATACCCTAGAGAAGTAAGAGCCTTCACACGAACAGATATATGCACACCCATGTTTATTGCAGCTCTGTTTACAATAGCAAAAAGCTGGAAGCAACCAAGGTGTCCATCAACGGATGAATGGTTAAATAAATTATGGTGTTTTCACACAATGGAATACTATGCATGGATAAAGAACAGTGAAGAATCTGTGAAAACATTTCATAACATGGAGGAACCTGGAAGGCATTATGCTGAGTGAAATTAGTCAGAGGCAAAAGGACAAATATTGTATAAGGCCACTATTATAAGATCTTGAGAAATAGTATAAACTGAGAAGAACACATACTTTTGTGGTTATGAGGGGGGAGGGTGGGAGGGGTGAGAGGGTTATTTACTGATTAGTTAGTAGATAAGAACTGCTTTAGGTGAAGGGAAGGACAATACTCTATACATGGAAGGTCAGCTCAACTGGACTGGACCAAAAGCAAAGAAGTTTCTGGGATAAACTGAATGCTTCAAAGGTCAGCGGAGCAAGGGCGGAGGTTTGGGGACTATGGCTTAAGGGGACTTCTAAGTCAATTGGCAAAATAATACTATTATGAAAACATTCTGCATCCCACTTTGAAATGAGGCATCTGGGGTCTTAAATGCTAACAAGTGGCCATCTAAGATGCATCAGTTGGTCTCAACCCACCTGGATCAAAGGAGAATGAAGAACAAGGTCACACGATAATTATGAGCCCAAGAGACAGAAAGGGCCACATAAACCAGAGACTTACATCATCCTGAGACCAGAAGAACTAGATGGTGTCCGGCACAACTGATGACTGCCCTGACAGGGAGCACAACAGAGAACCCCTGAGGGAGCAGGAGAACAGTGGGATGCAGACCCCAAATTCTCATAAAAAGACCAGACTTAATGGTCTGACTGAGACTAGAGGAATCCCGGTGGTCATGGTCCCCAAACCTTCTGTTGGCCCAGGACAGGAACCATTCCCGAAGACAACTCATCAGACATGGAAGGGACTGGACAATGGGTTGGAGAGAGATGCTGATGAAGAGTGAGCTACTTGTATCAGGTGGACACTTGAGACCGTGTTGGCATCTCCTGTCTGGAGGAGAGATGGGAAGATAGAGAGGGTTAGAAACTGGGAAAATTGTCACGAAAGGAGAGACTGGAAGGGTTGACTCATTAGGGGGAGAGTAAGTGGGAGTATGGAGTAAGGTGTATATAAGCTTATATGTGACAGACTGACTTGATTTGTAAATGTTCACTTAAAGCTCAATAAAAATTATTAAAAAATTTTTTTTGTTTTCTCCACTTATACAATATACATGTAAACAGGGTTAGTGCATTTTCTGTTGCGCGTGTGTTCATTGTATCATATTAGGTGCATGAATGACTTTATAATTGTCTTTATTCAGAGATTATGTACAATATAACAAGACTTGTACAAGCGCCAAGTTGACAAGGGGTGGACTGTGATGGTTAAGATTGTGTGTCAACTTGGCTGTGCTGTGATTCTCAGTGTTTTTGCAGTCATATAATGTTCTGATCATTTCCCTGTTGAGATTTGATACTTGATCACCCCTATGATGGGACCTGCTGTGAGTAGCCAGTTGGTTGAAGGGGAGTTTCCTTGGGTGTGTGGCACGCATCGAGTGTCGCAGATGTTCTGGCAGGGTTTGGGGGCTTTTGCTCCTTCTTGATCCTGCAGCTGATTCCTGCTCATCTGAGCTAGCAGCTTACCTGCAGTGTTGCCTGCCAATCTTAGGATTTGTCAATCTTCACAGCCTGTGAGCAACAGCCTCGCTTTCCAGCATGCTAATCTTGGGTTTGCCAGAACCTGTGGCTATGTGAATCAGGCGCGAGAAGCCTCTATCCTGACCCACGGACTTGGAGTGTTACAGCCTCTACAACCGTGTGAGCCATTTCCTTGATATAAGTCTCTCTCTATATATACGTATTTATACGTTTTACTTCTTTGGAGAACCAGCATTAGACAGAGCATTCACATGAGATACAAATATATTCACTTCTTTGGCCTGTTCAGAGAGGTCTATCACATGCCACTTGCCCTTACCTCCTTAGCTCCAAATTTCCAATCATGTTCCTGCAAAGTCCCTGGCTTTCCAGCCAAACCATTGGCCATAACCCATAAATCAGTGTACATTTACGTATCTGGTCATTTATCCTTCCAAGCAACGTGAAAAACTGTGTTCAAGTGCATGTAGGTAGGTAGGTTTGGCATCCGGACTATGAGTACCCAATGATGTTGGCTGTAAAGACTGGGAGGCACCACTTATTCTTGGCCCCTGTTGAGGCTGGCTAGGTGTCGTAGGTGGAGCCACCAGTTCCCAGGCCCCTGATGTGGGTAGGTGAGGATGCTGCTTAAAAGGCAGAGTGGTGTCAAATGTCACTAGCTTGCCTCTCTACCATGTAGCTGCAACAGTTGAAGTTAGACTTTAGGTATACACTCTGTTGTACTGTGTTAATGAGGACATACACCACTGAAATGGGCCCGTACAGGTCTATGTAAGGATGAAAGGCATTCAAAGTCCATGGACCCCTTATGCCTATACCTATTCAAAGGAGCCTTTTCTGCCCTGAGTTCCCAGCTTAGGGGAGCCAGCAGATTATTTTTTTCCCTGTTTGTTAATTTTTTCCCTCTCCAAGGCTGGGAGAATAGCTCAGGGTGAGTGCAGGGACTTTCTTCCAGCCCAGGGGATGTGGTTGGCTGGGATTCAGTGCAGAGTGGGAAGGGAGCAGGTAAGTGGGTAACAGGTTTTTCCTGAAGGGGTATTTTTGGATCACAGTAAGTTAAATGCAGGTACTTATCATTTGCCAATTGTGAGTCGCTTCTCACTTGTTCTGGAGGATTGAGCAGTCTCTACAGTTCTGCCTCCCTTGCTATGGAAAATTGTCCTGAATGCCTCTGTTTTCCTCACTGTGCTTGTGGCAGTGGCAGAATCTGCCTGTGGGGTGCCAGTTCCCACTGTGTCAGGTCTGGCAGCTCCTCTGTTCTCCTGAACTATTTCTCCCTTCTCCTGCTGCTCAGTCCGATTCCTCAACTTTGCCTTTAATGTTCTGGTCTCCTAGCTTGTCATATATAATTGATTCACTTGTTTACTTGTTTTTTTTTTTTTTTGATCTTTGTTGTATAAGTGAACACAGGAAACATCTGACAATTCCTCCATCTTGGCCCTGCCTTGAACTTCAGTTTCTGTACATTTGCCTGATCGTGTCATTTCATAAAAGTGAGAGCACACAATATTTGTCTCTTTGTGATTGAGTTATTTCAGTCAACATAATATTCTCCAGGTTCATCTGTGTTCAGAAATGTTTTGGGAACTCATTCTTCTGTACGGCTGTATAGTACTCCATTGTATGTTGTTTCCAACTCAGAGCTGAACTAAACAGACCTGAATACTGCTGGGTCCTGAACCATCTTCACAGTTGTTATGCTCTAGCCCATTGTTGCAACCACTGTGTCAATTCATCTTATCGAGGGTCTTCCTCTTTTGAATTGGTTCCAACTGATGGTGACCCTATGTGCAACATGATGCAACACTGCTGGGTCCTGTGCCATCTTCAGAGTCGTTGTTATGCTTGGGCTCATTGTTGCAGCCACTGTGTCAATTCCTCTCACTGAGGGTCTTCTCTTTTTCACTGAACCTCATCTTTGCCAAACATGATGCTGTTCTCCAGGGCCTGGTCCCTCCTGGTAACATGTTCAAAGTTTCTTTGCTTCTAATGTGCATTCTGGTTGTACTTCTTCCAAGACAGATTTGTTTGCTCTTTTGGCAGTCCATGGTATATTCAGTGTTCTTCACCAACACCACAATGCAAAGGCATCAATTCTTCTTTGGTCTTCCTTATTCATCATCCAGCTTTTGCACTCACATAAGGTGATTGAAAACACAAGGGCTTGGGTTGGTTGCACCTTAGTTTTCAAGGTAACATCTTTGCTTTCAACACATCCAAGGGTTCTTTTGCAGCAGAATTGCCCAATGCAATACGTCCTTCGATTTCTTGACTGCTGCTTTCATGGGTGTTGATAGTCAATCCAAGTACTCTGAAATCCTTGACAACTTCAATATTTTCTCAGTTTATCATGATGTTGCTCATTGGTCCAGTCATGAGGATTTTTGTTTTTATGTTGAGATGTAATCCATGCTGAAGGCTGTGGTCTTTATCTTCTTCAGTAAGTGCTTCAAGTCCTCTTTATTTGCAGCATGCAAGGTTGCATTGTCTGCGTATTGCAGGTTATTAATGAGTCTTCTACCAATCCTGATGCCATGTTCTTCATCATATAATCCAGCTTCTCGGAAAATTTGTTCAGTGTACATATTAAGTATGGTGAGAGGATACAACTCCAGCTACACCTTTCCTGATTTTAAACTATGCAGTATCCCCTTGTTCTGTTCAAACAACTGCTTTTTGGTATATGTATAGGTTCTGCATGAGCACAATTAAGTTCTGGAATTCCCATTCTTCACAATGTTATCCATAATTTGTTATGATCCACACAATCAAAAGCCTTTGCCTAGTCAATAAAACACAGGTAAATATCTTTCTGCTATTCTCTGCTTTCACCCAAGATACAGGTGACATCAGTAATTCCATGTCCTGTTGTAAATCAGGCTTGAATTTCTGAAAGTTCCCTGTCAGTGCACTGCTGCAACCATTTTCTAAATTATATTCAGCAAAACTTTATTAGATATAAGGTACATTAGCAGGAAACAAACCCTGGTCTCCTACATGCAAGGTGAGAACTCTGCCACTGCACCACTGATGTCTGATGAAATGGCCTATTTCAGTGAAACAGTGACTCAAAAATTTGACTACCTATCCTGATTTCTCATCTAACCTCTAGAGAAATATTTCCGAGCACTTATTTTGTATCTCTCTGGATATCCTATAGCTTTTTCAATGTGAACATGCACTTGTTCCAACCTAAAATGCCTATTGCTGGTAATGGTGCAATCCATTAGCTGGATGCCGTCTTAGTCTACCTTTCTCCCTGGAATTCCGTGTCTAGCTGGTTGCAAGTACTAATTTATCTTTAGAATTTATCCCTCCCCTCTATTTCTACTAATTATTTTATGTAGATGATTGTATAATTAGCTACATTTCTTTTCGTCTCTTTCCAAAGCATTCCCTAATGTGAGGTTTATCAAACTCAATATAATCCTCGTTTTACAAATGAAATAATGGAAACTGCTACAAATTGAGCATTGCTCACAGTCTCTCAGAGAGACAGTGGTAGGGTTGAATATAGATTTAAAAAAAATTTTTAATTCATTTTAATAAGACAAGCTCAAAAACCTTGTTTCCCCTTTCCATTAATTTTTGTGTGTATGTTTTAGGTGAAAGTTTAGAGTGCAAATTAGTTTCTTAGTTAAAAATTTAAACACAAATTGCTTTGTCATATTGGTTGCAATCCCCACGGTGTGTCAGCACTCTTTTCCATTCCCTTTCCACCCTGAGTTCTCCATTATCTATCTGTTCAGTTTTCTCGTCCTTTTCTGCCTTCTTGTCTTTGCTTTTGGGCAGATGTTACTGCAGGTGCTACCCGTTTGGTCTTGAACACTTGATTGAACTATGATGCACGTTCCTCATGTGTGTTGTATTTTGTTTTATAGGCCTATCTAATATTTGGCTGAAAGGTGAACATCCGGAGTGGCTTCAGTACTGATATATCACGGTGTCCATATTCTCAGGGACTCCTCTAGTCTCTGTCAAACCAGTAAGTCAAGTGTTTTTTGTGAATCTGGATCTTTCTACATTCTTTTCCTGCTCTATCTGGGGCCCTCTATTGTGATTCTTGTCAGAGAAGTTGGTGGTGGTAAGCTGGCACACCTAGTCCTCCTGGGCTCAGATTAGTGAAAGCTGTGGTTCAAGTCATCCGTTAGTACTTTGGACTAATATTTTCCTTGTGTCTTTGGTTATTTTATTCTCCTTTGCTCAGAATGTAATGGGACCAATAGATGCATCTTAGGTGGCCACTTGCAAGCCTTTAAGACCTCAGACTCTGCTCACCCAATAGGGTGTAGAACATTTTCTTGATGAACTATGTTATGCTGATTGACCTAGACGTCCTCCAAGACCATGATCCTTAACCCTCAGCCCCAGTAACTCTGTCTTCAAGGTATTTGGATGTGTCTACGATGTTTCTGATTTTGCCTTGGTCAAGTTGTGCTGGCGTCCCCTATATTGTGTGTTGTCTTTTCCTTCAGCAAAGTTAACACTTGTCTACTATCTAGTTAGTTATTTATCTCCTTCCCATTACTCTCCTCACTCATAACCATCAAAGATTATTTTTTTTTCTGTGTGTAAAGCTTTTCTTGGGTTTTTATAATTGTGGTCTCATACAGTATTTGTCCTTTTGTGATTGACGTATTTCACTGAGCGTAATGCTCTCCAGATTCATCCATGTTGTAAGATGTTTCACAGATCATCATTGTTCTTTCCATTGTGTGTTTGTATCATAATTTGCTTATCCATTCATCTCTTGATGGGCACTTAGGTTGTTTCCGTCTTTTTGCTATTGTGAATAATGCTGCAAGAACATGGCTGTGCATATGCCGACTTGTGTAATAGCTCTTTTTTTCTCTAGAACATATTCCCAGGAGTGGAATTGCTGGATTGTATGGTATTTCTATTTCTAGCTTTTTAAGGTGGCACCATATCATTTTCCATAGGGGCTGCACCATTTTACGTTCTCACCAGTGGTGCATAAGAGTTTCAGTCTCTTTGCTACCTGTCTTAGTCATCTAGTGCTGCTATAACAGAAATACCACAAGTGCATGGCTTTAACAAAGAGAAGTTGATTCTCTCACAACCCAGTAGGCTAGAAGTCCAAATTCAGGGCACTGGCTCCAGGGGAAGGCTTTCTCCCTCTGTCGGTTCTGGAGAAAGTTCCTTGTCATTAGTCTTTCCCTGGACTAGGAGCTTCTCTGCACAGGAACCCAAGGTCCAAAGGATGCAGTCTGCACCAGGCACTGCTTTCTTGGTGGTATCACGTCCCCAAGTCTCTCTGCTTGCTTCTATCTTTTATATCTCAAAAGAGATTGGCTTAAGACACTATCTAATTTTGTAAATCTCATCAATATAACTGCCACTGATCCATTTCATGGAAACCCTGGTGGCATAGTGGTTAAGTGCTATGGCTGCTAACCAAAAGGGTAGGCAGTTTGAATCTGCCAGGCGCTTCTTGAAAACTCTATGGGGCAGTTCTACTCTGTCCTGTAGGGTCGCTATGAGTCGGAATCGACTCAACGGCACTGGGTTTGGTGTTTTTTTAATCCATTTCATTACATCATATTGATAGAATTTACAACACATGGGGAAATCACAACAAATGAAAAAACGATACAGTCATACAATACTGGGAATCATGACCTAGCCAAGGTGACAGATATTTTTGGGGAACACAATTCAATCCATTACACTACCTGTGTAAAATTTGTTTTTTTCTGGTTGTTTTTATTAGTGCCAGTAATGCCTGGGTCAGGTGGTATCTCATTGTAGTTTTCCTTTTTTGGATTTCTCTAAGGGCCTATTACTATGAGCATTTCCGCATGAACCTGTTAGGTGTGTGAATGCTGTCTTTGGTGAAGTGTCTGTTAATATCCTTTGCCAATTTTTTAATAGGATTGTCTTTTTGTTCTTGTGGTGTTGAAGTATCTATAGATTTTAGAAATTAGACCCTTAGCAATATTTTTTTTTCCCCCAGTCTGTAGTTTCTCTTTTTTCTCCTTTGGTGAAGTCTTTTGTTGCTTTGGAGTTTTTTTGAGGGGGGTGCGGGGGGAGCCGCCAGATTCTTGTTCCACTTAATTTTTTGTGCTGAATTCTTTTTGTTTATGTATTTTCATTTCTGTAATTATTATTGATCCTGTGTTTGTCGAGTTTTTATGGTTCTCTTTTTTGTTTTCATGGGTTGGCTTCTTTGCTTTCTTTATGGTTACCTTGAAATTTACTTTTATTTTTCTAAGTTTAAGCCAGTCTTTTATTTCTTGATGTTGCCTTGAGTTCTTCTCCATATGGAAGTTTTGACTACCCCATTTTTTCCCTTTTTTGTCCTGGCATTCTTGTCATTTATATATTGATGTCTCTGCTTCCCTATTTTCAGACATTTAGCTTTGTCTTATATTTGAGAATTCCCTATCTGTGTTGGTATCTGTTGACCTGTCCTGTGTCGTAGTCTTGAATTGTTGTCTGGTGGTTTGTTTCTCTAACCAGATGACTTCCTTTAATACTTTTTTGTAGTTTGGGTCTGGATTTTTAAATATTCTCTTAATTTCTGTTTATCTGTAAACAACATAATATTGCCATCATATTTGAGAGACAGTTTGCTGGATATATAATTCTTGGTTGGCAATTTTTGTCCTTCAAGTCTTTATATATGTTATCCCATTGCCATCTTGCCTGCATGATTTCAGCTCAGTAATCAGAGCTTAGTCTTATTGGTTCTTCCCTGTAAGTTACTTTTCATTTATCCCTAGGTGCTCTCAGGATTCTTTCTTTGTCTTTGGTTTTGGCAAGTTATATTATATGTCTTCATGATTTTCTTTTGAGATCTATCCCGTATGGTTCCATTGATCTTTTGGGTGGATATTTTCTTGTCTTTCATTATATAAGGAAACTTCTGCTAGCAAATCTTCAACAATTCCATATGAGTTTTCTGTTACCCTGAAATCCCCCCTGGTACTTGGAATTTAACCCATTCATTCTTCTAATTATCCTCTTGATTTCTAGGCTATACCTGAATATGCCTAGTTGGAGTTGATGCACAAACTCTAGGAAGTAATGACTGATTTTACCTAAAAGGTTCTGTTATAAAATGCATTAAGATATTTCAGAATGAAAAGGGTGAAAACTGTTAAGTTCTTACTCTATGGCTAGTTTTGAGCCTCACAATATTTTTAAAATTGGGTGTCTTACTGCTTTTCTCATTTTATAGATGAGGAAAAGAAAACAGGGTGAGTTTATGTAACTTTCCCAAGATCCAAATCTAATAGATAGCAGAGCTGGGATTTCAACTCAGCCCTGAATGCTTTTGAACACACTCTGACTCTCTCAACTGCTCTGCTAGAAGCCCTCAACTTTGAGGGGCTTGAAAGAGAGGCATATGGATAGAGAAACAAGTCGTTAAGTGACTTGATTTTATATGATTGGTTAATAATTATCGACATATATAACTTAGCATTTTTAAGTTCCCGGCTCATATATTTAAGAACCAGGAAACACGAGGAAACTGTGAGGAAAGATAAATAATACTTAAGGTACTTTGTATGGCTTAAGGCATCATCCCCAGCCATGGATGTGACTTCAGGAAGGCATCTGATGTGCGGAAGAATCACCTACAGTGACAAAAACTTTACTCTTCATGTTTTCATGTCGTTATCCTAAGGTGCTGTTATTGTTGCTGTGCTTGCTTGACGTTGGGTACACTCTGGCCCATGACAGCCCCATGTACTACAGAGAAGAATTGTTACATAGGATTTTGTTGTCTGTGATCCTAAGGACAGGTTTAAATGCAAAATGCCTTAGTAAGAGGGGAATATATTGAAGTATCATCATTAAAACACATATTGAGAGAATCTCACAAGTTAAAGAGTGGCAAGTACTCTAACAGAAGTGTCTTAGGTCTGGTTTCCTGAAAGCAGTCTGAGATGGGATTCTTATGTAGACGGTATATTGAGTGGTTGCCCTCTGGTGCAGTCTGCAACGGAAGCCAAGACAGAACACAGGAAGGATAACCTCAGTCTTATCCCATGGAGAGGCTCTGGAGCAAGAAATTCTCCACTGGGTTGAGGAGAGAAGTTGGTCTCTTTATGTCAAATAAGCCAGTCATTGACTCTCACTTCTAATTCCCACCCCTATCTTGCCTGTGTAATATGGAATCTCCCACTCCTAGGCACTTAGAGTTGGCCTCCAGTGCATTAGAGTGCAACCTGGAAAGGTTATAGTTGTGAATCATCAGCTGCCTGACGGATAACAGCAGAGAGAAAGGGGGAATGAATCATCATTACCGTCTACTACGAAAAACTTGGGTAAAATGTTCTGAGGAAATAGAAAGGAAAAAGATTATTTTCACCTGGTGGAGAGGTTTTTTGGTCATTAACACCACAATATGACTAAGGAACTCAAGAGTTAAATTTTATAAAGGCGTGTTGGAGATGGAAAGGGAAGAGGGCAGGAGAGAAGGAAGGAGAGAGAGAGGAAGTGAAAGTATCAAAGGTAAAAAAGGGAATTCAATGAATTAAATAAAACCAAACCAAAGCCATTGCAATCTAGTCAATTTTGCTCACAATGATCTCATATACAGAGTATAACTGCCACATAGTGTTTCGTCTTTACAGAAGCTGCCTGCCACATCTTTCTCCTGCAGAGCTGCTGGTGGATTTGAACTGCCCAGCTTCATTGGCAGCCAAGTGCTTTACCACTGTGCCAGCAAGGCTCCTGCGGAACCGATTGCCTACATCAAAATGTGCTATAGTGTTTAAAAAGCTTAATTGTGCAGAGTTTTATAATCATTCATCAGAATAGGAATAAGTAACATTGATATGATGGCTAGATTAGTTACATGTGTTTTCTACCTGGAATACCCAATCTAAAACCGGCTTTGGGGCTTTTAAAATAATGACTTTGTGTCCTTAGACTATTAAGCACATCTTCAAACCACAGGCTATCATTTAACAGGCTGCCATAAGATGAATAAAAAAAAAAAAAAAAACTTTTAGTTTTTTTTATAAGATGAATAGTTCTTCTTTGCAAACATCTCAGATCAGCCATCTTGACAGGTGACTATTTTCCTGCGGGTGTGGCAGGCATGTGTAGACATCATTGGAAATTTACCTGGTAAAGCTTTCCAATGGCCTTCTTGATAAACAGTTCTAGAAAAAAGGTCATCTTTCTATCAGTACTAGTAAAGCAGAGCTTTGGAGCACAAGTATTTATTTTAAAAACCTGATTTAAAAAATTCCTTCATTTTATGCTAGTGTTATCATCTGGTCCCACACTTACCAGAGCAGTATTAGTATAATAAATTGGCATGTTTCTATCTCATCTTTCTCTGTTGTGGCTTGTACTTTAACTAATATATCCATTTATGAGGAACATTAGTTTTTGCCAAGGTGTTTTTAAAATTACATTAGTGTTATTCCTTATTAATTTAGCCTGAAATGATTAAAGGATGGGCCCTTTTGAAATCTTAATGACTTTTTCAAAGGGAAAGCATAAAAATTTACCCAAAGATCAAGCTGAGTGTTATTACTATAATGTTGTTTTATTTTTTCCAAAAGTGGGTAAATTCAGTGACTATAAATTTGCAAAAACAATGAATAAACTGATAAAGCTCAAGGTGAAGCCTTCACGTGCTCATTAAATCCCACGCTTGGGGCCGGCCCCCCAGTATAGTTCTCCTGCCAGAACTCATGTTTTTCCATCTTGTTTGGCTCAGCGTATTAGGCAAATCATGCTCTGAATTGTACACGTCGTTTTATAAAATGATAAGATTCAGCAATTCTTTTTTTAAAGACACAGTGGCTACATGTTTCTTCCACAAAGAACACACCCTATATCATATTACCCTCACTTATGGCAGTGAGATATTCATGATGTTTGTCATAACTACTTGGTTTGGCTAGAGCTTTCGATTTTGAACCAGAATCGTGGTATCAAGTATCTCATAGAAAGGTCACATAAGAAATTAATGTGGACTACATTTAATTTTTACAAGTCTTTACTTTGTTTCCTCAAATCACTAGAATTCTGGCAGATATAAAGCTGCAAGAAGTGAACAGCCTTCATACAATTACTCTAAAACAAGTGTTTCCAAAATGTAGCCATACGGAATTTTTGTTAAAATAAAATCTGAAATTCTCTACATCAAACAAAGTCGGATTATTCCAGTTAGACTATCATGTTGATTCTAATTCCCCATGTTACTAAGGCAATGGATCTCTACTCTCCATTCCAAATTCTCTCCAATTCTGTTACGTGACATATTCTCACAGTCAATGTTGCCACTTGATTGTTTCCCATCAGCCCTCCATTTCTGGCTCTGGCTGCTCTCTGGTCACAACAATGACCTTCTAACAGCTGACTTCAGTGGATTCTCTGTACACTGTGTGACCTCACACCTCTGGGAGCTTTTGACCCAGTAGATTGTCCCTTTCCCTCCTTCCCACCTATCCCCTAAGTCTCTCTTCTGGTTGGGGGCAATTCTCTTTCTTTAAAGGTCTCCGCTTTCTTCCCTACATTTCTCTTAGGAGTATTTCCCAGACTGCTTCTTCAGGGCTCTTTTATTACCAATACAGTTTAGACTAAGAGCGTCAGTCAGAAAAAAACCTAGGTTTCTATTCTGATTCTGCTGACTACCAGCTGTATGGCTTGGAGGCAGTTATTTAAAATCCCAGATGCTCTATTATTTTATGTGTACTTTGAAGCTGTGATATTTGTTCCTTATCTAACAATGATCTTGTAGAATTAGATGACTTTTCAGAAAAAAAAGTACTTTGTACAGTATTGGCATTTATAATAAAAATCACAAAAAATCATAGTTGTTTTTGTATCTCTGGATAAATACATCTACATGCACTAAGTTGTAACCATCATGAAGGCAGATTTTTTTTTCTTGTACTTCAGATGAAGGTTTACAGAACAAACTAGCTTCTAATTAAACAGTTAATACATGTATTGCTTTATGACATTGGTTAACAACCTCACGACATGTCAACACTCTCCCTTCTCGACCTTGAGTTCCCTATTAGCACCTTTCCTCTCCCCTCCTGCCTTCTAGTCCTTGCCCCTGGGCTGGTGTGCCCCTATAGTCTCATTTTGCTTTAGGCGCCAGTCTAATCTTTGACTGAAGGGTGAACTTCAAGAGTGACTTCATTTCTGAACTAAAGGGTGTCGGGGGCTATAGTCTCGGGGTTTCTCCAGTCTCTGTCAGGCCAATAAGTCTGGCCTTTTTTTTGAGTTAGAATATTGTTCTACATTTTTCTCTAGCTCTGTCAGGGACCCTCTATTGTGATCCCTGTCAGAGCAGTCAGTGGTGGTAGCTGGGCACCCTGTAGCTGTACTGGACTCAGTCTCATGGAGGCCATGGTGGATGTGGTCCATTAGTTCTTTGAACTAATCTTTCCCTTGCATCTTTAGTTTTCTTCATTCTTCCTTGCTCCTGAAGGGGTGAGACCAGTAGAGTATTTTAGATGGCTGCTCACAGACTTTTAAGACCTCAGACGCTACTCACCAAAGTAGAACGTAGAATATTTTCCTTGTAAACTATGTTATGCCAATTGAGCTAGATTTCCCTGAAACCATGGTCCCCACATTCTTCAGCCCAGCAATTCGGTCCCTCAGGGAGTTTGGATGTGTTTGTGAAGCATCCGTTACCTGGCCTGTACAAGTTGTGCTGGATTCTCCAGTGTTGGGTGCTGACTTACCCTTCACCAAAGTTACCACTTATCCATTGTCTATTTAGTGTTTTTCCATCCCCACCCTTCCCCTCCCTCATAACCCTCAAAAACTGTTTCTTTTGTGTGTAAAACTTCATGTGTTTTTATAGGAGTGGTTTCATGCAACATTTTTCCTTTCGTGATTGATATATTTCACTCAGTAAAATGCCCTCCAGATTCGCCCATGTTATGAGATGCTTCACAGATTCATCTTTGTTCTTTATCATTGTATCATACTCCATTGTGTGTAGTACCGTAGTTTGTTTATCCATTCATCTGTTGATGGGCATCTAGGTTGTTTCCATCTTTTTGCTCGTTTGAAGAATGCTGCAATGAACATGGGTGTGCATATGTCTATCTGTGACGACTCTTATTTCTCTACGATATATTCCTAGGAATGGAATTTCTGGATTATACGGTATTTCTATTTCTGGCTTTCTATGGAAGCGCCATATCATTTTCTGAAAGGGTATTCCCGCCAGCAGTGCGTAAGAGTTCCAATCTCCCCGCAGCCACTCCAACATTTGTTATTTCCTGTTTTTTTGATTCATGCCAGTAATGCCAGGGTGAGATGGTATCTCATTGTGGTTTTGATTTGCATTTCTCTAATGGCTAGAGATTGCAAGCATTTCCTCAAGTGTCTGTTGGTCGCTTTAATGTCTTCTTTGGTGAAGTGTCCGTTTCCTTGCCCACTTTTTAATTGGATTATTTGGCTTTATTTTGTATAGGTGTTGGATTTTCCTGTACATTTTAGAGATTACACCTTTGTCTGATTTGTGGTAGCCAGAAATATTTTTCCAGTCTGTAGGTCGTCTTTTTACCTTTTGGTGAAATCTTTGGATGGGCATATGTTTTTAATTTTAAGAAGATCCTCCGCTATCTTGTTTATCTTCTGGAGTTTGTGTGTTGCTGGTTGTCATTTGTATCGTGTTAATTCCGTGTATTAGGGCCTCTGGCATTGATCCTATTTTTTTCTATGAACTTTACAGCTTTTGGCTTTGTATTTAGGTCTTTGATCCATTTTGAATTAATTTTGGTGTATGGTGTGAGGTATGGGTCCTGTCATTATTTTGCAGATGGGCATCCAGTTTTGCCAGCACCGTTTGTTAAAAAGACTGTCTTTTCCCCATCTGATGGACTTTAGACCCTTGTTGAAGATCAGCTGACCATAGGTCGATGAATTTACATCTGGGTTCTCAATTCTATTCAGTTGGTCAATATATCTGCTGTTGTACCAGTACCAGGCTGTTTTGACTATGGTACCTGTATAGCCGGTTCTGAGGTCAGGAAGTATGAGTCTTCCTACTTTATTCTTCTTCTTCAATAGTACTTATCTGATGATTCTTCCCTTTCCATATAAAGTAAATGATTAGTTTTTCCATCTCTTTAAAAAATATTGTTGGTATTTGGATCAGGATTGCATTGTATTTGTAAATTGCTTTGGGTAGTATTGTCATTTTCACAATGTTGATTCTACCTATCCATAAGCATGGTATGTTTTTCCTTTTATGTACTTCTTTTTTGGTTTCTTGTAGTAGTGTTTTGTAGTTTTCTTTGCATAGATCTTTTACATCCCCAGTTGGGCTTATTCCTAAGTTTTTTTTTTTTTTTTTTAGGGGCTATTATAAATGGTATTATTTTCCCAATTTCCTTTTCATTGTTTTCTTTATTGGTATATAAAACCCAACTGATTTTTTTATGTTTATCTTGTATTCTGCTACTCAGCTGACTCTTTCTCTTAGTTCCAGTAGTTTCCCTGTGGAGTCCTTTGGGTTTTCTATGTATAGTATCATATCACTCACAAATAAGGACAGTTTAAAGTCTTCATTATCAATTTGGATGTCCTTTATTTCCTTTTCTTGCCTTATTGTTCTAGCTAGTACTACCAGCTCAATGTTAAATAGGAGTGGTGATAAAGGGCATCCTAGACTTGTTTGTGTTCTCAGGGGGAATGTTTTTAGCCTATCTCCATTAAGAATGATATTGGCTGTTGGTTTTGTATAGATGCCTTCTATTGTGTTGAGAAATTTCCCTTTTTTTGAATGCCTTTTCTATGTCGATTGAGATGATCATGTGATTCTTTTCTTTCCTTTTATTTATGTGGTGGATTACATTGATTGATTTTCTAATGTTGAATCATCCTTTAATACGTGTTATGAATACTACTTTGTCATGGTGTATTATTTTTTTATTATGATACTGAATTTTATTGACTAGAATTTCATTGAGAATTTTTACATCTGTATTCATTAGAGGTAAAAACCATTAGAGGTATTGGTCTATAATTTTCCTTTTTTTGTGATGTCATTCCCTGGTTTTGGTATCACGGTTATGCTGGCTTCATAGAATGAATTTGGAAGTATTGCTCCCTTTTCTACATTCCAAAATAGTTTGAGTAGTACTGGGGTAAACTCTTCTCTGAATGTTCGGCAGAATTCTCCGGTAAAGCTGTCTGGGCCAGGGCTTTTTTAATTAATTAATTAATTTTTAACTTTTTCAATCTCATTTCTTGTTATGGGTCTGTTTAGATTTTCAACATCATTTTGTGTTAGTTTGGGAAGGTAGTGTGTTTCTAGAAATTTGTTCCTTTTCTCTAGGTTTTCAAATTTGTTGCAGTGTAGTTTTTCATAATACTCTGTTATGATCCCTTTTATTTCAGTTGGGTCTGTTGTAATAGCCCCCATTTCATTTCTTATTTGGGTTATTTCCATCCTCTCCTGTTTTTTTTTTTTTTTTGTAAATTTGGCCGGTAGTTTGTCAATTTTATTGGTCCGTTCAAAGACCCAACTTTTGGTTTTGTTGATTCTATTGCTTTACTATTCTCTATTTCATTTATTTCTGCTCTGATCTTTATTATTTCCTTTCTTCTGGTAGCTGCAGGCTTTTTTTGTTGTTGTTGTTCTTTTTCTATTTGTTCGAGCTGTGTAGCTAATGTTTTAATTTGTCCCTTCTTTTTTCATGTGTGCATCTACTGCTATAAATTGACGTCTGAGAACTGCCTTTGCTATGTCCCAAAGGTTTTGGCATGAAGTGTTTTCATTCTCATTTGATTCTAGGAATTTTTTTGATTCCATCTTTGATTTCTTCTATTACCCAGTGGTTTCTTAGCAGGGTGTTATTCAGTTTCCATGTAATTGATTTTTTTTCCCTTGCTTTTCATGTTTCTAATTTCTACCTTGATGGCATTGTGGTCAGAGAAGATACTTTGTATTATCTCAATGTTTTGGATTTTGTTGAGGTTTTCTCTGTGGCCTAAGATGTGATCTATCCTGGAGACCGTTCCATGTGCACTGAAAAAGAACGTGTCCCTTGCAGTGGCAGGGTGAAGTTTTCTATGTATGTCTATGAGATCAAGTTGACTGATTGTATCCTTTAGATCTTCTGTGTCTTTGTTGAGTTTCTTTCTAGATGTCTGTCCTTTACCGAGAGTGGTGTGTTAAATTCTCCTACCATTATTGTGGAAATGTCAGTTTCTCTTTTCAGTGCTGTTAGAGTTTCTTTTATGTATTTTGGACTCCTCTCTAGGTGCGTAGATGTTTATTATGGTTGTGTCTTCATGACAGATTGTTGCTTTAATCAATATATAATGCTTTTCTTTGTCTTTTTTGGTGGGTTTTGTTTTAAGCTATATTTTATCTGAGATTAGTGTCTTAGGCTGGGTTCTCTAGAGACCCGAAACCAGTTAAGTGTATAAATATATACATAGAGAGATTTGTATTAAGGAAATGGCTTGTGTGATTGTAGAGGCTGGAACATCCCAAATCCATGGATCAGGATAGAGGCTTCTCTTGATTCACATAGATGTAGGGGCTGGTGAACCCAAGATTGAAAGGTCAGAGAGTAGGGCTCCCACTCTTAGGCTTCAAAGATCAACAGATTTCAAGATCTGCAGATAAGCTGTTAGCTCAAGTCCCAAAAGCCAGAGATCGGATAAACAGGAGGCAGCTGCAGAATCCAGAGTGAGAAAAAAGGCCAGAACATCTACTTATATTTGGATGCATGCCACAGCCCTAAGAAAAATCCCTTTCAGCTCATTGGCTACTCACAGTAGATTCAATCATGGGAGTGATCACATATAAACACTGAGAATCATGACCCATCTAAGTCAATACACAATCTTAGCCATCATTGTCCATCTCTTGTCAACTTGGTACATGTACACATATCTTTAAAGCATAGATAATCTCTGAACAAAGACCCTTATAAAGTCATACTTGCACCTAACATGATACAATTAACACATGTACAACTGAAAAAACACTAGCCCCATTTACATCTTACACTTTACAAATAAAGAAAACAAAAATATATCATGCACACATATAAAGCAGAAATACAACAATTACAGTCCTTGATTCTGCAACTGGTCACGTGGCTGTAACTGGTATTTAGAACTACCTTCTTCCACCACCCATTCTGTATTCCCTTTGCCCTCAGCAAGTAGTTCTTTGCCTGGCGATGTGATCCAAACCTTCATTCCTGAGGGTTCTGGGTCATTAGTAGACCTGCTGGAATTGGGTTGCTACAGTTTTCCATTGACTTTAATCACAGGGTATGGTAGTACTAAGAGACATCCTAAGGGATCTCCTGCATTCCAAACATACTCTTCTTTACTTCCATTATGTAATTATTAACCTGATTTCCTCCTGGTAATCAGGATCAGCCATTCCAGCCAGTATGGTAACTCACTTCTTTGCCTGTTGATCCAGAGGCAAAGGAGCCCAAAGTAGCCAGGTGACATTCTTTGCTTCCAGTTCAATGGAATCAGTGATTGTGTCTCCAGGTGGGAGCATTCCTTCCTTTGGAACTAAGACCTCCAGACCTGCAGAGCATAAGGTCACAGGGACAAGAAGCAAAACTCTTGTGAGTGGCTCACTAGGGATAATAGTGAATGGTGCCACTCCGATTTATACCCCTTGGTTCCTGGACCCACGAATCCTGGCTATTGGAGAAATAGCACCATAAATTGGACACTGGTTTAGAGCATACACAGCCTCCTGAAGAACACTGCCCCAACCCTGCAATGTATTGCCACCTCGCTGGCATAGTAATTGTGTCTTTAGTAGGCCATTCCGTCATTTGTTCCAGCCAACTGATTCAGGATGATGGGGAACACTGTAAGACCAGTGAATATCATGAGTGTGGGCCCACTGCCACACTTCATTTGCTGTGAAGTGAGTCCTTTGATCTGAAGCAATGCTGTGTGAGATACCCTGACAGAGGATAAGGCATTCTGTAAGTCCACAGATAGTAGTTTTGGCAGAAGCATTGCACGCAGGGAAGGCAAATCCATATCCAGAGTGAGTGTCTAGTCCAGTTAGGACAAAATGCTCCCTTTCCATGATGGAAGTGGTCCAGTGTAATCAACTTGCCACCAAGTTGCTGGCTGATCACCTTGAGGGATGGTGCCGTATCAGGGATTCAATGTTGATTTCTGCTGCTGGGAGAATGGGCACTCAGCAGTGGCTGTAGCCAAGTCAGCCTTGGTGAATGGAAGTCCATGTTGCTTAGTCCATGCATAAACTCCATCCCTGCCACCATGGCCACTTTGTTCATGAGCCCATTGCAAATGGCAGGAGCAGCTGGGGAAAGAGGATGACTGGTTTCCACAGAACATATTATCCTATCCACTTAATTATTATAATCATCCTCTGCTGACTTCACCCTTTGGTGAGCATTCGCAGGAGACATAAATATCTTCATTTCCTTGGCCCATTTATAGAGGTCTATCCACATACTTCTTCCCCACAAATCCTTATCTCCAATTTTCCAGTCATGTTCCTTCAATGTCCCTGACATTTCAGTAAAACCATTGGCCATGGCCTGTAAATCAGTAAAAACAAATACAGTCATAAATCAGACCATTTCTCCTTCCAAGCAAAGTGAATAACCAGGCACACTGCTCCAAATTCTGCCCATTGAGAGCATTACCCTTCACCAATGTCCTTAGGGAGGTCCTAGAAAAGGGCTGTAGTGCTGTTGCTATCCACTTTTGAGTCATGCCTGCATATTGTGCAGAACCATTTGTTAACCAGGAATAGGTTTTCTCTTCTTCAGTCAGCTCATCATAAGGAACTCCCCATGAGGCCATAGCTGCAGAATGGAAGACGGAAGGTAATGTTACAAGAGAGGAGACTGTGGGCATTTGGGCCACTTCCTCATACAACTTACTTTTGCCTTCAGATCCTGCTCGGGCCTGATCTCATGTATACCACTTCTGCTTAATGATGGAGTGCAGTGGTGCACGTCCAACTTTATGACACTCTGGGTCAGACAACACCCAGTTTATGATGGGCAGCTCAGCTGTATGGTGATTTGGTGTCCTATGGTTAAGCCTTTAGTCTCTACTAAGGCCCAGTAACAAACCAAAAGCTGCTTCTCAAAGGAGATTAGTTATCTGCAGAGGATGGCAGGGCTTTGCTCCAAATCATAAGCTTCTGTGTTCTGATTCACCAATAGAGACCTGCCACAGGCTCCAAACAGCATCTCTATCTGCCACTGACACTTCAGGCACCATTGGATCAGCTGGATCATATGGCCCAAGCGGCAGAATGGGTTTCACAGCTGCCTGAACCTGTTGTAGAGCCTTCTCTTGTTCTGGTCCCCACTCAAAACTAGCAGCTTTTCGAGTCACTTGATAAATAGGCCAGAGTAGCACACCTAAATGAGGAATGTGTTGCCTCCAACATCCAAAGAGGCCCACTAGGCGTTGTGCCTCCTTTTTAGTTGTAGGAGCAGCCAGATTATCTCGACATGCCCCACACAACTGGACCCCTAGAAATTTCACTGAGGTCGAAGGTGTCTGAATTTTGGGGGATTAATTTCCCCTCCTCTAGCATGCAAATATCTCACCAGTCTAAGTCCACAGTCATTGACATTTCTTACATATTAGGTCCAATCAGCATAATGTCATCAATGTAATATACCAGAGTGATGTCTCATGTAAGGGGAGAGCATCTAGGTCCCTTAGGACTAAATTATGATATAGAGCTGGAGAGTTGACGTAGCTCTGAGGTAGGCAAGTGAAAGTGTATTCCTGGCCTTGCCAGCTGAAGGCAAAATGCTTCTGATGGTCCTTTGACACAGGTGTGGAGAAAAAGGCATTGGCCAGATCTGTAGCTGCATACCAGGTTCCAGGAGGTATATTAATTCACTGAAGCAATGAAACTACACCTGGAACAGCAGCTTCAATTGGAGTCACCACCTGGTTCAGTTTTTTATAATCTACTGTCATTCTCCAAGATCCTTCTGTTTTTTACACAGCCAAATAGGAGGGTTAAATGGGGATGTGGTGGGAATCATCACCCTTGCATCCTTCAAGTCCTTGATTGTGGCAGTAATCTCTGCAATCTCTCTAAGAATGCTCTATTGCTTTTGGTTTACTATTTTCCTAGGTAGGGGCAGTTCTAATGGCTTCTGCTTGGCTTTTCCTACCATAATAGCCCCTACTCCATTTGTCAGAGATTCAATGTGGGGGCTCTGCCAGTTGCTGAGTATATCTATTCCAATTTTGCCTTCTGGAACTGGGGAAATCATCACAGGATGGGTTTGGGGACTCACTGTACCTACTATAAGAGAGACATGAGCCAAGACTCCATTAATAACCTGACCTCCATATGCCTCCTCTCTGACTGATGGGCCGCAGTGATGTTTTGGGTCTCCTGGAATTAGTCTCAGTTCAGAGCCAGTATCCAGTAAGCCCCCAAAGGCCTGGTTATTTCCTTTTCCCCAATGAACAGTCACTCTCGTAAAAGGCTGTAGATCCCCCTGAGGAAGGCTAGGAGAGAGATCAACAGTATAAATTTTTGGCAGTGTATTGGAGTCCTTCCTCAATGGGACACAGCCTCCCCTTCATTCAAGGGGTTGCAGGTCTTTAAACTCTCTCAAATCTAGGAACTGATTGAGGGACCATGACCCTCTATTCTGGTTATTTGAGTTAGACTGCTGTTCACCCGACCTAGAATTCATCTATTTGTACAGATCAAGTAAATATTTAGTCATTTCCTATCTATTTCACTCCTAGGGACACCATGACTAAGTGGCCAACATCATAAGTCCATGCAAGTCAGAGTATTCTGGTTACTGCTGTGATTCCACTGTCCATTAGTGTAACCACACCCGCCTTGGCCTTGTGGATTGAGTGCAGCCACTTGGCCCGTAGTATGATGGGGTCCAATCAGCCCCATTGTTGTTAGGTGTCTTAATTCATTTAGGGCATTTCCCACTGTCAAATCTGATTTACATAAAATAGCAATCACAGCAGTCTTCAAGGATGCTGGAACTCCCTTCACAAATCTGTTTCTCACCATTGTGAGGAAACGTGTGTCTGCTGGGCACTCCATGTGTGGGTCTATGGGTCTAACCTGATAAATTTACTCTAGCATGCTAATTTCCCTAAGCCTTTGGATACCTTCTTCGACAATATACCAAGGCAGGTCTGGTATTTCAACTTGATTTAGTGTAGGCCATCTCGTAATCCATGCTTCAGCAAACCAACCAAATAAACTATTAGCTCCTTTCCTAACTTCTCAACCTGAAACATTGAATGAAGAGTCTGTGCTTAGTGGACCCATATTAAACTCAGACTGATCCATCTTTATGTTCCTTGCACCATTATCCCACACCCTTAATGGCCATTCCCACACATATTCCCCAGGTTTTTGCTTGTACATATTAGAAAATTCATGCAGCTCTTTTGGAGTGTTACATACCTCCTCCTGGGTCACAATTTGTACTTCATATTATGGGGCTCCCTGGGGCTTAAGTCTAGTTGTAGGTCTGTAAGCCAGAATCGGTAGTGTGGAATTGTTTTGAGAACATTCAGCATTGTCTTGTAAAACATCTGTCTCAGACGATGAACCAAGCAATGACTCAGGCAAGGGCTCTTTAGAGGCAGCTGGACTAGGGTGAATCTCATTAGACGGGAGTGGAAGGGCTAATGGTTTTTCTAGGCAGGATGGTTTAGCAGGCAAACATGAAGCAGTCTCTTCAGATGGAAATAGTTCTGCTGGCAGGAGTGATTCAACAGAATTTAGGGGCTCAGTGTTTCCAGCTCTCTGATTATCTGCTAATATGTCCCCATCCCAAGATTCAGAATCTCATTTCTTCCCAACAAATGCCCTTACTTTAACTTCAGCCACCTCTGGAGGTTGGCAATTGAGCTGGTGTTGTAATTCAGCCACTCTTTTTCTTTTTACAATAAGGCTCTGGATTTTGTTTTCCACAATTTCAGCTCTATTACTACAAGAAATAAGGCTTTCTTTCAAAGCACAAGTGGAAGTCTTAAGGTCATTTATGTGGCACATTAGCTTTGATTCTGAAGCCCTGAGCACATCTCTTTGTTTCACTAGTTTGTCTGGTGAAAGTGGAACTAACCAATCAGCTTCCTTATACTTCTCATTCTGACACTACCTTAGGAAGACATCACACATGTGTTCACCCAGAACCTCATCTTTCACTGACACCCGATCTACTGGTGGTGATATTTTGCATAATTGTATCACCACCTCATACCACGGATTAGCAGTGGAAGCAGAGTCATCAGCATCTTTAAGACTAACCAGACTTTAGAACCAATTTAGAAAACTCATCCTTACAGTCTTGTTTCCCTAGAACCACTTTCAGTACCAAATGTCTTAGGCTAAGTTCTCCAGAGAAGCAAAACCAGTAAAGCATATGTGTGTATATATGTATACACATATATGTGTATACATATATACACAATGTGTATACATTTCCTTGATATAAATTTCTATGCATTTTTTAGTGGGTATATATAGAAATTTATATCAAGCAAATGGCTTACGTGATTGTAGAGGCTGGAATGTCCCAAGTCCGTGACCAGGATAGAGGCCTATCTCTATTCATGTAGCCACACAGTCTGGTGAAATAAGATTGGTAGGTCAGAGAGCAGGGTTCTTGCTCTCAGTCTGTGAAGATCAGTAAATTCTAAGATAAGCTGATAGCTCAAGTCCCAAGAGCCAGAGTTCAGACAAACAGGAAATAGCCACAGGATCTGAATCCCAAGGTCTGTAGATAAGCTGATAGCTCGAGTCCCAAGGGCCAGAGGTCTGACAAACAGGAGGCAGTCGCAGTATCGGGATCTGAAGATCTGCATATAGGCTGACAGCTCAAGTTCCATGAGCCAGAGGCTACATGAACAGAAGGCAGCTGCAAGATCCAGAGTGAGAAAAAAGCCAGAATGTCTGCTTATGTTTGGATGCAGGACACGCCCAGAAGGAAAATCCCTTTCAACTGATTGGCTATTCACAGCAGATTCAGTTATGGGAGTGATCACCTATAAACACAGAATCATGACCCAGCCAAGTTGGCACACAATCTTAACCACTGCAGTTAGTATTGCCATTCCTGCTCTTTTTTGTTAGCTGTTTGCTTGATATATTTTCCCATCCTTTGATTTTTAATAAATTTACATGTTTGTTTCTAAGGTGTGTATCTTGTAGACTGCCTATTGATGGATCCTATTTTTTTTTTATCCATTCTGTCACTCTGTGCTCTTTATGGGGGAATTTAGGCCATTTACATTCAATGTAATTATTGATAAGTGTGAGTTTATTGCTGTAATTTTGTAGTGCTGACATTTTCTTTGTTCCTCTTACTCTCCTGTGTTGAATTCATTTTATTTGTGGATTTTTTTTTTCATTTCTTTTGTTTTTGTAGATTTTATTTTTACTGAGACTTTATGTTTTTCTTCTTTATTTTGATGAGAAGTTTGCTATCTTTCTTTGTGGTTACCTTGAAATTTACACTTATCTTCCTAGGTTTGAACCAGTCTATTATTACTTGGTATTGCTTTGCCTTCTCCATCACAGAGATTGATACCTACATCATTTATTCCCTCTTTTATTGTTTGATGTTGTTGTCATTTATAGACTGACCTGTCTGGTTCCCTGTTGTGATTCTTTTGGTTTTGGATAGTCCTTGAGAGTTCATTTCCTTGGTTGGTGTCTGTCTCGTGCCATCTTGCATCCTAGATTCAGGCTGTGGTCTGATGTTTGTTCTCAAATCGAAGGACTCCCTTGAATAATTCTTATAAATTTGGTTTGGTTTTTACATATTCTCTTAATTTCTGTTTATCTGGAAATGTACTAATTTCACCATCATGTTTGAATGAGAGCTTTGAAAGATATATTATTCTTGGTTGACATTTTTTTTTCTTTCGATGTTTTTATATGTCATCCCATTGCCTTCTTGCTTGTGTGGTTTCTGCCAAATAATCAGAGCTTAGTCTTATTATTTCCCCTCTGTATGCAACTTTTCATTTTTCTTGAGCTGCTTTCAGGATTCTTTCTTCGTCTTTGGTTTTATCGAGTGTGATTATGATATGCCGTGGTGATTTTCTTTGGGGTCTATCCTATATGGGTTTTGTTGAGCTTCCTGGATGCTCAGCTTTTTGTCTTTCATATTTTTGAAGTTTTCTGTCAGCAATTCTTCAGTGATCCTCTCTGTGGTTTCCATTTTCTCCCCCTGTTCTGGTACTCTGATCACTCACAAATTTTTGTTTTTGATTTTATCCCACGTCATTCTCAGGGTTTCTTCATTTTTCTTCATTGTATTTTCTGATTTTTTCTCAAAGTTGTATCCAAATGTTTATCTTCAGTTTTGCTGAACCTGTCTTCCATCATTTTAAATCTGTTCCTCAGCCCTTCTATGACACTATCCATTTCTGAAATCTTGTTTATCTTTTAGATTTCTAATTGTTGCTTTTATATGATTTCTAGTTGTGAACATATTTTGGTATTTTGTTCCTGCATTATTTTCCTGAATTGTTCCATTTTTTTTTCTGTATTTCTCATGAATTTATCTGCCTTTTCCATGAATTTGTCTATTTTTTCCTCATTTTTGCCTGCTTTTTGCTTCAATTCTTAGATGGCTCTGAATATTAGAGATTTGAATTCCTTTTCAGATAGTTCCAGTTCCTTTTCTTCTACTGGAAAGCCATCTGGTGTTTTATTTTGGATGCCTACTGGAACCAGTCTGTCTTTTTTTTTAAATTTGTTTTGGTATTTTTTGCTGTCTTTGGGACATTCAGTAGTTATTTTCTTTGTTTATGGATTGTAGATTTGTTTGTTTTGTCCTGCTTTTTTGTTTTATTTGGTTATATCTGAGCAGGTGGGCTGTCCATTCTTTGTTGTTTGCTAATCTTGGGCTCAATACTTTTCACCTTTGTCCAATGGTCAGGGCCAGGCATTCAGCTATAGTGCAGAAGGGCCGGTCCGGCTGAAGAAGAGGAACTGGTATGGGTTCTTTGTGGCCTTTACTGGGTCCACAGGGTGGGTTGGTGGTCAGTGCAGGGCAGGTACCAGTAGGCCTTGTCTGTGCTGCTCAGAGATGCAATGTTCAGTGCACAGTGCAGATAGACATGATGGAGGGGGAATGTTGTGCTGTTCAGAGCTAAGTTGGGTATGAGAAAGATGAAAAAGAGGAGAGAGAAACATGGGCCAAAAAATAAAAAGTGCTGGGAGAGCCAGGTGCTGTCTCCTGCTGGGAGCTCTGTGAAGCTGCTTTTCTTTACTCCCTGCCCACCAATCTTCGACAGGAGTCCACTATGGCAAATCTGTGAGGTGTTAGCTCACTGGAGACCTCCAATAGTATCTCTCCTCACTCACTGTTATCTGTCAGTTTTTTATTCCATTCAGTCCTTGGTTGAGTTCTTTATCTCCTCATTTGATGCTGTGTTCCAGGATTGATGTTTGTCTCTGTTTTACTCAGTTTATAGGATCTTTGCTGTGGAAGGAATTCATGGTACTTCTGCCTATAGTGCCACGTTGGATCCCAAAACTAGGCTTTTTAGCTTTTACGATTATTTTATGTGGTCGCATCAATTAAAGAAGTACTTCACATAAAGTCAGTTTAAACATTTCAATTTTTATCCAAATATTCACCTTAATCCATTGTCTTAGGATGTGTTATCTAGAGAGGCAAAACCACTAAAAAATGTAAATATACGCATAGAGAGAGCTATTTATATTAAGGAAATGGCTAACACACTTTTAAGAGGCTGTAACATCCCAGGTGCAAGGGGCAGGAAGGAAGCTTCTGATTCATATAACTGCAGGGGCTGGAGAAGGACAAGATCAGCAGGCCAGAAAGCAAGGCTGTTGCTTACAGGCTGTGAAGATAAACGAATCTCAAGATTGGAAGGCAAGACCACAGGTAAGGTGCTATCTCAAGTTCCAAGAACTGGAGGTCAGTGCAGGAGCCAGCTGCAGGAGCCAGAACAAGCAAAAATCCCGACAAGGATAGCAGAAAAAACTAAGCAGCAGAGAGTGGAGAGATGAAGGCTGAGGGGGTGGTGAGCTTCCACAGGCCCCAACCAGACCAGTACCAATCATAGCAGATTGCATCATGGGTGTGACCATGTATCAAAACTCAACAGGGGAGTGATCACAACATTATATGACTTCCAAAACACAGAGAATCATGGCCCAGTCACTTTGACACACAATCTTAACCAACACATCCATTAACTGTTGTGTACCCATATCCTCCCAGTCTAACCTCAGACAAATCAACCCCAAACCTGATATCACCAAGTTGATTTCAACTCACATGTCTAGGACAGAGTCAAACTGCCTCATAGGCTTTCCAAGGCTGAAATCTTTACCAAAGCGAACTACCACTTCTTTCTCCTGTGGAGCTGCTGGTAGGTTTGGACTGCCAAACTTTTAATTTATCCACTTTGGCACCACGGCTCCTATTTTAGCCTCAGGCTTTGTTAAAATTTCACCAACAGTTTTGGTATCACAAAAGTCACTTCTCCACCCAAACCATTTTACTCATTCATAAGCACATGTCCTTGAGTCTCTGGATATGGGTCAAAAAGGAAATCTTGGCCCCCTTGTTCATCCTTATTTTGGCTAATTTGCCTCATCATAGGTGGGGCTTCTCATTATGACCTTTGTGTTTTGGGTTTTTTTAAATTTCTCTGCAATAGACAGGACTTGCTAATGGCTCTTTAAAGTTGGAGAAGCAGCAGGAGTTTCTATTGGTCTACCCAACCTCTGATAATAATGTGTTAAAATGTTTATTTGAACCTCATCAATGTTCCCTGATTCATTTCATTCTTCAATAGCCTTTAAAGATTTCCACCCTGCTGGGAGTAGTCACTTAACTCTTCCTTTTGTCTTTTTTTTTTTTAATTCTGGAAGAACTGGTCTTTTTACTTTAGGACAACATTACTCTTTCTGTCTCTTTTTAATAGTATTTTATTGAGTTTTTGGTGAAAGATCAAATAGTTAAGTTAGCTTCCCATTTGATAATTTCAATAACAAATTGTTTGGTGACCTTAGTTACATTTATCACAACATGTCCACGTTATTTTTAATTGGCTTCTGTTTGTTCCATTTCCAGTACTCTAGTTTCACTTCCCCCTAATCTTCTCATTATTGCTTTTGAGTAAGTGTTAACATTTTGATCTTATACTGATAGTTTTTATGTACAGTGCCGATCTTAAGGTTAATATCATTTATTTCGTGTGCCCCTCTGCTGTTTCACTAAAAGATGGTCCCCGGGGATAGGCTTGGTTCTACGTTTAAAGTGTTTCAGGGTGATAGTGTTCCGTACCGTTCCAGTTTCTCTGGCTTTTTTTTTTTTAATAAGAATTTGAATTTTGCTCCACATTTTTCCACAATTTTATTTTGGAACATCTATTATGACCCTGGCCTGGTCATTTGCGGTAGCTGGGCGCCATCTAATTCTTCTGGTTTCAAGGAAGATGAGTTTGTGGCTCCTGTAGACTTGTTTTTTCTTGGAGATTTTTTTTTTTTTTTGGTTACCTTCTCACTGTTTTGTTTGTGGCATGTAGAGACTTGTAGTTGTGTCTTACATGGCATGAAAGCTTTTAAGACCCCAGGTGCCTCTCACTTTACTAGGATGCAGATCATGATTTTTGGCAACTATCTTATGCCAATTGACTTAGTTGTCCAATGAGACTCCTGGGCCTAAGCTTTCAAACCCAGAAAACCAATCTTGGAAGGTGTTTGTTTCTGTCTGCAGAGTAGCCATGTTTGTGTCTTCAATGAATATATGTGCCTGCACCCACATATTTGTATTTACATGTACTTATAGATACCTTTGGTTTTTTGGGGGGATGGGTACTTCTGTTCTCACCTATGTACTCGCCTGTAGCTGCCGTTATACCAATATGTCTTTACCCATTGATATGTACACAAACACTCATTTTACTTTGGTTGTGCTGTGCTCCATATATTCACATCCAGTGCCACTTTCCCCCTTACAAAAAAAAAAAAAAAACCCACAAATCTCTAAGGTCTGAAGTGTACCTCCCATCCTCTCCCTGGTAACCAGCAAAAATATTAAACACAAACAAAAAAACAAAAAAACCCGTTGCCCTTGAGTCGATTCCAACTCATAGCTGTCACTAAATATAGTTGTTCTTGTATTCTTATAAAAGAGGAATCATACAATATTTGTCCTTATATACTTGACTTATTTCACTTAGTATTATCCCCTTTAGATCCACCTGTGTTATGTTTTGCAGACTCATCATTGTTCTTCATTGTTCCCCAGTATTCACAGGTGTGCATATGTCTGTTTATGTCACTATTTCATGTCACTAGTGTCAGTAGTTCAAATCCACCAGCCACTCCTTGGAAACCCTATTGGGTAGTTCTACTCTGTTCTATACGGTCTGTATGAGTTGGAATAAACTCGAGGGCAACAGGTCAATGGTTTATGATTGGAAACTTTTCATATATTTATTGGCTGCTTGTATGTTCTCTCTAACGAAAGTTGTATTCATGTACACTGTCAATTTTGTGATAGGATTCTTTTGTTTTATTTTTAATTTTAAGAAAATTTTTATTGTGCTTTAAGTGAAAGTTTACAAATCAAGTCAGTCTCTCACACAAAAACTTAGATAACCTTGCTATATACTCCCAATTGCTTTCCCCCAATAAGACAACCCGCTTCCTCCCCCCACTCTCTTCTCGTGTCCATTCTGCCAGCTTCTAACCCCCTCTACCCTCTCATCTCCCCTCCAGACAGAGGATGCCAACATAGTCTCAAGTGTCCACCTGATCCAAGAAGCTCACTCCTCACAAGCATCCCTCACCATCCCATCGTCCTGTCCAATCCATGTCTGAAGAGTTGGCTTTGGGAATGGTTCCTGTCTTGGGCCAACAGTAGGTCTGGGTGCCATGTCCACCAGGGTCCTTCTAGTCTCAGTCAGACCATTAAGTCTGGTCTTTTTATGAGAATTTGGGGTCTGCATCCCACTGCTCTCCTGTTCCCTCAGGGGTTCTCTGTTTTGTTTCCTGTCAGGGCAATCATCAGTTGTAGCGGGGCACCACCTAATTTTTCTGGTCTCAGGCTGATGTAGTCTCTGCTTTATGTGGCCCTTTCTATCTCTTGGACTCGTAATTACCTCATATCCATGGTGTTCTTCATTCTCCTTTGCTCCAGATGGGTTGAGACCAATTGATGCATTTTAGATGGCTGCTTGCTAGTGTTTAAGACCCTAGACGCCACTGTTCAAAGTGGGAAGCAGAATGTTTTCATAATAGATTTTATTATGCCAATTGACTTAGATGTCCCCTGAAACCATGGTCCCCAAACCCCTGCCCTTGTTGGTCAGGCTTTCGAAGCATTCAGTTTATACAGGAAGCTTCTTTGCTTTTGGTTAAATCCAGTTGTGCTTACCTCTCCTGTATTGTGTGTTGTCTTTCCCTTCACCTAAAATAGTTCTTATCTACTATCTAATAAGTAAAAACCCCTGTCCCTACTTCCCTCCCCCTTCTCGTAACCATCAAAGAATGTTTTCTTCTTTGTTTAAACTATTTCTTGAGTTCTTATAACATTTCTTATAATAGTGGTCTTACACAATCTTTGTCCTTTTGAAACTGACTAATTTCACTCAGTGTAATGCCTTCCAGATTCCTCCACATTGTGAAATGTTTCACGGATCATACTATCAATGCGCAGTATTCCATTGTGTGAATATCCATAATTTCTTTATCCATTTATTCGTTGATGGACACCTTGGTTGTTTCTACCTTTTCACTATTGTAAACAATGCTGTAGTGAACATGGGTGTGCATATACCTGTTTGTGTAAAGGCCATTATTTCCCTAGGACATATTCCAAGGAGTGGGATTGATGGATCATATGGTAGTTCTATTTCTAGGTTTTTACGGAAGTGCCATATTGATTTCCAAAGCGGTTGTACCATTTTACATTCCCACTAGCAGTGTAAGTGTTCCAGTCTCTCCATAATCTCTTCAACATTTATTGTGTTTTTTGGATTAATGCCAGCCTTGTTGGAGTGAGATGAAATCTAATTATAGTTTTGATTTGCATTTCTCTAATGGCTAATAATCGTGAGCATTCCCTCATGTATCTGTTAGCTACCTGAATGTCTTCTTTAGTGAAGTGTCTGTTTGTATTTTTTGCCTTTTTTTTTTTTTTAATTTAATTGGGTTATTTGTCTTTTTGTAGTTGAGTTTTTGCAGTATCATGTAGATTTTAGAGATCAGGCATTGATCAGAAATGTCATAGCTAAAAACTTTTTCCCAGTCTGTAGGTAATCTTTTTGCTCTTTGGTGAAGTCTTTGGATGAGCATAGGTGTTTGATTTTTAGGAGCTCCTAGTTATCTACTTTTTCTTCTGCACTGTTAGTAATATTCTGTATACTGATTATGCCATGTAATAGGGCTCCTAACGTTGTCCCTGTTTTCTTCCATGATCTTTATCATTTTAGGTTTTATATTTAGGACCTTGATCCATTTCGAGTTCTTTTTTGTGCATGGTGTAAGGTAAGGGTCTTGTTTCATTTTTTTGGCAGATGGATATTCAGTTATGCCAGCACCATTTGTTAAAAAGATTGCCTTTTCCCCCATTTAACTGCTTTGGGGCCTTTGTCAAATATCAGCTGCTCATATGTGGATAGATTTATGTTTGGATTCTCAATTTTTTTCCAATGATCTATGTATCTGTTGTCGTACCAGTACCAGGCTGTTTTGACTACTGTGGTGGTATAACAGGTTCTAAAATCAGGTAGACTAAGGTCTCCCACTTCGTTCTTCTTTTTCAGTAATGCCTTATTTATCCGGGGCCTCTTGCCCTTCCATATGAAGTTGATGATTTGTTTCACAATCTCATTAAAAATTGTCATTGGAATTTGGATTGGAATTGCATTAAATGTATAGATCGTTTTTGGTAGAATAGACATTTTTACTATGTTAAGTCTTCCTATCCATGAGCGAGGTATGTTTTTCCACCTTTGTAGCTCTCTTGGTTTCTTGAAGTAGTGTTTTGTGGTTTTCTTTGTTTAAGTCTTTTCCATCTCTGGTAAGATTTATTCCTAAGTATTTTATCTTCTTGGGGGATACTGTGAATGGTATTGATTTGGTAATTTCCTCTTTGATGTTCTTTTTATTGGTGTAGAGGAATCCAAATGATTTTTGTATGTTTATCTTGTAACCTGATACTCTGCAGCATTCTTCTATTAGTTTCAGTAGTTTTCTTGAGGATTCTGTAGGGTTTGCTAAGTATAAGATCATGTCATCTGCAAAATAGAGGTACTTTTACTTCTTCCTTGTCAATCTGGATGGCCTTTATTTCTTTATCCAGCCTAATTGCTCTGGCTAGGACCTCCAGCACAATGTCGAATAAGAGTGGTGATAAAGTGAATCCTTGTCTGGTTCACGATCTCAAGGGGAATGCTTTCAGGCTCTCTCCTTTTAGGATGATGGCTGTTGGCTTTGTAGAAATGCCCTTTATTATGTTGAGCAATTTTCCTTCAATTCCTATTTTTCTGAGAGTTTTTATCATGAATGAGTGTTGAACTTTATCAAATGCCTTTTGTGCATCAGTTGATAAAATTATGTGATTCTTGTCTTTTGTTTTATTCATATGAAGGATTACATTAATTGTTTTTCTAATGTTGAACCATCCCTGCATATCTGGTATGAATCCCGCTTGGTCATGGTGAACTATTTTTTGATATGTTGTTGAATTCTATTGGCTAGAATTTTGCTAAGGATTTTGCATCTAAGTTCATGACAGATGTTGTTGTTAGGTGCCATTGTGTTGATTCCAACTCATAGTGACCCTATGCACAACAGAATGAAACACTGCTTGGTCCTGAACCATTCTTACAATCGTTGTTATACTTGAGCTCATTGTTGCAGCCACTATGTCAATCCACCTCACGGAGGGTCTTCCTCTTTTCCACTGACCCTGTACTCTGCCAGGCATGATGTCCTTCTCCAGGGACTGATCCTTCCTGACAACATGTCCAAAGTATGTAAGATGTAGTCTTGCCATCCTTGCTTCTAAGGAGCATTCTGGTTGTACTTCTTCTAAGACAGATTTGTTCGTTCTTTTGGCAGTCCATGGTATATTCAATATTCTTCAACAACACCAGAGTTCAAAGGCATCAATTCTTCAGTGTTCCTATTCATTGTTCAGCTTTCTCATGCATATGATGTAATTGAAAACACCATGGCTTGGGTTAGGCGCACCTTAGTCTTCAAGGTGACATCTTTGCTTTTCAACACTTTAAAGAGATCCTTTGCAGCAGATTTACCCAATGCAATGCATCTTTTGATTTCGAGACTGCTGCTTCCATGGCTGTTGATTGTGGATACAAGTAAAATGAAATCCTTGACAACTGCGATCTTTTCTCCATTTATTATGATGGTGCTCATTGGTCCAGTTGTGAGGATTTTTGTTTTCTTTATGTTGAGGTGCAATCCATACCGAAGGCTGTGGTCTTTGATCTTCATTAGTAAGTACTTCAAGTCCTTTTCGCTTTCAGGAAGCAGGTTGTGTCATCTGCATAATGCAGGTTGTTAATGAGTCTTCCTCCAATCCTGATGCCCTGTTCTTCTTCATATAGTCCAGCTTCTCATATTATTTGTTCAGCATACTATATACAGATTGAATAGGTATGGTGAAAGAATACAACCCTGACACACACCTTTCCTGACTTTAAACCAATCAGTATCCCCTTGTTCTGTCCAAACAACTGCCTCTTGATCTATGTAAAGGTTCCTCATGAGCTCAATTAAGTGTTCTGGAGTTCCCATTCTTCCGAATGTTATCCATAGTTTGTTATGATCCACACAGTCGAATGCCTTTGCATAGTCAATAAAACACAGGTAAACATCCTTCTGGTACTCTCTGCTTTCAGCCAGGATCCATCTGACATTCAGCAATGATATCCCTGGTTCCACTTCCTCTTCTGAAACCGGCCTGAATTTCTGGCAGTTCCCTGTCAGATATAGATCTGTAATTTCCTTTTTTTGTGGTGTCTTTAGCTGGGTTTGGTATCATGGATATTCTGGCTTCATAGAATGAGTTAGGGAGTATTCCGTCCTTTTCTATGGTGTGAAATACCTTTAGTAGTAGTGGTGTTAACTCTTCTCTGAATGTTTGGTAGAACTCTGCAGTGAAGCCATCTGGGGCAGTGCTTTGTTTTGTTCGGTCTTTTTTGATTACCTTTTCAATCTCTTCTTTAGTTATGGGTCTATTTAGTTGTTCTACCTCTGTATTAGTTTATGTAGGTAGTGTGTTTCTAGGAATTCATTCATTTCTTCTAGGTTTTCAAATTTGTTAGAGTACAATCTTTCTTGGTAATCTGATATGATTCTTTTAATTTCAGTGTGTCTGTTGTAACATGGCCCATCGCATTTCTTATTCAGGTTATTTGCTTCCTCTTCTGTTTTTCTTTTGTCAGTGTGGCCAATGGTTTATCAATTTTGTTGATTTTTTTCAAAGAACATGCTTTTGGTGTTTTTAATTCCTTCGATTGCTTTTCTGTTTTCAATTTCATTTAATTCTGCTCTAATTTTTGTTGTTTGCTTTCTTCTGGTGCCTGAGGATTTCTTTTGTTGCTCTCCTTCTATTTGTTCAAGTTTTATGGATAATTCTTTGATTTTGCCCCTTTCTTCTTTTTGTATGTGTGCATTTATTGATATAAATTGACCTCCGAGCACTGCTTTTGCTGTGTCCCAAAGGTTCTGATAGGAAGTGTTTTTTTCTCATTGGATTCTCTGAATTTCTTTATTCCATCCTCAATGTCTTCTATAATCCAGTCTTTTTTGAGCAGGGTATTGTTCAGTTTCCTAGTGTTTGTATTCTTTTCCCTGGTTTTGTGTTATTGATTTCCACTTTTACAGCCTTATGGTCAGAGAAGATGCTTTGTAATATTTCAGTGTTTTGGATTCTGCTTAGGCTTGCTTCATGACTTAATATGTGGTCTTTTCTAGAGAATGTTCCATATGCACTAGAAAAGAAAGTATACTTGGTTGCTGTTGGGTGCAGTGTTCTGTATATGTCTATGAGATCAAGTTGGTTGATTGTGGCATTTAGAGCTACTGTGTCTTTATTCAGCTTCTTTCTGGATATATTGTCCACTGAAAGTGGTGTGTTGAAGTCTCCTTCTATTATCGTGGAGCTGTGTATCTCACTTTTCAATGCTGATGGAGTTTGTTTTATGTATCTTGCAGCCCTGTCATTGGGTGCATAAATATTTAATATGGTTATATCTTCTTGGTATATTGTCCCTTTGATCATGATATAGTGTCCTTCCTTATCCTTTATGATGGATTTAAGTTTAAAGTCTATTTTATCAGAAATTAATATTGCTACTCCTGCTCTTTTTTGATTGTTGTTTGCTTGATGTATTTATTTTCATCCTTTGAGTTTTAGGTCGTTTGTGTCTGTAAATCTAAGGTGTGTCTCCTGTAGGCAGCACATAGACGGATCTTGCTTTTTAATCCATTCTGCCACTCTCTGTCTCTTTCTTGGTGCATTTAGTCTATTTACATTCAGTGCAATTTTAGGTAAGAATTTAGTGCTATGATTTTGTGTGTTGTTGACAGTTTCTTTTTCCCACTTACTTTTAAATGCTAAGTAAATTATCTTTATTTGTTGTCCTTTCTCATATTCTTTGTTGTTGATTTTGTTTCTGCTGAGTGTCTATTTTTTCTTATATTTTATTGATGAGTAGGATAGTTTGTCTCCTTTGTGGTTACCTTATTATTTACCCCTATTATTCTAAATTTAAACCTAACTTTTATTTCTTTGTATTGTCTTGCCTTCCTCTCCGTATGCAAGATCTATAACTACATTTCTTAGTCCCTCTTTATTTTTTTAATGCTGTCTTTTTTACATTCTAACATCACTGTTTCCCAATTCTGAGCATTTTTTTAGCTTGATTTATTTTTGTGATCCCTGTCTGGGTTGACTTCTGATTGCTCTGCCCAGTGTTCTAGCCGTGCGTTGATATCTGATATTGTTGATTTTCTAACCAAAGAACTCCTTTAGTTTTTCTTGTAGTTTTGGTTTGTTGTTTACAAATTCCCTAATCTGTTTATCTGTAAATGTCCTAATTTCACCTTGATATTTGAGAGACAGTTTAGCTGGATATATGACTCTTGGCTGGCTATTTTTTTCCTTCAATTTCTTATGTAAGTCATCCCATTGCCTTCTTGCCTGCATGGTTTCTGGGGACTTGCCTGAGCTTATTCTTATTGACTCCCCTTTGTAGGTGACTTTTCGTTTATCCCTAGCAGCTTTTAAAATTCTCTCTTTATCTTTGGTTTTGGCAAGTCTGATTATATTATGTCTTGGTGACTTGCTTTTAATATCTACCTTATGTGGAGTTTGATGGGCATCTTGGATAGATATCGTCTCATCTTTCACAATATAGGGGAATTTTTCTGCTAATAAATCTTCGACAATTCACTCTGTGTTTTCTATTATCCCTCCCTGCTCTGGTACTCCAATCACTTGTAGATTATTTCTCTTGATAGAGTCCCACATGTTTCTTAGGGTTTCTTTCTTTCTTTCTTTTTTGTAATTCTTTGATCTGATTTTTCTTCAAACATATTGGCGCCACGTGCTTTATCTTCAGTCTTACCAATTGTGCCTTCCACTTGCCATTTCTGCTGCTCTGGCTTTCTATTGAGTTGTCTACTTCTGTAATTTTATTGTTAATCTTCTGAATTTTTGGTTGCTGTCTATGGATTTTTTCAGCTTATTAAATTTTTCATTATGTTCCTGAATAATCTTGTTGATTTCTTCAGCTGCTTTATCTGTGTGTTCCTTGTCTTGTTCTGCTTATTGCCTGGTTTCCTGCCTGATGAGTTGAAGAGTTCCGTATATTAATCTTTTGTATTCTGCCTCTGGTAATTCCAGGAAGACACTTTCATCTAGAAGATCCCTTGATTCTTTGTTTTGAGAGCTTGTTGAGGTGATCATGGTGTGTTTCTTTATGTGACTTGATACTGACTGTTGTCTCCAAGCCATCTATAAGTTATTGTATCAGTTTGTTTTATGTTTGCTTACTGTGTCATAGCTTCTTGCTTTGTTTTGTTTTGATATGCCCAGGTGGGTTGCTTGAGTGAGCTAGCTTGATGATTTTTCCCTTTGGAGCTCTGACGTCCTGTCCCCAGAAGGCTAGAGTTGTTATCAGGTATGTCAGTCTAGAAGTCCATTCAATTTTCTTGTATGAATTCAGCTCAGGTGTCCAGGTAGTGGATCATCAAGTGTATGGTACAGGCTCAGTCCTACAGTCTTAGAGGGGCAGGGGTGATTGGTGTAGGTACCGGTATCTGGTTGCAGGAGGTTGTCGTGCTCTGAACAAGCAGGGGGCTGGAATCGTCCCCCAAGAGTCTGTGAGGAAAGTGTGTCCCTGTTCCCTAGAGCGTACACGTGGGTGTGTTTAGCAAACGAACCATGGGCATCTGATCTGTTTGTTGTAAGGACTGGGAGGTACCAGTTATCTTTGGACCTGTGTCACCAGTGGCTGGGTGACCTGAGTGGAGCCATGAGTCCTTAGGCCCTTGATGTGGGTAGGTGAGGACCTCTTTTAATAGGCAAAGCAATGTTAAACATCAAACACCCACCTCTCCACTGCATGGCTGGAGTGGTTGGAGTCTGCCAACAAGGGCCTATTCTCCTGAAATAGGCCCACACAGGTCCATGGAGAGGGGAAAGATGCTCAAAGTCTACAGATCGTTTACGCTTAGACAGGAGCCACTTCCGTCCTGAGCTCCCCCGGTTAGTGAAGCTGGTAAATTATCTTTTTCCCCACTTGCAAATTTTTTCCTTCTCCAAGGTTGGGAGGATGGCTCTAGGTGCTCAACAGGGCCTATCTCAGGCTCAAGGAAATTAGCTGCTGAAGCCATCTTTGGAGCGGCAGGGGAGCCGTGGTAAAATATACGTAAATACTTAGCTTTTGCCGAGAGTGCCATGCTTCTCTGGTTTCAGAGGTGTGAGTAGGCTATGTGGGTGAGCACAACTGCTGCCGAAAGCTAGTATGAGCCTGCTGCAGCTGCTCCCGGGAGTGGTGCCTGAGGGCTCCTGGTGATTCAGGTCCAGTAATTCCTCTCTGCTTCTGAACTGTCTCTTCCTCCTCCTGCCCCTCAGCTCATTTTCTAACCTTGCCTTTGATGTTCAGGGCTCCTAGCTTGTCATAAATATACTTGTTTTTTCTTGTCTTTGTTGTAAGAGTATAAGAGTGGCTGCTGGAACCATCTGTCTGTTCTGCCATTTTGGGACTGCCTCCTCTCTTCCTGTTTGAATTTTCTATAGACTTTAGAGATTATACCCTTATTGGATAATTTGTTTCTGAAGATTTTTTCCCAGTCTGTAGGTGGTAGCCATATGTTAGATCAAGAAAAACTTGGCTTTGAGGTTGTCTTTTTATTAGGAGAAGGGTGACCCTAGAGATAAAAATATGTTTCATTTGGAAATTATGACAAGTACTTCAGTTTTTCAAATTTTGGTTTTTGTTCATTGGCTTTGAGAAAGCACAGACATTGAATGAGTCTACTTTATACTTGCAGATTAGACTGGTTCCTGTTACATGGCATATGCTGTTTTTTATGTATCCTCTGTAATCAATTACCCCAAAAAGAAAAGTAAAAATACAAAGCTTAAGATTGAAAGCTCCCAAAGAATTGACTATCAACTTAGGGTCCACTTGACAAAGTGGATGCCAATTAATACATATATTGTTATTAATACATAACTCAGGTTAAGAACATCTGATTGATGGACAACTAGTACTTAAGAATGGGCTGCAATAAAGAAAGCCTATTAAAAATTTGAATTAAATACAATGGTTCATAGTAATGAATCCACTCACTACTCTGACGGTTGTGAAAACATTTTGCGTATTCAGGGGCTCAAGGAACAAGAACATCTTCCACCTTTTAAAGTCAGATCACATTGCTGCTAAAAGTGTGTTGAGTGTCTAACTTTGTGGATTTGCCTATAATTTTCCTCTTATTTATCCTTGTAACCATGCCTCCAGAAAGTAAATCCAATGCAAATGCTAGTAATGCATCAAAGAAAAAAAAAAAAAAAAGCTTTTCAGGGGTTTACAGCTGATGATGTCACCAGAGCCAGGCAAGCTGTGGATGATAAGGGCAATTAACCCTAGTTAGACGTCTGTGAAAATAACGTTATAGAGTTACTCGACTCCCAAGGTGAAGAAATAACCAACAAAGACTGTATGGAAGTAAAGCAGCAGATAATAGCATTAGAGGAAGAAGGCCGGGACCTAGTAACTCCATTACTGAAAAAGTCTTGAGGAAAGAATTAGCTCAAGTATTTTTTCTCACTGAAGCAAGGATGGCAAAATTAGAAGAGTAAGATCCTAATACAGAGAGATTCTCCAAAACTTCCTGTACGGTTATCAAGGGACTCAGCTGCTACAAAGTTATTATTTTTTTAAATAATTTTTTATTGTGCTTTAAGCGAAAGTTTACAAATCAAGTCAGTCTGTCACATATAAGCTTATATACACCTTACTCTATACTCCCACTTACTCTCCCCCTAATGAGTCAGCCCACTCCCTCCTTCCAGTCTCTCCTTTCGTGATGATTTTGCCAGTTTCTAACCCTCTCTACCCTTCCATCTCCCCTCCAGACAGGAGATGGCAATACAGTCTCAAGTGTCCACCTGATACAAGTAGCTCACTCTTCGTCAGCATCTCTCTCCAACCCATTGTCCAGTCCCTTCCATGTCTGATGAGTAGTCTTCAGGAATGGTTCCTGTCCTAGGCCAACAGAAGGTTTGGGGACCATGACTGCCGGGATTTCTCTAGTCTCAGTCAGACCATTAAGTCTGGTCTTTTTATGAGAATTTGGGGTCTGCATCCCACTGTTCTCCTGCTCCCTCAGGGGTTCTCTGTTGTGCTCCCTGTCAGGGCAGTCATCAGTTGTGGCCGGGAACTATCTAGTTCTTCTGGTCTCAGGATGATGTAAGTCTCTGGTTCATGTGGCCCTTTCTGTCTCTTGGGCTCATAGTTATCGTGTGACCTTGGTGTTCTTCATTCTCCTTTGCTCCAGGTGGGTTGAGACCAATTGATGCATCTTAAATGGCTGCTTGTTAGCATTTAAGACCCCAGATGCCGCACTTCAAAGTGGGATGCAGAATGTTTTCATAATAGAATTATTTTGCCAATTGACTTAGAAGTCCCCTTAAGCCATAGTCCCCAAACCCCCGCCCTTGCTCCGCTGGCCTTTGAAGCATTCAGTTTATTCCAGAAACTTCTTTGCTTTTGGTCCAGTCCAGGTGAGCTGACCTGCCGAGTATTGAGTATTGTCCTTCCCTTCACCTAAAGTTGTTCTTATCTATTAACTAATCAGTAAATAACCCTCTCCCCCCTCCCTTCCTCCCCCCCTTTTAACCACAAAAGTATGTGTTCTTCTCAGTTTATACTATTTCTCAAGATCTTATAATAGTGGTCTTATACAATATTTGTCCTTTTGCCTCTGACTAATTTCACTCAGCATAATGCCTTCCAGGTTCCTCCGTGTTATGAAATGTTTCACAGATTCGTCACTGTTCTTTATCAATGCGTAATATTCCATTGTGTGAATATACCATAATTTATTTAACCATTCATCCTTGGTTGCTCCAAGCTTTTTGCTACTGTAAACAGAGCTGCAATAAACATGGGTGTGCATATATCTGTTCGTGTAAAGGCTCTTATTTCTCTAGGGTATATTTCGAGGAGTGGGATTTCTGGGTTGTATGGTAGTTCTATTTCTAACTTTTCAAGAAAATGCCAGATAGATTTCCGAAGTGGTTGTACCATTTTACATTCCCAGTGTATAAGAGTTCCAATCTCTCCACAGCCTTTCCAACATTTATTATTTTGTGTTTTTTGGGTTAATGCCAGCCTTGTTGGAGTGAGACGGAATCTCATCGTAGTTTTAATTTGCATTTCTCTAATGGCTAATGATCGAGAGCATTTTCTCATGTTTCTGTCAGCTGCCTGAATATCTTCTTTAGTGAACTGCATGTTCATATCCTTTGCCCACTTTTTGATTGCGTTGTTTGTCTTTTTGTGGTTGAGTTTTAACAGAATCATATAGATTTTAGAGATCAGGCACTGGTCGGAGATGTCATAGCTGAAAATTTTTTCCCAATCTGTAGGTGGTCTTTTTACTCTTTTGGTGAAGTCTTTAGATGAGCATAGGTGTTTGATTTTTAGGAGCTCCCAGTTATCTGGTTTCTCTTTGTCATTTTTGGTAATGTTTTGTATTCTGTTTATGCCTTGTATTAGGGCTCCTAATGTCCCTATTTTTTCTTCCATGATCTTTATCGTTTTAGTGTTTATGTTTAGATCTTTGATCCTCTTGGAGTTAGTTTTTGTGCATGGTGTGAGGTATGGGTCGTGTTTCATTTTTTTGCAAATGGATATCCAGTTATGCCAGCACCATTTCTAAAAAGACTATCTTTTCTCCAATTAACTGACACTGGGCCTTTGTCAAATATCAGCTGCTCATATGTGGATAGATTTCTATCTGGGTTCTCAATTCTGTTCCATTGGTCTATGTGCCTGTTGTTGTACCAGTACCAGGCTGCTTTGACTACTGTGGCTGTATAATATGTTCTAAAATCAGGTAGAGTGTGGCCTCCCACTTTCTTCTTCTTTTTCAGTAATGCTTTACTTATCCGAGGCTTCTTTCCCCTCCATATGAAGTTAGTGATTTGTTTCTCCATCACAGTAAAAAATGTCACTGGAATTTGAATCGGAAGTGCATTGTATGTATAGATGGCTTTTAGCAGAATAGACATTTTTACTATGTTAAGTCTTCCTATCCATGAGCAAGATATGTTTTTCCACTTATGTTGGTCCTTTTTAGTTTCTTGCACTAGTACTTTGTAGTTTTCTTTGTATAGGTCTTTTACATCTTTGGTAAGATTTATTCCTAAGTATTTTATCTTCTTGAGGACTACTGTGAATGGTATTGATTTGGTGATTTCCCCTTTGATTTTATTTTTGTTGGTGTAGAGGAATCTAAGTGATTTTTGTATGTTTATCTTGTATCCCAGTACATTGCTGCACTCTTCTATTAGTTTCAGTAGTTTTCTTGAGGATTCCTTAGGGTTTTCTGTGTATAAGATCATGTTGTCTGCAAATAGAGATAATTTTACTTCTTCCTTGCCAATTGGGATGCCCCTTATTTCTTTGTCTAGCCTAATTGCTCTGGCTAGGACCTCCAGCACAATGTTGAATAAGAGTGGTGATGAAAGGCATTCTTGTCTGGTTCCCGTTCTCAAGGGAAATGCTTTCAGGCTCTCTCCATTTAGAATGATGTTTGCTATTGGCTTTGTATAAATGCCCTTTATTACGTTGAGGATTTTTCCTTCTCTTCCTATTTTGCTGAGAGTTTTTATTACGAGTGGGTGTCACTCTTTGTCAATTGCCTTTTCTGCAGCAATTGAGAAAATTATGTGGTTCTTGTCTTTCATTTTATTTATGTGGTGGATTACATTAATTTTTTTTTCTAATATTGGACCATCCTTACATACCTGGTATAAATCCCACTTGGTCATGGTGGATTATTTTTTGATATGTTGTTGAATTCTATTGGCTAGAATTTTGTTGAGGATTTTTGCATCTGTGTTCATGAGGGATATAGGTATGTAATTTTCTTTTTTCGTGTTGTCTTTGGCTGGTTTTGATGTCAGGGATATGGTGGCTTCACAGAATGAGTTTGGTAGTATTCTGGCCTTTTCTATGCTCTGAAATACCTTTAGTAGCAGTGGTGTTAACTCTTCTTTGAACGTTTGGTAGAACTCTGCAGTGACTTCTCTAGGGTCAGAGCTTTTTTTTGTTGGGAGTTTTTTAATTACCTTTTCAATCTCTTTTTTCGTTATGGGTTTATTTAGTTGTTCTACTTCTGTTTGTGTTAGTTTATGTAGGTAGTGTGTTTCTAGGAATTCATCCATTTGTTCTAGGTTTTCAAATTTGTTAGATTATAATTTTTCATAGTAATCTGACATGATTCTTTTAATTTCAGTTGGGTGTGTTGTCATATGGTTCATCTCATTTCTTATTCAGGTTATTTGTTTTTTTCCTGTATGTCTTTAGTCAGTCTGGCCATTGGTTTGTGAATTTTATTAATTTTTTCAAAGAACCAGGTTTTGGCCTTGTTAATTCTTTCAATTGTTTTTCTGTTCTCTAATTCATTTAATTCCGCTCTAATTTTTTTTTATTTGCGTTCTCTGGTGCCTGACGGTTTCCTTTATCTCTCTGTTCATTTTTTTCAAGTTGTAGGGACAGTTCTTTGATTTTAGCTCGTTCAAAAAAAATTTTTTTTTCTTAATGTATGTATGTATTTATTGATATAAATTGACTTCTGAGCACTGCTTTCGCTGTGTCCCAAAGGTTTTGATAGGAAGTGTTTTCAGTCTCGTCGAATTCTATGAATTTCTTTATTCCCTCCTATATGTCTTCTATACCTCAGTCTTTGAGCAGGGTATTTTTCAGTTTCCAAGTGTTTGATTCTTTTCCCTGATTTTTCTGTTATTGGTTTCAACTTTTATGGCCTTATGGTCTGAGAAGATGCTTTGTAATATTTTGATGTTTTGGGTTCTGCAAAGTCTTGTTTTATGACTTAATATGTGATCTATTCTAGAGAATGTTCCATGTGCACTAGAAAAGAAAGTCTACTTGGTTGCTGTTGGGTGGAATGTTCTGTATAAGTGTATGAGGTCAAGTTGGCTGATTGTAGCAATTAGATCTTTTGTGTCTTTATTGAGCTTCTTTCTGGATGTCCTGTCCTTCACCAAAAGTGGTGTGTTGAAGTCTCCTACTATAATTGTGGAGGTGTCTATCTCACTTTTCAATTCCGTTAAGGTTTGTTTTATGTATTTTGCAGCCCTGTCATTGGGTGCGTAAATATTTAATATGGTTATATCTTCCTGGTAAATTGTCCTGTTAATCATTAGGTAGTGTCTGTCTTTATCCTTTGTGGTAGATTTAACTTTAAAGTCTATTTTATCAGAAATTAATATTGCTACTCCTGCTCTTTTTTGCTTGTTGTTTGCTTGATATATTTTTTCCATCTTTTGAGTTTTAGTTTATTTGTGTCTGTAAGTCTAAGGTGTGTCTCTTGTAGGCAGCATATAAACAGATCATGTTTCTTTATCCAGTCTGAGACTCTCTGTCTCTTTATTGGTGCATTTAGTCCATTTACATTCAGCATAATTAAAGATGAGTTTAGTGTTGTCATTTTGATGCCTTTTTTTGTGTGTGTTGTTGACAATTTCATTTTTCCACTTACTTTTTTTGCTGAGAATTTTTTGCTTGTAGAATGTGTGTTCCTCATTTTCATAGTAGTTGAATTTATTCTTGCTGAGTCATTATGTTTATCTTTGTTTTGAAGCATGGATTTTTATACCTCTTTGCGGTTCCCTTAATATTTACCCCTGTTTAAGTGAAAAGCTAACTTTTATCGCCCTATATTGACTTGGTTTCCTCTCTGTATGTAATATCTACATATCCTGTGTTTAGTCTGTTTTTTGACTATTGTAATCTTTTACATAACGACATCAACGATTCTCTGTTTTGAGCAATTTGTTTTTTGAATTAATTTTATTTTGTTTTTGTGATTTCCCTGTCTAAGTTGATATCAGGATTTTTTTTTTTCTGTGGCCTTGTGTTGTGTTGGTATCTGACCAAAGAATTTCCTTAAGTAATTCTTGCAGTTTTGGTTTGGTTTTTGCAAATTCTCTAAGCTTATGTTTATCTGTAAATGTCTTAATTGAGAGAGAGTTTTGCTGGATAGATGATTCTTAGCTGGCAGCTGTACCTTAGGCACCCAATGCTTGTACCTCTGTAGATTGGTAGGCATCACTATCCTCAGACCCCTTTAGCAGGTGGCTAGGTGGTGTGGGTGGAGCCTCAGCCCTCAGTTCCCTGGTGTGGATCAGTGATGGCTTTGTTTAGTTGGTAGAGAAGTATCTGACCTGCAAAATTTGCCTTTCTACTGCTCAGCTGAAACAATTACAGTCAGATCTCTATCAGAATTGCCTTTGCATTATAATAGCCACCTGGTTCCCTGTAGGGATGAAACCCAAAGACTGTGGGTCTCTTATGCCTGGATGGAGCTGGTTCTGTATTGTTATTACAGTTTAGGGACGTCAGGGAAGGATTTTTCCTTTGTTAAATGCTACTTTTCTCAGGCCAGGAGAATGGGTTAGAAAAGAGAGAAGAAGAAGAAGAAGAAAAACCAGCAGTGCACTTCACTGTCTGGTCCAGGGAATTCCAATGTTAATGAAGCTGGTTGGGGCAGGGAGGGGAGGGATCAGATAGATAGTAGAGAGTAGCGCAGCAAGATAGATAAAGTTACTTATCTTGTTTGGTGAGGATTGTTTTTTGCTGAGATTCCAGAGGGGTGTGTAACTCGTGTGCGCTGGCTGGATCCCCTCTGAGACTGCCGTAGACGGTTAGGGCTGCATCCCGTGGTTGCACCCTCTCAAGAAGCCACAATCAGCTCCTCCACGCTTAGTCCAAAGCCCAGCACCAAGGTTCCTGTCTGTGATTCTGTGCTCCAGGCTCCAAAACCAGTCTCTGCTTCCCCATGGTTTTTCATTTACCTGTCATCTGCGTCAGTGTGGAGCATGCGTGTGCTGGCTGGGTCCCCTCCAAGGTTGGTCCCAAGGGTTAGGCCTGCGTCCGTGCTTGCCCTGTCTCAGTAAGCCACAATCAGCCCCACCACTCTGGCACCAGGGAACCACAATGGCTTAGGGCTGTGACATGGCACACTGGCTCCGGAAGCAGTTGCTGCTTCAGCATGTGGCTTTTTGCTCCCCTGTCAGTCAGGTCAACTCCTTAGTTCTGCGTTTGATGGTTAGGTTTCGTAGATTGTCCTGTATGTAATCAATTCAGTTGTTTTTTTAGTCTTTGTTGCAAGAGGGATACAAGGAAGCTTCTGTCTAGTCAGCCATCTTGGTCCCCCTTTTTCCTGAACTGTTTTCAGAACTGTTTCTTTAATTTTTTTTACAGTTATATACCTATACACATATACACTCATAGTTTTTATCTCTGTTCAGTATAGTACCACGTGTAGTTACTTTTATGATTATGTTAAAATGTTTTAGTGCATTTGGAAGTGTTTCTTAAGTGTTTTGTAGGCAGAGAAATTTAAAATATATACTAAGACAAACATTTGACAATATGATGCTAGATAAGAACCACATGTACCTGTTCTGACTTATCTACAAATTTGATTTAAAGATGGACATAGGAACAGATCTTCTTTGTAACCAAGAGACTGCCTGTGTATATACAGGTAACTGGATCAATAAATAATATAATGATAAACAGAGAAAATATTGAAGTTGTCAACAATTTTATTTTAGTTAAATCTATAATCAATGCACATGGAAGCAATAGTCAAGAAACCAAAGGATATATTGCATTGGGCAAATCTGTTGCAAAAGAACTCTTTATTTAAAGTGTTAAAAGTAAACATGTCACTTTGAGAAGTAATGTGTACGTGACTGCAGCCAGGATGTTTCTAATCACCCCACATACATGAGAAACCTGGAAAATATATAAGACCAGAGAATTTATGCCTTAGAATTATGGTGTTGGCGAAGAGTATTGAACTTACCATGGACTGCCAGAAGAATTAACAAATCAGTCTTGGAAGAAGTACAGCCAGAATGCTTCTTAGAAGAGAGGATGGCGAGACTTGGTCTTATGTACTTTGGACATGTTATCAGGAGGGACTAGGACCTGGAGAAAGACATCATGCTTGGTAAAGTAGAGGGCCAGTAAACAAGAGGAAGACTCTTAATGAGATGGATTGACACAGTGGCTACAACAATAGATTCAAACAACAATTGTGAGGATGGCGCAGGACCAGGGAGTGTTTTGTTCCGTTGTACATAGGGTCACTATGAGTTGGGGCTGACTCAACAGTGCATGACAACATATACATATTTGAAGATTACAAATGATGTTACAGAAAAGGGCTCTGTTAAAAACACCAACTGTATGAACTTATAGGGTCACTATGAGTCAGAATCGACTCAACAGAAATTTTTTTTAAGTGAAAGTATAGTGAGATATAATTTTAGCATAATTTTACGCTAGAGATGCAATGCGTGCTGCAGATGTCCCTCTTGTGTCTTCCTGTGAATTGTTTTCATAGTCAGGAAACATGGGTTACTGGACCAGACAAGTGTTTCAGACCATTACCTTATGTACTCTCCTCATTCTAATCTTTTATATTATTATTAGGCCACTAAGCTGCTTGGCATCTGGGTCTGAAAAGCTTTTGAACGGCCATTTAATGTACAGCATATGGTTTCCATCAGACCGGAGGAACAACAAAGAAGAGCTAAGGAATCAACTGAGATAATTTACTTTTCACAAAAAGATACCCCGTAAAGCAGTACCTATGAGACCTAAAGAAACCTAGGTGGTGCCCGGCTAACAATTAATCAAAGATTCTAGTCAAATCATGATTAAGAGGGGAAAGATGTCAAAGAGAAAAAATTTTCTTACCCATAAACAAAATATTAACCATAAAAATTCCTGACCAAATCTGGCCAGCAGCATTTCTCACCTATAGTTGCTAACCTTTTCTTTCGTGTTAGAAGACAGGCTTCCCAATCCCAGTGCCTTCGAGTCAATTCCGACTCATAGAGACCCTGTAGGACAAAGTAGAACTGCCCCATAGAGTTTCCAAGGAGCACCTGGTGGATTCAAACTGCGGACCCTTTGGTTAGCAGCTGTAGCACTTAACCACTATGCTTACTTCATTTAAGTATCGAAGATAATGTGGCTGTAGGTGGGTGGAGGGCCAGAGTCCACCTTGTGACCAGAAAGCAGTTGATTTCATTAAAAGGAAGAGGGCAGGGCTCAATCAATCATGTTAAGATTATTGGAAGGTTGATCTAGTCTTCTCCTTCGTCTTTATAAGCCTTATTGTAATTAGGCTACTTCAAGCAATTTTCTTTTTTGACTTTTATAATGAGAGTGGTCTCCCTATATGCATGTAGTATAACTGCTCAGATTAAACATTATTTTGTTTTTGAGTCTTATATCTTTTTAACACTCAAAAATATTTGTTGAAAAGTCTTTTCTCCATTAAATTGCCTTTGAACCTTTGTCCAAATCAGTTCACTATATTTGTATTGGTCTATTTATGGGCTGTCTCTTCTGTCACATTAATCTATGTGCCTATATTTTCTTCAGTACCACACTATCTTGTTTATCAAGGCTTTGTAGTGAATCTTGAAATCGGGTAATATGAGTCATCCAAATTTTTCTTTTCTTTTTTCAGAATATTTTTGGCCATTCTACTACCTTTATTTTTCAGTTTAAATCTTAGAATCACCCTGTGGATATTTATAATAAAGCTTTCTGGAATTTGGAATGGGATTCCATTAAATCACTTGATCAAATTGAGGAGCATTGTATCCTAACAGTATTTAGGCTTTAATCCATGAGCCCAGAATATGTCTCTGGATTTTTAGATCTTTGATTTTTTTTTATCAAAGTTTTGTCATTTTCAGCATACAGCTCCTGTACATATTTGTTATATTGAAACAAATTATTTCATTTTAATTTGCTATTCTACATGTAATTGTTTTAAATTTTAAATTCCAATTGTTCATTTCATGTATATAGGAATACGATTGGAATTTCTTTTTAATTGGACTTGTATCCTGTGACATTGCTAAATACATCTGTAAGTACTAGGAAATGTTTGTAGATTATTTAGGATTTTCTATGGAGGTAATTCTGTTATCTGCAAATAAAAACAATCTCCTTTCATCCTTTGCAATTTGTATGCCTTTTATTTATCTTTCCTTATTGCACTTATTAGGTCTTCCATTATGATGTTGAATAGAAGAGTACAGGACAACATTGCTTGTCCTGTATATAGAGCAAGAGGCAGTGGATCAATCAGATGGGGGATATTAAGGCATGGTAGGGCCCTAAGCACTGATAAACTGTGGTGCCCCCTCCTGTGCTTCCTCAAGCATTCAAACAGGACACGTGATTTTCATATCTATATATACCTATCTATGGATCTATCTATATCTGCATTCAAACAGGACATGTGATTTTCATATCTATATCGATCTATTGATCTATATTTATCTATCTATCTATCATCTATCTATCAATCTATCATCTATCTAATCTATCTATCAAATCTATCTATCTAATCTATCATCCATCCATCCATCCATCCATCCATCCATCCATCCATCCATCCATCCATCCATCCATCCATCCATCTATCTATCTATCTAATCTATCTATCTGTCTGTGACCCCAATACCCCCCAGCATGTTTTCTGCTTTTTCAAAATGGGCAACTGAGAGCTTAACATAACTAAGGCCATGATAAACCTATAAGTTGTTCTTCCTCTGCCTGCCTCCTCACACACCTCTGTTAATGACTTTGTTTTGACTAGATGTTAATGACTTTGTTCTTTGTTTTAAACTGATGCAAATAATCTTTTGTTCTGGTGGGACTACCTGTGGCATACAACCCCTACAGGGAAGTTGGAGCCCAGGCATCAAATATGTATGTCTTTAGCCTAATAAAGAATTGTCTGGCAGGGGACTACAAAGAAACTTGTAACCCTTGTAAAATTCTATATAAGCTCTAATGTAAAACTGCTCTTTGGGACTCCATAGAGGCACTGGGTTTTTTTTTTTTTAGAGACAGCCTGTGTTGCTGCCGGGTCCCTGGTGATGTATACATCTCTTTAATAAACTTTCTCATCTTTCTGACTTGGAGTATGTTTCACTGGCTCGACTGCTCCAGGGCACGGACCCTAATCGGGTAACATGTATACACACACACACACACGTATATATACATATATATGTATCTTTTTATATATGTATACATACACATACATATGTATATACATATATGTGTGTGTGTATGTATGTGTCTTAGCTATTCATGATTTAACTTTTTTTTAAATGTGACTCATATTACCAATTGAATGCAAAAGTGGTGTATGTAATTTTAGCAGAATGAGATGAACTGGATTATAAAAGTTTCAGTGGATGTGAGGTACTAAGACTTTTACTGTATACCACATCTACAAAAAGAATACTCCACATATTCTATGAGAAATGAAGGAGTCAGTGAACTTAGTAGTTTCAACAGTTAATGTAAAATTCTTTTGATTTCCCACAGGGAAAACTTGACTTTCACTAATTTTGCTTAAAATGGCTTATGCTTTCAGCTTGATGCTTGTTTCATAACACATGCTATAATTATAAATGAACAGATGAGAAGATTTCATAAAGGAAAATTTAATGATTAGGAAACAAATATTACAACTAATTGTTATATTTTTAGATAGATTTTTTATCTCTAACATGCTATAATTATAAACGTTTCATTCTATCCTTTTTGCTCTTCCAAATTCTTGAATGATTTTATTACAATTTAGCTGGTAAACTCAATCTATCTCTATACATAATAAGGACATGAGTTGAATCTTTCTTAAATCATTTTTGTATGCTGAGGGTTCTTGAGACCCTTTAGCGATGAAAATGGGTGTTCTGTTGTGCAGTTTGTGATCACCCTCTGGTTAGACCTAACTTATAGCTATGTCCACTGTGGCTCTGACCATCACACTTCCCCTGCAGCCAGGATGGTTTATGAATCCCTGCAAATAATTAAGAGGGGAAAATAAGTGGAGGAAAGGGTAAAACAGATGTTTCAACACAAATCTTTGATTGCTGTTTTCTCATCATTTGTAAGAAAGCATCATCCATACACAAAAGAAATTATGACAGTTATTAATTTAAATGCTGAAAGGTGGAATGAACAAATTAAGTAATTGTTTTTCAATTTGATACAAGTTTTGGTGTCAATGCAGAAAACCTATCCAAACTCCCGGTCATATTGAGAAGCTGAACTGAAAAAACGAAGAATCAGAAAGCCCACCAAAACCATTCTTACTAGCTTGGGGAGAATGAGAGGATTACAAGGGCAATGCAAATGCTATTTTCTTAAGTGAAGAAAACTCAATTTCTAAACCAAGAGTGCGCAGTATGATTGCATTTTATGAAAATGAAAACACAACACATATACTGTAAAATATATACAAGAATACATCCTTTACACTTTTTTTCTTCCTTTGAATGAACTGTAGTGTTACACTGAATAATTTCTTTGGTAATATGAAAAAAGCAAATGAACAAATGGTACTTTTATGCACCACTCAGTAGAATAGACACCCCTATCTCTGAAGTAGCCTTGACAAAAATTCAAACCTGAATCAACTACTCACTCATAGGAAATACAGAGAAAAATGGAAGGTGTAAAATTCCCCCATAGGGACACAATCAGCAAAATATGACTAACTCCATAGGACAAGTAAACCTATCTCTTAAATAGATAAATAAATTAGAGGGAGGGAGAGACAGAAACAGAGAGAGACTTCAGAAACATATCAGCCAATTTACAAGCCAACTACAATGTGTGAAACTTATTTGCATCCTGACTCAAGCTGTATAACAATCATTCCTGACATTCACTGGACCATCGTAAATTTGATCTCTAACTGGCAATCTAATGATATTAAGGAATTATTGCTCATGTTTTAGGTATGATAATGAAGTTCTATGTATTTAAAGGCTTATGTTTCAGGTACAGCCTGCATATTTGTAGTTGCAACAGCAAGGCTTCCAGGATTTGCTCCACAGTCACATAGGAAGAGGGGAGGGAGGTGGGTGGGCTGGGGTCTAAGGAAACAGGGTCATCCGTGCCTTGCCAAATGCTGAAGCTGGGCAACGGGACCTCTACATACATACATATGTATTTATAAATACATGTAGGATAAATTTCTCAAAACACATCATACAGGAACACCAACTAGTCTTTGATTTCAGCTAGTCCCTGGAAATCTCAGGGAGCCCGCTCTGGGGACAACAAATTACAGATGAACAGAAAAAGTTAAGAGCATGCTACAACAGTAATCTATTCTTTGGACTTTTCAGTGATTAAAAAACAAAAACAAAAAACCTCCAATTTTATCCAAACTTGTAGGTGTTGTGAGTGGTAGAAAAATACTTGTAAAGGAAGCTGACTACTTACTATCTTCACAAAGAGTACAAAACGAGTTTTCTTGACTGACGTCTTCTGGTCCATTCTAAATATATCAAAAGACTTTTAGAAAATTCTGATCATAAGTAAAGGAAATTTTGAAGCATGAAATACAAGATAATTCATATGTAAGCTCAAAGACAAATTCATTTTTAAATTTCACACTAATTTATTTTCTAAGTTATCTAAGATAATCAAGGTAATCTCTTGCAAGTTTCTTCCTACAAAGAAATGAAGAGGAAAAAAAAAATTCTACTGCTAATCCAGAAATAGGTATACAAGATAAATTTCAGTCAACTTACTTGAATGGGATCTAAGTCAAATCTAATTATAAAATTCACACTCTAGTAAAATGCCATATTAGATGGCCAATATATGAACTCCTAATTCTTTAACAGTCATAAAAAAACCATTTCTAAATCTAAACAGGAAAAGCCTGATTTCTGGAATTCTGTCAGATTCCTCATAATGCAGAAATCTCTATACCAATCCTGAAAGTTATGAGCTTCTCAAGACACCCACCCTTTACTGATATTGCTCTAATTATTAAATTCCTCCTATTTGTTATACTATTTCTATGCAGTGATCCTGGTAGCAGTGACTGGAAATACACAGAATTGATGTGCCCTCCCTTTTTCTGAACACTTTTTCACACATTTAAAGACAAACAGCATTCTTTCACTTCCTGAGATATTTTTCTTAAAATGTGGAGAAATAATTTTGGCCAGTTTTTTTTTTTTTTTTCCAAATTAGTGCAGTCGCTCTAGAAATCACATTTTTTTTTTTTTTTTTTTTTACTATCACATGTAGTTGTTTAATTGGGATTCAAATCCCTTTGAAAAGGGATATGCAATTATTATAAATTAAAATTATCCTTCTTACTAATTAATATACAGAAATTGAGGATACACACCCAAGAAGATATTTTATGATGATGGAATGTTCTTACCTTATTTTTAGTCAGTGAATCAACATTTCTTTCCACTCAGTCTAGGCTTTTGCATCTGCAAGGCTTCAACTGGCATTCTTTTATGACAGGTCTTTTAGGAAATTGCCTTTCTTGTAATGTGTCTGGAATGTCCAGAATGCCCGAATCATCTTCTGTCACAGCATGGTAATATCTGGGTAAATTTTTTCTGGATGTATCTAGGGTTTTTTTTTTTTTTATCTAGGGAGTCTTCACCAGGCTCTTTCTTCTATCCTGTCAGATATCTCATCCATTTACCTGGCCACTCTGGCATTCTCACAGGGATCTTCGTGTCTGTCAGCTCTTCCATGGTAATTAGATGAAGGCATATTGTTTGAGGAAAAAAAATTTTTTTAAAAAAAGCAATCTTATAAACTCATAGAGTGGTAACATTTTCTAAAATGTATGTCAAATTAAAGATTTCAACAATTTTAAATTTCTTTTCAATTTATATTTCTGCCACCTTGTAGAAGTGCCAAGTTAAATAAACTGATTATTCATAACATATGTTGTTCTATCTGTATGACTCTTTGATATATATGACCAAAAAATAATATAATTTAACTTAAAATTTTGTGAAAGACAGACTTGTTGTGAGTCTATACTTCCCCAAGTGGGATGACAGGAAACTCTTCTATTTAATTTTGCAGACCCCTTCCCCAGCTCCTTGTTTAATGTTTTATTTCAAATAAAATTTCCTAGGAGAATGAAACGTATCTCTAAGTGAGAGACTATATATCTCAATTGAAATAATTATTAAAAAGTTATTTTATATATAGAAAATAATCTATATGTCTAGGTATCTAATGAAGAAGAATATGCTTTTCAATATAGTAGTTTATTCTGCAGCTTTAAAAACATGGCCTGCTGGAGGTACAGCAGCCTTGTTCACAATAACAACCACTCAGATTTCAAATAGCTGTTTCAGGCCACTAATTACTCTGAATGACACCCTAAAATATTATAATACCTTGAAGACTTTACCATAATTCGTGTCAAAAAGATCACTATACAACAAATCTCAGGGATACTATTTACAGAAATGTGTTTTAGTTGATAAATTATGCAGAGTGAATTACACTGTTTTTCTGGCATGCTAGTTTCCTTAATTAGGTGATTTCTGGGCTGGCTAGATTTTCCAGATTACATTTGAGTGATTTCTGCAAAACTGAATGTCAAGGTGCGTTATGTGATTTGACCATATATTGAATTGAAATTTTCTTGGGGCAGCAATCACAAAGGAGCAAGATGAGGGTAAAGTATCTTGGTAAAATGAGATAAGGGCAGGGTTTGATGGTCCAGTGCAACTCCTACCTGGGCAGCTTGGTCCTGGATGAATCACTTGGAGTCCGGATTAGGGTAGAATAAATGTCTGCTTCTTTCTTATTTTCGCCTAACCACTTTGTACTATGCTTAGGACATAGTCATACTCAACAATATTATTGGAATGGTGTAAAGTCGTAAAATATTTCCTGCAATACAAATACGTGGTGTTAAGAATCTTATTCAGTTGTATTAAAATATTTTGTAAATTGTTTTATTTTAATGGAATATATACACATATATAAGTGTGAATATATGTGTATATATAATTTGTAACTGTCTAGTTTTCATAACTACTCTTTGAATGCATGTACATCATCTCATCAAATTGATATTTTTTAGTTCCCTTCTCCATTTTTATCATGTAGTTATCATTTCAAATTGCTCGTGCAAAGTACGTTATGTTTAGTGTATTTCTGTAAGTGATGCATTTTATATTTAGAATTATTTATACAAAAGAAATTCCTAATATGAGTCTGTTAGTTTAAGAGGTATGAAAATGATCAAAGGTCAAGAAAAATGATTAGCAATTTTTAAAAAGATCTACCATGTTTAATCAAAACGATATTAGTGCACATCTGATAACATTGTTCACAACATTTTCCCCTAGTAATTTAATAAAGTTGTTTTGTTTAAATAAATTTGAATATTTTTAGATTATTTCTTTATTTTAAGCCTTCTATTTCATTTTCAATGTATCACTTACTTCTTCCATTTAGTCAGCTCTTTTTATTATGATTATTATTACTAGTTGGTAAATTATTTTTTATTTGTGATATTAAATTTTCTTATTTGCTCTAAGAATTTTCTTCAGGTTCTTGTTTAGATTTATAATTATTTGCATGAAATTTTTTGGTGTAAAAACTACAAAATCTAAATAATGATCCACACAAGATGAAATGAGCATTCCAATAGATTGGAAATACTTGCCAGTGTTCTCATTTTTATTCTATAAAAATTTTTTTTCTCAATATTTTATTGAAGGGACCCTGGTGGAACAGTTGTTATGCACTGGATTGCTAACCCAAACATAGGGGGTTGGACCTAACAGGCATTTGGCAGGAGAAAGATGTGGCAATCTTGTTCTCTAAAGATTAAACCACTGCCATCAAGTAGATTCCAAATCATAGTGACCTTACAGGACAGAGTAGAACTGCCCCATAGGGATTCCAATGTTGTAAATCTTTACAGGAGCTGACTGCCATATCTTTCTCCCACAAAGCACCTGGTGGGTTCCAATTGCCAACCATTCTATTATCAGCTGAGCACTTAATCACTTTGCCACCAGGGCTCCTTCCTTCCAGCCTTGGAAATCATAAGGGGCAGTTCTACTCTGTCCTACAGGTCATTATGAGTTGGAATAGGCTCCACGGCAATGGAAGTGTATATATTTTGTTGATGATATATTCTCATATGCTAATTTATTATATTATATAAATTCTGTAAACCTACTGCTGTGGAGTCAAATCCAACTCACAGTGACCCTATAAGACAAAGTAGAACTGCCCCATAGGGTTTCCAAGGCTGTAAATCTTTACAGGTGCAGACTTTTACACCATTCTTCTGCAGAGCAGCTGGCAGGTTCCAAACGACACCTAACTTTCAGTTAGCAGCCCAGCACTTTAATCACTACAAGCGTCAGGGCTCCTTATAACTTCTACAGCTATCATATTCTTAATTTCCTGTTTTTCTATTCTGCCAATTATCACTCTGTTTTATGACTTTTATTTCTATAAAATCTTGTATGTTGTATTTCCTCTTCTTTTGTTCTCTTATCAACATTTTTATTTTTAACTCGATCCTTTTCTTTCAGGTTTTTATTTTTAAAATTGCATCATGGTCTGAAATGTATAACCTCGAAATTTAGATTTTATTTGCCTGCATTAGTTTACAAAGAACTAGTTTGTGATGATATTTATTTTATCCTTTGAGTTACATGCTATCTTTGTGGTTATATATGCTATTTTTAGTATAATTATATTTAAATATTTTATTATCATTGATTAATATTAGTAATATGAAAATATTAAGAATATTAAAATATACTCATAATGTATTGGAATGTTGTTAATTTTGTAAATTATAATTTATAAATCAATTTATTGATCACTTTAAGCAAGTTAAGTATTTTTCACTTATCAGATTTTCAAAATCAATAAAGCTTTTCAAATGAAGAACAATTTTTTTGTTATTGTTATTTTTATTTAGAGAGCAGGAATGCACCCTGCAAGCTGATTCCAGCACTGCCGTAGGGCAGTGAGGCAGGAAGAGGTATTTGGCATGCGTTTTCCACATCGGGGGAGCCTGAACGGTGGAGAGTCTGCCCGACGCTCCAGAACGAGTAAAAGTAGCCCATAATTGGCGGCAAACAATAAATACCTACGGTTAACCTACCACAATACAAAAATACCCCTTTGGGAAAAATCTCTCACCCACTTATCTGCTCCATTCCTGCTTTTCACTGGGTCCCAGATGGCTGCATCCCCTGGGCCAGTAGAAGGGATCCTGCACTTGCCCTGTGGCATTCTCTCAGCCTTAGAGAGGGAACAAATTAACGAATAGGAAAAATAAAATGCTGGCTCCCCTAAGCCAGAAAATCAGGGCAAAAACAGCTCTTTTTCCTAGGGACACACTTAAGGGGTCCAAGGATTTTGAATGCCTGTCACCCACCCATGCATAGACTTGTGCGGGTTCATTTCAACTTTGTAAGCCTCATTAGTACAGTACAACAGGGTATAAGTCTAAAGTCTAACTTCAACTGTCTCAGCTAAATGATGGGGAGGCACGTTTGTGTCATTTAACACTGCCTAACAAGCAGGGCCCTTACCTACCCACTTCAGGGGCCTGAGGACTGATTGCTTCACCCAGGACACCTAGCCACCCATGACAGAGGTCCATAAATAAGTGGTGCCTCCCAGTTCTTATAGACAACAGCATTGGGTGCCTGTAGTCTGGATTCAAAACCCACTCACTACACACTGTAGAGAACAGGGAAATGTTTTCCTCAGATACACTCAGGGGTAGTTGTCAGCCCCTTGCCTTGCTCAGCACCTGACTCCCTACTCCATCCAGATACCTGTGCCTACAGCAATCACCTCTGCTCATCTAGGACTGTAGGTGAGAACCTGCACCACCCACTTGGTGACACCTGAGCTGAATCCATCCAAGAAATGTGAAAGCACTCCTGGGCTCTCATAGCTAGTATCAGTTCTAACCACCCGGTGACAGGACTTTAGAGCTTCAAAGGGGCCAATAAGCTATGAGTCGGAGTAGACTCAACAACACTGGGTTTTAATCAAGCTAGCTCACTTGAGCAGCCTATTTGGGCATATCAAAACAAAACAAGAAGCTAGGACACAGTAAGCAAACAAAAAATAAATACAATAACATACGGATGGCTCAGAGAAAACAATCAGTATCAAATCACATAAAAAGGCAGACCACGATGGCTTCAGCAAGCTTCCAAAGCAAAGAATCAAGAAATCTTCCAGATGAAGATAACTTCCTGGAATTACCGGAAGTAGAATATAAAAATTAATATACAGAACTCTTCAAGAGATCGGGAAGGAGATCAGGCAAAATAAAGAATAAACCAAAGAGTGTACAAAGAATTAAAGGAACTTTTTTTAAAGAAGATTAGGCAAAAGCATAGTGAAAAACTGAATAGGCTGCAAGAATCCATAGCGAAAAGAAATTCAGAAGATTAACAATAAAATTTCAGAATTAGACAACTCAATAGACACTCATAAGAGCAGAATTGAGGCAATGGAAGTCAGAATTAGTGAGACTGAAAATAAAGTACTTGGCACAATATATTTGAGGAAAAAACAGATAAAAGAATTTTTAAAAAATGAAGAAACCATAAGAATTATGTGAGACTCTATTCAGAGGAATAACCTATGAGTAATTGGAGTACCAGAACAGGGAAAGAAAACAGAAAATATGGAGAGAATTGTTAAAGATTTGTTGGCAGAAAACTTCCCTGATACTGTGAAAGATGAGAAGATATCTATCCAAGATGCTTATCAAACCCAAAAGAAGGTGGATCCCAAAAGAAAGTCACCAAGACATGTTATAATCAAACTTGCCAAAAATAAAAATTAAGGGAATTTTAAGAGTGCTAGGGATAAATAAAAACTCACCTACAAAGAAGAATCAATAAGACTCAGCTTGGACTATTCAGCAGAAACCATGCAGGCAAGAAGGCAATGGAATGACATACATAAAGCCTTAAAGGGGGAAAAAAAATGCCAGCCATGAATTATATATCCAGCAAAAGTGTCTCTCAAATATGACAGTAAAATTAGGACATTTCCAGACAAACAGAAGTTTAAGGAATTTGCAAAAACCAAACCAAAATTATAAGAAATACTAAAGGGAGCCCTCTGATTAGAAAGTCGGTAACATCAGATAACAACAGAAGACTAGAACACAGGACGGAGCAACCACAAATCAACCCACATAGGGAAATCACAAAAATAAATCAAAGCTAAAATGCTCAAAACAGTTAAACAGAGACTTCATTATGTAAAAAATGGTAACATCAATACAAAAAAGAGAGACTAAAAAATGCAATTGTAGACCTTTCATATGTAGAGGAAGTCAAGGTGATATAAAGAAATAGAAGATTGGTTTAAAGTCATAAAAATAGGGGTAAATATTAAGGTAACCACAAAGGAAGCTAACAATCCTAAACATCAAAATAAAAAAAGCAGGAAAAACATAATTACCAAGCAAATACAAAATCAACAACAATGAAAAAGAGGAAAAGTAAATATATAAAGAAAAACAACTCAGCACAGAAAATTAAGTGGAACAAAGGAACACTCAATAACACACATAAAAAAAAACATCAAAATGACAGCACTAAACTCATACCTATCCGTAATTCTGCTGAATGCAAATTGGCTAAATACACCACTAAAGAGACAGAGAGTGGCAGAATGGATTTAAGAAATATGATCTGTCTAAATGCTGTCTACAAGAGACACACCTTAGATTTAAAGACACAATCAAACTAAAACTCAAAGGATGGAAAAAAAACACACCAAGCAAAAAACTATCAAAAAAGAGTAGGAATGGCCATATTAATTTCTGACAAAATAGACTTTAAAGTTAAATCCACCACAAAAGACAAAGAAAGACACTATATAATGATGAAAGGGTCAATAAACCAGGCAGACATAACCATAATAAATATTTATGCACCCAGTGGCAGGGCTCCAAAATACGTAAAAAAAACTCTACCAGCAATGAATAGACAGATAGACAGCTCCACAATCATAGTAGTAGATGTCAACATAGCACTTCCAGTGAAGGACAGAACATCCAGAAAGAAGCTCTATAATGACACAGAAGATATAAATGCCACAACCAAACAACTTGAAATCATAGACAGATACAGAACACTCCACCTAAAAAAAAAAAAAAAATTTTTTTTTTTTTTCAGGTGGAGTGTGCACATGGAACATTCTCCAGAATAGACCACATATTAGGTCATAAAGCAAACCTTAATAGAATCCAAAAGTTTACGAAGCATCTTTATTGACCATAAAGCCATAAAAGTAGAAATCGATAACATAAAAAGCAAGGAAAAAAAACCTCAAACACATAGAAAATGAACAACACCGTGCTCAAAAACTATTGGGTATAGAAGAAATTAAGGAAAAAATAAAGAAATTCATAGAATCAAATGAGAATGAAAACATATCCTACCAAAACCTTTGGGACACAGCAAAAGCAGTGCTCAGAAGTCAATTTATAGCAATAAATGCACACATCCCAAAATAAGAAAGGGCCAAAATCAAAGAAATAACCCAAGAACTAGAACAAGCAGAAAGAGAACAGCAAAAGAAACCCTCCGATGCAAGAAGAAAGAAGATAATAAAAATTAGAGCAGAATTAAATGAAATAGAGAAGAAAAATCAAAAGAGTTAACAAGACCAGAACTGGCTCTTTGAAAAAAAATCGATAAATCGTTGGCCAAACTGACAAAGAAAAACAGGAGAGAAAGCAAATGATCTGAATAGGAAATGAGATGGGTGATATCACAACAGACCCAAATGAAATTAAAAGAATTAGACTACTATGAAAAATTGTATGCTAACAAATTTGAAAACCTAGAGGAAATGGACAAATTTTCAGAAACACACTACCTATCTAAACTAACATACAAGTAGAACAGCTAAATAAATCTATAACAAGAGATAGAAAAGGTAATTAAAAAATTCCCAACAACAACAAAAAAGCCCTGGCCCTGAGGGCTTCAGTGGAAAATTCTACCAAATTTTCAGAGAAGAGTTAACACCACTACTACTGATGGTACTTCAAAGCACAGAAAAGGATGGGATACTTCCAACCTCATTCTATGAAGCCAGCATAAACCTGATACCGAAACCAGATAAAAATACCATAAAAAAAGAAAATTACAGACCAATATCCCTCATGAACTTAGACATGAAAATCCTCAACTAAATTCTAGACAATAGTATTCAACAACAAAAAAGTAACTCACTACGACCAAGTGGGATTCATACCCGGTGTGAAGGGATGGTTCAACATCACAAAAACAATCAGTGTAATCCATCACATTAAAAAAAAAAAAGACAAGAAACACATGATCCTATCCATTGCCACGGAAAAGGAATTTGACAGAGTCCATCACCCCTTCATGATAAAAATTCTCAGCAGAATAGCAGCAGAAGGGAAATTCCTCATCAAAATAAAGGGCATTTATACAAAGCCAACAGCTAACATCGTTCTAAATGGAGAGAGTCTGAAATCATCCCCCTTGAGAATGGGAGCCAGACAAGGATGCTCTTTATCACCACTCTTATTCAACACTGTGTTGGCAGTCAAAGCCAGAGAAATTAGGTTAGAAAAAGAAATAGAGGGTATCCAAATTGGTAAGGAAGAATTAAAAGTATCTCTATTAGCAGACGATATGATCTTCCACACAGAAAACTACTGGAACTAATGTAAGATTTCAGCAAAGTATCAGGATACAAGATAAAAATATAAAAATCATGTGGATTCTTCTATACCAACAAATAGAACATCTAAGAGAAAATCACCAAAACAATAGCATTTACAATAGCTCCCAAGAAAATAAAATACTTAGGAATAAATCTTACTAGAGACATAAAAGATCTATACGAAGAAAACTACAAGGCACTACTGCAAGAGAACAAAAGAGACCTACATAAGCAGAAAACCATACTTTGCTCATGAATAGGAAGGCTCAACTTTGTGAAAATGTCTATTCTCCCCAAAGCCATCTACAGATACGATGTAATCCCAATGCAAATTCTAATGGCATTTTTTAAAAAATAATTTTTATTGTGCTTTAAGTGAAAGTTTACAAATCAAGTCAGTCTGTCACACATAAGCCTACATACACCTTACTACATATTCCCATTTACTCTCCCCCTAATGAGTCAGCCTGCTCCCTCTCTCCAGTCTCTCCTTTTGTGACCGTTTTGCCAGTTTCTAACCCTTTCTACCCTCCCATCTCCCCTCCAGACAGGAGATGCCAACACAGTCTCAAGTATCCACCTGATACAAGTAGCTCACTCTTCATCAGCATCTCTCTCCAACCCATTGTCCAGTCCCTTCCATGTCTGATGAGTTGTCTTTGGGAATGTTTCTTGTCCTGGGCCAACAGGAGGTCCAGGGGCCATGACCACCGGGGTCCTTCTAGTCTCAGTCAGACCATTAAGCCTGGTCTATGAGAATTTGGGGTCTGCATCCCACTGTTCTCCTGCTCCCTCAGGGGTTCTCTGTTGTGCTCCCTGTCAGGGCAGTCTGCGGTTGTGGCCAGGCACCATGTAGTTCTTCTGGTCCCAGGATGATGTAAGTCTCTAGTTCATGGGGCCCTTTCTGTCTCTTGGGCTCATAGTTCTCATGTGACCTTGGTGTTCTTCTTTCTCCTTTGATCCAGGTGGGCTGAGACCAATTGATGCGTCTTAGATGGCCACTTGTTAGCATTTAAGAGCCCAGACGCCACACTTCAAAGTGGGATGCAGAATGTTTTCATAATAGAATTTACTTTGCCAATTGACTTAGAAGTCCCCTTAAGCCATAGTCCCCAAACCCCCACCCTTGCTCCCTTCGAAGCATTCAATTTATCCCAGAAACTTCTTTGCTTTTGGTCCAGTCCAGTTGAGCTGACCTGCCGTGTATTGTCCTTCCCTTCACCTAAAGTAGTTCTTATCTACTAACTAATCAGTAAATAACCCTCTCCCACCCTCCCTCCCTCTCCCTCTCGTAACCACAAAAGAACGTGTTCTCAGTTTATACTATTTCTCAAGAACTTATAATAGTGGTCTTATACAGTATTTGTCCTTTTGCATCTAATTTCACTCAGCATAATGCCTTCCAGGTTCCTCCATGTTATGAAATGTTTCACAGATTCGTCACTGTTCTTTATCGATGCATAGTATTCCATTGTGTGAATACACCATAATTTATTTAACCATTCATCCATTGATGGACACCTTGGTTGCTTCCAGCTTTTTGCTATTGTAAACAGAGCTGCAATAAACATGGGTGTGCATGTATCTGTTTGTGTAAAGGCTCTTATTTCTCTAGGGTATATTTCGAGGAGTGGGATTTCTGGGTTGTATGGTAGTTCTATTTCTAACTTTTTAAGTAAACACCAGATAGGTTTCCAAAGTAGTTGTACCATTTTACACTCCCACCAGCAGTGTATAAGAGTTCTAGTCTCTCCGCAGCCCCTCCAACATTTATTATTTTGTGTTTTTTGGATTAATGACAGCCTTGTTGGTGTGAGATGAAATCTCATCACAGTTTTAATTTGCATTTCTCTAATGGCTAAAGATTGAGAGCATTTTCTCATGTATCTGTTAGCTGCCCAAATATCTCCTTTAGTGAAGTGCATGTTCATATCCTTTGCCCACTTTTTGATTGGGTTGTTTGTCTTTTTGTGGTTGAGTTTTAACAGAATCATATAGATTTTAGAGATCAGGCGCTGGTCAGAGATGTCATAGCTGAAAACTTTTTCCCAATCTGTAGGTGGTCTTTTTACTCTCTTGGTGAAGTCTTTAGATGAGCATAGGTGTTTGATTTTTAGGAGCTCCCAGTTATCTGGTTTCTCTTCGTTATTTTTAGTAATGTTTTGTATTCTGTTTATGCTTTGTATTAGGCCTCCTAACATTGTCCCTATTTTTTCTTCCATGATCTTTATCATTTTAGTCTTTATCTTTAGGTCTTGATCCACTTGGAGTTAGTTTTTGTGCATGGTGTGAGGTATAGGTCCTGTTTCATTTTTTTGCAAATGGATATCCAGTTATGCCAGCACCATTTGTTAAAAAGACTATCTTTTCCCCAATTAACTGACACTGGGAAATGGCATTTTTTAATGAGATGGAGAAACAAATAACCAACTTCGTATGGAAAGGGAAGAGGCCCCCGATAATAAAGCATTACTGAAAAAGAGGAACAAAGCGGGAGCCCTCGCACTACCTGATTTTAGAACCTATTATATGGCCGCAGTAGTCAAAACAGCCTGGTACTGGTGCAACAACAGATACATAGAGCAAAGGAACGGAATAGAGAATCCAGACATAAATTCATCCACCTATGAGGAGCTGATATTTGACAAAAGCCCAAAGTCTGTTAAATGTGGAAAAGACAGTCTCTGTAACAAATGGTTCTGGCATAATTGGATATCCACCTGCAAAAAAATGAAACAAGACCAATACCTCACACCATGCACAAAAACTAACTCAAAATTTTAAAAAGGCCTAATTACAAAATCTACAATGATAAAGATCATGGAAGAAAAAGTAGGGACAATTCTAGGAGCCCTAACACATGGCATAAACAGTACAGAAGACATTACTAACCATGCACAAACAGCAGTAGAGAAACTAGATGACTGGGAGCTCCTAAAATTTAAACACTTATGCTCATCCAAAGACTTCACCAAAAGAGTAAAACACAACCTACAGTCTGGGAAAAATAGTTTGGCAATGACAAATCCAATAAGCGTCTAATCTCTAAAATCTACAAGATACGGCAAAATCTCAACAACAAAAGACACATGACCCCATTAAAAAATGGACAAAGAATAAGAACAGGTGCTTCACCAAAGAAGACATTCAGGCAACTAACAGAAACATGAGGAAATGCTCAAAATCATTAACCATTAGAGAAATGCAAATCAAAACTACAATGAGATAGATACCATCTCACCCCAACAAGGCTGGCATTAATCACAAACCACAAATAATAATAAATGTTGGAGTGGTTGTGGAGAGACTGGAACATTTAAACACTGCTGGTGGGAATGTCAAATGACACAACCACTTTGGAATCAATTTGATGCTTCCTGAAAAAGCTAGAAACAGAACTATTATATGATCCAGCAACCACACTCCTTGAGATAGATCCTAGAGAAATAAGAGCCCTCAGAAGAATAGATATACGAACACCCATGTTCATTACAGCACTGTTACAACAGCAAAAAGATGGAAGCAACCAAGGTGCCCATCAACGGATGAATGGATAAACAGATTATGGTATTTTCACACAATGGAATACTACGCATCAATAAAGAACAACAATGAATCAGTGAAACATCTCATAACATGGTGAGTGAAATTAGTCAGTCGCAAAAGGACAAGTATTGTATGAGACCACTATAAGAGCTCAATAAGAGGTTTAAGCATAGGGTGAGGAGGCAGGGAAAGGGGTATTCACTAATTAGATAATAGAAAGGAATTATTTTAGGTGAAGAGAAGGACAACACACAATACAGGGGAAGTCAGCACAATTGTACTAATCAAAGAGCTAAGAAATTTCTGGAATATAACCAAACACTTCTAGGAACGGTGTAGCAGGAGTGGAGGTCTGGGGACCATGGTTATCAGGGACATTCAGGTCAATTGGCATTACAGTATATTAAGAAAATGTTTTGCATCCCACTTTGGTGAGTGGCATCTGGGTCTTAAAACCTAGCAAGCAGCCATCTAAAATGCATCAATTAGTCTCAGCCCACCTGAGGCAAAGGAGAACGAAGAACACCAAAGATACTAGGAAAATATTAGCCCAAGAGACAGAAAGGGCCACATAAACCAGAGTTTCCATCAGCCTGAGACCAGAAGAACCAGATGGTGCCTGACTGCAACAAATGACTGCCCTGACAGGGAACACGACAGAGAATCCCTGGTGGGGCATGAGAAAAGTGGGATGCAGACCTCAAATTCTAGTAAAAAGACCAGACTTAAATGTCTGACTGCAACTGGAGGGACCCCAGAGGTCTTGGCCCTCGGACTTTCTATTAACCCAAACTAATACCATTCTCGAAGCCAGCTCTTAAGTCAAAGACATAAAATGATGTTCTTGAAGAGTGTTCTTCTTAGCTCAAGAAGACACGTGAGACTATGAGGGCCGCTCCTGTCTGGAGAGGCAATGAGAAGGCAGAGGGGGACTGGAGCTGGTTGAATGGATCTGGGAAATACAGGGTAGAGAGAAAAAGTGTACCGTCACATTGTAAGGAGGGCAAGTAGGGTCACATAACAATGCACGTATGACTTTTTGTATGAGAAACTGACTTGAAGTGTAAACTTTCCCTTAAACACAATGAATAAATAAATAAATAAAACATGTCTCCTTAAAATTTTACTCAAGTAAAATTATGCTAAAGATAATTCAAAAACCTTTGCAGCAGTACATCGACAAGAAACTATAAGAAATTCAAGCTGATTCAGAAAAGGACGTGGAAACTAATGGACCACAACTAGCACAGCCTCTACCAGACTCAGTCCAGGATAACTAGATGGTATCCGGCTACCACCACTGACTCTCTGATAAGGTTCACAATAAAATGTCCTGGACAGAGCTGGAGATAAATGTAGAAAAAACTGTAACTCACAAAAAAGTCCAGATTTACCTGTCTGGCAGAGACTAGAGAAACTTGGAGAGTACTAAAGTCACTTGTGAGTTTCACCCCTCAGCCAAATGCCAGACAAGACCATAAAAAAAACCAAGACTAAATGGGCACACCAACCCAGGGTCAACGACTAGAAGGAAGGAGGGGAAAGAAAGCTGATAATGGGGAACCCAAGGTAGAGAAGGGGAGAGTGTTGACATGCTGTGGGGTTGGCAACCAATGTTACAAAACAATATGTGTGTTAAGTGCTTAATGAGAAACTGATTTGCTCCATAAATCTTCATCTAAAGTACAATTAAAAAAAATACAAATACCCACCTGACAGCATTTGGGAATTATTAGTTCCATCTTTACTATCACATGATAACAAATACCATTGCATTGTTGTTTATATTTACAAACTTTAATGTGCACTGTCAAGAACAGTATCAAGGAGGTGAGGCAAAGATGGAAGAATAGACAGACACTTCCAGTGAGCCCTCTTACAACAAAGACACAAAAAAACAAGTCTTTCGCATATTACAAGCTAGGAGCCCTGAACATCAAAGGCAAGGTTAGAAAATGAACTGAGGGGTAGGGGATGAAAAAGAAGTTCAGGAGCAGAGAGGAGTTACTGGACCTGAACCGCCAGGAGCCCTCAGACACCATTCCTGGGAGCATAGGTGGTGGGCTGGTGCAAGCTTTCGGCTGCAGTTTCATCAGGGAGAAGCAGTCAGCCGCACAGCCTACTCACAGCTCTGGAGCCAAAGAAGGGTGCTCTTCGCAAAAGATAAGTATTTGCATACTTTTACCCCATACCTGCCCCTCCCCCGCTCTTAAGCTGGCTTCAGCAGCTGCCTCCCCTCGGCCTGAGATACACCCTGTTGAGTACCTACACCCATCCTCCCAGCCTTGGAGAAGGGATAAACTTGCAATTGGGGGAAAAGAACATTTGCCAGCTCCACTAACTGGAGGGAGATCAGGACAGAAGTGGCTCCTGTTTAGGCATAAACAGTCCATGGACTTTGAGTAACTTTCCCCTACGCACGGACCTGTGTGGGCCTGTTTCAGGAGAATAGGCCCTTGTTGGCAGACTTGAACGGTTTCAGCTGTGCTGCAGACAGGTGGGTGTTTGATGTTTGACATTGCTTTGCCTAATAAACAGGGTCCTCACCCACCCACATCAGGGGCCTAAGGACTGATAGCTCCACTCAGGTCACCCAGCCACCTGTGACAGAAGTCCAAGGATAACTGGTACCTCCCAGTCCTGACAACCAAAAACATCGGGTGCCCATGATCTGTCTGCAGAACTCACCAACCTGTACACTCTAGAGAACAGGGACACACTTTCCTAAGAGACACGTGGGGGAAAATTCTCAGCCCCTGGCTTGTTCAGAGTGTGAGCCCCTGCTGCAACCAGATAGCTATACAGAAACCAAACACCCTTGCCCCTCTAAGACTATAGGACAGAGCCTGTACCACACACACTTGATGATCAGCTACCTGGACACATGAGCTATATTCATATAAGAAAAGTGAATGGACTCTTAGGATGATACACTTGATAAGAGCTCTAGCCATCTGGGGAAGGGACATCAAAGCTCCAATTGTGAAAATAATCAAGCTAGCTCACTCAAGCAACCCGTTTGGGCATATCAAGACAAAACAAAGCAAGAAACTATGACACAGTAAACAAACATAAAATAAGCTAATACAATAACTTATAGATGGCTCAGAGACAACAGTCAATATCAAGTCACATAAGAAACAGACCATGATCATCTCAACAAGCTCTCAAAACAAAGAATCAGGGGATCTTCTAGATGGAAGTGCCTTCCTGGAATTACCAGAGGCAGAGTACAAAAGATTGGTATACAGAATCCTTCAAGACATCAGGAAGGAGATGAGGCAATACGCAGAACAAGCCAAGGAACACACAGATAAATCAATTGAAGAAATTAAAAAGATTATTCAGGAACATAATGAAACATTTAATACACTGGAAAAATCCATAGACAGCAATCAGAAACTCAGAAGATTAACAATAAAATTACAGAACTAGGCAACTCAACAGAAAGTCAAAGAAGCAAATTTGAGCAAGTGGAAGGTAGAATTTCTGAACTTGAAGATAAAGCACTCGGCACTAATATATTTGAAGGAAAATCAGATAAAAACATTTAAAAAAACACAGAAAACTTAAGAATCATGTGGGACTCTTCAAGAGAAATAACCTACGAGTGATTGGAGTACCAGAAGAGTGAGGGATAACAGATAATACAGAGAGAACTGTTGAAGATTTGTTGGCAGAAAACTTCCCTGATATCAGGAAAGATGAGAAGATATCTATCCAAGATGTTCATCGAACTCCACATATGGTAGGCGTTAAAAGACAGTCACCAAGACATATCATAATCAAACTTGCCAAAACCAAAGATAAAGAGAGAATTTTAAGAGCAGGTAAGAATAAATGAAAACTGACCTACAAAGGAGAGCCAATAAGAATAAGCTCAGACTCCTCGGCAGAAACCATGCAGGCAAGAAGGCAATGGGATGACTTATGTAAAACATTGAAGGAAAAAAACTGCCAGCCAAGAACGATATATCCAGCAAAATTGTCTTTCACATATGAAGGTGAAATTAGGACATTTCCAGATTAACAGACCTTTAGGGATTCATAAAAACCAAACCAAAACTAAAAGAAATACTAAAGGGAGTTCTTTCATTAGAAAATCGATCATATCAGGTATCAACCCAAAACTAGAACACTGGGCAGAACAATCAGAAGTCAACCCACACAGGGAAATCACAAAAATAAATCAAGATTTAAAAAAAAAAAAACAACTCCAAAAGTGGGGCCAAAATGGCTGACTAGGTAGAAGCTACCTCAGAACCTTCTTGCAACAAAGGCTTGGAAAAACAAGTGAATTGATCACATACATGACATTCTACGAACCCTGACCATCAAACACAGATCTAAAGAGTTGACTTGAGAGACAGGTGAGCGAAAAGCTCCGTCCTGAAACAGCAACTGCCTCTGAAGCCGGTGACCGGCACCACAGCCTTGAGCCCTCGTGCTTCCCTGGTGCTGAGTGGTGGGGCTGATTGAGGCTTGCTGAGCCGGGGAAGGCACGGGACACATCCCTAACCCCTAGCCCCCTGGGGTAACATCCGTAGAGACTCAGCCAGCACAAGCAGGCAGCACACTGACGCAGCTAACGAGAGAACAAGCAACCACGGGGAAGCAGCGCCTGTTTTCGGAGCCTGAAGCCAGCGTCCCAGTCAGAAAACCTTGGCGCCGGGTTTTGGACTGGGCACAGGGGAGCTGAGTATTGCATCCTGAGATGGCAGAAACATGGGACGCAGCCCTAGACCCCTGTAGTGACCTCGGGAGAATCCAGCCAGTGCATGCAGGCAGTGCAGCAACGTGGCTGACAGGAGGAGAAGTCACTGGGAGGCAGCAACTGGTTTTGGAGCCTGGAGTGAGGTGTCCCAGCCAGGGAACCTTGGCACTGGGCTTTGGACTGGGAGCAGAGGAGCTGACCCAGGCTTCTGAGACAGCACAAGCACAGGACACGGGCCTGACCCTCAGGGGCAATCTCCAACCAGCCAGAGCACACAGGCTACACGCCCCTCAGGAATCTCAGATAAAACAGTCATCACCAAGCAAGATAATTAACTTTGTCTATATTCCTGGGTGCTACTCTCTCCTATCTATCTGATCCCTCCCCTCCCTTCCCAGGCAGCTTCATTAACATTGAAATTTCCTGGGCCAGAGAGTGAAGTGCTCTGTGGTTTTTGTTTTTGGGTTTTTTTTTTTTTTCTTTTCTTTTCCTAACCCATTCTCCTGGCCTGAGAGAAGCAGCTACAAAAAACCCAGGGGCCAAAAATCCTTCCCTGACTTCCCAAAATTGTAATAAAAATACAGAACCAGCTCCAGCCAAGCATATGAGATCCACAGTCTTGGGCTTTCATCCCTACAGGGGAACAAGGTGGCTATTATAATGCAAAGGCAATTCTGATAGGGACCTGACTGTAATTGCTTTAGGGGATTACGGGAAAGACAAGTTCTCCAGGTCTGATATCTCTTCTTATTAAACAGAGCCCCCACTGACCCACAACTAAGAACTGAGGGCTGAAGCTCCACACAAACCATCTAGCTTCCTGCCATAGGGATCTGAGGATAGTGACACCTACCAATCTGTAGAGGTACATGCATTGGGTGCCTAAGGTACAGCTGCAGAGCCCACCCACCAAAGTGCTTTAGGAATAGAGACACACCTACCTCACTGGCACTTGGGGGAAGGCTGTCAGCATCCTGCCCCCCAGAGTGTGACTCCCTGCTGCTACTAGAATATGGTGCACACAACTATTACCACTACTCCTTTAAGTGAATAGGTGACAGTCTACACTACACACTTGGTGATCCAAATCAGATTCTACTCAAGAATAGTGAATGGATTCTTAGGCTTATATATCTGGTAACAGCCCAAAACACTTGGTAATACAACATAAGTGATTCAAAGGCTAAAACAGTCAAGACAGCACAATCTAGTAGCCCATCTAAGTATATTGAAAGAAAACAAAACAAGACAAGACTCAGGGAGCAAATATAAAATAAATCATTACAATATCTTAGAGATGGCTCGGTGACAGCAGTTGATATCAAACCACATAAAGAAGCAGACCATGATTGCTTCTACAACTCCCGAAATTAAAGAATCAAAATCTTTCCCAAAGGAAGATACAATCCTGGAATTGTCAGATGCAGAATATAAAAGACAAATTTACAGAATGTTTCAAGACATCAGGGATGACCTCAGAAATGAAATAGGGCAATCTACAGAAAAAGCCAAGGTGCACACTGATAAAGCAGTTGAAGAAATCAAAAAGATTATTCAAGAACATAGTGGAAAAATTAATAAGCTGCAAAAATACATAGAGAGACAGCATTCAGAAATCCAAAAGATTAACAGCAAAATTACAGAATTAGACAACTCAATACGAAGTCAGAGGAGCAGAATCGAGCAATTGGAATGCAGAGTGGGGGAGAGGGAGGATAAGACAATTGACACCAATACAGTTGAAGAAAAATCAGATAAAAGAATTAAAAAAAATGAAGAAACCCTAAGAATCATGTGGAACTCTATCAAAAAGAATAACTTGTGTGTGATTGGAGTTCCAGAACAGGGAGGGATAACAGGAAATGCAGAGAGAATAGTTGAAGATCTGTTGGCAGAAAACATCCCTGACATCGTGAAAGACAAAAGGATATCTATCCAAGATGCTTGTCGAACCCCGTATAAGATTGATCCTAAAAGAAAATCACCAAGACATATTATCATCAAACTTGCCAAAACCAAAGAGAAAAATTTAAAAGCAGCCAAGGATAAAAGAAAGGTCTCCTACAAAGGAGAATCAATAAGAATAAGTTCAGACTACTCCACAGAAACCATGCAGTCAAGAAGGCAATGGGATGACATACGTAGAGCACCGAAGGAGAAAAACTGCTAGCCAAAGGTCATATATCCAGCAAAACTCTGTCTCAGATATCAAGCTGAAATTAAAACATTTACAGATAAACACAAGCTTAGAGAATTTGCAAAAACCAAACCAAAGCTACAAGAAATACTAAAGGAAATTGGTCAGAAAATCAGTAATATCAGATATCAGCACAACACAATGTCACAGAACAGAACATCCTGATACCAACTCAAATAGGGATATCACAAAACAAATTAAGATTAATTTTAAAAAGAAAAAAATGCTTAAAACAGGGAATCATTGAAGTCATTATGTAAAAGATCACAATAATCAAAAAGAGGGACTAAATACAGGAGGCATAGAACTGCCATATGGAAAGGAAAACTAGGTGATATAAAAATAGGAAGACACAAGTTAGGTTTTTACTTAGAAAAATAGGGGTAAATATTAAGGTAACCACAAAGAGGTCTAACAATTCTATAACTCAAAATAAAAACCAAGAAAAACATAGTGACTCAGCAAACAAATTCAACTACTATGAAAATGGGGAACACACAATTTACAAAGAAAAACGTCTCAGCACAAAAAAGTAAGTGGAAAAATGAAATTGTCAACAACACACATAAAAAGGCATCAAAATGACAGCACTAAACACATACTTATCTATAATTACGCTGAATGTAAATGGATTAAATGCACCAATAAAAGGACAGAGAGTCTCAGACTGGATAAAGAAACACGATCCGTCTATATGCTGCCAACAAGAGACACACCTTAGAGACACAAACAAACTAAAACTCAAAGGATGGAAAAAAATATATCAAGCAAACATCAATCAAAAAAGGGCAGGAGTAGCAACATTAATTTCTGACAAAATAGACTTTAAACTTAAATCCACCACAAAGGATAAAGAAGGACACTACATAGTGATTAAAGAGACAATTGACCAGGAAGATATAACCATATTAAATATTTATGCACCCAATGACAGGGCTGCAAGATACATAAATCAAATTTTAACAGAACTGAAAAGTGAGATAGACACCTCCACAATTATAGTAGGAGACTTCAACATACCACTTTCGGAGAAGGACAGGACTTCCAGCAAGAAGCTCAATAGAGACACACAAGACCTAATTGCTAGAATCAACCAACTTGACCTCATAGACTTATACAGAACACTCCACCCAACAGCTGCAAAGTATACTTTTTTCCTAGTGCACATGGAGCATTGTCTAGAATAGTTCACATATTATGTCATAAAACAAACCTTTGCAGAATCTAAAATATTGAAATATTACAAAGCATCTTCTCAGACCACGAGGCCATAAAAGTGGAAATCAATAACAGAAAAATCAGGGAAAAGAAACCAAATACTTGGAAACTGAACAATACCCTGCTGAAAAAAGACTGGGTTATAGAAGACATCAAGGAAGGAATAAAGAAATTCATAGAATGCAATGAGAATGAAAACACTTCCTATCAAGACCTCTGGGACGCAGCAAAAGCAGTGCTCAGAGGTCAATTTATATCGATAAATGCACACATACATAAAGAAGAAAGAGGCAAAATCAGAGAACTGTCCCTACAACATGAACAAATAGAAAGTGAGCAACAAAAGAATCCATCAGGCTCCAGAAGAAAACAAATAAAAATTAGAGCTGAACTAGAGAACAGAAAAACAATTGAAAGAATTAACAAAGCCAAAAGCTGGTTCTTTGAAAAAATTAACAAAATTGATAAACCATTGGCCAGACTGACTAAAGAAATAAAGGAAAGGAAACAAATAACCCAGATAAGAGACGAGATGGGCCATATCACAACAGACCCAACTGAAATTAAAAGAATCATATCAGAGTATTATGAAAAATTGCAAACCTAGAAGAAATGGATGAATTCCTAGAAAAACACTACCTACCTAAACTAACACAATCAGAAGTAGAACAACTAAATAGACCCATAACAAAAAAAGAGATTGAAGAGGTAATCAAAAAACTCCCAACAACAAAAAAAAAGCCCTGGCCCGGATGGCTTTACTGCAGAGTTCTACCAAACTTTCAGAGAAGAGTTAACACCACTACTACTAAAGGTATTTCAAAGCATAGAAAATGACGGAATACTACCTAACTCATTCTATGAAGCCACCATATCCCTGATACCAAAACCAGGTAAAGACACTACAAAAAAAGACAGTTACAGACCTATATCCCTCATGAACATAGATGCAAAAATCCTCAATAAAATTCTAGCCAATAGAATTCAACAGCATATCAAAAAAATAATCCACCACGACCAAGTGGGATTTATACCAGGTATGCAAGGCTGGTTTAATTAGAAAAACCATTAATGTAATCCACCATATAAATAAAACAAAAGACAAAAACCACATGATCTTATCAATTGATGCAGAAAAGGCATTTGAAAAAGTCCAAAATCCATTCATGATAAAAACTCTCAGCAAAATAGGAATTGAAGGAAAATTCCTCAACATAATAAAAGACATCTATACAAAGGCAACAGCCAACATCATTCTAAATGGAGAGAGCCTGAAAGCATTTCCCTTGAGAACGGGAGCCAGACAAGGATGCCCTTTATCACCACTCTTATTCAACATTGTGCTAGAGGTCCTAGCCAGAGCAATCAGGCTAGACAGAGAAATAAATGGCATCTGGATTGGCAAGGAGAAGTAAAATTATCTCTATTTGCAGAAGACATGATTTTATACACAGAAAACCCTACGGAATCCTCCAGAAAACTACTGAAACTAATACAAGAATTTGGCAGAGTTTCAGGTTACAAGATAAACATACAAAAATCACTTGGATTCCTCTACATCAACAAAAAGAACATCGAAGAGGAAATCACCAAATAAATACCATTCACAGTAGTCCTCAAGAAGATAAAATACTTAGGAATAAATCTTACCAAAGATGTAAAAGACCTATACAAAGAAAACTACAAAGCTCTACTACAAGAAATTCAAAAGGACATACTTAAGTGGAAAAACATACCTTGCTCATGGATAGGAAGACTTAACATAGTAAAAATGGCTATTCTACCAGAGGCCATCTCTACATACAATGCACTTCCGATCCAAATTCCAATGACATTTTTTAAAGTGATGGAGAAACAAATCACCAACTTCAGATGGAAGGGAAAGAAGCCCTGGATAAGTAAAGCTTTACTGAAAAAGAAGAAGAAAGTGGGAGGCCTCACTCTACCTGATTTCAGAACCTATTATACAGCCACAGTAGTCAAAACAGCCTGGTACTGGTACAACAACAGGCACATAGACCAATGGAACAGAATTGAGAACCCAGATATAAATCCATCCACATATGAGCAGCTGATATTTGACAAAGGCCCAGTGTCAGTTAATTGGGGAAAAGATAGTCTTTTTAACAGATGGTGCTGGCATAACTGGATATCCATTTGCAAAAAAATGAAACACAACCCATACCTCACACCATGCACAAAAACTACAAGTGGATCAAAGACCTAAACATAAAGACTAAAATGATAAAGATCATGGAAGAAAAAATAGGGACAATGTTAGGAGCCCTAATACAAGGCATAAACAGAATACAAAACATTACCAAAATGACGAAGAGAAACCAGATAACTGTGAGCTCCTAAAAATCAAACACCTATGCTCATCTAAAGACTTCACCAAAAGAGTAAAAAGACCACCTACACATTGGGAAGGAATTTTCAGCTATGACATCTCCGACCAGTGCCTGATCTCTAAAATCTATATGATTGTGTTAAAACTCAACCACAACAAGACAAACAACCCAATCAAAAAGTGGGCAAAAAATATGAACACGCACTTCACTAAAGAAGATATTCAGGCAGCTAACAGACACATGAGAAAATGCTCTCCATCATTAGCCATTAGAGAAATGCAAATTAAAACTGCAATGAGATTCCATCTCACTCCAACAAGGCTGGCATTAATCCAAAAAACACAAAATAATAAATGTTGGAGAGGCTGCGGAGAGATTGGAACTCTTACACACTGCTGGTGGGAATGTAAAATGGTACAACCACTTTGGAAACCTATCTGGTGTTTACTTAAAAAGTTAGAAATAGAACTACCATACAACCCAGAAATCCCACTCCTCGGAATATACCCTAGAGAAATAAGAACCTTTACACAAACAGATACATGCACACCCATGTTTATTGCAGCTCTGTTTACAATAGCAAAAAGCTGGAAGCAACCAAGGTGTCCATCAACGGATGAATGGTTAAATAAATTATGGTGTTTTCACACAATGGAATACTATGCATGGATAAAGAACAGTGAAGAATCTGTGAAAACATTTCATAACATGGAGGAACCTGGAAGGCATTATGCTGAGTGAAATTAGTCAGATGCAAAAGGACAAATACTGTATAAGACCACTATTATAAGTTCTTGAGAAATAGTATAAACTGAGAACACGTTCTTTTGTGGTTACGAGAGGGAGAGGGAGGGAGGGTGGGAGAGGGTTATTTACTGATTAGTTAGTAGATACGAACTACTTTAGGTGAAGGGAAGAACAATACAGGGAAGGTCAACTCAAATGGACTGGACCAAAAGCAAAGAAGTTCCTGGGATTAACTGAATGCTTCGAATGTCAGCGGAGCAAGGGCGGGGGTTTGGGGACTATGGCTTTAGGGATCTTCTAAGTCAATTGGCATAATAAACTCTATTATGGAAATATTCTGTATCCCACTTTGAAGTGTGGCGTCTGGGCTCTTAAATGCTAACAAGCAGCCATCTAAGATGCATCAATTGGTCTCAACCCACCTGGATCAAAGGAGAATGAAGAACACTAAGGTCACACGGTAACTATGAGCCCGAGACAGAAAGGTCCACATGTACTAGAGACTTACATCGTCCTGAGACCAGAAGAACTAGATGGTGCCCGGCCGCAACCGATGACTGCCCTGACAGTGAACACAACAGAGAACTCTTGAAGGAGCAGGAGAACAGGGGGATGCAGACCCCAAATTCTCATAAAAAGACCAGACTTAATGGTCTGACTGAGACTAGAAGAATCCCGGCGGTCATGGTCCCCAAACCTTCTGTTGGCCTAGGACAGGAACCATTCTGGAAGACTACTCATCAGACATGGAAGGGACTGGACAATGGGTTGGAGAGAGATCCTGGGGAAGAATGAGCTACTTGTATCTGGTGGACACTTGAGACTGTATTGGCATCTCCTGTCTGGAGGGGAGATGGAAGGGTAGAGAGGGTTAGAAACTGGCAAAAGGGTCACAAAATGAGAGACTGGAAGAAGGGAGCGGGCTGACTCATTAGGGGGAGGGTAAATGGGAGTATGTAGTAAGGTATATATAAGCTTATATGTGACAAACTGACTTGATTTGTAAACTTTCACTTAAAGCACAATAAAAATTATTAAAAAAAAAAGAAATAGTCATAATGTCTGATGTCTTAAAAGAATATAGAATACTTCTGCTGTGGCATTGAGTTTATTGTGGTCCTTAGGGGTGTAATGGTTAAGAACTTGGATGTTAACCAAAAGATTGGTAGTTGGAATCCACCAACCACTTCTTGGATACCCTATGGGACAGCTCGACTCTGTCCTATAGAATTGCTATGAGTTCAAATCGACTCAATAGCAATGGGTTATTTTTATTCTTTTGTGGGTCACTCAGTGCACTGTGTGGGAATACATTAATTTGCTATTTAATACATTAATTTGCTATTAAAATATTAAAGTCCTTATCACCTATATAAGGACATTAATATTTTAATAGCAAATTAATGTATTATACATATTATAGAAAAAGAAAGATGAATCAAGTAACTTTGCCAAAATTGCAAAGCATCTTGATAAATGTATAGTGTATAGAAACCAATTTTATATACATACATAAACCACCGGTTGTCACTGAATTGATTGTGACGCATAGTGACCTAATGTGTGTCACAGTAGAGTTGCACTCCATATGGTTTTCAATGGCTGTGCTCTTTTGGAAACAGGTCCCCAAGACATTCTTTGGAGGTGCTGCTGGATGTATTTGAAATGCCAACCTTTTGGTTATTCTTGAAACACTTAACCGTTTGTCCACACAGGCAGTCATATATTTAATGTAATGTATATATATATATATCCATTCACCATTTTTGCCATGTCAATTTCTACTCATAGCAACTTCATAAGATAGGGCAGAACTGCCCCATAGTATTTCCAAGGCTGTAGTCATTATGGAAGCAGGCCATCATGGAGTGGTTGGTGGGTTTGAACCGCCAACCTTTCAGCTAGCGGCTGAGCAGTTAACCACTGCACTAGCAGGTTTCCTTTACACACACACACACACACACACACATGCACACACACACACAGAGACTCGTGCACGCACTTGGCTGAAGGCAGAGAAAACCAGAAAGATGTTTACCCTCGCTTTAGTGACTACACACAGGCATTCGACTTTGTGGATCACAGCAAATTATGGATAAAGTTGAGAAGAATGAAAATTCCAGAACAGTTAATTGTGCTCATGGAGAACCTGTACACAGACCAAGAGGCACTGGTCAATCAGAACAAGGGGTAGTGCACGGTTTAAAGTCAGGAAAGGTGTGTGTCAGGGTTGCATCCTCTCAATCTGTATGCTGAGTAAGTAATTCAAGAAGTTAGACTCTATGAAGAAGAACTTGCATCAGGACCGGAGGAAGACTCTCTAGCAACCTGCAATATGCAAATACCACAACCTTGCTTGCAGTAAGTGAAGAGGACTTGAAACACTTACCGATGAAGATCAAAAACTACAGCGTTCAGTGTGGATTGCACCTCAACATAAAGAAAACAAAAATCCTTATAAAAATCTTCGCAATAACCAAGATCACGGTAAAGGGAGAAAATACTGACGTTGTTAAGCATTTCATTTTATTGGATTCACAATCAACACCCAGAGAAGCAACAGCCAAGAAATCAAATGATGTATTGCATTGGGCAAATCTGCTGCAAAAGACCTCTTTAAAGTGTGAAAAAGTACAGTTGAGGACTAAAGTTCCCTTGACCCGAACCATGGTATTTTCAAGCACTTCATATTCATGGGAAAGCTGGACAATGAATAAAGAAGACCAAAAAAGAATCAACACATTTGAATTATGCTGTTGGCGAAGAATATTGAATACACTGTAGACTGCCAGAACAAACAAACCTGTCTTGGAAGAAGTGCAGCCAGAGTGCTCCTTGGAAGTCAGGATGGAAAGACTTTGTATCACATACTTTGGGCATGTTATCAGGGGGACCGGTCCCTGAAGAAGGAGATCATGCTTGGTAAAATAGAGGGTCAGAGAAAAAGTGGAAGACCCTCAATGAGATGGACTGACACAGTGACTGCAACAATGGGCTCAAATACAGCAACGATTGTGAGGATGGCGCAGGATGGGGCAGTGTTTATGTTGTACACAGGGTCGTTATGAGTTCAAACAGACTCAACAGCAACTCACAATATAAAAACAAGTAGATTTATTTCAACTTATAAATACATGTTTCTAAAGTTTAAAATTTAAGAATACAAAGTGTGGACATGAAAGAATTGTAGTTTCTCATAACTTATGCTACTCCTGTATGTTTTACCATTACATATTCTTTCTCAGATTGGACTATGTAGTGAGAGTTATGCAATTTGACCATTCACTATCACTAGTCTTAAAATTATCTTTACGTGACTGACCAATGATATCCATTATCAATAGACTCTGTTTACAAATTCTCTTAAAGAATATTTAGAGTGTAAAAGAAAAATTTTTTTTTTTAATATTTGCAAAGCCACAATTGGAAAATTAACATTTACTATAAAAGTCTGAGTTCGTAAATAATGTCCTTGTCAATACAAACAAACAGAAAAAAAAGCAACGAATTTGAAACTACTCACCTTCATTTTAACTACTGAAAGAATGAAAAGGGCTACTGTTTTAAAATATGTAAAATTTTAAACTATCATAAAATTGTCCCAACTAGGAAAGCAAATGGTATTGGTAAAGATGAACCTGAAATGAACAATATTACCCCAAACCTGGCTCTTGTTGATGAGAATTTAATGCTTGGAAGATTTCCAGTGAATTAGAAGTTGCCAAGACACTTTTGACATCACGACCCATCTAATGCTATAAAATGTGTCATTCTATGTGGCAGAAAAAAATGAGATAATAGATGTCTAAGTTTTTTTTTTAAATATTGTTGTTGTATGCCTGTTGAGTCAATTCTGACCCATAGTGACCCTCTAAGTCACTTTTGGTTAGCAGCCAAGAGCTTAACCATTGCACCACCAGCCTTCCTTAAGCAGATTCCTGTAAACTGAATAATCTGATACACATTAATAAATATTAAAATGATATTTTAGACATTTACATCTTTGAGGCCATTTCTCCACCAAAGATTTTACTAAGGGCCACCTTCATGTTCCTGTTTCTCAAACTATAAATGACAGGATTCAGAGTAGGAGGTAACAAGGAGTATAACACAGACATAAAGAGGTTCACTGATGATGGGGATTCCGAGGCTGAACCTAAGTATGCAGTAAATCCAGAAGAGAGAAACAAGGTCACCACAGTTAGGTGGGGCATGCAGGTGGAGACAGTTTTGTACCTTCCTTGAGTGGATGGAATCCTTAAGACGGATGAGAAAATGTGAACATAGGAAACAACCATTAAAATGAAACATATAAAAGCAAAACAACAGCTAGCAATGATAAATGCATGTTCTAAAATATGCTCCCCAGAACAAGCAAGTGTAAGCAATGATGGAATATCACAGAAAAACTGATGAACTACGTTGGGACCACAGAAATTGACGGAGAATGTACCTGCTACATGAATGGATCCATAGCCACATCCACTGAGCCACGATACAGCCACTATCTGCACACAGGCACCTCTATTCATAATGGTCTCATAATGCAGAGGATGGCAGATGGCAGCATAGCGGTCATAGGACATGACTGTAAGGAGGGCAAACTCTGTGCCCCCGAAAAAAATAACAAGAAAAACCTGTGAGGCACATCCTAGGAAGGATATGGAACCGCTGTTAGTCAGAGAGTTCATGATGGACTTGGGGACAGTGACAGAGATATAGCATGTGTCAATTAAGGACAAATTTTTCAGGAAGAAGTACATGGGGGCTTGGAGATGCCGGTCGATGGTGGTGAGGGTAACAATGACGAGGTTCCCCATCAGTGCTGTCAGGTAAATGAGGAAGAAGAGGGCTGCATACAGTTTCTGTAGCATCCAGTCTTCAGGAAATCCCATGAGCAAGAATTCTTTTATGTTGGCTCTTTTCTGAGGCATGCTGATTTTTGTCTGCAGAAACTTAAGAAAAGTGACATTTACTTCATTCACTTACATCCTCAGAACCTGCCACTTTTGTTGGTTCTCTAATTGATTCTACTGTGTCCTGAGGGCCATTTTAAGGTCATTAGAGTAGCCTCAGGGAGTTACATCTTACAAACTCTAATTTTAAACTAATGCACAGTAAATTATAATAACATAGTCTTTAAGAGCAGGCTAGAATAATTTACCTTCTGGTTGCCTAGGGCAGTGAAATACATATTGCACATATAATGGGTTAGAACTGGATCACCGACGTTTTTACCAAGTTTTCACATTAAGCAGATCATGCATGGGCTCTTTAAAGACTGAATAGAATCCTAGAAGTATCTGCACATTCTATTCTGCCCAACAATTGTTCTTAAACAGCACGTAGCTGCCATGAGTCTAAGAACCAAAATTAAAATATAATAACAGCTTATTTTCCTAAAAGGCAGTGAATATAATCAGGTAAAATGGATGTACTTATTTAGACATATAAAGAGATAATGTGAGTGGGGAAATTTATAGTAGATGTTTATAGGCTTGGGAGAAATCCACTTACCTAATGGTAACGTACTTTCCCTAATTTCTGGTGTCCGTTCTTTAAAATGCTGGGGAAGTGAAGGCTGAGAATGAGGTTGACAGAGAGCACTTTCTCATACAGTAAGAAAGGCTGGATGAGGTGGGTCTCTTGTCCAACAAGAAGCACATTTCTGTTCAAATATTGCTATTGCTCAGGTTTCCTATGCATTTACTGAGTTATAGTCTTTCCTCCATTGGCACACGTGGGTTTAAATGAGTCTTGTGTTTGTCCTGCATTTTTATAAGAAGTTACGATTGACTAATTAGAATGAGAGTTAAGTGTATTGGTGAGGATTCCTGAGGGGGACGATCATTTCACGGAAGATGCTGTTATTATGGACGTGGAAGCTTTGTAGTGCAAAAATTTAGGTCTGTGGTTGGAGAGTTGGCTTATGCAATAGGATTTCCTGTTATGAGACCCATGTCATCAACTGTGGAATAATTTGTTGTTGGGTTTCTTCCCTCAATAGACTGTGTAGAACTTTACACTTGGTGGAAAGTGAAAAACAAATTTTTTTTAAATGCATGAACTCATATCTGGACACAAGTGATCAGCTATGTCGCTGCCTTTAGTACCCATTTTGATGTTATTTTTGTTTTTATTTATCATAAATATGTGTAAGTCCATCTGTCATATAAAATAATCAAGTTACCAGAAGATAAGAAACTTAAATTCCCTCTCTCAGCCTTCACTCCGTTTTCCTTCCCTCTCTCAGCCTTCACTCCATTTTCCTTCCCTCTCTCAGCCTTCACTCCATTTTCCATTCTAAAATGTTTTATTGCATTTCTTTCAGTTTTCAGTCAATTTGTGACATATAACTGCAAAAAAAGGTACATTTCAGCACAGATGAGATCTTTCCATGCTTTGCTCTATATGCTTATTTTTCATTTAACATATTTTTCAGAACATTTACCAATACTGTTACAAATATATTTAATCCTTGCTTTTTAATGTTTGCGCATACTTCAGAATATGCATACATTTTTTCCTTTTTTAAAAATTTTTATGTGCTTTAAGTGAAAATCTACAAATCGTCAGTCTCTCACACGAAAACTTATATGCACCTTGCTACATATTCTCAATTACTCTCCCTGCAATGAGACAGCCCACTCCCTCCCTCCACTCTCTCTTTTCATGTCCATTTCGCTAGCTTCTAACCTTGTCCACCCACTCACACCCCCTCCAAGGAGGAGATACTAACACAGTCTCAAGTGTCCACCTGATCCAAGAAGCTCACTTCTCACCAGCATCCCTCTCCAACCCATTGTCCAGTCCAATGCCTGTCTGAAGATTTGGCTTTGGGAATGGTTCCAGTCCTGGGCCAATAGAAGCTCTGGAGGCCATGACCACCAGAGTCCTTCTAGTCTCAGTCAGACCATTAAGTCTGGTCTTTTTATGAGAATTTGGGGTCTGCATCCCACTGCTCTCCTGCTCCCTCGGGGGTTCTCTGTTGCATTCCCTGTCAAGGCAGTCATCGGTTGTAGGTGGGCACCATCTAGTTCTTCTGGTCTCATGCTAATGTAGTCTGTGGTTTATGTGGCCCTTTCTATCTCTTGGGCTCATAATAACCTTGTGTCCTTGGTGTTTGTCACTCTACTTTGATCCGGGTGGGTTGAGACCAATTGATGCATCTTAGATGGCCGCTTGTTAGCATTTAAGACCCCAGACACCACACTTCAAGGTAGGATGTAGAATGTTTTCGTAATAGAATTTACTTTGCCAATTGACTTAGAAGTCCCCTTAAGCCATAGTCCACAAACCCCTGCCTTTGCTCCGCTGACCTTCGAAGCATTCAGTTTATCCTGGAAACTTCTTTGCTTTTGGTCCAGTCCAGTTGAGCTGGCCTTCCCTGTATTGAGTATTGTCCTTTCCTTCACCTAAAGTAGTTCTTAACTACTAACTAATCAGTAGATAACAGTCTCCCATCCTCCCTCTCTCCCCCGTCTCGTAACCACAAAAGAATGTGTTCTTCTCAGTTTATACTATTTCTCAAGATCTTATAATAGTGGTCTTATACAATATTTGTCCTTTTGCATCTGACTAATTTCACTCAGCATAATGTCTTCCAGATTCCTCCACATTATAAAATGTTTCACAGATTCGTCACTGTTTTTTATCAATGTGTAGTATTCCATTGTGTGAATATACCATAATTTATTAATCCATTCATCCATTGATGGGCACCTTGGTTTGCATGCACCATTTTTTCATATTGCAAACAAATTGTGATGGTTCTAACATATATATTTTTATACATATGCACACCTAATTTCTTAAAATAAATTATATGAGAGTAATTAATTGATCAAATAGCTTTGAAATTTCTGTAAATGCCACCAATTAATCACCAGAACACATGGCAAATCTGTGCTCCTACCTACAGCATTCCATTTACACACATTCCTGCCTATACAGGAGATTTTTATTTATTCATTTTTCTTAAACTTACGGGCAAAACTATCTCACTGTTGATGCCATTTGCAGCTGTATTATTACCAGTGAATATAGGATTGGAGATAGACACATATTGTTGTTGGGGTTACAATATTTAGAAATGAAGTATATTTAATGTTAACATGATAAAGTAAGAGGTTAGGACAAAGGTGTACTGGAGTAAGAAAACAACATCCTATGGTAACTCAAATCGACAAGAAGAAATGAAGGTAATAAAAGTTAATTTAAAAAGCTAATATAAGAAACTCTCTGAATATATACTTGTTCTTTTTTCTTCTCTCTGTTTTCTTAAAATCTATAAGATACAAAATAATAATTATAACAATGTACTTTTGGATTTATATATAGATACGATCTGTGTATCACTAATACAAAAAAAGGGACAGAATAAAGCTGCATAGGAATAAAGTTTCTAAATTTCACTGAAATTAAGTTTGTATAAATTTAAAGTATATTCTACTAAGATATAATAAATATTGTCACCCATTGGTGTTAAAAACTCTCCATGAACAGGGAAACCTTCTTAACTCAATAAAGAATATCCACAAAACCCTATAGCTAACATCATACTTGATTAAGAGCTCCCCTGCTAATAAAGTATTGACAGTTCAAAGCCATCCAGTGACTCTGTGGGAGAAAGATAGTGGCAATCTGCTCCCATAAAGATTACATTCTAGAATATTCTATGGGGCAGTTCTACTCTATCACATAGGGTCCCTGTGATTCAAAATTGACTTGACGGCGACAAACAACAAAAATGACTTCATATTTGAAGGTGAGGGATTGCATGTTTTCCCTCTAAGTTCAGGAACAAAGCAAGTGTGACTCCCTCTCATCAATCCTATTCAACATTTTACTGGAAGTGATATGATGAGACAATAAAATGTATACAGATAGGAAAAGAAGGAAAAAAAAAAAAAAACCTGGATTTATTTACAGATGCCATGCTTCATAGAAAATCCCAAAGACTCAACAAAAAAAATCCTGGAACTAATAACTGGTTACAGCAAGATTGCAGGATACAAGATCAATATGCAAATGTCAATTAGTTTCTATATAACCAAAAAAAAAAAAAAAAACACCAAACCCATTGCTGTCGAGTTGACTCCAACTCATAGCAACCCTACAGGACAGAGCAGAACTGCCCCATAGAGTTTCCAAGGACAGCATGGTGGATTTGAACTGCTGACCTTTTGGTTAGCAGCCTGAGCTCTTAGCCACTATGCCACCAGGGTTTTCTTCTTTATAAAAACAGCACTGGTAAATTCAAATTGAAATTAATAGCACAATGCCATTTACATTAGCACCAAAAAATGAAATATTTAAGTATAATTGTAATAAAATATATACAGTATCTATACAAAGAAAACTACAAAACGTTAATGAAAGAAAGAAAGGCAGAAAAAATAAATGGAGATCAAAGTGCTCATTAATAGTAGTCGAGTTCCATCTAGTTCTTCTGGTCTCATGACAAATCAGGCAGTTGTTCATGGAGGCGGCCAGACATGTATCTAATGTTCTCTTTCAATTCATGACCCTCCTTCTTGCTCTGTTGCTCCAGTGAATGGAGACATCTTGAATGGCAACTTGCTAGCTTTTAAGATCCCAGTCACTACACAACAAATTAGGAGGTAGAAAACAGAAGTACTTAGAAACAATATTGGGCTAATTGATTGGAATATCACTCAAAACCATGACCCTAGGCCTCCAAACCAAGAAAACAAATCCTGTGAGGTGTTTGGTTGTGCACAAGCAGCCTCAACCACTGCCCACCCCTTCTGTTTTTGTAAACACAATATGTGTCAATTCAACATTTTTAAGGCGTACATTTTAGTGATATAAATTACATTAATCAATTGTACACACATTACCCTTAATTGATGTTGTTTCCCATCAACATAAATAAAAACTCAGTGCTTCCCAAAGAGTGGATCCCCTTCTCCCCTCTCTTTTACCCCCCAATAACTATGAATAAACTTCAATCTCTATGTATTTGCCTATTCCTTTCATTTCATATCAGTGAGATCTTACAATATTTGTCCTTTTATAATTGGCTTATTTCGGTCAGCATAATGTCTTCAAGGTTCACGCGTGTTGTAGTAAGTATCAGTAAATTGTTTCTCTTTCTGGCTTAGTAGTATTCCATTGCATGTATGTATCATATTTTGCTTAGCTATTTGCTGATGGACTTTTAGTTTGTTTCCACCTTTTGGCTATTGTGAATAGTGCTGCAATGAACATTGGTGTACATATGTCTGTTCACTTCTCAACTCTTAAGGCACTTGGGTATATACCTAGAAGTGGGATTGCTGGGCCATTCTATAGACAGATCCTGATCAAAATGGAGAGAGGAATGCAAAACAAAATTTCAAATTCTCAATGGTATTCAAAATTTCTGGAGCCATTGAGACTGGAAGAGCCCCTGAAATTATTGCCCTGAGATAATCTTTAAACTTGAAACCTTAAACCAAAACTATCCCTTGAAGTCTTCTTTGAACCAAAAATTAACTTATTTTAATTCATAAAGTGTGTCTGCTTTGAGAATTGTGCTCTTTTAAAGGAACATCCAAGTGAGATCAAATTGAGAACAGCAACTTGAAAGACTGAATGGGAAGCTTAGAGGGTAGGGAGTTTAAGGTAATGCTGGTGGAATAATGCAGAGAAGGATAGCGAGAATGGTAGCATAACTTGAAGAATGTAATCAACGTCACTGACTTATACATGTAGAAACTACACATCAGCTAAGGATTGGTAAACACAAGTGGTATGTACATAAAATGGATTATTTAACAATAAATAAGAATGAAGTGCAGGCACATGTTACAAGATGTATCAACCTTGAAATCATTATCTTGAGGGGAAATTGGCAAGATTGTTTGAAGGGTGTATGCTGTCCGAGAAGTAGAACTCAGATTTTGCATATCTTGCTAAGAGAAACCATACAAGACAAAATGTATAAACCAAGGAACAAAAAGCCTGGGCTAGAAAGTAATGCTAGACACTAAAACATGTGGAAAAGAAGAAAGGGGCTCGGGATAAGAAACTCTACTGAGCCTTTCTGAAAGAAGTAAATGAGTCACAAACCATGAAAGAAGGCATTAAAAAGTGATGAGTATGCAGAAAGTAAAAAGATAGCACCAGAAATAAAGTAGGGTCAAATGCTTGTTCATCTTTGAAAATTTTCCAAATCAAGAGCAAGGATGGAATAATTCATTTACGCTCTCTAGAAAGTAAAGAAATAATGGGCAAGCAATTGTTTTTCCCCAGATATGGCAAACATTGGTTATAATCAAAACTTGGATGGTAAAATTGTGTCAGTTGACTTTAAATTTGTCAAATAAAAACAAATTTGGAGTTATTTAAGGAGAGGCTTTATTCATAAAGAAAGACAATTGTGACAATGATCTGATCTCATAAATTTGCAAGTGACTCAAAATCAAACAGAAGAAGACTTCTATCATAAGATAAGGAGAAGCAAGCTGAGATTAGCAGGATTTTTTAAGGAGAAGCCCGACAAACAATGGGAAATGGCCAATGGAGTCTGAGAGAACAAGAGTTTCTCTGTGGCCTGGTGATTCCTAGAAGCTGATAAGGGGTGGGGGGAACACACTTCACTTTTTTAGTGCTGGGTGAGACTAGAAGCAAGCAGAGTTCAGGGGCCTGTGGAACGGAAAGAAGCCTGATTAAAGGCAAAGCAGTTAAGAAATGAGCAGTTGTGAACATTTGGTCAGATTCATAGATCAAGAATTCTTGAATCATATCATTCCAACAAGGTTGAAATCCAAAAGAGATATCTCCAGTACCTTTATTACTATTACTGTAATCAAAGAACATTACTTTTCATTTACCCAAAGTCATTTCACATGCCCTATGTTTGGTATGTGGGGCCAACAGTGTGATGTTCTTGTGTGACTGGAAGCTTTGGCTTATGAAATGTTTGGAAATAAACTAATCTGTGAATCCCTGAGAGGTTTACTCTTATTCCAAATCAGAAGCAGTTCAGGCAGTAGAATCAGATAGAATCCACCAATTTCTAAGGCATGTGAAGCCTTCTAACTGACACCAAACAAGGCAGCGCGTTAGAAGTCTTACTTTGCATTAAGTGAAAGGGGATCTCATCACTGTGTATCTTGTCTCTCTCTGAGATACTGATAATGAATTTGCAATGGATTATGCCTTGTAACCACACTGGAATTTTTTTCAAGGTATGTAATCTCATCACAGAAAATTGGAATATTTAATCTGAGTAAAGAGACCAGACAACAGTAAGGAGTTGAATACAATATTAAGTTTTCACCTTTTGGTGTATTAAGGACTTTACATTAATATAGTGACAATAAGTCCCTTTTTTGAGTGATATATGTTCAGAGTGGAGCCCTGGTGGTGTAGCAGCTAAGAGCTCAGCTGTTAGCCAAATGGCTGGCAGTTCAAATCCACCAGTCACTCTTTAGAAACCCTATGGGGCAGGTGTACTCTCTCATGTAGGGTCTCTATGAGTCAGAATCAACTCCACAGCACCTGATAACAACAACAAAAAAATTAACAAAAGCATGTTCAAAATAGGAGCTCTGGTTGCATGGTGGTTAGGTGCTTGCCTGTTAACCAAAAGGTCAACAGTTTGAACCCACCAGCCACTCCTCAGCACAGAGACGTGGCAATGGACTTCCATAAAGATTACAGCCTTGGAAACCCGATGGGGCAGTATTACTCTGTCCTATATAGTCACTATGAGTAAAAATCAATTTCATGTTATGTTCAAAATTGGAAGACCAACCAGATGTCCCAGAATGACACCCAGAACAGCTGTGGTAGTAAGGGAGAGCAACCTCATGAATGTAAGAACAAGACAGCATGATACAAAAATGGTTGTTCCTCCCAAGAGGTGGACAGCTGTGGCCCTGGTGTCCAGTGTGAACCCTCCAGTCCATGGACAGATGGCTGTGAAATACTGGTGGGGAGGAAGCACTTAAATTTTGTCTTGTGTTACAACAAGGAGGAGTTACTTCTTAATAATAAGTGTGGGAACTTGTTTCATGCCCTATTCACTTTTCCCTAGAACCAAACCATTTGATGTCCAGTCAGCTCTGACTCATGGCGATCCCATGTGTGTCAGAGTCAAACTGTGCTCTGTAGAACTTTCAATGGCTGTGATGTTTCAGAAGTAGATCATCAGGCCATTCTTATGAGATGCCTCTGGGTGGATTGAACCTCCAATCTTCCTGTTAGCATTCAAGAATATTAACAATTTTCACCATCCAGGATGAAATACCTGATAAGTGATAGCACTGGGAAAGTGCTTGATTTTGTATAGCTGATGTATTAGAAAAGCTGTTAGTGCTTTTTCTCTCTCTCTCTCTCCATAGTAACCCTCAGTCTATTTGTGCTCTAAACCCAATTATAACTAACCATTTTCCAATATCTATGTTACTGTGTGGGTTAGTTCGGAGACAGTACTGACCCAACAGTTCACATGTCATAGCCCTGCCCTCCGCCTTGTACTTTATCAGGGGCATTTTTTCCTCTTGTTGATGTGATTTCTGAAGTGATCTCCAAATATGTTTTGAATCCTGGAGATGAAAAGGGATTTTACTTATAATGTCCCTAAAACCTCAAATACTCTTTGTTATACAATTTCCATGGCCATATTTTCAGCCTCATCCCACCACCTGTGAACATCCTCCATGAACTTCTTTCCACTAACAATGAATTATATGATGCTTATCTGCATTGGCTGTTTACATTGATAATGTGTCGTCATTATATATTGCAAATATTTTCTAGTAAGTCATATGTTCTTTCACCTTGTTTATATTTTAAATGAATACTTTTATTCATATAATGCGAATTTATAATCTGTTTTTTTATTTACTTAATTTTTTCTAGGAAGTTATCCTATATCATAAAATGAGAAAATATCATTCTAAGTCTCCTTCCCCTTGTATTTTAACTTAATTTACCGCATTTCAGTTTTCAATTGTCCTAAATTTTATGAGATTCTTATAGAATGAAGTATCTTCCAATCTTCTCTAATAGTCAAGCTATTTATCCTAGTGTCATTAATTTATGAGTAGTCATTTATTTTCCCAATAAAATGTGATTTTATTTTTTTATCTATGAGATTCTGTGTGGGAGAATAATTACTTTCTGCTGTTCAGAGCTGTTCCTTTTTGTTTCATGTTCCAGTTGAAATTCAGTACCACAGGATCAAATTTATATTTGTTATCAACTTCAACTGCATCAAACATATACAGTGGGAAATTATTATTTTCCCTAAAGTATTCAAAGTGTCATTTTAATATCTTCAGCAGATTTTGTAGTTCTATTCATAAAGTCTCCATGTTTTCATGTAATAAACACTTAAATTTTTATTCAGAAGTGCCACAATTCCTTTTGTTTGGTTTGCTGCTGTAGCAACTATTTCGGGAAAACATGAAAAGAGAAATTGATAGCCCAATTAATTCAGAAACAGAAAGAGTCAGCCTGTAAAATTATTACTTATCCCTCAACTACCAGTAAAACTATACTGAGTAGACCAAGAAGCATACTCTGTCAGAGATTTGCATGGGAAATATCATTCCTGAAACTTAAAAACCCTGCCACCTTCAAAGGATTTGTTATATACACCTTTTAGTGATGTGAGGAAGCCAATAGAAAGTAAATTAAAACCACCCAGAATATTTGAAATCACTAGCATATACAGGTCCCAAATGATATCCTGTTTATTTCCACAACTGCAGTGCATAAACACACCCCAGTGACTAAGTTAGTAAAACCATTTTGCTCAGTGGAATCGACCCCAGGCAGCAAGTTAACATCAAAGAACACGAGTGAGGAAGTTACCCAGAGACCCTACTTAAAGTGTCTAAGAGATTAAAGAAACACAGGAAAAAAGAAAAAAAAAAAAAAAAGGAAGGGATGAATCTTTAACCAGGACATTTGTATGAAAACAAGCATTTAAAAAAAAAAAAAAAGAAGGAGGTAAAGTGAGCACCAATAAATAAATACTGTATTCATGGAGTTAAACATACAGCTCATGGTGTGAAAAAGAAAAAACTGGTTATGTAGAAGCAAGATCAGAAACTATTACAGAAAATTTAATACAACACTTAAAGCCACATGAGTTGTTTTGTTTATTTGTTTAAAGAATCTCCAAGATATGGAAGTGAGAAAGTAAAATTCCAGCATTTATCTATCAGTAGCGCCCAAGAGAAGGGGGAGGGGGGATACTGTCTATGAAGCAAGAACGACTTTCCTGTGTAGAAATGAAATAACTTTCTATCTGGTCCCTCAAATGCTCACTGTTGTCTCACAGTCTGTCCTCAGGAACTGCGCTGCTTAGAAGCATCCCCTGTCTTAACACGTTCCAGTTAAATAGATGTCTAAGGTTATTAAATTAGGCTCATTAGAACCAGTGGCTACTTCCATTCCACTATGTGTGCTCAAGCACCACTGTTGTCTTCATTCTTCCTGGAATACAGTGCACAAGTTGTTGCTTTTCTTAACCCTGAATAGATTATAGAGTATTATAATGCCATCACGTGAAGCATGAAGGAACATTAGTCCAAATCAGCTCATTAAATTAGATTGTACTGGGGTGGGGAGGGGGTCTACTGACATCCTATGATGTAACAGGAAATTATTACTGACCATGCCATAAGCTTTTAATTTAGATGGTCAATCTGACAGAGAATAGGATTTTTGTTTGGTTGGTTTTTGTGAGCTATGAAGAAATGCCTGGCAAGCTACTTCCAAAAATTAGCCAGTGAAAACTCAATGGATCACAACAGTTCAATCCACAACCCATCATGGGGATGGTGCAGGACCAGGCAGCCCTTTTTTCAGTTGTACATGGGGTCACCCTGAGCTGGAGGCCAACTCCATGGCAGGTAACATCAACAACAACAGGCAAACAATTACACATACACACCACACACACACCCTGTTATAGTCATATTCTAATAAAGATGTAATTAACTGTATTCTTATATAATCAAATAAGGTAGAACAGACTATGTTTTTACTGAATTCTAAGTCAAATCAGAGCACTTAGCTAGTATCTTGGACTCGATTGTGCAAGACAGCAGCCACAGCACACGTATAGCCGCTGCACACTTGAAATGTGGGTAGTACAAACTGAGATGTGCTCCAAGGTAAAATACACACCAGATGAAAGAATTAGTATGAAAAATATATAAAATGTCTCGTAAATATGTATGCATTGCTTGCTAAAATATTTTATTTATATTTGTTTAAATCAATAAATTAATAAAGGTTGGCTTCACTTTTTTTTTTTTAAACTAGCTACTAAAAACCTAAAAAAAACACCCATGTGGTCGAGTTGATTACGACTCCTAGCAACCCTATAGGATGGAGTAGAACTGCACCATAACATTTCCAAGGCTGTAAGTCTTCACAGAAGCAGACTGTCACATCTTTCTCCTGCATAGGTCAGATCCTCTGACCTTTCAGTTAGCAGCCCAGTGCTTTCACCACTGTGCCAACCACCAGGGCTTCTAGCTAGCAACCAGAAAATTTAAAATTACAAATGTGTTTTGGGTTATATGTCTATTGGTCAGTGCTGATCTTGTGTAAAAATGAATTATGAGAGTGTTCATTTCCTTAAAAGGCCAGTTATTTTTCACATATACATTTTTATAATATTGGAGAAAATAACGTTAATTTTATTCAATAAGAAAAATTAATATCTACTATTTTAATAAAAATATCACCTGGTATTACTCTATAACAAATAATTAGCAATATAATTAATTTCTTAAAAACAGATAGTTATACAATGCAAGCAAAGTTGAGAAAATTGAAGGAGTAGATAGCCACCAATGGAACAGTCAGAGATCTTGGCTGTGTTTGGGGAAAGAATATACTCTAGAGAAAGAACACAGTCCACTTTTGAGAACTCAGTTCAGATGGCTAAGGCAGACCAAGAAAGGTGCCATCTATCCTATTTCAGCTTCATCAAAAGCAGGGCAAGAGAGTGGATATAGTGAGAGAAAGAAAAGGTAAGTAAATAGAGAAATAGAAGAAAAAAGAGTTTCGTACTTCGTGAAACTGTTTATGAGGTAAGAGGAACACTTAGGTGGTGCAAATTGTTAAGCATTCCACTGCTAACCAAAAGATTGGAGGTTGAAGTTCACCTAGAGGCACCTGAGAAGAAAGGCCTGGTAATCTTCTTCTGAAAAATTATCCTTTGAAAATCCTACAGAGCACACTTCTACTCTGACACACATGCAGTCAACTTGAGCCGGAATTGACATTATGGTAACTGTTATTTATTGGTTGATTTTAATCATCATCCTCTGGATTATGACTGATCTGTGGTTATAGCTGTTGCTGCTGTGTGCCTTGGAGTTGACTGCAACTCATAGCTACCTGACCCAACATAGCAGAACTGTCCCAAGAGTTTTCTAGACTATAATCTTTACAGGATCAGATCTCCAGGTTTTCCTCTCCAGGAGCAGTTGGTGGTTTCAAACCTCTGACCTTCCAGTTAGAAGCCAAGTGCTTAACCATTGCACCACGAGGGATCCTTATAAATGTAGCTACATAACTACTTTTATAACTTGTAAATGTATTTGTTTTGTACATAATAATTCCAGAAACTCAAATGGGTGAAATTTTTATTTATTTTTAAATTCTAAAATAAGAAAAATTATGATGATAACAAAAATGTGTAGATGAGATACCATCTCCCCCCAGCATTACTGGCACTAATCAAAAAACCATGAAACAACAAATGTTGAAGAGGCTGCTGGGAGATTGGAACTCTTATGCACTGCTGGTGGGAATGCAAAATGATACAATCATTTTGGAAGACAATATAGCTCTTCCTTAGGAAGCTAGAAATAGAAATACCATATGTTCCAGCAATCCCACTCCTAGGAATATATCCTAGAGAAATAAGAATCATCACACGGACAGACATACGCACACCCATGTTCATTGCAGCATTTTTCACAATAGCAAAAAGATGGAAACAACCTAGATGCCCATCAACAAATGAATGGATGAACAAATTGTGGTACATACACACAATGGAGTGTTACACACTGATAAAGCATAACGATGAATCTGTGAAGCATCTCATAACATGGGTGAATTATGCTGAGTGAAATAAGTCAATGACAAAAAGACAAATATTGTATGAAACCACTACTGTAAAAACTCATGAAAAGGTTTACACACAAAAAGAAACAATCCTTGATGGTTACAAGGGAGAGGAAATGTGGGGATAGAAAAACACTAAATAGACAGTAGGTAAGTTCTAACTTTGGTACAGGGTAAGACAGTACACAATACTAGGGAAGCCAGCACAACTTGTACAAGGCAAGGTCACGGTAGCTCCACAGATACATTCAAACTCCCCAAGGGACCAAATTGCTAGGCTGAGGACTGTGGGGACCATGGTTTTAGCAAACATCTAGCTCAACTGGCGTAACATAGTTTATAAAGAAAATGCTCTACATTCTACTTTGGTGAGTAGCGTCTGGGGTTTTAAAAGCCTGTGAGTGGCCATGTAGGATACTCCACTGGTCACACCCCTTTGAGGGGCAAGGGAGAATGAAGAAGACTAAAGATACAAGTGAAAGATTAGTCCAAAGGACTAATGGACCACATCTGTCACGGCCTCCACCAGAAAGGTCCAGTACAATGAGGCGTTGCCCCGCTACTACCACTGACTGCTCTGACGGGGATCACAATACAGGGTCCCAGACAGAGCTGGGGAAAAATTTAGAACAAAATTCTAATTCAAAAAGAAAGACCAGACTTGCTGGCCTGACAGAGGCTGGAGAAACCCTGAGAGTATGGCCCCTGTGCATGCTATCAGCTCAGTAATGAAGTCACTCCTGAGGTTCACCATTCAGCGAAAGATTGGACAGGACCGTAAAACAAAATAAGAGCAAAGGGGCACACCAGCCCAGAGGCAAGGACTAGAAGGCAAGAGGGGACAGGAAAGCTGGTAATACAGAACTTAAGTTTGAGGAGGGAGGGTGTTGACATGTCATGGGGTAGTTAACCAATGTCATAAAACAATATGTGTATTCACTGTTTAATGAGAAGCTAGTGTGTTCTGTAAATTTTCGTCTAAAGTACAATAAAAAAAAGTTAAAAAAAAAAGAAAAATGTGTAGAATAGTAAGACAGCCAAAGGATTCTCTTTACTCCTGTTTTCTACCGCTATTATAAAGTTGTAAAATCCAGTGACAGAAAATTGGACGTAATAGGTTAACTTTGAAGAAATAATGTATGATAATGTAAAGAGGCAGCATCTGACAATGGCAACAAAGGAGATGAAACCACCAGAATAACCTCAAAGTCTGGATTATTCACTGCATTGTGTGTTTCTAGACACTCCACAACCTTCCAAGAAAAGAATACAAAAATCAGTGGGTCTGATTTCGATTACAGAATATACAGTCTAGTGTAGCTGTGACAAGATAAATGGAAGATACAGTAATGGTAACATACCCATTTGCCTTTATTAAGTGTCCATGCCATATATATACATATGTTGTTGTTGTTGTTAGGAGCTGTAGAGTCAGTTCCGACCCTATAGGACAGAATAGAACTGCCCCATAGGGTTTCCAAGGAGCAGCTGGTGGATTTGAACTGCTCAGCTTTTGGTTAGCAGCTGAACTCTTAACCACTACGCCACCAGGGCTCCTATATATCTCTATATATCTATATCTATTATAGTTGCTTGGCAAAGCTCCAAACAGTTTCGTCTACAGTGGATGATACACAAAGAACTGCTATTTATAGGTGTTTCACCTCTTTCTCCAGTTCCTTTCAACTCACTCTTTCAAAACATTTGGTCCAAATTAAATGTCAAAGTGATAAAAGAAATATTTTAAATAAATGTAATGCTGAAAAGTAAAGTGAGAAAATATCACTAGAAATTGTAAGTGACAAGGCTGTTGAAGTCAATATGGAGGGGAATTTTTAAACTTGAAGATATTTAATGTGTTCCAAAGACATAGATGGCCAAAATACATTTTAAAAACTTCTTTTGACTTAAGAGAAAATGCATGCCAATATTTTAAAGATAGCAGAATACTTACATCTTTAGCAACATTTTATCACCCAGTAATTTGCCTAGGGCTGCCTTCATATCCCTATTCCTCAGGCTATATATGACAGGATTCAGGCTGGGAGGTAACACAGAGTATAACACAGACATGAAAAGATTCAGTGATGATGCAGGTTTATAATTGGTGCCTAAATATGTAACAATGCCTGAAAAGAGGAACAAGGCCATCACAGTGAGGTGGGGCATGCAGGTGGAGACAGTTTTGAACCTGCCTTGAGCAGATGGAATCCTTAAGACAGCTGAGAAAATGTGAACATAAGAGGCAATCATGAAAAGGAAGCATAAAAAGGCAAAAGAAAAGCTGGCAATTATAAATGCATAGTCTAGAATTTGCTCCCCAGGACAAGCAAGTGTAAGCAGTGATGGAATGTCACAGAAGAACTGGTGCACTATGTTGGGCCCACAGAATTTGACAGAGAATGTACCTGCTACATGGATGGATCCATAGACAAATCCGCTGAGCCATGACACAGTCACCATCTGCACACAGGAGCCTCTATTCATAATGGTCTCATAGCGCAAAGGATGGCAGATGGCAGCATAGCGGTCGTAGGACATGACTACAAGGAGGGCATACTCCGTGCTCCCAAAAAAAAGAAAAAGAAAAATTTGTGAGGCACATCCTAGGAAGGAGATAGAATGACTCTTAGAGAGTTCATGATGGACTTGGGGACTGTGACAGAGATGAAGCCGATATCAATCAAGGACATATTCTTCAGGAAGAAATACATAAGGGCATGGAGATGCAGATCAATGGTGGTGAGGGTGACAATGAGGAGGTTGCCTGTCAATGCCGTCAGGTAAATGAGGAAGAAGAGGGCTGCATACAGTCTCTGTAGCATCCAGTCATCAGGGAATCCCATGAGCAAGAATTCCATTATGATGGTTATGTTGGCTAGTTTCTCAGGCATGCTGATTCTTGTCTGTGGAAATAAAGATAACACCGATAACTAGTTCACTCAGATATGAACTCAGTAGTCCGAATCTTCTGGTTATATTAATAAGCAAAGGGTGGAGCAAACACCTTTAAAATGGCTTGATTCTGTTTGGAGTGAAGCTTATCAGAAGAGTCTCAGGAAAATAGCATACAGTACAGCGCCACTTCCTTAATGGTAATGGAAGCAGTTAACGCACTGGGCTGCTACCCAAAAGGCTGGTGGTTTGAGTACATCGAAATCTGTCTCAGAAGAGACCCAATAATTTACTTGCAATAAATTAGCCATTGAAAACCCTATGGAGAATAGTTGTACCCTGACACAGATGGGGTTGCCATGAATATGAATGGATTCGAGTGCAACTGTATTTTTTTTTCTTGTGATATTAGAGAGAGCAAATTGAAATATGACTGGCATTAAAGGCAGTTAAGAAAAAGGCAGAGGATGCAACAAAGTGCATCTGTCCAGGAAGCAAGAAAAAGTTATATTGCCTCCCATGCCTTAGGAGATTACTATGCAGGTGTAGGGGTTTGAGCCCTGGTAGAGCAGTGGTTAAGTGCTCTGCTACTAAATGAAAGCTTCATCCGAAAGGTTGGTGGTTCTAACCCACCAGCTGTTCCACAGGAGAAAGATGTGGTAGCCTGCTTCCCTTGGAAACTCTATGAGGCAGATCTACTCTGTCTTACACGGCTGCTATGAGTCAGAATTGACTAGATGGCAACGGATTTGGTTTTAAGCTTATGGGGGTTAGGATATATTCTACATTTAAAGCTATTAACACAGCCTTTCTCTTTTCTACTGACTGCTTCCAGGAGTCATTTGATAAACACTGCTCTTGACCTTGGTGAAAATGAAATAAAATATACCCACTGCCATCGAGTCGATTCCACCTCATAGTGACCCTATAGGACAGAGTAGAACTGCCCCATAGAGTTTCCAAGGAGTGCCTAGCAGATTCGAACAGCCACCTCTTGGTTAGCAGCTGAGCTCTTAACCACTACGCCACCAGAGCTTCTGAAAATAAAATATAGTAGAATAAAAAGAAAAGCATGGGTTTGTGAATGGTGGTTAAAAATAATACAAAGAAGGTCCTAGGTAGAATAGGGTAGAGGCCTACCTTAGTGTCACAGTGGGATGGTGTCTTTTCTAGTTGACGTCAAGTAGAAGAGTTTTTAGTAAAGTTTAGGATGTCCACACTGTCACTTCTTACCTATTTACTAGAGAGTAGAGAGTAACTGCTGCTGTGATGGAAGGTCTCCTCTCTCCTTGTAAACTACAGCCATGACAGTGGTCTTGCCTGAGACAATACAACAGCTTTTTCAACATCCACTACTTCCTCATTCTCACATTTACAAAAGTATCTTTTTTTTTTTTTTTTAATTTTCTCCCTTGCCCCTCCAGCTTTCATTTAAACAAAACACCTAGAAACTAATTGGGTAGATAATAGTCTTATCAATTAGCACAGGTTTCTTCTATGGATACAGATGACAATGTTAAATTTCCTCTTTCTGAAGACATCAGAAGAAAAGAGTTACATAAATTTATCAAAATATAACAAATTTATCAATATTCACAGAGATTTCTCTTCCCCTTGGTTAGAACTGGCAGTCAGGCATGAAGTGGAAAGACCCCAACAGGCACAGTAGGAGTAGGATGGGGCACATTTCCCTCTTCCATCCCTCCACTGAATGTGTTCTTATACATGTGGAAGCAAAGGGCCATGCTGTGTCTGCCCTCAGTGGACATCTTCATTCTGGAACGGCGGGGTATTCCACGACCAAGGCTGCTTAATTATCTCACCAGTCCTATGTGTCTTCTGAGTTTCATATGAGGTCACCATGGTATAATTGGGGTGAGGCTTAGGCTCCGAGGTCCATGAACACCAGGATTTAGGACCACACAGAAGGGTAATTCAAATGCCCCTTGGGGTTTTCTGTGATGAGAATATACCACAACTGTATGAATATGTTCATTTTGTTTCTTTCTGCTCATTAATGTGTTACAACACTAACTTTTTAGTAGAAAATAGGATAGTTGAATCCAAGTATTGAAATTTATATCCAGGAATACTTATTAGGTCCAAATATTGTTTTGTTTTATTGTTGCTTAGCTTTGCTTTTTTTTTTGGTCATTTTAACACTAGTATCTATGAAAATATTACTTGTGCAAAATAAAGCAATGTAGGAAAAAATTAATGTGAAACGTGCCTGGAGAGGCTCATTCACAAATTTCTTCCCAGGAAGAACTAGAGTTGCACGTTTGGGAATGTTTCCTTCAAAAATCTTCCTATTACTTGCCATACATATTTATAAAAATACATCTTTTGACATTCATCATGTGTGGTTCAGAGATTCAGTTTTCACACACAGCAATATTCTTCATGGCTTTGTGTTTTTATCTATTTTTTGCTATGGTTGGGTGCCCTCAAGTTGATTCTGATTCAGTGACCCTGTGCAACAGAGTAAAACTGTACCAGTAGGGTTGTCTTGGCTGTAATCCTTACCGAAGCAGATGGCAGAGTCTCTCTTCTGTAGAGTGGCTGGGTGGATTTGAACCACCAACTTTTTGGTTAGCAGCCTAGCGCTTAACCGTTATGCCAGCAGTTCTCCTTATTATTCCATGGCATTGGTATTCAGTATTTGAAAATCCTGTCTTCTCTTTACAAGCAAACTTTTGATTAACGTAATTATAATTACATTCTCTGTGCGCATGTTTATTTGGTTGTTTAGGTATTTCTTGCAGTTTAATTGATATAGCACACTTTGATAATTTATTAATAATTGATGGATTGTATATGTTTATTCTTCCCAAACCATTTGCAAAGGTATACTCTTACCAAGTCTTTAAGTGTTTTCAATTAAGTCATATCTATCACAACAAAACATTTTAATGTACATTTGGTATTTTTGAAATCCACTACTAAAAATGAAATCACATAATTATTCCAAATTGCACCCTCCAACTATAACAGGATTTAGGATATTATTTTTGGCTAACAGCGTTTATAAATTATATATGTGAGTGTGTGTGTATATGCACACACATATATATTTCATTTTTTATTGTTGTTGAGAGTATACACAGCAAACCATACACCAATTCAACAATTTCTACACATACAATTCAGTGGCGTTGATGTCATTCTTCAATTTGTGTAATTATCTTACTCTCCTTCTCTGAATTTTTCTTCTCTCAATAACGTGAATTCACTGCCCCGTAAGCTTCCTATTGATGTTTCGAGTTTTTGTAGTCAATTTGATCCTATATAGACAGTATTTCAAAAGAGCATGATGTTCAAAGCAAACAGTTTTTACTAAGTAAGTTAACCTATTGTTCAGTTTAAATAAAACTTCAGAGGATACATTGGTTGACAATTTAAAGATTGTCTCAGGGAAACAGTTTCAGAATTTCAACCATCCTCAATACCCCTAGAAAATCTGGTTTGCATGAGAATTTGGATTTCTATTCTGCATTCCCCCCCTTTTGGTAAGAACTCTTCCACAGAATCCTGGATCAAAATATTCAGTAATGGGAGCCAGGTACCATCCAATTCTTCTAGTCTCATGGCAAAGGAAGCATTTGTTCATGGAAGTAATTAGGCACACATTCCATTTCCTCCTCCTATTCCTGGCTCTCCCTCTTTTTCTGCTGCTCCAGGTGAATAGACCAATTGTAACTTGGCTAGCCACTTGCAAGCTTTTGAGACCCTGGCATTTGTCTTTTTGTTGAATTGTATAAATATATATCTATGCATATTTATATGTACACACATTCCATATATAGATCTAGTTCTGGATCTGCATCTAGGTATGTAGACAGATAGATATAGAGATACAGTAAAACCTGCCAAAGCAAGAACCTGTGTAAGGCAGAAATATGTCAGAGAAGGAAAACTCAAATATTTTCCACTAAAACAAGCAATAAAAAAGTAGTAAGACTACACCCCATCAAAGTTGTAAAACTTTCAAGACCCGGGAAAATAAGGAAGTTCCATTGAGTTCCAGCTCTCACGAGTTTCACTGTACATTCAAATCAGACCAGTTGCCATTGACGCGATCCTGATTCCCGGCGACCCATGTGTGTCAGAGCAGAACTATGCTCCTTGGGGTTTTCAATGGCTGACTTTTCAAAAGAAGATCACCAGGCCCTTCTTCCTTGGCACCTCTGGATGGACTTCCAATTAGTAACCAAGTCTGTAAGCATTTGCATCACCCAGGGACTATATATATATATATACATATATACACATGTCTAGATATATATACACATAGAAGACCCTCAACGAGGTAGATTGACACAGTGGCTGCAACAATGAGCTCAAGCATAACAATGATTGTAAGGATGGTGCAGGACTGGGCAGTGTTTCGTTCTGTTGTACACAGGGTCGCTAGGAGTCAGAACCGACTCGACAGCACCTAACATATATACACATGTGTATTGCTATGAGTTGGAATCAACTCGACAGCACTGGGTTTGGGTTTTATATATACAAAACATATAGACACTTCTATATATACATGTCTGGCGCCGTAGTTAAGAGCTATGACTTCTAACCAAAAAAAGGTCAGCAGTCCCAACTCACCAGCTGCTCCCTTAAAACCCTGTGGGGCAGATCTATTCTGTTATATAGGGTCCCTATGTGTTGGAATCGACTTGTCGGCAACAGGTTTGGTTTGGTTTATATATACACAGAGGAGTCCTGGTGACACTGTGGTTAAGCACTTGGCTGCTAACCAAAAGGTCAGCAGTTAGAACCTACCAGCTGTTCTGTGTGAGGAAGATGTGGCAGTCTGCTTCTGTAACGATTTACAGCGTTGGATACCCTATGGGGAAGTTCTACTCTATACTATAGGGTTGCTATGAGTCGTAATTGACTGGATGGCAATGGGTTTGTTTTATATATATATAAAACTAGACAAATAGACACAAGTTTATTTGTGTACATGTCTGTGTATATACATGCAAGGAGCCTTGGTGGTGCGATGGTTAAACACTTGGCTGCTAATTGACAGTTTAGAGATTTGGACCCACCAGGAGAAAGACCTGGTGACCTGCTTCTGTAAACATTACAGCCATGAAAACCCTATGGAGCAGTTCTATTCTGTTTCACGGAGTCACTATGAGTCAGAATCAACTCAGCGGCACCTAACAACAACAACACATATACATGCATACATGCATATACCATATATTCAGTCAATGTTTAGAATATTTTATCTAGATTTGGTATATATTTGTGATTTAATTTTTGTGTACACACATGTTAAAAGAGAAAAAAAATATCGTCATGACATTCAGTGCAGAAAAGGCAATGAAAAAGTCCAACACCTTTTAATAATACAATGTCAACAAAACAACAATAACCAACTTTTCTACAAATGATTGAATGTATTAAGGTGATGGAACGTAATAGCTATACGAAAAGGGCAGTGGCAGGTAAATTGAGCAGCATTAGGCTCCAGCTTCTGCCTGATGGACATTTTCCCCTTTTCTTCTTTATCCCAGATCCTCAGTAAACAGCAGTGATCTTTCTCCTGAGTTTCTGAGTCTGTGGTCTTATTTCTGTCATATGCGTAACCTTGGGTGGCTGTGGAGCAAATGGCACCTGAGAACAGCAAACAGCAGGAGGGCGGAGGGGGCTCCGGGATGTGAACTGAGAGCACATATGGAGAGGCCCTCACTCTCTTTATTTTCATGCATTCCTCCTCCCCTCATCACCACTGCTCATTTTGTCTGTTCCATCCCTTGACTGTCTGTGTTCTTATATGTGTTACTACTTTTACTGTTTGATTATATATTTTTACAATTATAAAAATAAAAGTAATAGAGAAAAAAAAAATATTTCTTTTAGACTCGAAGGAGCCCTGGTTCCAAACTGTTAAGCACTTGGCTGCTAACCAAAAGGTCAACGGTTCGATCCTATCAGTCACTCCGTGGGAGAAAGATGTGGCAGATTGTTTCCATAAGAGTTACAGCTTTGGAAACCCAATGGGGCAGTTCTGTGCTGTGCTACAGGGTTGCTATGAGTCAGAATTAACTCAATGGCAATGAGTTTGGTTTTGGATCCTAGGCTCTATATCCTAAGATAGCTAAATGAACTGCTAGCCAGCAAGGTTAAAAATACATACATATATTTGGACTACTTCTAAATTTCTACTAATTTGTGTGTGATGTAAATTAGATATGTCTTCATGAATTCTAAATGTTAGAGTTATGAGTAAGTCCTAAAAAAAGCCTGGAGGCAGATATTTAATCAATATGAAGAAAGCATTTTAGAAAGTTATATTTGATTCTTAAAATTAATTTGCATTTTTATATATGAATGCATATCATATAGAAAAGTCACTGGGAAACTAAAAAGTGAAAATATTTCATCTGATATAATGTGATTATGTTTAATGTATAAATATTTCACGCAAAATTGTAAGAAAAACTAACTTTCAAAGAAAAAAATAGAAAAAGAACCTGAACATAAAATGTATAAATAAAACCATACAAATGAAATGTACAAATGAAAAATATTTAAATTCAAAAATAATGTCATAATACATTGGCAATTTTCATGTATGAAAATAAAAAAAAAATCAAAATTGGTGATTTTAAAGCTGGTTGAACAGCATGAGACAGATACCCTCGTACCCTGCTGGTAGTGTGCAAATTGATGTGAGACCCCTGAAACTATTGCCCTAAGATAGTCTTTAAACCTTAAACCAAAAATATCCCTTTAAGATCACAATAGAGGGTCCAGGACAGAGCTGGAGAAAAATGTAGAACAAAATTCTAGCTCAAAAAGAAACACCAGACTTGCTGGCCTGACAGAGACTGGAGAAATCCTAAGAGTATGGCCCCCGGACAGCTTTTAGCTCAATTCAGCCAAAGATTGGACAGGCCCATAAAACCAAATGAGCCTAAAGAGCACACCAGCCCAGGAGCAAGGACTAGAAGGCAGGAGGGAACAGGAAAGCTGGTAATAGGCAACCTAAGGTTGAGAAGAGAGAATGTTGACATGTCATGGGGTTGGTAACCAATGTCATAAAACAATATGTGTACTAAAAAAAAAAAAAATCTTAAAATCAAATGATAGTTTAATTTAACTAGTAAAGAAAACCTGCCTTGAACATTATGTCCTTTCAAGATCTATCTATATGGGATCAAACTGACAACACCAACTGGAAAGATTAGATAGGAACATTAGGAGGCAGTGAGTGTGTGTGTCTGTGGGAGGAACAACACAAAAAATGGTGGCGAGAATAGATGCGCAACTTGATGACTGTAATCAATATCACTGAGCTTTACATGTAGAAACTTGGTGGTGCATATTTTTACTGTGTATGTTCTCAACAACAAACAAAACAATAAAATCAACTATTAAAAAAGATATCATGGATATTTTCATAACAAAGGAACCATATTAGTAATTGTTATTGTTTGTACAGATGGATCAGAATTTATTAGCCAATCCCATATTGATGAGCATCAAGTTGTTTTCAATATTGTGCTATAATAAGCATTTTTTTGAAATTGGCTTTATTAAGGTATAATTAGTATGTCATAAAATCCACCCATTTTAAGTGTATAATTTGATGAGTTTTAGAAATATTCTTACACATTTAAAAAAAAGAAAATTGACATGAGGCTCTAGGAGTCACTTTTTCCACATGTAACAGAACATTTAAATAAATAATTAACATCCTTTGATCTGGATGTTCTATTTTAGGTATCAGTTCTAATTATAATCATACATATAAACAAAGGTATACATTAATGAGTTAACTGAATACTTATTTATAAGGGCAATTACCTACAATCTATATTTATAAGAATAGCTTAAGAGCTATAACAATTTAATATATCTTTAGAATACAATATATAAAGTGAGTATATCCTCTATTTCAGAGAACTATGTTGATATATAATGTTACATATATGGGTTAAAATGTAGGTTAACTTAATTACATGATTTTCTGTAGTTTGGTATTTTAGTTAATGTTGTTTATATTACTATCCCAGAAGAACCCAGTGCCCTCGAGTAGATTCCAACTCATAGCGACCCTACAGGACAGAGTAGAACTGCCCCATAGAATTTCCAAGGAGTGCCTGGCGGATTTGAACTGCCGATCCTTTGGTTAGCAGCCATAGCACGTAACCACTACGCAACCAGGGTTTCCTATATTACTATAAAACAATACAAATCTATAACAGTATGCTAAAACATGAGTGTAGTATTTGGGTGTATATATATAAAAAAATATATATAGAAGACATATAATAATAAATTAAAGATTTGTTAATCAAATAATGATTCCTATGAATCAATGGCAATGTTTACAGGATATTTTCAGGAGCTAAAAAGGCACCTTAAAAACAGTATAAAATATATTTTAATTTTATTTATTACTTAATCTTTCAGTATATAGCTTAGATTCATTATGCTTCTTTATGATCTCCTCTACCCCTCAATATGGTTATAATATGAGCAGTTCTACACAATCAGAAATCTAAACTCACAGAAATCCTGCACTTGAAGGAAACGTACAGGAGATGAAACTAGTCTAAACCTGTTTAAAACATCACACTAATTCTGGATTTACCCTGTAGCGAAACCCTGTATCTCTACACGAGAGAACTGACTACAGTGTGTGTTAGCTCAGTCAAGTCTTTAATGCAGGCTTTCGCTTTAATTTACAGTAACCGTATTTTACAATGGGCAGTGGTGGTTGAGTGGTAGAATTCCTCCCTTACATGCTGGAGACCTGGATTCAATTCCCAGGCAATACTCTTCAAGCACAGTCATCATCTACCTGTTAGGGGATGCTTCAGTGTTGCTAAAATGCTGAACAGTGTCAGAGAAGCAACCAGACTAAGACAGACCAGGAAGAAGGGCCTGGAAACCTACTTCAAAAATTCAAACAGCGAAAACCCTATAAATCACATCAAACACCTATGTTCATCCAAAGACTTCACCAAAAGAGTAAAAAGATTAACTACAGAATGGGAAAAAGTCTTTAGCTATGACATTTATGATCAGCACCTGATCTCTAAAATCTACATGATACTGCAAAAACTCAACTGCAAAAAGACAAATAACCCAATTAAAAAATGGGCAAAAGATATGAATACATACTTCACTAAAGAAGACATTGAGGTAGCTAACAGATAGATGAGTTAATGTTCACAATAATTAGCCATTAGAGAAATGCAAATCAAAACTACAATGAGATTCCATCTCACTCCAACAAGGCTGGCATTAATCCAAAAAACACAAAACAATAAATGTTGTAGAGGCTGTGGAGAGACCGGAACGCTTTTACACTGCTGGTGGGAATGTAAAATGGTACAACCACTTTGGAAATTGATCTGGCACTTCCTTAAAAAGCTAGAAATAGAAGTAACATAAGATCCAGGAATCCCTCTCCTTGGAATATATCCTAGAGAAATAAGAGCCTTTACACAAACAGATATATGCACACCCATATTCATTGCAGCACTGTTTACAATAGCAAAAAGATGGGAGCAACCAAGGTGCCCATCAACAGATGAAAGGATAAATAAATTACGGTATTTTCACACAATGGAATACCATGCATCGATAAAGAACAGTGATGAATCTGTGAAACATTTCATTACATGGTAGAATCTGGAAGGCATTATGCTGGGTGAAATTAGTCAGTTGCAAAAGGACAAATATTGTATAAGACTATTATTGTAAGAACTCAAGAAAGAGTTTAAATAGAGAACAAAATATTCTTTGACATTTATGAGGGGGGAGGGAGGGAGACTGGGAGAGGGGTATTTACTAATTAGACAGTAGATAAGAACTACTTTAGGTGATGGGAAAGACAACACACAATACAGGGGAGGTCAGCACAATTGGACTAAACCAAAAGCAAAGAAGTTTCCGAAATAAACTGAATGCTTCGAAGTCCAGTGTAGCAGGGGCGGGGGTTTGGGGACCATGGTTTCTGGGGACATCTAAGTCAATTGGCGTAATAAAATCTATTAAGAAAACATTCTGCATCCCACCTTGGAGAGAGGCATCTGGGATCTTTAATGCTAGCAAGCGGCCATCTAAGATGCATCAATTGGTCTCAACCCACCTGGATCAAAGGAGAATGAAGAACACCAAGGACACATGGTAATTATGAGCCCAAGAGACAGAAAGGGCCACCTAAACCACAGACTACATCAACTTGAGACCAGAAGAGCTAGATGGTGCCTGGCTACAACCGATGACTGCACTGACAGGAAACACAACAGAGAACCCCTGAGGGAGCAGGAGAGCGGTGGGATGCAGACTCCAAATTCTCATAAAAAGACCAGACTTAATGGTCTGACTGAGACTGGAAGGACCCCAGTGTCATGGCCCCCAGACCTTCTGTTGACCCAGGACAGGAACCATTCCCAAAGCCAACTCTTCAGACATGGATTGGAGAAGGATGCTGGCGAGGAGCGAGCTTCTTGGATCAGGTGGACACTTGAGACTATGTTGGCATCTCCTCTCTGGAGGGTAGATGAGAGGGTAGAGGGGGTTAGAAGCTGGTGAAATGGATACGAAAAGAGTGGAGGGAGGGAGTGGGCTGTCTCATTAGGGGGAGAGCAATTGGGAGTATGTAGCAAGGTGTATATAAGTTTTTGTGTGAGAGACTGACTTGATTTGTAAACTTTCACTTAAAGCACAATAAAAATTAAAAAAAAAAACTCTATAAATCACAATGGTTTAATCCACACACACTTATGGAGATGACACAGGACCACGCAGTGTTTCTTTACATTATGCTTGGGTTTGACATCTGTCAGGGACTGAGTTAACAGCTGCTAACAACATGTTTCACTACAGGACACAAACAAATACACACACATACACACATAGATTGAAAGAGAAATAGAGAAACAGAATTCTGTTTCACTCAGCATTTTATAAAACCATAATTTGGAAGAATGGGGAAGAGCAGATGCCTGGAAGAAAAGCGTTCCAACCAGAAGGACAATCAACAGCAAAGAGTACCTGAAGCAGGAACAAAGAGGGCACCTGGGACTTGAAGAGGGTGATGAGTGGGAAAATTCAGGACTATTACGTAACTAAAGCATAGATGATGGAGAACTTTCTATAACAGTGGAAGGACTCCGGCTTGTCCTGAACGTGAGCTGAGGTGCAATTAATGTTGATCCTATGAATCTACTCAGCTGCTTCACTGAGGATAGTCAGAAGGCAGGTGAGGGAGGAAGCAGGTAGACCAGTTTGGGGGCTGTAGCCATGCTCTAAATGACAAATTATAGGAGTGTGACTCATGGTGGCATCAGTATAATTTGAAAGAAACGGTAAACTGGAGGACAGAGAGAAAAGGATTTGCTGAGTTATTAGATGTGGTTGAGGGAGAAAAACAAATGAGTGAGAATCACACCTGGATTAATAGAAAGATGGAGCGAGGATTAGCTGACATACAGTGGAGAATGTTTAGCGGGAAGACCAGGAGTGACTAAAATAGTGAATTCTAGTAAGTATAAAATTAGAATTTAATGATACAAAAGAATCATATGTACCTAAGAAAAGGAACATGGAATTTTAGCATCTGCGGTTAATTATTTCCTCTTGAGGGCTCTTTTAAAAAGTCATTAACATTAAAATACAGAGAAAAGGAAGGGGAAAAAAAAGGAAGGTATTGTCATATGTGACTAAACCAAGTTCAGATCAATCCCGTCTACTGGAGCAGGTCACAATGTATGCAGCATTTGTACACACAGAGGTAGCAATGGTCATTTCCATGCCAAGGTGGCAACAAAGAAGGTAGAAATATTTTTTAGGGACGTACTCAGGTAATCTGAGTAGGAAGAAATGTAAAATGACACGTAGGAGTAAAAGTGGAGACAAGAAAAATGAATCTATACTTAAAATGGAGAAAAAAAAGATAAAAGGAGAAGGGACAAATAAAGAGGTCAAAGAGAAAAAGAAAGACAATAAAGGACATAAAAAAGGAAGTAATAAAAGTAAGGATGGAGGAAGGAACAACAAAAGAAAGGAAAAATGAAAGAAGGAAGGAAAGGTAATGCACAAAATTTGTGGAAGGATCTTGAGTTAGAGAAGAGCCATCAGGAGCCCTGGTGGCACAGTGGTTAATTAAAATTCTCAGCTGATGATTTGGACCTACCAGTCGCTCCCCAGGAGAAAGCTGTGGCAGTCTGTTTCTGTAAAGATTACAGACTTGGAAAACCTAGGGGGCAGCTCTACTCTGTTTTATAGAGTCACTATGAGTCAGAATCAACTCCATGGCAATAGGTTTGGCTTTTGGCTTTTGGGTTTTTTTTTTTTTTTTGGATTGAATTAGGAAAAGGAGAACTGGAATCATAAATATGTGTACATAAGAGACTTGTACAAAATTACTTCACGACTGTGATATTCTGTGTTTATTCACAATGACATAAATATTTCTGGTGAGATCCTATTCTGAAATTTGACTTTTTTAAGAATGTTGTCATCACTATTTTTGGACATTCTTAATACCTGAGTGGCCAGCAACCACAGCAATTTGACCACTCTCTGATGATTTTACTGTGAAACCCATAATTAAATATTTAATTAGCATAAACTAATAGAACTCCTAAAGACAGGTTATAAGGAGTCCCACATCTTTATTTGTTTATTTATTTATAATAATTTTTACTGAGCTTTAAGTGAAGGTTTTTTTTTTTAAGTGAAGGTTTACAAATCAAGTCAGTCTGTCACATATTAGCTTATATACACCTTACTCCATACTCCCACTTATTCTCCCCCTAATGAGTCAGCCCTTTCAGTCTCTCTTTTTGTGACAATTTTGCCAGTTTCTAACCCTCTCTACCCTCCTATCTCCCCTCCAGACAGGAGATGCCAACAAAGTCTCAAGTGTCCACCTGATACAAGTAGCTCACTCTTCATCAGCATCTCTCTCCTACCCATTGTCCAGTCCCTTCCATGTCTGATGAGTTGTCTTCAGGCATGGTTCCTGTCCTGGGCCTACAGAAGGTTTGGGGACCGTGACCGCCGGGATTCCTCTAGTCTCAGTCAGACCATTAAGTCTGGTCTTTTTATGAAAATTTGGGGTCTGCGTCCCACTGATCTCCTGCTCTCTCAGGGGTTCTCTGTTCTGCTCCCTGTCAGGGCAGTCATCGGTTGTGGCTGGGCACCATCTAGTTTTTCTGGTCTCAGGATGATGTAAGTCTCTGGTTCATGTGACCCTTTCTGTCTCTTGGGCTCATAGTTATCGTGTGACCTTGGTGTTCTTCATTCTCCTTTGATCCAGGTGGGTTGAGACCAATTGATGCATCTTAGATGGCCGCTTGTTAGCATTTAAGACCCCAGATGCCACATTTCAAAGTGGGATGCAGAATGTTTTCATAATAGAATTATTTTGCCAAATGACTTAGAAGTCCCCTTAAGCCATAGTCCCAAACCCCCGCCCTTGCTCCGCTGACCTTTGAAGCATTCAATTTATCCCGGAAACTTCTTTGCTTTTGGTCCAGTCCAGTTGAGCTGACCTTCCGTGTATTGAGTATTGTCCTTCCCTTCACCTAAAGTAGTTCTTATCTAATAACTAATCCATAAATAAATCTCTCCCGCCCTCCTTCCCTCCCCTCTCGTAACCACAAAAGTATGTGTTCTTCTCAGTTTATACTATATCTTAAGATCTTATAATAGTGGTCTTATACAATATTTTTCCTTTTGCCTCTGACTAATTTCACTCAGCATAATGCCTTCCAGGTTCCTCCATGTTATGAAATGTTTCACAGATTCGTCACTGTTCTTTATCGATGCGTAGTATTCCATTGTGTGAATGTACCACATTTTATTTACCCATTCATCTGTAGATGGACACTTTGGTTGCTTCCAGCTTTTTGCTATTGTAAACAGAGCTGCAATAAACATGGGTGTGCATATACCTGTTCGTGTAAAGGCTCTTATTTCTCTAGGGTATATTCCGAGGAGTAGGATTTGTGGGTTGTATGGTAGTTCTATTTCTAACTTTTTAACAAAACTCCAGATAGATTTCCAAAGTGGTTGTACCATTTGACATTCCCACCAGCAGTGTATAAGAGTTCCAATCTCTGCAGCCCCTCCAACATTTATTATCTTGTGTTTTTTGGATTAATGCCAGCCTCGTTGGAGTGAGATGGAATCAAATTGTAGTTTAATTTGCATTTCTCTAATGGCTAAAGATCGAGAGCATTTTCTCATGTATCTGTTAGCTGCCTGAATACCTTCTTTAGTGAAATGCGTGTTCATATCCTTTGCCCACTTCTTGATTGGGTTGTTTGTCTTTTTGTGGTTGAATTTTAACAGAATCATGTAGATTTTAGAGATCAAGAGCTGGTCGTAGATGTCATAGCTAAAAATTCTTTCCCAAACTGTAGGTAGTCTTTTTACTCTTTTGGTGAAGTCTTTAGATGAGCATAGGTGTTTGATTTTTAGGAGCTCACAGTTATCTGGTTTCTTTTCGTCATTTTTGGTAATGTTTTGTATTCTGTTTATGCCTTGTATTAGGGCTCCTAACGTTGTTCCTATTTTTTTCTTCCACGATCTTTATTGTTTTAGTCTTTATGTTTAGCTCTTTGATCCACTTGGAGTTAGTTTTTGTGCATGGTGTGAGGTATGGGTCCTGTTTCATTTTTTTGCAAATGGATATCCAGTTATGCCAGCACCATTTGTTAAAAAGACTATCTTTTCCCCAGTTAACTGACACTGGGCCTTAGTCAAATATCAGCTCCTCATATGTGGATGGATTTATTTCTGGGTTCTCAATTCTGTTCTATTGGTCTATGTGCCTGTTGTTGTACCAATAACAGGTTGTTTTGACTACTGTGGCTGTATAATAGGTTCTAAAATCAGGTAGAGTGAGGCCTCCCACTTTCTTCTTCTTTTTCAGTAATGCTTTACTTCTCCGGGGCTTCTTTCCCTTCCATATGAAGTTGGTGATTTGCTTCTCCATCACTTTAAAAAATATCATTGTAATTTGGATCAGAAGTGCATTGTATGTATAGATGGCTTTTGGTAGAATAGCCATTTTTACTATGTTAAGTCTTCCTATCCATGAGCAAGGTATGTTTTTCCACTTATGTAGGTCCCTTTTAGTTTCTTGCACTAGTACTTTGTATTTTCTTTATACAGGTCTTTTACATCTTTGGTAAGATTTATTCCTAAGTATTTTATCTTCTTGGGGGCTACTGTGAATGGTATTGATTTGGTGATTTCCTCTTCGATGTTCTTTTTCTTGATGTAGAGGAATCCAAGTGATTTTTGTATGTTTATCTCGTAACCTGAGACTCTGCCAAATTCTTCTATTTGTTTCAGTAGTTTTCTGGAGGATTCCTTAGGGTTTTCTGTGTATAAGATCATGTCATCTGCAAATAGAGATAATTTTACTTCCTCCTTGCCAATCTGGATGCCCTTTATTTCTTTGTCTAGCCTAATTGCTCTGGCTAGGACCTCTTGCACAATGTTGAGTAAGAGAGGTGATAAAGGGCATCCTTGTCTGGTTCCTGTTCTCAAGGGAAATGCTTTCAGGCTCTCTCCATTTAGGGTGATGTTGGCTGTTGGCTTTGTATAGATGCCCTTTATTATGTTGAGGAATTTTCCTTCAATTTCTATTTTGGTGAGAGTTTTTATCATAAATGGGTGTTGGACTTTCTCAAATGCCTTTTCTGCATCAATGGATAAGCTCATGTGGTTTTTGTGTTTTGTTTTAATTATATGGTGGATTACGTGAATGGTTTTTCTAATATTAAACCATCCTTGCATACCTGGTATAAACCCCACTTGGTCGTGGTGGATTATTTTTTTGATATGTTGTTGAATTCTATTGGCTAGAATTTTGTTGAGGATTTTTGCATCTATGTTCGTGAGGGATACAGGTCCATAATTTTCTTTTTTTGTGATGTCTTTACCTGGTTTTGGTATCAGGGATATGGTGGCTTCTTGAATGAGTTTGGTAGTATTTCGTCATTTTCTATGCTCTGAAATACCTTTAGTAGTAGTGGTGTTAACTCTTCTCTGAAAGTTTGGTAGAAATCTGCAGTAAAGCCATCTAGGCCAGGGCTTTTTTTTTGTTTTGGGAGTTTTTTGATTACCTGTTCAATCTCTTTTTTTGTTATGGGTCTATTTAGTTGTTCTACTTCTGATTGTGTTAGTTTAGGTAGGTAGTGTTCTTCTAGGAATTCATCCATTTCTTCTAGGTTTGCAAATTTGTTAGAGCATAATTTTTCGTAATAATCTGATATGATTCTTTTAATTTCCGTTGGGTCTGTTGTGATGTGGCCCATCTCGTTTCTTGTTCGGGTTATTTGTTTCCTTTCCTGTATTTCTTTAGTCAGTCTGGCCAATGGTTTATCAATAATGTTAATTTTTTCAAAGAACCAGCTTTGGGCTTTGTTAATTCTTTCAATTGTTTTATTTTTTTTCTTCTGGTGCCTGATGGATTCTTTTGTTGCTCACTTTCTATTTGTTCAAGTTGTAGGGACAGTTCTCTGATTTTGGCTCTTTCTTCTTTTTGTATGTGTGCATTTATCGATATAAATTGACCTCTGAGCACTGCTTTTGCTGTGTCCCAGAGGTTTTGATAGGAAGTGTTTTCATTCTCGTTGCATTCTATGAATTTCTTTATTCCCTCCTGAATGTCTTCTATAACCCAGTCTTTTTTCAGCAGGGTATTGTTCAGTTTCCAAGTAGTTGATTTCTTTTCCCTAATGTTTCTGTTATTGATTTCCACTTTTATGGCCTTGTGGTCTGAGAAGATGCTTTGTAATATATCGATGTTTTGGATTCTGCGAAGGTTTGTTTTATGACCTAATATGTGATCTATTCTAGAGAATGTTCCATATGCACTAGAAAAAAAAGTATACTTTGCAGCTCTTGGGTGGAGTGTTCTGTATAAGTCTATGAGGTCAAGTTGGTTGATTGTAGCAATTAGGTCTTCCGTGTCTCTATTGAGCTTCTTACTGGAAGTCCTGTTCTTCTCCGAAAGTGGTGTATTGAAGTCTCCTGCTATAAATGTGGAGGTGTCTATCTCACTTTTCAGTTCTGTTAAAATTTGTTTTATGTATCTTGCAGCCCTGTCATTGGGTGCATAAATATTTAATATGATTATACCTTCCTGGTCTATTGTCCCTTAAATCATTATGTAATTTCCTTCTTTATCCTTTGTGGTGGTTTTTACTTTAAAGTCTCTTTTGTCAGAAATTAATATTGCTACTCCTGCTCTTTTTTGCTTGTTGTTTGCTTGATATATTTTTCCCATCCTTTGAGTTTTAGTTTATTTGTGTCTCTTAGTCTAAGGCGTGTCTCTTGTAGGCAGCATATAGACAGATCGTGTTTCTTTATCCAGTCTGCCACTCTCTGTCTCTTTACTGGTGCATTTCGTCCATTTACATTCAGCGTAATTATAGATAAGTATGTGTTTTTTTTTTTTTATGTGTTTAGTGTTGTCATTTTGATGCCTTTTTGTGTGTGTTGTTGACAGTTTCATTTTTCCACTTACTTTTTTGTGCTGAGACTTTTTCTTTGTAAATTTTGTGTTCCCCATTTTCATAGTAGTTCAGTTTATGTTTGCTGAATCATTATGTTTTTCTTGGTTTTTATTTTGAGTTATGGAATTGTTAGACCTCTTTGTGGTTACCTTAATATTTACCCCTATTTTTCTAAGTAAAAACCTAACTTGTATTGTCCTATATATATATTTTTTTATATCACCTAGTTTCCCTCTCCATATGACAGTTCTATGCCTCCTGTATTTAGTCCCTCTTTTTGATTATTGCGATCTTTTACATGTTGACTTCAATGATTCCCTGTTTTGAGTGCTTTTTTTCTTTTAAAAATTAATCTTAATTTGTTTTTGTGATTTCCCTATTTGAGTTGATATCAGGATGTTCTGTTCTGTGACCTTGTGTTGTGCTGGTATCTGATAGTATTGATTTTCTGACCAAACAATTTCCTTTAGTATTTCTGGTAGCTTTGGTTTGGTTTTTGCAAATTCTCTAAGCTTGTGTTTATCTGTAAATGTTTTAATTTCACCTTCATATTTGAGAGAGAGTTTTGCTGGATATATGATCCTTGGCTGGCAGTTTTTCTCCTCAATGCTGTATATATGTCATCCCATTGCGTTCTTGACTGCATGATTTCTGCTGAGTAGTCTGAACTTATTCTTATTGCTTCTTCTTTGTAGGAGACCTTTCTTTTCTCCCTAGCTGCTTTTAAAATTTTCTCTTTATCTTTGGTTTTGGCAAGTTTGATGATAACATGTCTTGGTGATTTTCTTTTTGGATCAATCTTATATGTGGTTCAATGAGTATCTTAGATATCCTTTTGTCTTTCATGATGTCAGGGAAGCTTTCTGCCAACAGATCTTCAACTATTCTCTCTGTATTTTCTCTTATCCCTCCCTATTCTGGCACTCCAGTCACATGCAATTTATTTTTCTTGATAGAGTCCCACATGATTCTTAGGGTTTCTTCATTTTTTTAAATTCTTTCATCTGATTTTTTTCAGCTATATTGGTGTCAGTTTGCTTGTCCTCCAGATCCCTCACCCTGCCTTCCAATTGCTAGAGTCTGCTCCTCTGACTTCCTATTGAGTTGTCCAATAGCTCTAGTCTGCTCCTCTGACTTTCTATTGAGTTGCCTAATTCTGTAATTTTACTGTTAATCTTTTGGATTTCTGAATGCTGTCTCTCTATGGATTCTTGAATCTTATTAATTTTTCTACTATGTTCTTGAATAATCTTTTTGATTTCTTCGACTGCTTTATCAGTGTGTTCCTTGGCTTTTTCTGCAGATTGCCTTATTTCATTTATGAGGTCATCCTTGATGTCTTGAAGCATTCAGTAAATTACCTTTTTATATTCTGCATCTGGCAATTCCAGGATTGTATCTTCATTTGGGAAAGATTTTGATTCTATAGTTTGGGGAGTTGTAGAAGCAATCGTGGTCTACTTCTTTATTTGGTTGTATATCGACTGCTGTCTCCAAGCCATCTCTAAGATATTGTAATGATTTATTTTATATTTGCTCACTGAGTCTTGTTTTGTTTTCTTTCATTATACATAGATGGGCTACTAGATTGTGCTGTCTTGATTGCTGTAGCCCTTGAATCACTTATGTCCTATTACCAGCTGGTTACCAGATATATAAGCCTAGAGTCCATTCACCATTCTTGAGTAGAATCTGATTTTGGGTCACCAAGTGTATGGTGCAGACTGTCACCTATCCACCTAGAGAAGTAGTGGTGATAGTTGTGTGCACCAGATTCTAGTACCAGCAGGGGTTCACACTCCAGGGGGAGCAGGTTGCTGACAGGCTTCCCCCAAGTGCCAGTGAGGTAGGTGTGTCTCTCTTCCTAAAGCACTTTGGTGGGTGGGCTCTGCTGCTGTACCTTAGGCCCCCAATGCCAGTACCTCTACAGACTGGTCGGTGTCACCCTCCTTAGACCCCTATAGCAGGAGGCTAGGTGGTCTGGGGGAAGCTTCAGTCCTCAGTTCCCTGTTTTGGGTCAGTGAGGGCTCTGTTGAATAGGCCGAGATATCAGACCTGGGAAACTTGTCTTTCCAGTAGTTAGCTAAAACAATTACAGTCAGATCACTATCAGAATTGCCTTTGCATTATAATAGCCACCTTGTTCCCTGTAGGGATGAAACCCCAAGACTGTGGATCACATATGCTTGGCTGGAGCTGGTTTTGTATTTTTAGTCCAATTAGGGAAGGATTTTTGGTCCCTGGGTTTTTTGTTCCTGCTTCTCTCAGCCAGAAGAATGGGTTAGGAAAAGACCAAAAAAAGAAAAACTGCAGCGCACTTCACTCTCTGGCTCAGGCAATTCCAACGTTAATGAAGCTGCCTCTGAAGGGGAGGGGAGGGATCAGATAGATAGGAGAGAGTAGTACCCTGGAATATAGACAAAGTTACTTATCTTTCTTGGTGAGGACTGTTTTATCTGAGATTCCTGAGGGGTGTGTAATCTGTTTGCATTGGCTGGGTCGAGATTGCCCCTGAGGGTCAGGCCTGCATCCTGTGCTTATGCTGTCTCGGAAGCTGTGGTCAGTTCCTCCGCTCCCAGTCCAAAGCCCAGCACCCAGGTTCCCTGGCTGGGACACCACACTCCAGGCTCCAAAACCAGTTGCTGCCTCCTGGTGACTTCTCCTCCTGTCAGTCGCATCGCTGCGCTGCCTGCGTGCACTGGCTGGGCTTCCCCTGAGGTCACTTCTGGGGGCTAGGGCTGTGTCCCATGTTTGCGCCATCTCAGGATGCCATGCTCAGCTCCCTGCACCCAGTCCAAAGGCTGGCGCCAAGGTTTCCTGACTGGGACGCTGGCTCCATGCTCCAAAAACAGTTGTTGCTTCCCCGTGGTTGTTTGTTCTCAGTCTCTGTCACTCAGGTCAACTGTTTAGATCTGTGTTTGATGGTCAGGGTTTGTAGATTGTCATGTATGTGATCAATTCACTTGTTTTTCTGAGTCTTTGTTGTAAGAGGGATCTGAGGTAGCTTCTACCTAGTCAGCCATCTTGGCCCCGCCTCCATATTTGTTCTTTTGCATCTGACTAATTTCACTCAGCATAATGCCTTCCAGATTCCTCCATGTTATGAAGTGTTTCACAGATTCATCACTGTTCTTTATTGATATGTAGTATTCCATTGCGTGAATATACCATAATTTGTTAATCCGTTCATCCGTTGATGGACACCTTGATTGCTTACATCTTTTTGTTATTGTACACAGTGCTGCAATGAACATGGTTGTGCATATATCTGTTCCTGTAAAGGCCCTTATTTCTCCAGGATATATTCCAAGGAGTGGAATTGCTGCATCATAAGGTAATCTTATTTCTAGCTTTTTAAGAAAGTGCCAAATTGTTTTCCAAAGTGGTTGCACCATTTTACACTCCCAACAGCAGTGTATAAGTTTTCCAATCTCTCCATAGCCTCTCCAACATTTACTGTTTTGTGTTTTTTGGATTAATGCTAGCCTTGTTGGACTGAGATGAAATCTCCTTGTAGTTTTGATTTTCATTTCTCTAATGGCTAATGATCATGAACATTTCCTCATCTATTTGTTAGCTACCTGAATGTCCTCATTAGTGAAGTGTCTGTTCATATTTTTGCCCATTTTTTAATTGGGTTATTTGTCTTTTTGCAGTTGAGTTTTTGCAGCATCATGCAGATTTTAGAGAACAGGCGCTGACCAGAAATGTCATAGCTAAAAACCTTTTCCCAGTCTGTAGGTAATCTTTTCACTCTTTTGGGGAAGTCTTTGGGTGAGCAAAGGTGTTTGATTTTTAGGAGCTCACAGTTATCTAGTTTTTCTTCTGCATTGTTAATAACGATTTGTATGCTGTTTATGCCATATATTAGGGCTCCTAACATTGTCCCTATTTTTTCTACCATGATTTTTATGGCTTTAGATTTTATATTTATGTCTTTGATCCATTTTGATCTCGTTTTTGTGCATGGAGTGAGGTACGGGTCTTGTTTCATTTTTTTGCAGATGGATATCCAGTTATGCTAGCACCATTTGTTAAAAAGACTGTCTTTTCCCCATTTAACTGTTTCAGGGCCTTTGTCAAATAGCCACTGCTCATATGTGGATTTATGTCTGGATTCTCAATTCTGTTCCATTGGTCTATGTATCAGTTGTTGTAACGGCACGAGGCTGTTTTGACTGGTGCAATGGTATAATAGGTTCTGAAATCAGGTAGAGTAAGGCCTCCCACTTTGTTCTTCTTTTTCAGCAATGCTTTACTTATCTGGGGCCTCTTTCCCTTCCATATGAAGTTGGTGATTTGTTTCTCCATCTCATTAAAGAATGCCATTGTAATTTGGGTCAGAATTGAATGAAATGTATAGATCGCTTTTGGTAGAACAGACATTTTTATAATGTTAAGCCTTCCTATCCATGATCAAGGTATGTTTCTCCACTTAAGTAGGCCTCTTTTGATTTCTTGCAGAAGTGTATTGTAGTTTTCTTTGTATAAGTCTTTTACATCTCCAGTAAGATTTATTCCAAGTATTTTATCTTCTTGGAGGCTACTGTAAATGGTATTGATTTGGTGATTTCCTCTTTGATGTTCTTTTTGTTAATGTAGAGGAATCCAACTGATTTTTGTATGTTTATGTTGTATCCCGATACTCTGCTGAGCTCTTCTATTGGTTTCAGTAGTTTTCTTGAGGATTCCTTAGGGTTTTCTGTGTATAAGATCATGTCGTCTGCAAATAGAGATAATTATACTTCTTCCTTGCCAATCTGGATGTCCTTTATTTCTTTGTCTTGCCTAATTGCTCTGGCTAGGAGCTCCAGCACAATGTTGAATAAGAGCGGTGATAAAGGGCATCCTTTTCTGGTTCTCGATCTCAAGGGGAATGCTTTCAGGCTCTCTCCATTTGGTGTGATGTTGGCTGTTGGCTTTGTATATATGTCCTTCATTATGTTGAGGAATTTTCCTTCTATTCCTATTTTGCTAAGAGTTTTTATCATGAATGAGTGTTGGACTTTGTCAAATGCCTTTTCTGCATCAATTGATAAAATCACGTGATTCTTTTGTTTTGTTTTGTTTATGTGATGGATTACATTAATTTTTTTTCAAATGTTGAACCATCCCTGCATACCTGGTATGAATCCCATTTGGTCATGGTGAATTATTTTTTTGATATGTTGTTGAATTCTATTGGCTAGAATTTTGTTGAGGATTTTTGCATCTGTGTTCATGAGGGATATGTTGTTTTAGGTGCTGTCGAGTCAGTTCTGACTCATAGCGACCCTATGCACAACAGAATGAAACACTGCGCAGTCCTGTGCCATCCTTACAATCGTTGTTATGCTTGAGCTCATTGTTGCAGCCACTGTGTCAATCCACCTCGTTGAGGGTCTTGCTCTTTCCGCTGACCCTGCACTCTGCCACACATGATGTCCTTCCCCAGGGACTGATCCCTCCTGACAGCATGTTCAAAGTATCTAAGACGCAGACTCGCCATCCTTGCTTCTAAGGAGCATTGTGGTTGTACTTCTTCTGAGACAGATTTGTTTGTTCTTTTGGCAGTCCACAGTATATTCAATATTCTTCGACAACACCACAATTCAAAGGCGTCAACTCTTCTTCGGTCTTCGTTATTCATTACCCAAATTGTTAGGCTGAGGGGTGTGGGAACCATGGTCTCCATGAACATCTAGCTCAACTGGCATAACATAGTTTATAAAGAAAAATATTCTACACTTTATTTTGGTCAGCAACATCTGGGGCCATAAAAGATTGTGAGTGGCCATCTAAGATACTCCACTGGTCTCAAACACTCCAGAGCAAAGGAGAAAGAAGAAAACCAAAGACACAAGGGAAAGATTAATCTAAAGGACTAATGGAGCACAACTACTACAGCCTCCACAAGACTGAGTCCAGTACAACTAGATGGTGCCCAGTTACCACCATTGACTGTTCAGACAGGATCACATTCGAGGGTCCTGGACAGATCTGGAGAAAAATGTAGAACAAAATTCTAACTCGCAAAATTTTTAAAAAGACCAGATTTACTGGTCTTACAGAGAGTGAAGAAACATTGAGAGTATGGCCCCCAGACACCCTTATATATCGGTAAGGGAGTCACTCCTGAGGGTCAACCTTCAGCCAAAGATTAGACAGGCCCATAAAACAAAATGAGGCTAAATGGGCACACCAGCCCAGGGACAAAGTAGAGAAGGTAGGAGGGGATAGAAAGCTAGAAATGATGAACCCAAGGTCAAGAAGGGGAGAGTGTTGGCATGTCGTGGGGTTGGCAACCAATGTCAAAAAACAATATGGGAATTAATTGTTTAATGGGAAACTTGTTAAATCTTCATCTAAAGTGCAATAAAAAATATTTTTAATTCATGAAAATGTTTATACACAAAAAAGAAACAATCTTTGACATTTACAAGGAAGGGGAAGGGTGGTGATGGAAAAACATTAAATGGACAATAAATAAGTGGTAACTTTTGGGAAGGGTGAGACAGTACACAATACTAGGGAAGTCACACAACTTGTTCAAGGCAAGGTCATGGAAGCTCCATAGACACATCCAAACTTCCTGAGGGACCGAATTCCTGGAGAGAAGGCTGTGGTGACCATGGTCTTGGGGAACATCTAGCTCAGTTGGCATAACATAGTTTATAAAGAAAATGTTCTACATTCTACTTTGGTCAGTAGCACCTGGTATCTTAAAAGCTTGCGAGCAGCCATCTAAGATACTGCACTGGTCTCACTCCATCTGGAGAAAGGGGGAATGAAGAAAACCAAAGACACAAGGGAAAGATTAGCCCAAATATCTAATGGACCAAAGGACTACATCCTATACCAGAATGAGTATAGATGGTGACTGGCTACCACCACCGATTGCTCTGACAAGGATCACATTTAAGGGTCCCAGACAGAGCTGAGGGAAAATGGAGAACAAAATTCTGACTCACAAGCAAACAAACAAACAAAAAAAAACAGACTTACTGGTCTGACAGAGACTGGAAAAAAACCCAAGAGTATGGCCCCAGGACATCCTTTCAATTCAGTAATGAAGTCACTGCTGAGGTTCATCCTTCAGCCAGAGATTAGACAGGCCCATAAAATAAAATGAGACTAAATGGCCACATCAGCCCACGGGCAAGGATGTGAAGGCAGGAGGGGACAGGAAAGCTGGTTACAGGAAACCCAAGTTCAAGAAAGTGAGCGTGTTTTCATGTTGTGGGGTTGGCAACCAATGTCTTAAAACAATATGTGTACTAATTGTTTAATGAGAAACTAATTTGTTCTGTAAACCTTCATCTAAAGCACAGTAAAAAAAAATCTATATATTACAAGCAGAAACTTGAACATATTATATGAATACAGCTGGATGCATTTTTATAAACTGCCTATATCCATGTTACCTGCATTCAGATCATTAAGTAGAAAAATACTGCACCTCAGAAGCCCCTTTCATGCCACTTTTTAGTTACAAGCCCTGTGGTGAATCTATCCCATACCTCAGGCAGCATAGAGACTGTTTTTAATCTTTATATAAAATAAATGACATCCTACAACTTATAGCCTTCCTTGTTCGGTTTATTTTTCTCAATTTTATATTTGTGAGACTTATGCCCATTTTTGTATAGACGTAGATTTTTCATTTCCATTGCTGAGTAGTATTGACTTTTAGGGGGATGCCAAAAACTTATCCATTCTACAGTTAATGGGTGTTTTGAGAGTTTCAGATGCAATGTAGCAATATTTCTGTCTTCTCCTTTTATCTCCACCAAATGCACAGCAACTCAAATATGATAGCATGATAATGAAGCACTGAATTTTGTGCAGTGTATTAGTTTTCTCTTGCTGCAGTAACAAGTTACCACAGATTTAGTGGTTTAATACAACCCAAATTATAATCTTATAGTTCAGAAGGTCAGAAATTTTTTTGATTATGCAAAAAATGAATGTTTATTGCAGATAAATAGAAATCATAGATAAGCAAAAAGATGATACAAATTATTCATAATCTCACCACCGAGAAGTGTAACCAGTTTTAGCATTTTTGGAGCACAGCCTTCTAGCTATTTTTTTCTATGTACCCTATGATTAGTGATTTATATATATATATATATATAAATATATTTGCATTATCTATCTGATACATAACATAAATATTTATAATTTATTTTCACAAATCAGTTTATAATTTATATTAATTAAATTTAAATTTTTAATTTTTATATATGTGAATAAAACCAAAAAAACCTGTTGCTGCTGAGTCACAGTAGACTCATAGTAACCCAATAGGAAGAAGATCAGAAATTCGACTTGAGTCTCACTGGGCTAAAATCAAGGTTTTCATGGGATTCATTCTTTTCTGGAAAAATTGTGTCCTTAAAGTTTTCAGATTCAAGAGGCCGTGGGTATTTTTGAATCATGAACACCTTCTGCAATCTTCAAAGACAGCAATGGCTGGTCAAGTCCCTCTCACAATGCCATCTATCTGGTTTTCTGACTTCTGTTGAAAAAGTGCCTTTGATTTTAAGAATTTATGTGATTAGGTTGTTCCCACCTGGATAACCCAGGATAATTTTCCATATTAAGGTCCTTAACCTTAATAACATCAGCAAAGTCCCTTTTGTCCATGTAAGGTAATATATTCACGGTTCTGGAAATTAGGACTTACACAACTTTGACACCATTCTGACTACCATATGCAAGACTGAAGATGTTCATGTTTCTAGGGAAAGTACTCTGCCAATGCAAATCCCCAATAATGTCAACAAATACATAATTAAATTTTATTTGGTTTTGGATGGAAGAGACACTCAAGTCTAAACTGAGAAAAGCATAACATGTAGGGATATAAGTAGAATAAGTGGGGCTTCTTGCAGTGGATGAGGTCAGTTCATTTGCTACACAACATGTGCGTATATGATACATTTCAACTGCCTGAACTTGAGCCAGTGTATTTTACAGTCATGTAAATATTTTTTTCTACAAAATGTATGCATATCCACTCAATCACACAAATGCTTTGTCTCTCTATATTCCACAAACCCATTAGTTATTTGTCCATGTGGAAAATACAGTTTCTGATCATGTGAACTACATATGTGCATAGGTCCATAACTACCACAGAACTTATTATAATCCATTACCTTTGGAATAAATTAGAATTCAATCCATTACAAATATAGAGATAATAGATTAAGCTCAAAAACCAAAACCAAACCCACTGCCATCAAGTCGATTCTGACTCATAACGACCTTATAGGACAGAGTAGAACTGCCCCATAGAGTTTCCAAGGAGCGCCTGGAGGATTCGAGCTGCCAGCCTCTTGGCTAGCAGCCGTAGCACTTAACCACTACGCCACCAGGGTTTCCAGGTTAAGCTCAGATTAATGATAAAGAAATAACAAAAGTTTTGTGGGACCAGGCAAAGATGTGGATATTGTCTATTAATATACTAAATAAATACTTACTTTATTTCTATTCTAGGCCACACACTAAGAAAGACACAAGAGATACAGGCACTGTCCACAAGGATCACACAGTGTAATGAAGAAAAACATAACAAAGCCTTAGAGAAATAAATCTCAAATTACAACTAAGGTAAGTTCTATGATAGATAGGGAAATGGTATTAAGAAAACATCTAACAGGGGAAAGTGGACTAGGCTGGAGAAATCTAAGTAAAGGTAATCTCATGACTGGAGCAGGAAAATATAACACTACATCAGGAATAGAGAAATAGTGTTATGATCATAAGTGAGTTGAATATCCAGAAGGCATGAAGCATTGTTTGAATTCAAAAGTGTCCCCATAAGGAGTCTTAAAAAAAAAAACAACAAATGAAAACAAAAATCATACAAACTCATTGCAGCTGAGTAGATTCTGACCCATAGCAACCCTATAAGACTGAGTAGAACTGCCCCATAGGGTTTCTAAGGAGCCACCAGTAGATTCAAACTGCCAACCTTCTGATTAGCAGATATAGCTCTTAACCACTGCACCACATGGTTAAGTCCTCAACAATTAATTGAAAGGCCGAATGTTTAAACTCACCCAGAGGCCTCCAAAGAAAGGCCAGAGATCAGGTTCTGAAAGGCCACAGCCTTGAAAACTCTATGGACCCAGTTGTACTCTCCACACATGGAGTCATCAAGAGTCAGAACTAACTGGAAAATAATTGTTTTTTTGTTTGTTTTTCAACTAACATGATAAATACAAGGTTAGCATGTATCTGCCCAATTATAAATGGAACTACTGGTTTTTCCACTCCATCTACTGATAGACAGTGCCCATTAATAGCAATTTAAAGAGTTTTCATGGTAATTCTTACTTTAAATATCCAACATTATTTTCAGACTATGCAACCAAATTGTTCAGACAATTCTGTCAGTAATTGAAAGATCATGATATATGTGACATTAACCCTCCTAATTTGAAGGGCAATGCCTACTCTTTAACAGTTTCTTTAATGCCATCTTCATACCCTTATTTCTCAGACTGTAGATGACAGGATTCATGATGGGTGGCACCATAGTACAGAATACTGACACCAGCAAATCCAAGGGTGATGGAGATTCGGGTAAGGGTCGTAAATAGGCAAAAACACCAGAAAAGAGAAAGAGAGTCACAACAGTGAGGTGAGGCAAGCATGTGGAGAAAGCTCTAGACCTGCCTTCTCTGGATGGGATTCTCAGAATAGTGGAGAAGATGTGAATGTAAGAGATATCAATAAACACAAAACAGCCAAAATCTAACACCAGGCTGAGCCCAATGACTACTAATTCCACAGTATTATAAGAACAGGCGAGGGAGAGCAGTTGTGGAACATCACAGAAGAACTGATGAACTTCAGGAGACCCACACACAGGTATGGAGAAGGTAGAAGCTGTGTGAGAATTGCATTGAGAACTCCACTGACCCATGAGGAAGCTGCCATCTGCACACAGGCTCCATGGCTCATGAGGACTTCATACCTCAGTGGGTGGCAGATGGCAACGTAGCGGTCATAGGACATCACTGTGAGTAGAGATACTTCTGTAGTGGCTGAGAGGATGAAGAAAAATACCTGTGAAACACAACCAAGGAATGAGATGATGTTGAGATGAGCCAGAGAGTTTGCGATGGATTTGGGAACAGTGATGGAAATGAGGCAGAGATCCAGAAAGGACAAGTTCTTCAGGAAGAAATACATAGGGATGTGGAGCCAATGATCCTTGCTTGTGAGGGTGATGATGAGAACATTCCCCAGTACAGCTGCCAGGTATATCAGCAAAAACAACACAGCATGTAAGATCTGGATCTCCTGAACATCAGAAAACCCCGTTAGGAAGAACATGGGCACAGAGGTGAAGTTGTTCATTTCTCTGGGTGTTTAATCAATAACTCTAAAAAAATAAAATGAACAACTTGTAATTTAGTCAAGGGAGTTTACTCTTCTACTTTCTCAGGTTCACTTTCTCCCAATCACATGTGCAGGTATTCCATGCCATAGAAGAGTAACACCACCAAGTCTTCAGGAGGTAATTTAACACAAATAATTGCATTAAATGTATAACTGAAAATGGTTATCAATCAAGTCCAAATCATCCACTGTGTCATTTTATGTTGATTAAGGCCCATATTCCACATCTGACTCAAATAGAATTTCATATGCCTTATATTGAAATATGTAGTGGGAAAAGACACAAATTTTGGACCCTGAGTACAAATTTCAGATTAGTTGTTTACAAGCTTTGTAATCTTGGGTACATTTATGAGTATCATTTTATTCAACCTACAGAGTGAGCTTATCATTGGGTAATTATTTTAATTCAATTAAATAATGCATATACAAATTATCACCACAATTATTGGATAAGAAGACACTTAACCAATACCATTTCCTCTACTCATTCCCTCTCCCTTCTTTGTGCCAGTGTCAGGAAAAATTGTGAAAACTTCTGAAATAGGGAAAACACTGAGTTTCCTGTCTAGGACAGTGGATTATCTTTGTATTTTATTGTCTTTGAGCTATCCTACAATTGGGAAAGTTGTATAAAACTGTTAATAATGCAAATTATTGTCCTTAGAAATACAAATTAGTTTTGTTTTAGTGGAGAGTAATTGATATTTTCTCTGTAGATAGACCTGTTTTGCATCTACTTGTTATTTTTTTCAGCCTTGCTTGTTTGACCTTTTATACATGAAATTTTCATTTTGAGGCTGAATCAGTTGAATATCTAATTCTCTCAATCATTAATGAATTGAGTATAATATTTGGCATGTACTTGTTTTATATATGTATGTCAATTATATTTTATGTTCTTTAAAAAAAGTTGTCTTTATGATCTGAGATAGCAACCACTGACACTTAGAGTCAAACCTTATGAAAGGATTTGAGATATCTTAGATCGAAACATTTGGGCAATTTATTAGGGACATGGACAACAGAAAACTACCCTCTATTCTCTATCATTTTATGTTTTATCAAAACCTGTCCCCAAATTTACTGATCACTTCAAAGTAGAACTGAAGTATTTGAATTGTGCAGAAAAATTACTCAAATTCATTTCACATGTCTTAGAAGTCTTTGTCTTCTAGGCCGATTCCACAATATTGCTGCTGCTGGCTTCTGTGAGCTTGTTCAGTGAAGCAGGTGTTTTCAGCCAAATCTCCTGCTTAATTACCCAGGACAATAGAATTTCTTGGAGTCATTTATTAACTCTCGTTATTCATTGCTGCTTGGTCAGTTTTCCTTTTCACCTTGCTATTCTCCTAGCACATTCTTCCCAGCTGTCCTTAGCTCTCACCACTCTTCCCATTCTCTCCTTCCTCAGTGGGTTACTCCATCATCTCCGAGGCTACGAATAGTAAAGATTTACTTTGTTTCTCCACCAATATACACTCTTTTTCTCTTATTTTTATCTTCCTTTCCACTTGTCTTAGAAGAGCTGTTCCTTCCTTTATACATTCATAGTGCTGTGCTGTACAATGGAATCTACACTAATGTCTTAGTATAACTGTTTAATTGATACATTCATAAGTGACATTCAGGGGAGGTAACCTGTGCAGAATCCCACTATGAGGCCATGCCAAGTATATCCATAATTTTGCCCAGTATTTTGGATTCTTAATCTAATCTATTCAATGAATGCACGTTTGCTTTTCTCAAACTATACAACTGATGGGGCCCTGGTGGTGCAGAGATTAAGCGTTTGGCTGATAACCACAAGGTAGGCAGTATGAATCTACCAGCCACTCCTTGGAAACCCTATGGAGCAGTTCCACTCTGTCCTATAGGGTCACTATGAGTAGGAACTGACTTAATGGCAAACAGTTTATTTGTTTGTTTTTAATACCATTGATACGGAAGTTAAGCCTTTTGTCTTGATCATGATATAATTTATCCACCCAAGAGTTTGCTATCTCACTTTTTCCTTTCCCTCCTGCATTTTGAATACCATTATGCAAATAAATACTTAAAAGCTCAGCAAAAATGTTGATGTTATTTGTAAGGGGCACTATGAGTTAGAATCGCCTCGACAACAACAGGTTTGGTTTTGGTTTTAGAACCTATAGAAGCAGTAGTCAAGGAATCAAACGACAAATTGCATTAGGCAAATTTGCAGAAAAAGATCTCTTTAAAGTGTTAAAAAAAAAAAAAAAAGGAAAAAAAGATGTCACTTTGAGGACTAAGGTGAGCCTGACCCAAGCCATGGCATTTTTCAGTCGCCTCATATGCATACAACAGCTGGACAAGGAATAAGGAAGACCTAAGAAGAACTGATGCATTTGAATCATGGTGTTGGTGAGGAATACTGAATATATCATGATCTGCCAGAAGAATGAACAAATCCTTGTTGGAAGAAGTACAGCCAGCATGTCCTTAGAAGCAAGGATGGCGAGACTTCATCTCATGTACTTTGGACATGTTATCAGGAGGAACGAGTCCCTAGAGAAGGACATCATGTTTGGTAAAGTAGAGGGTCAGCAAAAAAGTAGAAATCTCAGCAAGATGAATTAACACAGTGGCTGCAATAATGGGCTCAAGTGTAACAATTCTGAGGGTGTTGCAGGACTGTGCAGTGTTTCATTCTGTTGTACATAGGGTGGTTATGAGTCAGAACCAACTTGATGGCACCTAACAACAACAATAACAACAATTTCTTCTATGGAAGAAATACTGGAAGTAGGTATTCTACTAGGTAGCATTATACACTGTCACAAAATAACAAATGCAGAGCAATGAAGTGTGTGACGTGGAATATATTAAGTCTTTTGAAAATAAGTGGCATCTAACCCTTCAAAGTCAATTCTGCATAACGTTGTTCCCCCAAAATAATTTCTCCCACCATATACTTCATACTTCCTGAAAACTGTTTCATATCTGTTACCTCCTTCTAATTCACCTGTTTCCTCCATAAACCCACTGATAACTTATGTCGTAAAAGCAGTCAAGCAGCCAACAAACAAAAAACAAAATGAAGTCTGTAAATGACCTTCTGTTTTCCAAAATCAATGTGATCCCTTCATACATTCATTTTGTCTATGCACTTACCTCAGGATTTACAACAAATAACTTTATACTTCTTACCAAGATTGTCTCTTCTCAGCGTCCAGTTCCCTAGACCAGTGACCCCGGCTCCACAAGAGCAGCATCACTTAGGAACTTGTTATAAAGGCAAATTTTCTTGACTCAACGCGCCCTAGACGTGCTGAATCAGAAACTGTGGGATGGGGTCCAGTGAGATGTGCTTTAATTGTATTGAGTAATTAAAACATTAATTCAAATTAGTATTTTTTAGATAAGATGAAACAAAATAAAGATAAAAGATGAGTACGAATGATTTTGATGTTCCCTAGAGTTTGAGAGCCGTGCCTTAAGCGTATTTGGATCGCATCTAGCCATTAATAAAATGTCTTTGTGTTTTTCACTGCCCAATTTTCATGTTGCTTTTCTCTTAAAACTAGGTCCCCCCTCCAGAAAAAAAAAGTCTTTTACTTTTCTTTGGCTCTGTCTCTAAAGTCTCCTTTGGCTGTATCATCACTCAGCCAAAATTAGTTCTCAGCAACAATCTCTACTTGTCTTTGGAGATCCAGTTGTTTGTCTCAAAATTATAATTGTCAAAGAGGAAAATTAGAAACAGACATCTTCCTTTGATTTTACAATTTTTTCCTACCCAGAAAACCAAATATTAACCATAAAAATTCCTGACCCCAAATTAATCTTGCCGGGTGCTTCTGTCATCCCCATTTTTTTTTTTCCTGTTCAAAGCCAGTTTTATTTAATTTAAATTTCAAAAGGTGTAATGGTTGCAGGTGGGTGGAGGGACAGAGACCACCTTGTGACCTGATATCAGTTGATCGCAGTAAAAGGGGGGAGGGCAACTTACAATCTATCATGTTAGGATTAGACAATGGTTCATCTTCTATTTGTCTCCCTCCTCTTCTACTTATAAGCTTCATTGTAACTAGCCTACGCCTCACCATTTGCTTTTTTTTTTTTTTTTCGGAATCACAGTGGTTTTCTTATATGCATATAGAATAACTACTCAGAATAAACCTTATGTTTCAATTTTGTTAAGTTTTGATTATTTTTAACAATGCTCTGAATTTACATTTTAATTGCTTAACAAGTAATACATGCTTTCCTAAAGAAAAATTATAATAAACATGTAAGATGCTGTCTGTTGGGACAAATGAGGGTGTACAATATATGCTTCAGGAGAGATGAGGTAATTAAGGTATATTTCATATAAAAAATATGGGATATAAAATAATTAACACTTGAAAAATGGGAAATATTTGGGAACGAAAAAGTGGAGAGAATATCTTTTAATCCAGGCAACATGGTGTGAACAAAGCAGAACCTCGGCAGCCTGAAGGGTGTGTAGGTAGAACACTCTGTAGAACAAGGGTCCCTAAATTGGTCTAGGGTAAGAGAGAGAGGAGAGTTGAGGGGACGGATAATAGGTTCATATCTAAAAACAGAATAATAAAGGTAGAATTTTCTAGAAGGTAACTGCTCCTCATATTTAGTAACCTTTGCAAGGAAGACATTTTTAAGGTAGAGAGACAAGTCAGGGTAGTATCCTGATAGTATAGGTATGAGTTATTAAAAGATGGCCTGGAATAAGTAGTCACAATAAGATTGAAAGGGAAAGAAAAGACACAAAATAATTTAAACAAGATAAAGGGAATGAATGAAAAGTTTCAACATGTTATCGATTGAATGCAAGTGAAATGAAGGTTAAAATAAAATTTTAGATATAGAGGTGTGGCTGTAAATTTTTCCATCTTGGCTACAAAATTGGGAGGGAGGGAGAATATGCTGCTCTGTGCTGGCCTTGCTTCCCTGCCCCTTTCCCACAGTGAAACACTTTGTCCTAGCCTACCTGTGCCCTGTTCCCCAGCCTTACAGCAAACCCTTCTGCTTATTAGAGCACAAGAGGTGACAGCAAGACAGCACTGAGCAACAATCTATTTATTGGTGCCACAACCATACTCTCACTGGCAGCCAAATGCAGGAGGTGGTCTTGTTGCACGAGAGTGTTCTTACCTCAGGGAAGATGGACAACCCATTTTACTTCTCATTTTTCTTTAATTATGAAATAAAACAATCTAACAAGGAAAAATCTCCACTGGTTTTAAGAACGTTCTTGCCTCACTCATCGGCTGTCAGCTCCCTGCAGCCCACTTGCCTGTAGAAGATCTCTCGCCGTGGGGAACTGCCCCTTGCGTTTGTCTGCCAATGCAAGGTGAGGGGGTGACACCAATAAGTAGATTGTTGTTCCATGCTATCTTGTGGTCATATCTTTTTTTTTGATCATGAATTCCCTGGAACTCAACACAGACCCCAATCTGTATATTTTGAAACAATGGCCAAATACTTAACTGTCTTTGACCCAATTCAAGGAAGAGTTTACTAGTATACAGATTCAGATAAATCAGCTAGAGCAAATCATTATCAGAATAAAATTAAAGATTCTTATATTTTGAGAAGCCTCTTAAAATTTCTCTAGGCCCACAAATAATTTTGCATGTGAACAGTCCCCTTCCTGCTTTTTAAATAACCCAGAGTCTAGGTACCAGGGTCATGGTGAGGATGTGTCTTATAGTTGACTAGGATCCCACTCCCCAACTCTAATTCTTCAAAGTATAGCAGCCGATTGTTTTGTTTTCTTAAGAATAAGGGGATCTGAGGAAGCCCCTTATTTTTATTTTGGAATGCTGGTAGAAGTCAGGGATGATTCACAGTTTGAGAAACACACTATTGGGAAACTGAGATCCTGACCACTCACCCTGCAATATTTAATCTTTCCATGCAGTGTTTAATATAACTTACATCTGTGCTCAAAGCAACCCATTACATGCCCGTTACACTGAAGGCTTGGACCTGTAAAGCGTTTAAGGGATTAGCCCCACTTCACACAATGGTGGAGCTGGAATTTGAACACAAGTGGCCTCACTCCAAACCCCTGGCTTCTAGTTGCTGTGCTAGAATGTTTGACACTACGTTGTGGACTCAGACACACTCGGCTGTATCCCAGTTTGTCGTCATAAAACAGCTTTTGCAAAAATGACTCTTTAACCTTTCTCTTCAGCACGGTGCTTCTCTTTATTTAAAATAAACCTCATATCTTAATTCTTCCTATTGCTGAAAGGTGACTGAGTTTATTTCAACTCATAGCAAACACATGTGACAGAGTAGAACTCTCCCTGAGGATTTTTTAGGCTGTAATGGTTTTGGGAACAGATCGCCAGGTCTTTCTTCCACGGAGCCACTAGGTGGGTTCGAACCACCAATCTTTCCATTAGTAGCCCAGGGCTTAACCACTGGGCACAGGATACACAAAAGTTCAACAGCTGGTAAAGGGCTAGTTTTGTGGGGTCCCCTCCTATCTTTTCTCATGAACTTCCAGGGGATGACACTAACGGCTAATATTCAACACATTCTTACTTTGTCCACCTACTCATATCATTTTGGAGCCTCACAGCTGACCTGTTATCCACACTTTAAAAATGAGAAAATGTATACAAAAGTGAAGACATTTGATTAGGGTTGAAAAAGGGATGTAGAAGGAAGAAACAGACAAGGACTGTCTGACCTTACCCAGGTTCCTCCAGTCAAAGTACATGATCTTATATACAGTCTTACCTGGGCAGAGTAGACTAAACCATGGATTTCTGGCCTATGCCTCCTCCCTATTTTAATGACTTCTCCTTGAGTTAAGAACATACCCTGGGAATAGAACCAAATTAACCACCACACTGTCCTCAGAAGGAAAGGGGTGTTACAGGAGTTAACTCATTTATCCCCAGAGCTGCAAGGAAATCTCAAAAGACACAGATTATTCTAGCTTTTTACCTGGGACCAGCATTCCTTAACATTGTGATAATAAAAAGTATAACACCTCATTCTTTCGATGTGAATATATTTGTCAGTAAACCTGAGCAAGCTTTAAAAGTGCACTAGCTGTTAGTCTTAATTTTTACGTGAGACATCTTTTCATATGTTTTTCTATTTATATTGATTTTATTGCTTTCTTTAAACTTCCTGTGTGTTAGGAAATTTAGCTCCTGTCACTGCCATACTTCTTAGGTGTGGAAAAGTTAGGTTTTTTATTTTATCTGTGCTGATATTTTGCCCACAGGTTTCATTTAATCGAGTCAAATATGCTAGCCCTTTTCTTTAATGCTCTGGCTTTGGAAGCTTGCTTGAAAATGTGTTTCTTTTCCTTCTATGATTTGGGTTGTAGTATATTAAAAAAAAAAACAAAACAAGATACAATTCCCTATTTTTTAAGCACCACTTTTTTTTTTTTTTAACATCACTCAGTGGTATTTTAACTTATTTTTCAAAGGAATGTTATATAGTTCTTCTTAGGTGCTAATATAAGTGATTGAAATAATTTATTCTCCTATTTTGGATCTATTATAATTCACAGATATTAACAGTCTAATTATACATAAAACAAGTCATTTATTTATGTAACTTTTCTAACAGCCACTTATTGAATTACCTTATTATATCAATATGCTATTTTTAGGTTTTCCAGATATACAATGATAATCATCTAAGAATAAAGATAATTTTGCCCTTCCAATTTTCGAAACGGGTATTTATTTCACACATCTACCTTTACTGACAAACACAAAATAATATTGACTAACAAGTGTATTTTCCTTATTTCTGTCATTATAGGAAATATCTGTCATGCAAACTTAACAATAAAAAAAAAAACAATAAACCTACTGCTAAATTATTATTAAGAATCGGTGTTGACTTTAGTGATGGCATAGTTTTCTGTAATTAATGGTGAATGTATTAATAGATTTCTAATTACTAAAGCCTATTTAATCCCTGAAAATAACCAGCTTTTGTGCTGTATTTTTTAACCTGTTTTTGAATAATGGTTAATATTCCCTTAGTTATACACATTTCCTTGGTTTCCAGAAACATAATGGGCAGTTGTGTAGCTTTTTTTTTCTTAGTGTGTATTGTTAAAAATCAAAATGATCGACAGTATCTTGTTAGTATCTCCCAGTTTCTGTCCCTCAAAGTACTGATACATAACATGCATGGGTCATGAAAACACTATGCTCGCTGAAAAATGCCGCTCACAGAAAGCCAGATAATTCCATTTTAATGAAATGTGTATAATAGGCAAGTCCGTACAGATAAAAACCAGATTGGTGCCTACTAGGAGCAAGGAGGATGGAAAAATGGGGAGTGACCGATTAATGGGCATAGGGTATTTTTAAGAAGTGATGAAAATGTTCCACAATGAGACAGTGGTGATGGTTACACAATTCTCTGAAAATGTTAAGACACTCTAAATTGTTCACTGTAAAGGGTAAATTGTGTAGTATGTGAATTATATCACAATAAAATACGCTATATTTTTTAAAAAAGGAGCACCATCTACTATGTCTTACACATAATTTCAGACTGTTTTAATGCACAGATCAATGCAACTCTCTATATAATTAAGGGTATATCTGTAAAAATCCAGCTATATACAACCCCTCCTTTTTTTTAGTACAAAATTCTCTTTCAGGCATGTGTCCTAATTTGTTTAATCTGTGTTCTACTGATGAACAATTATTAGTGGTGGCGCAGTGGTTAAGAGCTTGACTGCTACCTGAAAGGTGGCAGTTTGAATCCACCAGCTGCTGCTTGGAAGCTCTGTGGGGCGGTTAGTTCTACTCTCTCCATTGTAGGGTCACTGTGAGTCAGAATCCTTGGCTTCGTGGCAAGGGGTTTGTTTGGCGATCAACTGATGAACACTTACGTTGTTATTTCTACTGCCATTACTTTTTTCTTTTTTTTACAAATAACGTTGGAAAGAACATGTGTGCATAGATGTGTTACACAGTCCTGAGTTTGATTGTTGCTAAGTCCTGTCCAGTCAGTTTTGACTGATAGTGACCCTAAGTTTACAAATAAGATAAACTACTTTAGTACCTATTACTGAGTTAAGAGACAAGAGTTGCTGAAAGGTGCAAATGGTTAAAATACTCAGCTGCTAACTGAAATGTTGGAGGTTCAAATCCACCCAGAGTTGTCTTGAAAGAACAGCCTGAAGATGTTTCTGGAAAACACATTAAAGACTGTATGGAGCACAGTTCTACCCTGACACACATGCGGTGTCCATGGGTTGGAATCGACCCCATGGCAATTAATTACTGGTAAGAGACAAGAACATTTTGAAGTGTGTTGATACATTGCCTTATCTAAACACATTTTCCATTTCCATTTGTCCATATGACATAAAGCTGTGCGATTAACTCTGCAGTCTTCTTCTATATAATCTTTTCTGATATAATCTGTACATTTTTTTTTTACCCTTTATTTTTATTTATTTACTTATTTAATTAATTTTTATTAAGCTTCAAGTGAACATTTACCATTCCAATCAGTCTGTCACATGTAGGTTTACATACATCTTACTCCCTTCTCCCACTTGCTCTCCCCCTATTGAGTCAGCCCTTTCAGTCTCTCGTTTCGTGCCAATTTTGCCATCTTCCCTCTCTCTCTATCTTCCCATCCCCCCTCCAGTCAAGAGTTGCCAACACACTCTCCAGTGTCCACCTGATTTAATTAGCTCACTCTTCATCAGCATCTCTCTCCCCCCCACTGACCAGTCCTTTTCATGCCTGATGATTTGTCTTCGGGGATGGTTCCTGTCCTGTGCCATCAGAAGTTCTGGGGAGCATTGTCTCTGGGATTCCTCTAGTCGCAGTCATACCATTAGGTATAGTCTTTTTATGAGAATTTGGGGTCTGTATCCCATTGGTCTCCTGTTCCCTCAGGAGTTGTCTGTTGTGCTCCCTGATAGGGCAGACATCGATTGTGGCCGGGCACCAACTACTTCTTCTGATCTCAGGATAATGTAGGTCTCTGGTTCATGTGGCCCTTTCTGTCTCTTGGGTTCTTAGTTGTCGTGTGACCTTGGTGTTCTTCCTTTGCCTTTGCTCCAGGTGGGTTGAGACCAATTGATGTATCTTAGATGGCCGCTTGTTGGCATTTAGGACCCCAGGCTCCACAATTCAAAGTGGGATGCAGAATGTTTTCATAATAGAATTATTTTGCCCATTGACTTAGAAGTCCCCTCAAACCAAGTTCCCCAGACCCCAGCCCCTGCTCCGCTGACCTTTGAAGCTTTCAGTTTATCCCGGAAACCTCTTTGCTTTTAGTCCAGTCCAATTAGGCTGACCTTCCTTGTAGTGAGTGTTGTCTTTCCCTTCACCCAAAGCAGTTCTTATCTACAGATTGATTAATAAAAAGCCCTCTCCCTCCCCCCTTTGTAACCACGAAAGTATGTGTTCTTCTCCGTTTTTTCTATTTCTCAAGATCTTATAATAGTGGTCTTATACAATATTTGTCCTTTTGCCTCTGACTCATTTTGCTCAGCATAATGTCTTCCAGATTCCTCCATGTTATGAAATGTTTCAGAGATTCCTCACTGTTCTTTATCGATGCGTAGTATTCCATTGTGTGAATATACCACAATTTATTTACCCATTCATCCGTTGATGGACATCTTGGTTGCTTCCAGCTTTTTGCTATTGTAAACAGCGCTGCAATAAACATGGGTGTGCATGTATCTGTTTGTGTGAAGGCTCTTGTATCTCTAGGGTATATTCCGAGGAGTGGGATTTCTGGGTTGTATGGCAGTTCTATTTCTAACTGTTTAAGATAACGCCAGATGGATTTCCAAAGTGGTTGTTCCATTTTACAATCCCACCAGCAGTGTATGAGAGTTCTAATCTCTCTGCAGCCTCTCCAACATTTATTATTTTGTGTTTTTTGGATTAATGCCAGTCTAGTTGGTGTGAGATGGAATCTCATTGTAGTTTTAATGGCTAATGATCGGGAGCATTTTCTCATGTATCTGTTGGCTGCCTGAATATCTTCTTTAGTGAAATGTGTGTTCATATCCTTTGCCCACTTCTTGATTGGGTTGTTTGTCTTTTTGTGGTTGAGTTTTGACAGAATCATGTAGATTTTAGAGATCAGGCGCTGGTCTGAGATGTCATAGCTGAATATTCTTTCCCAATCTGTAGGTGGTCTTTTTACTCTTTTGGTGAAGTCTTTAGATGAGCATAGGTGTTTGATTTTTAGGAGCTCCCAGTTATCTGGTTTCTCTTCATCATTTTTGGTAATGTTTTGTATTCTGTTTATGCCCTGCATTAGGGCTCCTAGGGTTGATCCTATTTTTTCTTCCATGATCTTTATCGTTTTAGTCTTTATGTTTAGGTCTTTGATCCACTTGGAGTTAGTTTTTGTGCATGGTGTGAGGTATGGGTCCTGTTTCATTCTTTTGCAAATGGATATCCAGTTATGCCAGCACCATTTGTTAAAAAGACTATCATTTCCCCAATTGACGGACACTGGTCCTTTGTCAAGTATCAGCTGCTCATACGTGGATGGATTTATATCTGGGTTCTCAATTCTGTTCCATTGGTCTATGTGCCTGTTGTTGTACCAATAACAGGTTGTTTTGACTACTGTGGCTGTATAATAGGTTCTGAAATCAGGTAGAGTGAGGCCTCCCACTTTCTTCTTCTTTTTCAGTAATGCTTTGCTTATCCGGGGGTTCTTTCCCTTCCATATGAAATTAGTGATTTGTTTCTCTATCCCCTTAAAATATGACATTGGTAATTGGATTGGAAGTGCATTATATGTATAGACGGCTTTTGGTAGAATAGACATTTTTACTATGTTAAGTCTTCCTATCCATGAGCAGGGTATGTTCTTCCACTTAAGTATGTCCTTTTGAATTTCTTGTAGCAGAGTTTTATAGTTTTCTTTGTATAGGTCTTTTACATCCTTGGTAAGATTTATTCCTAAGTATTTTATCTTCTTGGTAGCTACTGTGAATGGTATTGATTTGGTTATTTCCTCTTCGGTGTTCTTTTTGTTGATGTAGAGGAATCCAAGTGATTTTTGTATGTTTATTTTATAACCTGAGACTCTGCCAAACTCTTCTATTAGTTTCAGTAGTTTTCTGGAGGATTCCTTAGGGTTTTCTGTGTATAAGATCATGTCATCTGCAAATAGTGATAGCTTTACTTCCTCCTTACCAATCTGGATACCCTTTATTTCTTTGTCTAGCCTAATTGCCCTGGCTAGGACTTCAAGTATGATGTTGAATAAGAGTGGTGATAAAGGGCATCCTTGTCTGGTTCCCGTTCTCAAGGGAAATGCTTTCAGGTTCTCTCCATTTAGAGTGATATTGGCTGTTGGCTTTGCATAGATGCCCTTTATTATGTTGAGGAATTTTCCTTCAATTCCTATTTTGGTAAGAGTTTTTATCATAAATGGGTGTTGGACTTTGTGAAATGCCTTTTCTGCATCAATTGATAAGATCATGTGGTTTTTGTCTTTTGTTTTATTTATGTGATGGATTACATTAATGGTTTTTCTGATATTAAACCAGCCTTGCATACCTGGTATAAATCCCACTTGATCAGGGTGAATTATTTTTTTGATGTGTTGTTGGATTCTATTGGCTAGAATTTTGTTGAGGATTTTTGCATCTATGTTCATGAGGGATATAGGTCTAAAATTTTCTTTTTTTGTAATGTCTTTACCTGGTTTTGGGATCAGGGAGATGGTAGCTTCATAGAATGAGTTGGGTAGTATTCCGTCTTTTTCTATGCTTTGAAATACCTCCAGTAGTAATGGTGTTAAGTCTTCTCTGAAGGTTTGGTAGAACTCTGCAGTGAAGCCGTCTGGGCTAGGACTTTTTTTTGTTGGAAGTTTTTTGATTACCATTTCAATCTCTTTTTTTGTTATGGGTCTATTTAGTTGTTCTACTTCTGAATATGTTAGTTTAGGTAGGTAGTATTTTTCCAAGAATTTATCCATTTCTTCTAGGTTTTCATATTTGTTAGAGTACAATTTTACGTAGTAATCTGAAATGATTCTTTTAATTTCATTTGGCTCTGTTGTGATGTGGTCCTTTTCATTTCTTATTTGGGTTATTTGTTTCCTTTCCTGTTTTTCTTTAGTCAGTCTAGGCAATGGTTTATCAATTTTGTTAATTTTTTCAAAGAACCAGCTTTTGGCTTTGTTAATTCTTTCGATTGTTTTTCTCTTCTCTAATTCATTTAGTTCAGCTCTAATTTTTATTATTTGTTTTCTTCTGGTGCCTTCCTCTGGGTTCTTTTGTTGCTCACTTTCTATTTGTTCAAGTTGTCGGGACAGTTCTCTGATTTTGGCTCTTTCTTCTTTTTGTATGTGTGCATTTATCGATATAAATTGGCCTCTGAGCACTGCTTTTGCTGTGTCCCAGAGGTTTTGATAGGAAGTATTTTCATTCTCGTTGCTTTCTGCGAATTTCCTTATTCCCTCCTTGATGTCTTCTATAACCCAGTCTTTTTTCAGGAGGGTATTGTTCATTTTCCAAGTATTTGATTTCTTTTCCCTAGTTTTTCTGTTATTGATTTCTAGTTTTATTGCCTTGTGGTCTGAGAAGATGCTTTGTAATATTTCGATGTTTTGGATTCTGCAAAGATTTGTTTTATGACCTAATATGTGGTCTATTCTAGAGGATGGTCCATGTGCACTAGAAAAAAAAGTATATTTTGCAGCAGTTGGGTGGAGAGTTCTGTATAAGTCAATGAGGTCAAGTTGGTTGATTGTTGTAAGTAGGTCTTCCGTGTCTCTATTGAGCTTCTTCCTGGATGTCCTGTCCTTCTCCGAAAGTGGTGTGTTGAAGTCTCCTACTGTAAATGTGGAGGTGTCTATCTCACTTTTCAATTCTGTTAAAATTTGATTTATGTATCTTGCAGCCCTGTCATTGGGTGCGTAAATATTTAATATGGTTATGTCTTCCTGATCAATTGTCCCTTTTATCATTATATAGTGTCCTTCTTTATCCTTTGTGGCAGATTTAAGTCTAAAGTCTATTTTGTCAGAAATTAATATTGCTACTCCTCTTCTTTTTTGCTTATTGTTTGCTTGATATATTTTTTCCATCCTTTGAGTTTTAGTTTGTTTGTGTCTCTAAGTCTAAGGTGTGTCTCTTGTAGGCAGCATATAGATGGATCGTGTTTCTTTATCCAGTCCATGACTCTCTGTCTCTTTATTGGTGCATTTAGTCCATTTATATTCAGCGTAATTATAGATAAATAAGTTTTTAGTGCTGTCATTTTGATGCCTTTTCATGTGTGTTGTTGGCCATTTCATTTTTCCACATGCTTTTTTGTGCTGAGACGGTTTTCTTAGTAGCTTGTGAGATCCTCATTTTCATAATGTTTAACTTTATGTTTGTTGAGTCGTTACTTTTTTCTTGTCTTTTTTCTTGAGTTATGAAATTGATATTCCTTTTTGTGGTTATCTTATTATTTACCCCTATTTCTCTAAGTAAAAACCTAACTTGTATCGTTCTATATCGCCTTGTATCACTCTCCATCTGGCAGTTCAATGCCTCCTATATTTAGTCCCTCTTTTTGATTATTGTGATCGTTTATCTATTGATTTCCATGATTTCCTGTTATGTGAATTATTTTGTTTATGTATTTATTTTTTAGGATTAATCTTAATTTGTTTGTTTTTGTGCTTTCCCTATTTGAGTTGCGTTGATATCAGGACATTCTGTTTTGTGACCTTGTATTGTGCTGGTACCTGATATTATTGGTCATCAGGCCAATCTCCTTTAGCATTTCTTGCAGTCTTGGTTTAGTTTTTGCAAATTCTCTAAACTTGTGTTTATCTGTAAATATCTTAATTTCTCCTTCATATTTCAGAGAGAGTTTTGCTGGATATATGATCCTTGGTTGGCAGTTTTTCTCGTTCAGTGCTCTGTATATGTCGTCCCATTCCCTTCTTGCCTGCTTGGTTTCTGCTGAGTAGTCTGAACTTATTCTTATTGATTCTCCCTTGAAGGAAACCTTTCTTTTCTCCCTGGCTGCTTTTAAAATTTTCTGTTTGTCTTTGGTTTTGGCAAGTTTGATGATAATATGTCTTGGTGTTTTTCTTTTTGGATCAATCTTAAATGGGGTTCGATGAGCATCTTGGATAGATATCCTTTCGTCTTTCATGATGTCAGGGAATTTTTGTGTCAGGAGTTCTTCAACTATTTTCTCTGTGTTTTCTGTCCCCCCTCCCTGTTCTGGGACTCCAATCACCCGCAGGTTATCCTTCTTGATAGAGTCCCACATGATTCTTAGGGTTTCTTCATTTTTTTAAATTCTTTTATCTGATTTTTTTCAGCTATGTTGGTGTTGATTCCCTGGTCCTCCAGAAGACCCAGTCTACATTCTAATTGCTCGAGTCTGCTCCTCTGACTTTCTATTGCATTGTCTAATTCTGTAATTTCATTGTTAATCTTTTGGATTTCTACATGCTGTCTCTCTATGGATTCTTGCAACTTATTAATTTTTCCACTATGTCCTTGAATAATCTTTTTGAGTTCTTCAACAGTTTTATCAGTGTGTTCCTTGGCTTTTTCTGCAGTTATCCTAATTTCATTTGTTATATCTTTAAGCATTCTGTAAATCAGTTTTTTATATTCTGTATCTGATAATTCCAGGATTGTATCTTCATTTGGGAAAGATTTTGATTCTTTTGTTTGGGGGGTTGGAGAAGCTGTCATGGTCTGTTTCTTTATGTGGTTTGATATGGACTGCTGTCTCCGAGCCATCACTGGGAAACTAGATTTTCCAGGTAATCAGCTAAAAAAAAAATGCAGTCAGATCCCTATCTGAATTCTCCCTCTGGCTCAGGGTATTCAGATGTTAATGGAGCCGCCTGGGGAGGGTGGGGGAGGGATCAGAGAGCTAGGAGTGTAGCACCACAGAATATAGAGCTGATCCCCGCATTCACGCTCCGCCCCCGTCCACCAAAATCCCGGCAGGACGGCTCCCCGGCTGGGACGCTACTCTCCCCCTCCCAGACCAGTCACTTCCTCTCGGGGACTTCTCCCTCCGGTGCTCTGCACCACTCGCGTGAACTGGGTGGGCATCACCCGCACGACCAGGTGGGCCTGCCCCTGGGTCAATTCAGGGTAATATAACTGATCCCTGAGCTCACACCCTGCCTGCTTTAGCCAAAATCCCGGCGGGATGGCTCCCCGGCTGGGACGCTACTCTCCCCCTCCCAGACCAGTCACTTCCTTTCAGGGACTTCTCCCTCCGGTGCTCTGCACCACTCGAGCGAACTGGGTGGGCGTCCCCCGCACGAACATGTGGGCCCCGCCCCTGGGTCGCTTTAGGGAAATATAGCTGATCCCCCCCACTCGCACCACACCCGCTTCCCCCCAAACTCCTGGCGGGACGGCTCCCCCGCTGGGACGCTGCTCTCCCTGCTCCAAGATCAGTCACTGCCTCCCGGGTGCTTCTCCCACCGACTGCGCCACTACGCCGCCCGCACCAACCAGCTAGACTTCCTCCCGGGATGGGTTCGGGGGGGGGTAGGGCTGGGCCCCTTGTCTGTGCCGTCTGCCCCCCTGGGCTCTGCCCCGATCGGGCTCCGAAGGTCACCTGCCTGGTACGCTGGCTCCTAGTTCTGAAAACGGTTGCTGTCTGCCCGTATTTGTTCGTTTTCCATCTCTAAGTCTGTGTTTGTTTTTCAGAGTTCGTAGATTGTTATGTATGTGATCGATTCACTTGTTTTTCCGAGTCTTTGTTGCAAGAGGGATCCGCAGTAGCGTCCACCTAGTCCGCCATCTTGGCCCCCTCCAATGGGCTTTTTCAAGGACAGAAATATGTCTAGCGTGACAGAGGAAATAAAATATTGGCTTAATTTTAATGAATTAAAAGTTAAGTTTAATTAGCCACATGCAGATTGTGTCTACTACTCTTGATCTTCACAGATTTGGAGTGAAAATGATAAACTCAAATTGCAAAATTCTGGTTACAAAGTATAAAATAATCTTTTTTTCTGCCTAATGTGGAGGAAAATGTTATTATTGTAGCCACAGCACTGTAGAAAACAGGAAGTACACAAGATGGTTAAGTTCGTATATGCCTGAGAGAGAAAATTCTTCTTACTATGGACCTACCACACCAGTGAGACTTCTGGGGACCAGAAATCAAGCTGCTTCTCCAAGGTTTGAACCATGTGCCAGTTTCTACTAAGAATGGGGCAAAGGGATCACTGAATCTTAAAGGAATGCTGTCTTCTGATATATGCTACTCTCAACCATTGGCAGTTGACAAAACAAACAACTAAACTAACAGTTGAAGTAGAGCATTGACCAGTTTAAAGGAAGACACAAAGCAGAGAAGGGTACACTCTCCCCAGAATCATTGCATATTCATCAGAGCTTCTTCAATTGCCAATGACCTTATAGTAAAAAAAAAAAAAGTCACATCAAATAAATTATAATTGTAAAAAAAAAAAAAAAATCCCGTTGTAGTTAGCTTCTTCCAAAAATAGAGTTCTGGCAACATATTGGAATTGTTTCTTGTGATGGAAAAAGTGAATGAGCTTCCATTGCAGATAACAATGATGGCGATTACACTTCCTGCATACTGGAATTTTTTTTTTATGATAAAAATTGTCTATGTCTCAATGATATGCTTTTAGCCAGAGTAAATAAAGTAATGCCTCATTCGTCTCGGACCCTCACTTGCTCTGTAGGACACAATGACTCTGTGGATATAAACCCCAAAAGACATATGGTGAAAGAGTCAGATGCATGTAACTTTGTTCTCATTAAGAATAAAGTAAATGAGTAATAAAGACAGGCTTTTCAAAAAATGGGGAAACCCTGGTGGTGTAGTGGTTAAGAGCTACGGTTAGTAACCAAAAGGTCGGCAGTTCGAATCCTCCAGGCGCTCCTTGCAAACTCTGTGAGGCAGTTCTACTCTGTCCTATAGGGTCACTGTGTGTTGGAATTGACTTAAAGAAAATGGATTTTCAAAAAATGTGTAAATATTAATTAAGAAAAATCAATTGAAACATAATCAAAGAAACCCAGATAGATGTATTCTTATTTTTGTTATTGTTGTTAGGTGCCTTCGAGTCGGTACTGACACATAGCAACTCTGTGTAACACAGAAGGAAATACTGCCCGGTCCTCTGCCATCCTGACAATCATTATTATGCTTGAGCCCATTGCTGCAGCCGCTGTGTCAATCAATCTCATCGAGGGTCTTCCTCTTTTCCGCTGACCCTGTACTTTACTAAGCCTGGTTTCCTTCTTCAGGGACTGATCTCTTCTGACAACATGCCCAAAGTATGTAAGACACAGTCTAGCCATCCTTGCTTCCTAGGAGCATTCTGGTTGTACTTCTTCCAAGACAGATTTGTTCATTCTTTTGACAGTCCATGGTATATTCTATATTCCTAGCCAAAACCACAATTCAAAGGCATCAATTCTTCTTTGGTCTTCCTTATTCATTGTCCAGCTTTCACATGCATATGATGCGACTGAAAATACCATGGCTTGGGTTAGGTGCACCTTAGTCTTCAAGGTGCCATTTTTGCCTCTCAACACTTTAAAGAGGACCTTTGCAGCAGATTTGCCCAATGCAATGCGACTTTTGATTTCTTGACTGCTGCTTCCATGGGTGTTGATTGTGGATCCATGTAAAATGAAATCCTTGACAACTTCAATCTTTTCTCCATTTTTCATGATGTTGCTTATTGGTCCAGTTGTAAGAATTTTTGTTTTCTTTTATGTTGAGGTGCAATGCATACTGAAGGCTGTGGTCTTTGATCTTCATCAGTAAGTGCTTCAAGTCCTCTTCACTGTCAGCAAGGAAGGTTGTGCCATCTGCATATCAGTGGTTATTAGTGAGTCTTCCTCCAATCCTGATGACTCATTCTTCTTCATATAGTCCAGTTTCTCAGATTATTTGCTCAGCATACAGTTTGAGTGAGTGGTGAAAGGATACGACACTGATGCACACCTTTCCTGATTTTATACCACACAGGATCTCCTTGTTCTGTTTGAACGACTGCCTTTTAATCTACGTACAGTTTCCTCATGATCACAATGAATTGTTCTGGAATTCCCATTATTCTCAATGTTATCCATAATTTATTATGATCCGTAGAGTCGAATGCCTTTGCAGGTAAACATCTTTCTGGTACTCTGCTTTCAGCCAGGATCCACCTGACATCAGTGATGATATCCCTGGTTCCATGTCCTCTTCTGAATCTGGCCTGAATTTCTGGCAGTTTCCTGTGGATATACTGCTGCAGCCACTTTTGAATGATCTTCAGCAAAATTTTACTTGCATGTGATTTTAATGATGTTGTTTGATAATTTCTGCATTCATTTGGATCACCTTTCTTGGGAATAGGTGTAAATATGGACTGCTTCCGGTAGATTGACCAGGTAGCTCTCTTCCAAATTTCTTGGCATAGATGAGTGAGCACTTCCAGTTCTTCATTCCTTTGTTGAAACATCTTGATTGGTATTCCATCAATTCCTGCACCTTTGTGTTTTGCCAGTGCCTTCAGTGCAGCTTGGATGTCTTCCTTCAGTGCCATCAATTCCTGATCGTAGTCTACCTTCTGAAATGGTTGACTGTTGACCAGTTCTTTTTGGTATGGTGACTCTATTCTTTCCATCTTACTGAGTTGTTTAATATTTTTCATGTAGAACCCTTCAATATTGCAACTCGAAACTTGAATTTTTTCTTCAGTTCTTTCAGCTTGAGAAATCCTGAATCTGTTCTTCCCTTTTGGTTTTCTAACTCTAGGTCTTTGCACATGTCATTATAATACTTCATTTTGTCTTCTCAAGCTGCCCTTTGAAACCTTCTATTCAGTTCTTTTACTTCATTATTTCTCCCTTCACTTTACTACTCTACGTTCAAGAGCAAGTTTCAGAGTCTTCTGATATCTGTTTTGGTCTTTTCTTTCTTACCTCTCTTTTTAATGACCTCTTGCTTTCTTCATGTATGATGTCCTTGATGTCATTCCACAGCTTGGCTGGTCTTTGGTCATTAGTGTTCAATGTGTAAAATCTTTTCGTGAGATGATTTCTAAATTCAGGTGGGATATACTCAAGGTCGTGCTTTGGTTTTTGTGGACTTATTTTAATTTTCTTCAGTTTCAACTTCAACTTACATGTGAGCAATTGACGGTCTGTTCCACATTTGACACCTGGCCTTGTTCTAACTGATGATATTGAGTTTTTCTTTCCAGAGTTGTAGTCAGTTTGATTCCTGTGTATTCCATCTGGTGATGTCTATGTGTATAGACTCCATTTATGTAGTTGAGAAAAGGTATTTGCAATGTAGAAGTCATTGGTCTTGCAAAATTAAATCATGTGATATTCAGCATCATTTCTATCACCAAGGCCATATTTTCCAGCTACCAATGTTTTTTCTTTGGCTCCAAGTTTCTCATTCCAATCACCAGTAATTATCAATGCAGCCTGATTGCATGTTCTATCAATTTCAGACTGCAAAAGTTGGTAAAAATCTCCAATTTCTTCATCTTTGGCCTTAGTGGTTGGTGCATAAACTTGAATAATAGTCATATTAATGGGTCTTCCTTGTAGACATATGGATATTATCCTATCACTGACAGCACTGTACTTCAGGATAGAACTTGAAATGTTCTTTATACTGGTGAATGCAACACCATTCTTCAATTTGTCATCCTTGGCATAGTAGAATATATGACTATCTGATTTGAAATGGCCAGTGCCATCCATTTCAGCTCACTAATGCTAGGATATCAATGTTTATGTGTTTCATTTCATTTTTTATGATTTCCAATTTTCCTAGGTTCATACTGAGTACATTCCACATTCTGATTATTAATGGATGTTTGTAGCTGTCTCTCCTCATTTTGACTAGTGCCACATCAGCAAATGAAGGTCCCAAAATCTTGACCCCACCCACATCATCACGGTTGACTCTACTTTAAAGAGGCAGTTTGTCAACTTTTCCTTTTATGCGTAATGGTTTCAGTGTCCAGTCTAAGAACCTTTCTCGAGGCCTTGATTTTGAATATTTTTCCTACATTCTAAAGCGTATGTGTAGTTTTAATTTTATATTTAAGTCCAGAATATGTTTTAGCTAGTTTTTGTATTAGGTGTGAGATAGAGATCAGTATTTATTTATTTATTTGTTGGTTTGGTTATGCCTATGAATACTCAATTTCTCCAGCACCATTTGTTGAAAAGATGATCTTTCCTGTACTGAATTGCTTTTGTACCTTTGTCCAAACTCATTTGGGCATATTTGTGTGGGTCAATGTTTTTTTATTCTGTTCCATTAATTTATATGTCTACATATCCATCAATAACACACAGTCTTGAATTTGTGTAGACTGATTCCTCCCACTCTATTCTTCTTTTTCAAAATTGTTTTAGCTTTTTCTTTGTCTTCCCATCTTTTTTTATAATATTGTTTATACGAACAAAAAATCTTGTGAGATTATTGATATGAGTCTTGTTAAATCAATATATTAATTTGAGAAAATTTGACATTTACTATGTTGAATCTTCCAATGCAAGATACACTAGAATACCTCAGTTAAAGTTTAGGTTGAAACCTTTTCTTCTACCATGTAGAAGTGGAGCTGATGCAGATATTATGATGACATACCTGGAATCCAGGTGAATCAGGTGAACATTACTCAAGACAATATGAAGATGAATTAGGCTTTGTGTTAGACATTAATATGAAGACATCAATAATATACTTAGGAGGAGCACCCACTTAGAAAATATAATACAAGAAAAGATTCATATATAAAACTATAAGAAACATGGAGAACTAAGGAACAAACAAGAAAAAATATGTAAAACTCATATGAATAATAAATTGTAAGATACTCTTGAAGTATATCAGAATATTTCTGAGAAATTGTATGCTCTTCCTGTCTTGAAAAAAAAAGCGTCATACACATAGATATATCTATACAGAGAGTGAGAGAGATTGATTTATCTCAAGGAAATGGCTCATGCTGTTGTAGAAGCTGGCAAGTTACAAGTTTGTGGATTAGGAATCAAGCTGGAGGCTTCTCTTTACACATGTAGCTGCGAGGGCTGAGGAATCCAAGACTGGCAGGTAAGATGCAGGCTTCTGGCTTACAGACTGTGGAGACCCATGAATCTCAAGATTATCTGGCAGTATGGCAGGACATTGGCACAGGTTTCAGGAACTGGAGATCAGATGATGATGAGCCAGATGCAGGATCCAGAACAAGAAAAAGCCAATGAACTTTGCCAGAGTTCATATACATTGGATACAGGCCACGTCCCCAAGGAAATTCCCCTTACAACTGATTGGCTGATCCCCTCAGATCACATCATGAAAGTGATTACATTATATCATAAAATGGAGTATAACTACATCATTACATGACTGCCAAGCTACATCATTACATAACTGCCAAACCACTGAGAATCATGGCCCAGCCAAGTTGACGCACAATCCTACTCATTTTTGTCAATCCCTTGTCAACTTGGCACCTGTACATGTCTCCTTTTTGGGGGGCTGGATTCATCCACAAACTTAGTTGCAGAAAAACATAAAACTATACTTCTTAGGAAAACATAGTTAATGATATATTTTATAATAAATGATTATTTTAATGTACTAATAATGAATGCACATTATATGCTAGTCAATGAAAAATGTGTGAGATTATATAGTTTTGCAAAATGAGAATTGACATTAGAACTCCCCATGTACATCAGCACGGATATGAAAGGGGAGAAAGTATCAACAGGGGGTGATCAAGAACAAGATATTGTATGGAATTTGAAATGTGCTGTGCCTCAGGAAAGTTTTCATATAGGAACTACTGAGAATTGTATATGGATGGGTGAGGTGAAGACTAAGTAATACCAAAAAGTCAAGTGGAGAATGTAAATTTCATAATACTCTCTTAGGGTGTGATATTTCCCATGTTTTCTGATCATAAAATATAAGTTACTGTTTTTTTCACTGAGTTTGAATTTTAGTGTTCATCTAATTGAACAGATAATCTAAAGAAGCACATATATCTCAAATAGTAATTCTTTTATGAGCTTTTGAATGATTTAGGCATATAAAGTCCTCACTCTTTTATTCTTATTCGTCATTGTTATTATTCAATTATTTTGGGCTGTTGAGATAGTGTTTTTTATTTCTGTATTATTCTGTTGCTCTCTTTTGCTCATGTTCGTGATATGAAAACTTAAACTAGAACTAGGGTTCTGACAGATGTCTCAGGATTATTTCCTTTACATGAGATGTATTTTTTTTTCTAATTTGGCACATTACTTAACATATGATGATTCATTTTTTGTGACATAACTTTAATCATTTTCAATGCACATATCATATCCTGTAACACTGAAATCAAATAGTCTCTTTACCTTCATACATATACCTAAATAAATCTTCACAGGGTATCACTGAATAGGTGAGGCAGAAAGAAAAATTCTAGATAAATTTCAAAACTGATTTGTATGTCTGTAGATGAATAAAAAGGAGTCCCTGGGTGGAACAAATGGTTAAGTGTTCAACTATTATTTAAAATGTTGGCAGTTAAAACCCACCCAGAGGCACCTTGGAAAACAGGCCTAGTGATCTGCTTCTGAAAGGTCACAGCCTTAAAAACCCTATGAAGTAATTCTATTTTGCACACATGGGGCCACGATGAGTAGAAATCAACTTGATGGCAACTAATAACAATGACAATGAAGTGAACAATATACCAGGCAAACAGGAAATTTTTCCTAGTCTGAAATGCATTATCATTCACACTAGGCCTGAACGTCTGAATAAAATTAATTCCATGATGAAATTCCAATTCAAAGACCTCAGCTTTGGGGGAGAGGGAGTCTCTGATCTCAAAAATAACCATATTTTATTAGTGTTAAATAATACTTTCTTTGTACCACTCTTTGGAGTTTTACATATTCTAGTGCAAGTGTGAATTATTGCACCTTTCTTATGAAATTTTCATACCTGAGCCATCACAGTGGCTGAATGACTGAGTTCCATGTACTAACCAGGTTGTCTTTGTTTGTATTTATATCTGGCACCACTGTCATCTTCATTCATTGGAATTCAAAGACATAGAAAACCAGTGCAACAAAAGGGGATGTGAAAATATAAATTCCATCTTGATTACAGAAAGGTTTCTGAGCTGGCTTTTTTCATACATACAAAGATGATCTGTGCAGATTTATTGTCTCAAGAACAGAATGGTAGGAGGGTTAAAGCATACAAATGAGAATATGAAGAGAATCCCATCTCATACACAAGCTATTTACATGAACTGAAAAATAAAACAATCTCCTTCCGTGGGCTTTCTGTGTGTCTTTATGTGTTTATGGAAGTTAAATTGTTCCAAAGGAGTAATGAAAAACAAGTCTCAGATTTGTATCAGGTGGCCTTAATTTTCACAATAAAAGCTGAAAGTATGCTTTTCTGAAAAGAAAAAGGTGCACGAGAACGAATTTGATATTTATAATTGGTAAAACAATTTTGTATGTTTGTTGAGGAAAAGGGAGAGTGATGGATTACAAAATTTCCACCTGCACAGTGAACAAAACTGAGATGTTGGCTAATCTTGATATGATCATATTTTTCTTTCCTAATATCCATCATTTTTCTCTTCTTCAGATGAAGGAATCTATGTTTGGAAAATGGCCAGCCTCACTATGGTAACAGACTTTATCCTGAAGGGATTCTCTGACATTGATGAACTTCAAATCTTACATGCTGTCTTAGTTATCTAGTGCTGCTATAATAGAAATACCGTAAGTGGATGGCTTTTTTTAAATTTAGTCTCTCACAGTTTAGGAGGCCAGAAGTCTATATTAAGGGTGCCAGCTCTAGGGGAGGGCTTTCTCTCTTTATTGGTTCTGAGGGAAGGTTCTTGTCATCAATCTTCCCCCAGTCTAGGAGCTTCTCAGCACAGGAACCTCGAGTCCAAAGGACACAATCTGTTCCTGGTGTTGCTTTCTTGGTGGTATGAGGTTTCCCTGTCTCTCTGTTCACTTCTTTTTCATAACCGCAAAAGAGATTGCCTTAAAACACAACCTAATTTTGTAGATTGAGTTCTGTCCATTAACATAACTGCCTCTAACACTGTTTCACTAACATCATATGGTAGGATTTACAACACAAAGGAACATCAGATGACAAAACGGTGGAAAATCACACAACACTAGAAATCACGGCCTAGCTAATTTGACACATATTTTGGGGGGACACAATTCAATCCATGACACATGCTATACTATTTCTGTTGATCTACGTGATAGCTCTGATGGGAAATACCTTGATCATCACTTTCACCTCTCTTGATCAGTGTCTTCCTACTCCTATGTACTTGTTCCTGAAGCAACTCTCTCATTTAAGACTTCTGTTTCATCTCAGTCACTATATCGAAATCTGTCAATAATTTATTAACACATACCAGGTCCATTTCTTTCCTGGCTTGTATCCCACAATTGTTCTTAGTCCTTTATCTAGCCTTTTCAGAGTTAGTCTTACTCACGGTGATGGTCTATGACCATTATTGAGCCATTTGTCATCCGTTACGCTATGAGGCTGTCATGAACAGGAACTTCTGTATGTACTTGGTGGTAACTTCTTTGCTTAGTGCAGCCGTGTACACGTCCATCATCTTCTCATTAACCTTCTGTAGCTTCTTCATACAACAATTTTTCTGTGTTGTGCCTTCCTTAATGAAGATCTCATGCATTGGCAGACATATTGCTAAAACTATCACGACTGTTATCCTTTTTTTCTTGGACACGGGATGCTTTATTTCCACGGTAATGTCCTAAATATATTGATATATTTCTTGCTTTGCTGAGAATCCCATCAGCTCAGGGAAGATCAAAAGCCTTTTCAACCCGTCTACTCCAACTACTTGTCAAGACCTTGTTTTTCTCAACTGGCACTACGCCCTATTTGATGCCTAAGTCACATAGCCCATCTATTCTGAATCTTTTATTATCTGTTTTCTATATGGTTGTGCCTCCAACTCTGAGTTGCATGATCTACAGCTTGAGGAATAAAAGCATCAAAAATGCTCTAAGAAAGGTAAATTTTGGCAAAATATCCTTATATTTTAATTTTTTATCTGATTTATATCATAGCAATATTGACTACAGATACTTTAAGTATTTAAAATTGAGATGGTACATTGTTTAGATTAATTCAGTTGGGTCACGAGTACCTGTGGCTAACTAAACCCAAAAAAAACAAACCCACTGCCATCGAGTTGATTCCAACCCATAGTGGCCCTATAAGACATTGTAGAAATGCCATATAGAGTCCAGGGAGCACCTGGTGGATTTGAACTGCCCGTTGTTTGGTTAGCAGCCATAGCTCTTAACCACTACGCCACCAGGGTTTCCATAGAGTTGGCAGTGGTCTGGTTGACTATAGAATGTATACGTTGCTAAAATTTTGCCTTCTGGTCTCAGCATCTCCTTTTTACTTTGGATTTCATTTTGGGGACTGCCAATCAATTTGTTTTTAACTCTCTCTATTCAAAACATCTTGTTCAAATTAGGTATTTTCCCTAGAGAGAGAATTTTTAATAGAAAGGCAGAAGTTCTTGTGATATTAGGGGCTAATTTTTCTCAGTGATAGTATGTTGAAGACATCATTCTGTAACAACCAAATTCTCTGGAAGTCTGCTGGTTTCTGTACTTCCTGATTCTGGTGTTTCCATTTTGATTTTGTGATCAACTTTACATCAGTAAGTTCCCTTTCTCCTTATGATACCCAGTCATTTAAATGATATCTATATGAGTGGGTTGATGTTAAACAACATACTTCATGGATGGATATTTATTTGGCTATCTGGCAAGGATGATGTGGAAAGCAACAAAACTCCAGGTGGTGTTCTCAGAAAAGACACTGGTGAAATCACCCCATAAGTGATCTCAGGTGGACATCCATCACTATGTGTTCACAGAAGGAATTGCTCAAAGGGCCTGGTAAACTGATACAGTAGTAAAAAGTTTGAAAGGTCGCTAAGAGTTGGAATCAACTCTACAGCAATGGATTTGTTTGTTTGTTTTTGTTTTGGACTCCAAAGATTGGGTAGACCCTCATGATGGCACTGTATTGTATGCACTGCCTGATAGATCTTTCAATGACGGAAATGTGTCTAATGTGAAGGAGGGAATATTAACTTATTTTAATTTTAATTGATTTAAATTTGTATAGCCAATGAATGCTGAATTTTACCTGAACCCTGTGATACTGGAAAGCAGCATTTTAAAAATAAATCCTCCCACTCTCATGTTTTGAAAAACAGCTTACTGCAAATAACCACTCTTCCCCGTATAATTTAGATAGGATTCACTGATGCTCCCATCATGTGTTTACGTATAACAACACTTCCCCATATGCATTAGATAAAATTCACATATACCCCCTTGTTTACCTATGACAAGGCCATACACAAGCCTTCCAAATCACATTATATGCCTCATAAATGGTTAGCTGATCTGTTTATCCCTATCGATCAACCAGAAACACAATGCTTGTTCAGCAAACTTTGGCTAAGCTTCTTTCTTTCCTACAAGTGCTTCAACTTTGGCCTACTCTCAGCCTGAGCCAATATAATAACTAGTAATCAGTTACAGTCAGAGTCACTTATGACTCATGGTGGCCTCATGTGTGTCAGAGTAGAACTGGGCTCCATAAGATTTTCAGTGACTGATTTTTCAGAAGTTGATTGTCAGGCCTTTCTTCTGAGGCACCTCTAGATGGAATAAACCTCTAAACTTTTTGGTTAGAAGTCAAATGTGTTAACAGTTTGTTAATCACCAATACTACCCCTCTCTAAGGGCCTCTCCCAGAGAATAGGCTGGCCTCGGTGTAAACTTTCTCTGATTCACTATTTGATCGCATCACCTCTCATCTCATTTCTCTAAACCATTTTTTCTAATTTTGTTTACTCTTGTTTCTATGACGGAAAAGTCCTCTTCGCCTAACTCTTCAGAGGCTTGCTGGCCTTATGGTCAGAATGTTCTTTCTATTACAACAGATCCTTCCCCTATTGTAATCATCTCTTTCCCACCTCACTCCCCCCTCCCCTGCTTGCAATACTTTTCAGTATCGAAGTTCTAATTTGTGTGGGTTTTTTTGTTGTTGTTGCTGTTTGTGTTTTTGTGTGTTGATTTGACACTACATGTGACTGTTGGTTACCATATAGGTTAGTCACAGATTTAGGGTGAAAATAATAAGCTCTAATTCCAAAATTCTGACTGCAAAGAATAAGATAAACCCCAGGTACTTTCCCTCCCCATCTTATGTTGAAAAAAAATATTCTTATAGCAGCCACATGACTATAAAAATAAGAATATATACAAGATTGTTACGAGTTCTCACAAGATTGTGAGGTTTATATATACCAAGAAAGAAAAATCCACCCTACAATGGACCTGCAACATCAGTGAGATTTTTGGTGAACAAGGTCAAGGGATTTGTTCAAGGTTTAGAGCCATGTGCCAATTTCTGCTAAGAAAGGGACAAATTTTGGACCTTTTAGGAATATATTATCTGTTGATATATGCCACTCTAAATCATTAGAAGTGGACAAAACAAACAAATAACAAATGCAGCAAAATATCAACCAGTTTCAAGGAAGACAAAGGGCAGAGAAGGATCTAATTTGGCCAGGACCATTGCCTATTCATCAGAGTTTCTTCAAGTGTCAGTGACCTTATAATAAAGAAAAAAATCACATCAAATAAACATTAAAAAAAAAAAAAAAAAAGACTACTGATGTAGCTAGCTTCTTCCAAAAGAGGGTACTGGCAACCATTTGGAATTGTTTCTTATAGTGAACAAAGCAAAACAGCTTGAATTACAAATAAAAAAATCAACAGTATATTTCCTGCATGTTGGAGAGCTTCTTCTACCTCTAACTAATGTGCTTACAGCCAGTGTAAATAAAGGCATGTCTAGTGCATTCAAGGGGTCTTACTTACTCTGTAGGACACAATGATCGCATGGATGTAAACCTGACACATATATATTAGGTTCTTGATGTTGTCGGATGCTGTCGAGTTGATTTCAACTCATAGTGATCCCATGTGACAGAGTAGAACTGCCTCATAGGGTTTTCTTGACTCTAATCTTTACAGAAGCAGATTGCCAGGTCTTTTTTTCTGTGGAGCTGCTGGGTGGGTTAGAACTGGTAACCTTTTGGTTGTCAGTCGAATGCTTAACTGTTTGTGCGATCAGTGCTACATAAAAAACAAATTGACAGGTTATATTAGGTTAGACCACATAAAACTGATGATATTGACTATTTTGACCAACAATAACACAAGTTTGTTGAGTGGGCAGCTGCTGAAAGAAATTTGAGTAACATGATAAAAAAGGACTACATTTCTTTGAGCAGACAGTTGGTTGAAATATACATATTAAAGATGCTGCTGGTGAGCAACAGAAGGAAGTGAGGAGCCTCATGGAAAAGTCCTAAATTGCCTTTATCATTATGAACAGACTGATACTATGAGTCTGAAGTTTAAGAATGCTGTCAGTATGGGGTTAGAAGTGGGGAACAAGTTATTGAAAACTGAATGTAAAGAGATCCTTGATATGTAATTACAGAAAACATAATGAAATTTTGTTATGCAGAAAGCAAAACTCATACAGAATAAACTTGGATATTTAGCTGATAAAATTTCCATGCAAAGTTGTATTTCTTCTTCACCTCTGCATTTGTTTTTTACATATTGCCTTAGGGATTATCATAAAAATTACAGCTAATTCTTTACATTTTGAACACCCAGTTTAATGTGATACCAACAATAACATAGAGTATTAGCATATAAAACTATTCCTCATTTGTTCTTCTCTCACCTGTCTCTGCTATTGTTATCACCTTTTATGTCATTATACATATTCTACCTGTTAGAATAAATTTATACTTATTTCTTATGCATTTGCTATTATAAAACTTACAGCACATGGCAACTGAATTTACCAGCTGAAAATACCATAAAACTACCCTTTTGTTTTCCCATGCCATTACCTTTACTAGAGATACATCTTTTATATTTTATTTATTTATTTTTCCTATGTGCAGCTTCAGGTAGCTATCCAGTGTTGTTTCCTTTCCTACTGAAGGACCCCCCTTTAGAAATTCTTGCAAGGCAGGTCTAGTGATAACAAATTCCCATAACTTCTGTTCAAATGTAAATGTCTTTACTGTACTTTTTTTTTTTAAATTTTTGGTGTGATTTAAGTAAAAGTTTACAAATCAAGTCAGCCTCACACAAAAACTTATATATGCCTTGCTACATACTCTAAATTATTATCGCCCTAATGAGACAGCCCGCTCCATGCCTCCATCTCTCTTTTCATGTCCATTTCTCCAGCTTCTAACCCTCTCATCTCCCCTCCAGGGAGGAGATACCAACATAGCCTCAAGTGTCCACCTGATCCAAGAAGCTCACTCCTCACCAGCATCCCTCTCCAAACCATTGTCCAGTCCAATCCCTGTCTGAAGAGTTGGCTTTGGAAATGGTTTCTGTCCTGGGCCAACAGAAGGTCCAGGGACCATGACCACTGGGTCGTTCTAGTCTCAGTCAGACGATTAAGCCTGGTCTTCTTTGGAGAATTCGGGGTCTGCATCCCACTGCTTTCCAGCTTCCTAAAGGGTTCTCTGTTGTGTTCCCTGTCAGGGTAGTCATCAGTTGTAGCCGGCCACCATCTAGCTCTTCTGGTCTCAGGCTGATGTAGTCTCTGGCTTACATGGCCCTTTCTGTCTCTTGGGCCCTTAATTACCTTGTGTCCTTGGTTTTCTTCATTCTTCTTTGATCCAGGTAGGTTGAGACCAATTGAAGCGTCTTAGATGGCTTCTTGCTGGCGTTTAAGACCCCAGACGCCTCTCTCCAAGGAGAGATGCAGAATATTTTCTTAATAGATTTTTTTATGCCAATTGACTTAGATATCCCCTGAAACTGTGGTCCCCAAACCCCTGCCCCTGCTACCCTGGCCTTTGAAGTATTCATTTTATTCAGGAAACTTCTTTGCTTTTGGTTTAATACAGTTGTGCTGACTTCACATTTATTGCGTGTTGTCTTTCTTGTTACCTAAAGTAGTTCTTATCTACTAATTAGTGAATACCTCTTTCCCACCCTCCCTCCCTCCCCACTACCCTAACAATCAAAGAATACTTTCTTCTCTGTTTAAACTATTTCTCGAGCTCTTATAATAGTGGTCTTATACACTATTTGTCCTTTTGCATCTGACTAATTTCACTCAGCACAATGCCTTCCAGATCCTCCATGTTGCGAAATGTTTCACAGATTCATCCCTGTTCTTTATCGATGCATAGTATTCCATTGTGTGAATATACCATAATTTATTTATCCATTCATCTGTTGATAGGCTCCTTGGTTGCTTCCATCTTTTTGTTATTGTAAACAGTGCTGCAGTGAACATGGGTCTGCATATATCTGTTCACGTAAAGGCCCTTATTTCTCTAGGATATATTCCAAGGAGTGGGATTGCTGGATTGTTTGGAAACCCTGGTGGCGTAGTGGTTAGGTGCTACAGCTGCAAACCAAGAGGTTGGCAGTTCAAATCCACCAGGCACTCCTTGAAAACTCTATGGGGCAGTTATACTCTGCCCTATAGGTTCGCTATGAGTTGGAATCAACTCGACGGCAGTGGGGTTATGGTAGTTCTATTTCTAGTTTTTTAAGGAAGTGCCTTTTTACACCCCCACCAGCACTGTGTAAGTGTTCCAGTCTCTACACAACCTCTCCAATATTTATTATTTTATGTTTTCTGGGTTAACTCCAGCCTTGTTGAAGTGAGATGAAATCTCATTGTAGTTTTGATTTCCGTTTCTCTAATGGCTAATGATCATGAGCATTTCCTCAAGTATCTGTTAGCTACCTGAATGTCTTCTTAATGAAGTGTCTGTTCATATCTTTTGCCCATTTTTTAATTGGGTTATTTGTCTTTTTCTAGATGAGTTTTTGCAGTATCAGGTAGAATTTAGAGACCAGGTGCTGATTGGAAATGTCATAGCTAAAAACTATTTCCCAGTCTGTAGGTAGTCTTTTTACTCTTTTGGTGAAGTCTTTGGATGAGCATAGGTGTTTGATTTGTAGGAACTCCCAGTTATCTACTTTCTTTTCTGCGTTGTTAGTAGTGTTTTTATACTGCTTATGCCATTGTCCCTATTTTTTCTTCCATGATCATTATCATTTTAGATTTTATATTTAGGTCTTTGATCTATTTTGAGTTAGTTTTTGTGCACGGAGTGAGCTTTGGGTCTTGTTTCATTTTTTTGCAGATGGATATCCAGTTTTGCCAGCACCATTTGTTAAAAAGACTATCTTTTCCCCATTTAACTGTTTTGGGGCCTTTGTCAAATATCCACTGCTCATATGTGGATGGATTTATGTCTGGATTCTTAAATCTGTTCTATTGGTCCATGTACCTGTTGTCATATCAGTACCAGGCTGTTTTGACTACTGTGGTGGCATAATAGATTCTAAAATCAGGTAGAGTAAGGCCTCCCACTTTGTTCTTCTTTTTCAGTAATGTTTTACTTATCTGGGGCCTCTTTCCCTTCCATATGAAGTTGGTGATTTGTTTCTCTATCTCATTAAAAAATGCCATTGGAATTTGGATCAGAATTGCATTAAATGTATAGGTTGCTTTTGGTAGAATAGACATTTTTATAATGTTAAGTCTTCCAATCCATGAGCAAGGTATGTTTTTCCACTTATATAGGTCTCTTTTGGTTTCTTGGAGAAGTGTACTATAGTTTTCTTTGTATGAGTCTTTTATATCTCTAGTAAGATTTATTCCTAAGTATTGTATCTTCTTGGGGACCTCTGTAAATGGTATTGATTTGGTGATTTCCTCTTCGAAGTTTTTTTTTTCCCAGTATTCTTTCTTTTTTTTTTTTCTTTTTATATATCAACATTCATGTATTTTAAGTACACAGGTGGGAGGTTTTTGACAAATCTATACAATTTTTGTGACCACAAACACAATCAAATACATAATATTGTTGTATTCCAAGAAAGTGTCTTCCTGCTTCCATTGGAATCAATCACTCCCCCACTCAGGACACAAGGAAATCAACGATCTTTATCAAGAGTCAGCAAACTAAGGTCCATAGTTCAAATCCATTCCTTTCCCTATTACCTATAAATTGGAAATTAGTTTTACTTTTTTTTTTTATTAACTTTTATTGAGCTTCAAGGGAACGTTCACAAATCAAGTCAAACTGTCACATATAAGTTTATACACACCTTACTCCGGACTCCCACTTGCTCTCCCCCTAATGAGTCAGCCCTTCCAGTCTCTCGTGACAATTTTGCCAGCTACCAACTCTCTCTATCCTCCCATCCCCCCTCCAGACAGCAGATGCCAACACAGTCTCAAGTGTCCACCTGATACAAATAGCTCACTCTTCATCAACATCTCTCTCCTACCCACTGTCCAGTCCCTTTCATGTCTGATGAGTTATCCTCGGGAATGGTTCCTGTCCTGGGCCAACAGAAGGTTTCGGGACCATGATCGCCGGGATTCCTCTAGTCTCAGTCAGACCATTAAGTATGGTCTTTTTATGAGAATTTGGGGTCTGCATCCCACTGATCTCCTGCTCCTCAGGGGTTCTCTGTTGTGCTCCCTGTCAGGGCAGTCATCGGTTGTGGCCGGGCACCAACTAGTTCTTCTAGTCTCAGGATGATGTAGGTCTCTGGTTCATGTGGCCCTTTCTGTCTCTGGGGCTCTTAGTTATCCTGTGACCTTGGTGTTCTTCCTTCTCCTTTGATCCAGGTGGGTTGAGACCAATTGATGCATCTTAGATGGCCGCTTATTAGCATTTAAGATCCCAGATGCCACATTTCAAAGTGGGATGCAGAATGTTTTCATAATAGAGTTTATTATGCCAATTGACTTAGAAGTCCCCTTAAACCATGGTCCCCAAACCCCCGTCTTTGCTCTGCTGACCTTTGAAGCATTCAGTTTATCCCAGAAATTTCTTTGCTTTAGATCCAGTCCAGTTGAGCTGACCTTCCATGTATTGAGTATTGTCCTTCCCTTCACCTAAAGCAGTTCTTATCTACTAACTAATCAGTAAAAAACCCTCTCCCACCCTCCCTCTCTCCCCACCTCGTAACCACAAAAGTATGTGATCTTCTCAGTTTATACTATTTCTCAAGATCTTATAATAGTGGTCTTGTACAATATTTGTCCTTTTGTCTCTGACTAATTTCGCTCAGCATAATGCCTTCCAGGTTCCTCCATGTTATGAAATGTTTCACAGATTCCTCACTGTTCTTTATTGATGCGTAGTATTCCATTGTGTGAATATACCACAATTTATTTAACCATTCATCCGTTGATGGACACCTTGGTTGCTTCCAGCTTTTTGCTATTGTAAACAGAACTGCAATAAACATGGGTGTCCATATATCTGTTTGTGTGAAGGCTCTTATTTCTCTAGGGTATATTCCGAGGAGTGGGATTTCTGGGTTGTATGGTAGTTCTATTTCTAACTGTTTAAGGTAACACGAGATGGATTTCCAAAGTGGTTGTACCATTTGACATTCCCACCAGCAGTGTATAAGAGTTCCAATCTCTCCGCAGCCCCTCCAGCATTTATTATTTTGTGTTTTTTGGATTAATGCCAACCTTTTTATTTTTTTTGTTGGAGTGAGATGGAATCTCATCCTAGTTTTAATTTGCATTTCTCTAATGGCTAATGATCGAGAGCATTTTCTCATGTATCTGTTAGCTGCCTGGATATCTTCTTTAGTGAAGTGTGTGTTCGTATCCTTTGCCCACTTCTTGATTGGGTTGTTTGTCTTTTTGTGGTTGAGTTTTAACAGAATCCTGTAGATTGTAGAGATCAGGTGCTGGTCTGAGATGTCAGAGCTGAAAATTCTTTCCCAATCTGTAGGTGGTCTTTTTACTCTTTTGGTGAAGTCTTTAGATGAGCATAGGTGTTTGATTTTTAGGAGCTCCCAGTTATCTGGTTTCTCTTCGTCATTTTTGGTAATGTTTTGTATTCTGTTGATGCCTTGTATTAGGGCTCCTAGGGTTGATCCTATTTTTTCTCCCATGATCTTTATCGTTTTAGTCTTTATGTTTAGGTCTTTGATCCACTTGGAGTTAGTTTTTGTGCATGGTGTGAGGTATGGGTCCTGTTTCATTCTTTTGCAAATGGATATCCAGTTATGCCAGCACCATTTGTTAAAAAGACTATCTTTTCCCCAATTAATTGACACTGGTCCTTTGTCAAATATCAGCTGCTCATATGTGGATGGATTTATATTTGGGTTCTCAATTCGGTTCCATTTGTCTATGTGTCTGTTTTTGTACCCGTACCAGGCTGTTTTGACTACTGTGGCTGTATAATAGGTTCTGAAATCAGGTAGAGTGAGGCCTCCCACTTTCTTCTTCTTTTTCAGTAATGCTTTGCTTATTCGAGGCTTCTTTCCCTTCCATATGAAGTTGGTGATTTGTTTCTCTATCACCTTAAAAAATGACATTGGAATTTGAATCGGAAGTGCATTGTATGTATAGATGGCTTTTGGTAGAATAGACACTTTATTATGTTAAGTCTTCCTATCCATGAGCAAGGTATGTTTTTCCACTTAAGTAGGTTCTTTTTAGTTTCTTGTAGTAGTACTTTTAGTTTTCTTTGTATAGGTCTTTTACATCTTTGATAAGATTTATTCCTAAATATTTTATCTTCTTGGTAGCTACTGTGAATGGTATTGATTTGGTTATCTCCTCTTCGATGTTCTTTTTCTTGATGTAGAGGAATCCAAGTGATTTTTGTATGTTTATCTTGTAACCTGAGACTCTGCCAAACTGTTCTATTAGTTTCAGTAGTTTTCTGGAGGATTCCTTAGGGTTTTCTGTGTATAAGATCATGTCATCTGCAAATAGAGATAATTTTACTTCCTCCTTGCCAATCTGGATGCCCTTTATTTCTTTGTCTAGCCTAATTGCTCTGGCTAGGACCTCTAGCACAATGTTGAATAAGAGTGGTGATAAAGGGCATCCTTGTCTGGTTCCCGTTCTCAAGGGAAATGCTTTCAGGCTCTCTCCATTTAGGGTGATGTTGGCTGTTGGCTTTGTATAAAAAAAAAAAAATTTGTATAGATGCCCTTTATTATGTTGAGAAATTTTCCTTCAATTCCTATTTTGATGAGAGTTTTTATCATAAATGGGTGTTGGACTTTCTCAAATGCCTTTTCTGCATCAATTGATAAGATCATGTGGTTTTTGTCTTTTGTTTTATTTATATGGTGGATTACATGAATAGTTTTTCTAATATTAAACCAGCCTCGCATACCTGGTATAAACCCCACTTGGTCATGGTGGATTAATTTTTTGATATGTTGTTGAATTCTATTGGCTAGAAATTTGTTGAGGATTTTGGCATCTATGTTCATGAGGGATATAGGTCTGTAATTTTCTTTTTTTATGGTGTCTTTACCTGGTTTTGGTATCAGGGAAATGGTGGCTTCATAGAATGAGTTAGGTAGTATTCTGTCATTTTGTATGCTTTGAAATACCTTTAGTAGTAGTGCTGTTAACTGTTCTCTGAAAGTTTGGTAGAACTCTGCAGTAAAGCCATCCGGGCCAGGGCTTTTTTTTGTTGGGAGTTTTTTGATTACCGTTTCAATCTCTTTTTTTGTTATGGGTCTATTTAGTTGTTCTACTTCTGATTGTCTCAGTTTAGGTAGGTAGTGTTTTTCCAGGAATTCGTCCATTTCTTTTAGGTTTGCAAATTTGTTAGAGTACAATTTTTTGTAATAATCTGATATGATTCTTTTAATTTCAGTTGGGTCTGTTTTGATGTGGCCCATCTCGTTTCTTATTCGGGTTTTTTGTTTGCTTTCCTGTATTTCTTTAGTCAGTCTGGCCAATGGTTTGTCAATTTTGTTAATTTTTCGAAGAACCAGCTTTTGGCTTTGTTAATTCTTTCAATTGTTTTTCTGTTCTCTAATTCATTTAGTTCAGCTCTAATTTTTATTATTTGTTTTCTTCTGGTGCTGATGGATTCTTTTGTTGCTCACTTTCTATTTGCTCAAGTTGTAGGGACAGTTCTCTGATTTGGGCTCTTTCTTCTTTTTGTATGTGTGCATTTATCGATGTAAATTTGCCTCTGAGCACAGCTTTTGCTGTGTCCCAGAGGTTTTGATAGGAAGTATTTTCATTCTCGTTGCATTCTGTGAATTCCCTTATTCCCTCCTTAATGTCTTCTATAACCCAGTCTTTTTTCAGCAGGGTATTGTTCAGTTTCCAAGTATTTGATTTCTTTTCCCTAGTTTTTCTGTTATTGATTTCCACTTTTATGGCCTTGTGGTCTGAGAAGATGCTTTGTAATATATCAATGTTTTGGATTCTGCGAAGGTTTGTTTTATGACCTAATATGTGGTCTATTCTAAAGAATGGTCCATGTGCGCTAGAAAAAAAAGTATACTTTGCAGCAGTTGGGTGGAGAGTTCTGTATAAGTCAATGAGGTCAAGTTGGTTGATTGTTGTAAGTAGGTCTTCCGTGTCTCTATTGAGCTTCTTCCTGGATGTCCTGTCCTTCTCCGAAAGTGGTGTGTTGAAGTCTCCTACTATAATTGTGGAGGTGTCTATCTCACTTTTCAGTTCTGTTAAAGTTTGTTTTATGTATCTTGCAGCCCTGTCATTGGTGCATAAATATTTAATATGGTTATATCTTCCTGGTCAATTGTCCCTTTTATCATTATGTAGTGTCCTTCTTTATCCTTTGTGGTGGATTTAAGTTTAAAGTCTATTTTGTCGAAATTAATATTGCTACTCCTCTTCTTTTTTGCTTATTGTTTGCTTGATGTATTTTTTTCCATCCTTTGAGTTTTAGTTTGTTTGTGTCTCTAAGTCTAAGGTGTGTCTCTTGTAGGCAGCATATACACGGATCGTGTTTCTTTATCCAGTCTGAGACTCTCCTTCTCCTTATTGGTGCAATTAATCCATTTACATTCAGCATAATTATAGATAAGTATGTGTTTAGTGTTGTCATTTTGATGCCTTTTTATGTGTGTTGTTGACAATTTCAATTTTCCACTTACTTTTTTGTGCTGAGACTTTTTCTTTGTAAATGGTGTGTTCCTCATTTTCATAGTGTTTCACTTTATGTTTGTTGAGTTGTTACGTATTTCTTGGTTTTTATTTTGAGTTATGGAGTTGTTATACCTCTTTGTGGTTACCTTAATATTTACCCCTATTTTTCTAAGTTAAAACCTAACTTGTATTGTCCTATATTGCCTTGTATCCTTCTCCATATGGCAGTTCTACGGCTCCTGTATTTAGTCCCTCTTTTTGATTATTGTGATCTTTTACATATTGACTTCAGTGATTCCCTGTTTTGAGCATTTTTTTTTAATTAATCTTAATTTGTTTTTGTGATTTCCGTATTTGTGTTGATATCAGGATGTTCTGTTCTGTGACCTTGTCTTGTGCTGGTATCTGATAGTATTGGTTTTCTGTCCAAACAATTTCCTTTAGTATTTCTTGTAGCTTTGATTTGGTTTTTGCAAATTCTCTAAGCTTGTGTTTATCTGTAAATATCTTAATTTCGCCTTCATATTTCAGAGAGAGTTTTGCTGGATATATGATCCTTGGCTAGCAGTTTTTCTCCTTCAGTGCTCTGTATATGTCATCCCATTGCCTTCTTGCCTGCATGGTTTCTGCTGAGTATTCTGAACTTATTGATTCTCCGTTACAGGAAACCTTTCTTTTCTCCCTGGCTGCTTTTAAAATTTTCTCTTTATCTTTGGTTTTGACAAGTTTGATGATAATATGTCTTGGTGTTTTTCTTTTTGGATCAATCTTAAATGGGGTTCGATGAGCATCTTGGATAGATATCCTTTCGTCTTTCATGATGTCAGGGAAGTTTTCTGTCAGCAGATCTTCAACTATTTTCTCTGTGTTTTCTGTCCTCCCTCCCTGTTCTGGGACTCCAATCCCACACAAGTTATCCTTCTTGATAGAGTCCCACATGATTCTTAGGGTTTCTTCATTTTTTTAAAATTCTCTTATCTGATTTTTTTTCAGCTATGTTGGTGTTAATTCCCTGGTCCTCCAGATTTCCCAGTCTGCATTCTAATTGCTCGAGTCTGCTCCTCTGACTTCCTATTGTGTTGTCTAATTCTGTAATTTTATTGTTAATCTTTTGGATTTCTGAATGCGGTCTCTCTATGGATTCTTGCAACTTATTAATTTTTCCACTATATTCTTGAATAATCTTTTTGAGTTCTTTAACTGTTTTGTCAGTGTATTCCTTGGCTTTTTCTGCAGATTGCCTTATTTCATTTCTGAGGTCATCCCTGATGTCTTGAAGCATTCTGTAAATTAGTTTTTTATATTCTGTATCTGATAATTCCAGGATTGTATCTTCATTTGGGAAAGATTTTGATTCTTTTGTTTGGGGGGTTGTAGAAGCAGTCATGGTCTGCTTCTTTATGTGATTTGATATCGACTGCTGTCTCCGAGCCATCACTAAGATATTGTAGTGATTTATTCTATATTTGCTCACTGAGTCTTATCTTGTTTTGCTTTCTTTCAATATACGTGGATGGGGTACTAGATTGTGCTGTATTGATTGTTGTAGCCCTTGACTTACTTATGACCTATTACCAGCCAGTTTGGGCTGTTACCAGATATATATGCCTGAGTCCATTCACTATTCTTGAGTAGAATCTGATTTTGGGTCATCAAGTGTGTGATGCACCCTATCACCTATCCATCTTTAGAAGTAGTGGTGATAGTTGTGTGCACCAGGTTCTAATAGCAGCTGGGGTTCACACTCCGGGGGAGGCAGGATGCTGACAGGCTTCCCCCAAGTGTCAGTGAGATAGGTGTGTCTCTATTCCTAAAGCACCTTGGTGGGTGGGCTCTGCAGCTGTACCTTAGGCCCCCAATGCAAGTACCTCTACAGATGGGTAGGTGTCACCCTCCTTAGACCCCTAAGGCAGGAGGCTAGGTGGTCTTGGGGGAGCTTCAACCTCAGTTCCCTGTTGTGGGTCAGTGAGGGATCTGTTGAATAAGCAGAGATATCAGACCTGGGAAACTTGTTTTTCCAGTAAGTCCGCTAAAAAAAAAAATGCAGTCAGATCCCTATCAGGATGCCTTTGCATTATAATAGCCCCCTTGTTCCCTGTAGGGTTAAAAGCCGGAGACTGTGGATCACATATGCTTGGCTGAAGCTGGTTCTGTGTTTTTAGTCCAATTAGGGAAGGATTTTTGGTCCCTGGGTTTTTTGTGGTTGCTTCTCTCAGGCCAGAAGAATGGGTTAGGAAAAGACCAAAAAAAGGGAAAAGAAAAACCGTGGAGCAGTTCTCCCTCTGGCTCAGGAAATTCCAATGTTAATGAAGCTGCCTGGGAAGCGGAGGGGAGGGTTCAGAAAAACAGGAGAGAGTAGCACCCCAGAATATAGACAAAGTTACTTATCTTGCTTGGGATGACTATTTTATCTGAGATTCCCGAGGGGCATGTCGCCTATGTGTGCTGGCTAGGTAAAGATTGCCCCCAAGGGTCAGGCCCACAGAAGCCGCAATCAGTTCCTCCACTGCCAGTCCAAAGCCCAGAGTCAAGGTTCCCCTGCTGGGACACTGCACTCCCGGCGCCAAAACCAGTCGCTGCCTCCCGGGGACTTCTCCTCCCGCTAGCCGCGTCACCGCGCTGCACACGCAGACCAGTGGGCCCCCTCCCGGGGTCAGTTCAGGGGTGTGGGGCTGCCCCCGTGTTTGTGCCGACACGGGATGTTGTGTTCAGCTCCCCTGCGCCCAGTCCTAAGCCCAGCGCCAAGGTTAACTGACTGGGACGCTGGCTCCAGGCTCCGAAAACAGTCTCTCCTTCCCCGTAGTTGTTCGTTCTCCATCTCTGTCACTCAGGTCAACTCTTTAAATCCGTGTTTGTTGGTCAGGGTTCGTAGATTGTCATGTATGTGATCGATTCACTTGTTTTTCCGAGTCTTTGTTGCAAGAGGGATCCGAGGTAGCGTCTACCTAGTCAGCCATCTTGGCCCTCCCTCCGATGTTCTTTTTGTTGGTGTATAGAAATCCAGCTGATTTTTGTATGTGTATTTTGTGTCCTGACACTGTGCAGAGCTTTTCTTTTAGTTTCAGTAGTTTTGTTGAGGATTCTTTAGGTTTTCTGTGTATAAGATCATGTCATTTGCAAATAGAGATACTTTTACTTCTTCCTTGCCAATCTGGATGCCCTTTATTTCTTTATCTAGCCTAATTGCTCTGGCTAGGAACTCCAGTACAATGTTGAATAAGAGTGGTGATAAGGGGCATCCTTGTTTGGTTCCCGATCTCAAGGGGAATGCTTTCAGGCTTTTTCCATTTAGGATGATGTTGGCTGTTCACTTTGTATAAATGCCCTTTATTATGTTGAGAATTTTCCTTCTATTCCTATTTTGCTGACTGTTTTTTATCATGAATTGGGTTTTGAAGTTTGTCAAATGCCTTTTCTGCATCAATTGATAAGATCATGTAGTTCTTGTATCTTGTTTTATTTATGTGATGGATTACGTTAATTGTTTTTCTAATGTTGAACCATCCCTGCATACCTGGTATGATTCCAACTTGGTCATGGTGAATTATTTTTTTTGATATGTTGTTGAACTCTATTGGCTAGGGTTTTGTTGAGAATTTTTGCATCTATGTTCATGAGGGATATCAGTCTGTAATTTTCTTTTTCTGTAATGTCTTTACCTGGTTTTGGTGTCAGGGATATGCTGGCTTCTTATAATGAGTTTGGGAGTATTCCGTCATTTTCTATGCTCTGAAATACCTTTAGAGGTATTGGTGTTAACTCTTCTCTGAAAGTTTCGTAGAGCTCTGCAGTGAAGCCACCCAGGCCAGGGCTTTTTTATGGTTGGGAGTTTTTTGATTACCTTTTCAATCTCTTCTTTTGTTATAGGTATTTAGTTGTTCTACCTCTATTTGTGTTAGTTTAGGTAGGTAGTGTGTTTCTATAAATTCATCCCTTTCTTCTAGGTATTCAAATTTTTTAGAGTACGGTTTTTTGTAGTAATCCAATATGATTCTTTTAATTTCAGTTAGGTCTGTTGTAATATCGCCCATCTCATTTCTTTTTCAGGTTATTTGCTTCCTTTCCTGTTTTTTTTTTTTTTCCAGTTTGGCCAATGGTTAATCAATTTTGTTAGTTTTTTCAAAGAACCAGCTTTTGGTCTTGGTAATTCTTTAATTATTTTTCTGTTCTCTATTTCATTTAACCTTGCTCTAATTTTTATTATTTGCTTTCTTCTGGTGCCTGAGGGTTTCCTTTGTTGCTCTCTTTCTATTTGTTCAAGTTGTAGGGATAATTCTTTGATTTTGGCCCCTTCTTCTTTTTGTATGTGTGCATTTCTTGCTGTAAATTGACCTGTGATCACTGCTTTAGCTTTGAAAATTTGAAATAGGCTTGAAAATTAAAAGGGCAAAATTATCTTTATTCTTAGGTGATTATGATTGTATATCTGGAAAACCAAAAATAACATGTTCATATAATAAAATAATTCTGTAAGTGCCTGTTAGAAATCATAAGTCAATGATTGTCTTTTATACATAGGCAGTTAATGTCTGTGAAATATAATAGAAAAACAAAGCCTTACATGGTGAATAAATATTATTTAAATCACCTGTAGAAGAAACTAAGAATTGTATAATGCTGGTATGAAAAATAAATTAAAATACCTCTGAGTGATATTTAAAAAAAAAAGTGGGAGTTAAAAAAAATAGGAAATTATATCTTGGATTTTTTTTTTTTTGATAGTACAACCCAAACCATAGAAAGGAGAGAAAAACCTTTTCAAGCAAGGCTCCAAAGCTGGAGCATTAGAGAAAAGGACCAGCATATTTGACTAAAATTGAATAAAACCTGTGGGGAAAATATTACCACAATTAAAATAAAAACATAACTTTTTCATACTTGAGAAATATGACAACAACAGGTGTTAAATTTTCTAGCACAGGAAGTTTAAAGTAAGCAACGAAATCAATAAAAATAGGGAAATGTTATGAAATGAGGTCTCACATAAAAGACTTGTGCATTGTTGAAGCTTGCTTAGGTTTACTGACAGTTAAATGTATTCCCACCAAAAGAAAGATAAATTATATTTTTTTTAATCATAATATTAAGGAATGCTGGTCCCAGGTAACAATCTTTTGAGATTTCCTTGTAGCTCTGTAGATAAATGAGGTAACTCCTGTAATGTCTCTTTCCTTCTGAGGACAATGTAGTGGTTAATTTGGTCTATTCCCAGGGCATGATCTTATTCAACTCAAAGAGGAGTCATTAAAATAGGGAGAAGACATAGGCCAGAAGTTCATTGTTTAGTCTACTCTGTCTGGTACAAGACTATGTATAAAATCATGTGCTGTGGATGGAAGAACCTGGGTAACGTCAGATAGTCCTTGCACTGAATTTGTTTTTACCTTACATCCTTTTTCAACTTTAATCAGATGTCTTCACTTTTGTAAGTATTCAATTTCTCATCTTTAAAGTGTGGATAATAGGTCTGCTGTGAGGTTCCGAAGTGATATGAGTAGGTGGGCAAAGTAAGAATGTGATGAATATTAGCTGTTAGTGTCATCCCCTAGAAGTTCACAAGAAGAGATAGGATGGGACCCCACAAAACCAGCTCCTTACTAGCTGTTGGACTTCTGTGTATCCTGTGCCCAATGGTTAAGAGCTTGGCTGCTAATGAAAAGGTTGGTGGTTTCAACCCACCTAGATGCTCTGTGGGAGAAAGACCTGGCAGCAATCTGTTCCTATCAAGATTAGAAAATAAAGAAACAGCCTAAAAAATCCTAAGGGTCAGTTCTACTCTGTCACATCACTTTGCTATGAATTAAAATAAACTCAAAGCCACTTTTCAGTAATAGGGAGAATTAAGATGTGAGATTTATTTTAAATAAAGAGAAGCACTGTGCTGAGGAGGGTTGATGAGTCATCTTTGCAAAAGCTGTTTTACGATGATGAGCTGAGATACAGCTGAGTGTGTCTGAGTCCACAATGTTGTGTCAGACATTCAAGCACAGCAACTAGAACCAAGGCCTTTGGAGTGAGGTCACCTGTGTTCAAATTCTAGCTCCACCATTGTGTGAAGTGGGGCTAATCCCTTAAACTCTCTATAGGTCCAAGCCTTCAGTGTAATGGGCACATAATGGATTTCTTTGAGCACAGGTGTAAGTTATATTAAATACTGCATGGAGAGATCTTAGAATGTGGCTGTTGCAGGGTGAGTGGTCAGGATTTCAATTTCCCAACAGTGCATTTCTCAACCTGCAAATCATCCCTGACTTCTATCAGCATTCCAAAATAAAAATAAGGGTTTTTTCTCAGGTCCTCTTATTCTGAAGAAAATGAAACAATAGGCTGCTAAACTAGGAAGAATTAGAGTGGGGAAGTAGGATCCTGGTTAACCATAATGCACGTCCTCATTGTGACCCAGGGACCTAGATTCCGGGTTATTTAAAAAGCAATGCAAAATTTTTTGTGGACATAGAGAAATTCTAAGAATCTTTAATTTTATTCTGATTATGACTTGTTTTAACTGGTTTATCTGAATCCATGTATTAGTAAACTTTTCCTTGAATTGGTCAAAGACAGTTAAGTGTTTGACCATTATTTCAAAACATACAACTTGGAGCCTGCAGTGAGTTCCAGGGAATTCATAATCAGAAAAAAAAAAAAAAGAGAGAGAGAGAGAGAAGCTCACAGGGTAGCATTGAATGACTAGCTATATATTGGCATCACCCCAGTACCTTAAATTGGCAGCCAAATGTAAGGGGTGGTCCCCCCACAGCAGGAGGTCTTACAGAGGCAAGTGGGGTGCAGGGAGCCGACTGCCAACCAGTGATGAAATAACTTTCTTAAAACCAGTGATAATTTTTTTTAACTTCATAATTAAAAATAAAGGAGAAATAAAACGTGTTGTCCATTTTCCCTAAGGTAAAAACACTCTCATTTAGCAAGACCACCTCCTGCATATGGCTGCCAATTCGAGAAGGATGGTGACACCAAAAAATAGATTGTTGCTCAGTGCTGTCTTGCTGTAGCATTTTGTGCTCTAATAAGCAAAAGGGTTTGCTATAAGGCTGGGGCACTGGGCACAGGTAGGCTGGGACAAAATAGGCCACTATGGGAAAGGGGCAGGGACAGGAAACCAGCACAGAGAGCATATTTTACCTCCCTTTCAATTGCGTAGCCAAAGTGGAAAAATTTATAGACACATCGCTGTGTCTAGAATTTTATTTTTACCTTCATTTCAATTGTGTTCAATAAATAATATTTCATTCATCAGTTTTATCTTGTTTAGATGATGTTGTGTCTTTTCTTTCCCTTTAATTCTTATTCTGAACACTTACTCTAAGCCATCTTTTAATAACTCATAGCTATACTATCAGACTATAGGGTCGCTATGAGTCGGAATTGATTCGACGGCACTGGGTTTTTTTTTTTATACTATCAGAATACTATCCTGACTTGTCTCGCTACCTCAAAAATATCTTCCTTTCAAACGTTACTAAATATGAAGAGCAGTTGCTTTCTAGAAAATTTCACCTTAATTATTCTCCTTTTAGGTACAGACCTATCACCCACGCCGCCAACTGTCCTCTTCCTGTTACCCTAGGCCAATTTAGTGACCCTTGCTAAAGAGTGTTCTCCCTACATACGCTTCAGGCTGCCAAGGTTCTGCTTGGTATGGTATGAACCACGTCGCCTGGATTAAAAAGATACCCTCTTTTCTTTTTCCTTCCTAAATATTTCCCATTTGTCAAAGGTTAATTATTTTATGCCCCACATTTTTTATATGAAATATATCTTAATTCCCACATCTTTCTGGAAGCACTTACTGTATACTCTCACTTGTCCCAATAGACAGCATCTTACATGTTTATTTTAATTTTGGTTTGGAAAATATGTTATTGTTTGAACAATTAAAATGTAAATTCAGAGTATTGTTAAATATAATCAAAACAAAACAAAAAAGAAACTAGAATTTTTTTTCCGAGCAGTATTCTATATGGATATAGGGAGACCAGTCTGATTTAAAAAAAAAAAAAAAAGCAAATGGTTAGACATAGGCCAGTTACAGCGCGGCTTACAACTAGAAGAGTACAGAGAAGAATAGAAGATGAACCATTGTCTTATCTTAACACGATAGGTTGTATCTTGCTCTCTCCCCTTTACCGAGATCTACTGATATCAGGTCACAAGGTGGTCTCTGCCCCTCCACCCACCTGCAGCCATGACGCTTTTTGAAATTTAAATTAAATAAGTCTGGCTCCAAACAGGAAGGAAAAGATGAACAATTTCGGGTGACAAAAAACCCTGGCTTGATTAATTTTGGGTAAGGAATTTTTATGGTTAAGGCTTGGTTTTGTGGGTAAGAAAAAATCATAAAATCAAAGGAAGATGTCTGTTTTTAATTTTTCTCTATGACAATTTTCATTTTGAGATGAAGGACTTGAACATCAAAGACAAACTGACATTGTTGCTGAGAACTTATTTTGGCTGAGGATATCACCAAAGGAGAACCAAAGAAAAACAAAAGACTTTTTTTTGGAGAGGGGACCTACTTTTAAAAGAAAAAAATATATGAAAAGTTTGGCGCTGAAAAAGACAAAGACACTTTATTTAACTGAAAACCCCTGATTCACTGGACCAGCTCCTAGAAGCCGGCAGCAGCAATATTGTGGAACCTGCCAAGGAGACGAACACTTCTAGGACAGGTGAAATGAATGTGAATACTTTTTCTGCACAATTCAAATTCTTCAGTTCTACTTTGAAGTGATTACTAAATTTAGGAACAGGTTTTGGTAAAACAAAATATAACATAAAATGATAGAGAATAGAGGGTAATTTTCTGTTTTCCACGTCCCTGAAAAGTTGCCCAAATGTTTCCATTTAAGATAGCTCAAATCCTTTCATAAGGGTTGGCAGTTCAAATCCACCAGGCACTCCTCAGAAACTCTACCGGGCAGTTCTACTCTGCCCTATAGGGTCGCTATGAGTCGGAATCGACTGGACAGCACTGGGTTAAGGGTCAATGGTTGCTATCTATGTCAGAAGATGAAGATAGCTTTTTAAAAAAAATAATTTTTATTGTGCTTTAAGTGAATGTTTACAAATCAAGTCAGTCTCTCACATATAAACTTATATACACCTTAATACACACTCCCATTTCTCCCCGCCTCTAAAGAGTCAACCCACTCCCGCCTTCCTTCTCTCCTTCCGTGATGATTTTGCCAGTTTCTCACCCTCTCTACCCTCCCATCTCCCCTCCAGACACGAGATGCCAACATAGCCTCAATTGTCCACCAGATACAAGTAGCTCAATCCTCATCAGCATCTCTCTCCAACCCATTGTCTAGTCCCTTCCATGTCTGATGAGTTCTCTTCGGGAATGGTTCCTATCCTGGGCCAATAGAAGGTTTGGGGACCATGACTGCCAGGATTCTTCTAGTCTCAGTCAGACCATTAAGTCTGGTCTTTTGATGAGAATTTGGGGTCTGCATCCCACTGTTCTCCTGCTCCCTCAGGGTTCTCTCTTGTGCTCCCTGTCAGGACAGTCATCGATTGTGGCTGGGCACCATCTAGTTCTCCTGGTCTCGGGATGATGTAAGTCTCTAGTTCATGTGGCCCTTTCTGTCTCTTGGGCTCATAGTTCTCTTGTGGCCTTGGTGTTCTTCATTCTCCTTTGATCCAGGTGGGTTGAGACCAACTGATGCACCTTAGAAGGCCTCTTGTTAGCATTTAAGACCCCAGACACCACACTTCAAAGTGGGATGCAGAATGTTTTCTTAATAGAATTTATTTTCCCGATTGACTTAGATGTCCCCTGAAGCCATAGTCCCCAAACCCCCGCCCTTACTCCACTGACCTTCGAAGCAATAAGTTTATCCCAGGAACTTCTTTGCTTTTGGTCCAGTCCAGTTGAGCTGATCTTTCCTGTATTGAGTATTGTCCTTCCCTTCACCTAAAGTAATTCTTATCTACTATCTAATCAGTAAATAACCCTCTCCCACCCTCCCACCCTCCCCCCCTCGTAACCACAAAAGTATGTGTTCTTCTCAGTTTATACTATTTCTCAAGATCTTATAAGAGTGGTCTTATACAATATTTGTCCTTTTGCATCTGACTAATTTCACTCAGCATAATGCCTTCCAGGTTCCTCCATGTTATGAAATGTTTCACAGATTCATCACTGTTCTTTATTGATGCATAATATTCCCCTGTGTGAATATACCATAATTTATTTAACCATTCATCCGTTGATGGACATCTTAGTTGCTTCCAGCTTTTTGCTATTGTAAACAGAGCTGCAATAAACATGGGTGTCCATATATCTGTTTGTGTAAAGGCTCTTATTTCTCTAGGGTATATTCCAAGGAGTGGGATTTCTGGGTTGTATGGTAGTTCTATGTCTAACTTTTTAAGAAAATGCCAGATCGATTTCCAAAGTACCATTTTACATTCCCACCAGCAGTGTATAAGTGTTCCAATCTCTCCACAGCCTCTCCAACATTTATTATCTTGTGTTTTTTGGATTGATGCCAGCCTTGGAGTGAGATGGAATCTCATCATAGTTTTAATTTGCATTTCTCTAATGGCTAATGATCAAGAGCATTTTCTCATGTACCTGTTAGCCGCCTGAATATCTTCTTTAGTGAAGTGCGTGTTCATATCCTTTGCACAATTTTTAATTGGGTTGTTTGTCTTTTTGTGGTTGAGTTTTAACAGAATCATATAGATTTTAGAGATCAGGCACTGGTCAGAGATGTCAGAGTTGAAAATTTTTTCCGAATCTGTAGGTGGTCTTTTTACTCTTTTGGTGAAGTCTTTAGATGAGCATAGGTGTTTGATTTTTAGGAGCTCCCAGTTACTTAGTTTCTCTTCGTCATTTTTAATGATGTTTTGTATTCTGTTTATGCCTTGTGTTAGGGCTCCTAATGTTGTCCCTATTTTTTCTTCCATGATCTTTATCGTTTTAGTCTTTATGTTTAGGTCTTTGATCCACTTGGAGTTAGTTTTGGTGCATGGTGTGAGGTAGGGGTCCTGTTTCATTTTTTTGCAAATGGATATCCAGTTATGCCAGCACCATTTGTTAAAAAGACTATCTTTTCCCCAATTAACTGACACTGGGCCTTTGTCAAATATCAGCTGAACATACATGGATGGATTTATATCTGGGTTCTCAATTCTGTTCCATTGGTCTATGTGCCTGTTGTTGTACCAGTACCAGGTTGTTTTGACTACTGTGGCTGTATAATAGGTTCTAAAATCAGGTAGAGTGAGGCCTCCCACTTTCTTCTTCTTTTTCAGTAATGCTTTATTTATCCGAGGCTTCTTTCCCTTCCATATGAAGCTGGTGATTTGTTTCTACATCACTTTAAAAAATGTCACTGGAATTTGGATCAGAAGTGCATTGTATGGTTTTTGGTAGAATAGACATTTTTACTATGTTAAGTCTTCCTCTGCACGAGCAAGGTATGTTTTTCCACTTATGTAGGTCCCTTTTAGTTTCTTACACTCGTATTTGTAGTTTTCTTTGTATAGGTCTTTTACATCCTTAGCAAGATTTATTCCTAAGTATTTTATCTTCTTGGGGGCTACTGTGAATGGTATTGATTTGGTGATTTCCTCTTCAATGTTCTTTTTGTTGATGTAGTGGAATCCAAGTGATTTTTGTATGTTTATCTTGTAACCTGAAACTCTGCCAAACTCTTCTATTAGTTTCAGTAGTTTTCTTGAGGATTCCTTAGGGTTTTCCGTGTATAAGATCATGTCATCTGCAAATAGAGATAATTTTACTTCTTCCTTGCCAATCCAGATGCCCTTTATTTCTTTGTCTAACCTAATTGCTCTGGCTAGGACATCCAGCAAAATGTTGAATAAGAGCGGTGATAAAGGGCATCCTTTTGTGGTTCCCATTCTCAAGGGAAATGCTTTCAGGCTCTCTCCATTTAGAATGATGTTGGCTGTTGGTTGTTAGCTTTGTATAGATGCCCTTTATTATGTTGAGGAATTTTCCTTCAATTTCTATCTTGCTGAGAGTTTTTATCATGAATGAGTGTTAGACTTTGTCAAATGCTTTTTCTGCATCAATTGATAAGATCATGTGGTTTCTGTCTTTTGTTTTATTTATATGGTGGATTACATTAATGGTTTCTCTACTATTGAACCAACCTTGCATACCTGGTATAAATCCCACTTCATCAAGGTGGATTATTTTTTTGAGATGTTGTTGAATTCTATTGGCTAGAAATTTGTTGAGGATTTTGGCATCTATGTTCATGAGGGATATAGGTCTGTAATTTTATTTTTTTTATGGTGTCTTTACCTGATTTTGGTATCAGAGATATGCTGGCTTCATAGAATGAGTTAGGTAGCATTCCATCATTTTCTATGCTTTGAAATACCTTTAGTAGTAGTGGTGTTAACTGTTCTCTGAAAGTTTGGTAGAACTCTGCAGTGAAGCCGTCCGGGCCAGGGCTTTTTTTTTTTGTTGGGACTTTTTTGATTATCTTTTCAATCTCTTTTTTTGTTATGGGTCTATATAGTTGTTCTTCTTCTGATTGTGTAAGTTTAGGAAGGTAGTGTTTTTCTAGGAATTCATCCATTTCTTCTAGGTTTGCTAATTTGTTAGAGTACAATTTTTTGTGATAATCTGATATGATTCTCTTAATTTCAGTTGGGTCTGTTGTGATATGGCCCATCTCATTTCTTATTCAGGTTATTTGTTTTCTTTCCTGTATTTCTTTAGTCAGTCTGGCCAATGTTTTATCAATTTTGTTAATTTTTCAAAGAACCAGCTTTTGGCTTTGTTAATTCTTTCAATTGTTTTTCTGTTCTCTAATTCATTTAGTTCAGCTCTAATTTTTATTATTTGTTTTCTTCTGGTGCTGATGGATTCTTTTGTTGCTCACTTTCTATTTGCTCAAGTTGTAGGGACAGTTCTCTGATTTGGGCTCTTTCTTCTTTTTGTATGTGTGCATTTATCCATATAAATTAACCTCTGAGCAATGCTTTTGCTGTGTCCCAGAGGTTTTGATAGGAAGTGTTTTCATTCTCCATGAATTATATGAATTTCTTTATTATTTCCTTAATGTCTTCAATAACCCAGTCTTTTTTCAACAGGGTATTGTTCAGTTTCGAAGTATTTGACTTCTTTTTCCTGATTTTTCTGTTATTGTTTTCTACTTTTATGGCCTTGTGGTCTGAGAAGATGCTTTGTAATATTTCGATGTTTTGGATTCTGCAAAGGTTTGTTTTATGACCTAATATGTGATCTATTCTAGAGAATGTTCCATGTGCACTAGAAAAAAAAAAAAGTATACTTTTCAGCTGTTGGGTGGAATGTTCTGTATAAGCCTGTGAGGTCAACTTGGTTGATTGTAGTAATTAGGTCTTCCGTGTCTCTATTGAGCTTCTTACTGGAAGTCCTATCCTTCTCTGAAAGTGGTGTGTTGAAGTCTCCTACTATAATTGTGGAGGTGTCTATCTCACTTTTCAGTTCTGTTAAAGTTTGTTTTATGTATCTTGCAGCCCTGTCATTGGGTGCATAAATATTTAATATGGTTATATCTTCCTGGTAAATTGTCCCTTTAATCATTATATAGTGTCCTTCTTTATCCTTTGTGGTGGATTTAACCTTAAAGTCTATTTTGTCAGAAATTAATATTGCTACTCCTGCTCTTTTTTGATTGTTGTTTGCTTGATATTTTTTTCCATCCTTTGAGTTTTAGTTTGTTTGTATCTCTAAGTCTAAGGTGTGTCTGTTGTAGGCAGCATGTAGACGGATCGTATTTCTTTATCCAGTCTGAGACTCTCTGTCTCTTTATTGGTGCATTTAGTCCATTTACATTCAGCGTAATTATAGATGAGTTTAGTGCTGTCATTTTGGTGCTTTTTTTGTGTGTGTTGTTGACAATTTCATTTTTCCACCTGCTTTTTTGTGCTGAGACGGTTTGCTTTGTAAATTGTGTGTTCCTCATTTTCACAGCAGTTGAATTTATTTTTCCTGGGTCGTTATGTTTTTCTTGGATTTTATTTTGAATTATGGAATTGTTAGACCTCTTTGTGGTTACCTTAATATTTACCCCTATTTTTCTAAGTAAAAACCTAGCTTTTATCATCCTGTATCGCCTTGTTTTCCTCTCCATATGGAAGATCTATGGCTTCTGTATTTAGTCCCTCATTTTGATTATTGTGTTCTTTTACATAGTGACTTCAATGATTCCCTGTTTTCACTCTTTTTTTTAATTTAATCTTAATTTGTTTTTGTGATTTCCCTATTTGAGTTGATATCAGGATGTTCTGTTCTGTGACCTTGTGTTGTGTTGGTATCTGATATTATTGATTTTCTGACCAAACAATTTCTTTCAGTAATTCTTGTAGCTTTGGTTTGGTTTTTGCCGATTCTCTAAGCTTGTGTTTATCTGTAAATGTTTTAATATCACTTTCATATTTGAGAGAGAGTTTTGCTGGATATATGATCCTTGGCTGGCAGTTTTTCTACTTCAGTGCTCTATATATGTCATCCCATTGCCTTCTTGACTGCATGGTTTCTGCTGAGTAGTCTGAACTTATTCTTACTGATTCACCTTTGTAGGAGACTTTTCTTTTCTCCCTGGCTGCTTTTAAAATTTTCTCTTTATCTTTGGTTTTGGCAAGTTTGATGATAAGATGCCTTGGTGATTTTCTTTTTGGATCAATCTTAAATGGGGTTCGATGAGCATCTTGGATAGATATCCTTTCGTGTTTCATGATGTCAGGGAAGTTTTCTGCCAACAGATCTTCAACTATTCTCTCTGTATTTTCTGTTATCCCTCCCTGTTCTGGAACTCTAATCACACACAAGTTATTCTTCTTGATTGAGTTCCACATGATTCTCAGGGTTTCTTCATTTTTTTTAATTCTTTTATCTGAGTTTTCTTCAACTTTGTTGGTGTCAATTGCCTTATCCTCCACCCCCCCACTCTGCATTCCAATTGCTGGATTCTGCTCCTCTGACTTCCTATTGAGTTATCTAATTCTGTATTTTACTGTTAATCTTTTGGATTTCTGAATGCTCTCTCTCTATGGATTCTTGCAGCTTATTAATTTTTCCACAATGTTCTTGAATATTCTTTTTGAGTTCTTCAACTGCTTTATGAGTGTGTTCCTTGGCTTTTTCTGTAGATTGCCTTATTTCATTTCTGAGGTCATCCCTGATGTCTTGAAGCATTCTGTGTATTATTTTTTGTTATTCTGCATCTGGCAATTCCAGGATTGTATCTTCATTTGGGAAAGATTTTGATTCTTTAATTTGGGAAGTTGTAGAAGCAATCATGGTCTGTTTCTTTATGTTGTTTGATATCAACTGCTGTCTCCAAGCCATCTATAAGATATTGTAATGATTTTTTTTTATTTGCTCACTGAGTCCTATCTTGTTTTGTTTTCTTTCAATATATGCAGATGGGCTGCTAGATTGCACTGTCTTGATTGTTGTAGCCTTTGAATGACTTATGTGCTATTAGCAGCTGGTTTGGGCTGTTACCAGATATATAAGCCTAAGAGTCCATTCACTATTCTTGAATAGAATCTGGTTTTGGGTCACCAAGTGTGTGGTGTAGACTGTCACCTATTAACTTAGAGAAGTAGTGGTGATAGTTGTGTGCACCAGATTCTAGTAGCAGCAGGGGGTCACACTCCACGGGGGGGACAGGATGCTGACAGCCTTCCCCCAAGTGCCAGTGAGGTAGGTGTGTCTCTATTCCTAAAGCACTTTGGTGGGTGGGCTCTGCAGCTGTACCTTAGGCACCCAGTGCATGTACCTCTAAAGATTGGTTAGTGTCAGTATCCTCAGACCCCTTTGGCAGGTGGCTAGGTGGTTTGGGTGGAGCGTCAGCCCTCAGTTCCCTGTTGTGGATCAGTGAGGGCTCTGTTTAATAGGTAGAGATATCAGACCTGGAAAACTTGTCTTGCCAGTAATCAGCTAAAACAATTACAGTCAGATCACTATCAGAATTGCCTTTGCATTATAATAGCCGCCTTGTTCCCTGTAGGGATGAAAGCCCAAGACTGTGGATCTCCTTTGCTTGGCTGGAGCTAGTTCTGTATTTTTATTCCAATCTCGGGAAGTCAGGGAAGGGTTTTTGGTCCCTAAGTTTTTGGTGGGTTAAATGGGAGTTTTTAGCAGCTGCTTCTTTTTTTTTTCTCTCAGGCCAGGAGAATAGGTTAGGAAAAGACCAGAAAACAAAAACAAAACAAAACAAAACAAAAAACTGCAGAGCACTTCACTCTCTGGCCCAAGAAATTCCAGTGTTAATGAAGCCGCAGGGGGCATGGAGGGGAGGGATCAGATAGGTAGGAGAGAGTAGCAGGAGAGGGATCAGATAGATAGGAGAGAGTAGCACCCAGCAATATAGACAAAGTTCCTTACCTTGCTTGGTGATGACTGTTTTATCTGAGATTCCTGAGGGGAGTTTAGCCAGTGTGGTCTGGCTGGGTACAGATTGCCCCCGAGGGTCAGGCCCATGTCCTGTGCTTGTGCTGTCTCCGAAGCAGTGGTCAGCTCCTCCACTCCCAGTCCAAAGCCCGGTGCCAATATTCCCCAGCTGAGATGCCACTCTCCAGGCTCCAAAACCAGTCGTTGCCTCCCAGTGACTTCTCCTGTCAGCCAAGTTGCTGTGCTGCCTGCACGCATCCACTGGCTGGGCTTCCCCCAAGGTCACTTCAGGGGGTTAGGGCTGCTTCCTGTGTTTGCGCCATCTCAGGAATCTGTGCTCAGCTTCCCTGTGCCCAGTCCAAAGCCCGGCCCCAAGGTTTTCTGACTGGGACGCTGGCTCCAGGCTCCCAAAACAGTCGCTTCTTCCCCGTGTTTGCTCCTTCTCTCGTTTACTGTGTCAGTGTGCAGCCTTCCTGCTCTGGCTGATTCTCTACCGAGGTTACCCCAGGGGGCTAGGGGTTAGAGCTGTGTCCCGTGCCTGCCCCGCCTCAGCAAGCTGCAATCAGCCCCACCACTCGGCACCAGGGAACTGCGAGAGCTCAAGGCTGTGGAGCGGGACGCCGGTTCCAGAGGCGGTCGCTGCTTCAGGGCCCAGCTTTTCTCTCCCTGTCACTCAGGTCAACTCTTTAGATCTATGTTTGATGGCCAGGGTTCATAGATTGTCATGTATGTGATCGATTCCCTTGTTTTTCTGAGTCTTTGTTGCAAGAGGGATCCGAGGTAGGTTCTACCTAGTCAGCCATCTTGGCCCTCAAAGATAGCTTTTTTAAAGAACATAAAATAATAAAACAAACACATGCCAAATATTTTAAGTAATCAATGAATGATTGAGAGACCTGGTAAGATATTCCACTGGTTCAACATCAAAATCAAATTTCACGCAGAAAAGAACAGATAAGCATGGATGATAGAAAATACAAATAGATGCAAAATGGGTCTATCTACAGAGAAAATATCAATTACATTCCACTAAAACAAAATTAGTTTGTATTTGTATAGGCAATAATTTGCATTATTAACAGTTTTATACAACTTCTACAGTTGTAAGATAGCTTAAAGACAATAAATAACAAACATAACCCAGTGCACTAGAGAGAAGACTCAGTTTTTTTTCCTGTTTCAAAGATTTTCACAATTTTTCCTGACACTGGTATAATGAAGGAAGATGGAATGAGTAGAGGAAATGATATTGGTTAAGTGTCTTCTTATCCAGTAATTATGCATAAGTTGTGTATGAATTATTTAATTGCATCAAAATAATAATCCAATGATAATGCTCACACAGTAGATTGAATAAGATGATACTCAAAAATGTATATGAGATCACAAAGCTTGCAAACAGCTGATCTAAAATTTGTACTCAGGACTGACTGGTCCAAAATTTGTTCACTTTCTCGCTGCATATTTCAATGCAAGGTATATGAAATTCTATTTGAGCCAGATGTGGAATATGGGCCTTAATCAACATAGAATGACAAGGTGGATGATTTGTACTTGACTGATAGGCATTTTCAGTCATTCAGTTAATGGGATTATTTGTGCTAAATTACCTCCTGAAGACTTGGTGTTGTTACTCTTGTATGGCATGGAATACCTGCACATGTGATTGGGAGAAAGTGAACCTGGGAAAGTAGAAGAGTAAACTTCCTTGACTAAATCACAAGTTATTCATTTTATTTTTTTAGAGTCATTGATTAAACACCCAGAGAAATGAACTATTTCACCTCTGTGACCATGTTCTTCCTAACGGGGTTTTCTGATGTTCAGGAGATCCAGATCTTACACGCTGTGTTGTTTTTGCTGATTTACCTGGCAGCTGTACTGCGGAACGTTCTCATCATCACCCTCACAAGCAAGGATCATCAGCTCCACATCCCTATGTATTTCTTCCTGAAGAACTTGTCCTTTTTGGATCTCTGCCTCATTTCCATCACTGTTCCCAAATCCATCGCAAACTCTCTGGCTAATCACACCACCATCTTATTTCTCAGCTGTGTTTCACAGGTATTTTTCTTCATCCTCTCAGCCACTACAGAAGTATCTCTACTCACAGTGATGTCTTATGACCGCTACTTTGCCATCTGCCATCCACTGAGGTATGAAGTTCTCATGAGCCATGGAGCCTGTGTGCAGATGGCAGCTTCCTCATGGGTCAGTGGAGTTCTCAATGTAATTCTGCACACAGCTTCTACCTTCTCCATACCTGTGTGTGGGTCTCCTGAAGTTCATCAGTTCTGTGATGTTCCACAACTGCTCTCCCTCGCCTGTTCTTATAATACTGTGGAATTAGTAGTCATTGGGCTCAGCCTGGTGTTAGATTTTGGCTGTTTTGTGTTTATTGATATCTCTTACATTCACATCTTCTCCACTATTCTGAGAATCCCATCCAGAGAAGGCAGGTCTAGAGCTTTCTCCACATGCTTGCCTCACCTCACTGTTGTGACTCTCTTTCTCTTTTCTGTTTTTTTTTTTTTGCCTATTTACGACCCTTACCCAAATCTCCATCACCCTTGGATTTGCTGGTGTCAGTATTCTGTACTATGGTGCCACCCACCATGAATCCCGTCTTCTACAGTCTGAGAAATAAGGATATGAAGATGGCATTAAAGAAACTGTTAAAGAGTAGGCATTGCCCTTCAAATTAGGAGGGTTAATGTCACATATATCATGATCTTTCAATCACTGACAGAATTGTCTGAACAATCTGGTTGCATAGTCTGAAAATAATATCGGATATTTAAAGTAAGAATTTCCGTGAAAACTCTGGTCGTACTCATTGAATTGCTACTAAGAGGCACTATCACTAGATCAAGTGAGTGGAAAAACCAGTAGTTCCATTTGTAATTGGGCAGACACATGCTGACCTTGTATTTATCATCTTAATTGTGAAACAAACGTAGAAAACAGCAGTTGTTTTCCAGGTAATTCCAACTCGTGGCAACCACATTTATGAAGAGTAGAACTGTGCATAGGGTTTTCAAGGCTTTGGCCTTTCAGAAGCAGATCTCTGGCCTTTCTTCAGAGGCCTCGTGGTAGGTTTAAATCATCAGTCTTTCAATTAGTAGTCGAGTACTTAATCATCTATCCTACCTAGGGATTCCTTATAGGGAAAATTTTGTATGTGACAAATACTTCATGACTTTTGGGTATACAACTCACTTATGGTCGTAAGATTATCTCTCCATTCTTAATCTAGTGTTGTATTTGCTGCTTCAGTACACTGGTCCATGAGATTACCTTTACCTAGGTTTCTCCAGACTAGTTCAGTTGGTCCACTTAGATGCTTTCTTAGCACCATTTACCTCTCCATCATAGCATTTATCTTAGTTGTAATTTAAGATTTATTTCCATAAGTACTTGTTATTTTTACTTCATTACACTATGGGATCCTTGTGGACAGGTGCTGTATCTCCCGTTCCTAGCTTACTGTGTGGCCTAGAGTAGAAATAAGTGGGTGTTTATTTATCATATGGATTAATGGACAATACCCACATTGTTTTCTGGTCCCACAAAATTTTTGTTTATAATCCATTGCCTTTGGAATACATAAGAAGTCAATCCCTTACGAGTATACAGATCATACACTAGACTATTTTTTTTTTTTTTTTAGTCTAGTGTATGATCTGTATACTCGTAAGGGATTGACTTCTTATTTATTCCAAAGGCAATGGATTATAATCATTCTTTTGCAGTAGTTATGGACTTATGCAAATATATAGTTTACATGATCAGAAACTGTATTTTCCACATGGACAAAGAACTAGTGGGTTTGTTCAATATAGAGAGAAAAAGCATTTGTGCTATTGAACAGATATGTATGCATTTTGTGGAAAAAATATTCACATGAGAGTAAAATATACTGGCTCATGTTCAGGCAGTTGCTGTTGTTAGGTGCTGTCGAGTCAGTTCCGACTCATAGCAACCCTATGCACAACAGAATGAAACACTGCCTGGTCCTGAGCCATCCTTACAACCATTGTTATTCTTGAGCTCACTGTTGCAGCCACTGTGTCAATCCACCTCATTGAGGGTCCTCCTCTTTTCTGCTGACCCTGTACTTTGCCAAGCCTGATGTCCTTCTTCAGGGACTGATCCTTCCTGACATTTCCAAAGTATGTAAGACTCAGTCTCATCATCCTTACTTCTAAGGAGCATTCTGGTTGTACTTCTTCCAAGACACATTTGTTCGTTCTTTTGGCAGTCCATGGTATATTCAATATTCTTCCCCAACACCACAATTCAAAGGCATCAGCTCTTCACTCTTCCTTACTCATTGTCCAGTTTTTACATGTTCAGGCAGTTGGAATGTATCATATAAGTGCATGTTGTGTAGAAAATGAACTGAGCCCATCTACTGCAAGAAGATCCATTTATTCTACTTATATTTCCCTATGTTAGAATTTTCTAAGCTTAGACTTGAGTGTTTCTTTCAGCCAAAACAAAATAAAATTTAATTATGTACCTGTTGAAATTGTTGGAGATTTGCATTGGCAGAGTATTTTTCCTAGAAACATGAACGTCTGCAATCTTGCATGTGGTAGGCAGGATGATACCAAAGATGTGCACGTCCTAATTTGCAGAACCAGTGAACATGTTATCTTACCAGGACAAAAGGGCTTTGCTGATGTTATTAAGGTTAAGGACTTTGACATGGAAAATTATCCTGGATTATCTGTGGGACCAATCTAATCACATAAGCCGTTTAAAGGAGGGGAACTTTTGCAACAGAAGTTGGAAAACCAGCTAGATGGCAGAGTGAGAGGGATGCGACCAGCCATTACTGCCTTTGAAGATTGCAGAAGGTAGCCATGATTCAAGAAATACATACGTCCTCTTGAACCTGGAAAATTCATGTACGGAATATTTTCAGAAATAAATGCAGCCCATCGATAACTTGATTTTAACCTAGTGAGACTCAAGTCAAATTTCTGATCTACAGAACTGTAGGAGTATAAATTTGTTATATAAAACCACTAAATCCCTGGTACTTTGTTACTGCAGCAATAGAAAACAAATACAGTGCTCAAAATTCAGTGCTTCATTATGAACCTATCACATTTGAGCTGCTGTGCATTTCGGAGAAATCAGAGGAGAAGAGAGAAACATTGTTATATTATTACTGAAACTCTCAAAATTCTCATTACTGTCAAAATGGATAAATTTTGGCATCTTCAAAACAGTCAGTACTACTCAGCAATGGAAGTGAAATATCTGCATCTATGCAAAAATGGCGATAAGTCTCACAAATACAAAACTGAGAAAAATAAACTGGACACAGAAGACTATAATTTGTAGGATGCCATTTATTTTATATTAAGATAAAAACAGACCCTATGCTGCCTGAAGTATGGGATAGGAGTCACCACGGGGTTTGTAACTAAAAAGAAGCATAGAAGGGGATTCTGGGGTGCTGCATTATCCTCCTTCTCGATCTGGGTGCTGGTAACGTGGATATAGGCAGCTTATAAAAATACATCCAGGTGTATTCATATAATATGTGAAAGCTTCTGTTTCTAATATATAGATCAATATTTTAATCAAGGAACAAAGGTCCTACGGTACTGGGGAAGGCATTAAATCTTACCTCTTAGGGACAAACCTGAAAGAGGAGAGGAGGGTGTTTTCTCATATGTGTGAATGAAGAGCTACCCCTAGCCTTAGAAAACCAAAAATCAAAACAAACCTGTTGCCAAATCAAGTTGATATCGACTCATGGCGACCCTCTAGGACAATAGGGTTCACAAGGCTGTAAATCTTTATGGAAGCGTACTACCACATGTTTCTCCCCTCAAGCAGGTTGTGGGTTCAAACCACTGACCTTTCAGTTAGCAGCCAAGCATTTAACCACTGCACCACCAGGGATCCTTAGCCTTAGAAAAGCCTACCATAATTAAGATACTACAGGTTATGGAAAATATAATCAGGAAAAACTGCTCTCAACAAATATTTCAGTGGTACTCAGGTTGGGTTAAATACCAGGGGATAACGGGCAAGCTAAATATTGATGGTAAATTGATTTCCTACTATACTTTACATTAACTTTGATGTGTTATTCACAATCAGATTTTTTTATTTAAATAAATCAGTGTACTAAGATATTCTTTGAATATGGAAACTTCCAGAATAACACTTACACTTACTACCCCCAAGTATATGTTATTTGCATTAATAAGGTGCTCATGTAATTGTACATATAAACTTTTTTTTTGGTATATTAATTTATTGACTCCAACACTGTCAATGTAAAAATATGATTTCTAATTCCATATATAATAACTGATTTTTATCAACCCTCTTTTCAGTCTAAGAATCGTAGGAGCAATATTATGATATCAGGGATTAGTTGAGTATATTGCTAGGGGGTCACTGGACAACAGATGTCTTGCCAAACACACTATCAGCTGGAATGTATCTTTATCATTATGGGTAATGGCACTGCAACTTATATCTGCTTACTTGCAAGGAAAAAAAAAAAAACACACACTTTAAGTACCAGGTGGCTAAATTATTTACGTTTTGTGCCAACTAAGAAGAGCAAAACCAAAGAAATAAATTTGGGAAGAAGAAATTTGTAATGTACAAAGATTTTGACAAACTATATTAAGTTCTAGGACATGATCAGGTGAAGAGAAAAAAAATATCAAGGACTTAGGTGAGAAATGCTTCATGATAGTTATACGTGGAGGATGCAACCAATATAGAGAAAAATGGCAGCCAAAGAGGTTTTTCTGGTAGATGGAAGACTCTTATTTAACGTTTGGAGGGTAAAGAAGAGTCATGTGGGATGATTTTTGCTGCATTATAGGAGGGAAATACCATGTGATAACCGGAGAAGCCAAATGCATAACACCAGATTGCAAAGACTGAAAGTGATTCAGTGTGAATGAAACTGGTGTTGTTTATGAAGGAGTGGATGGTAACAAAAATTAGGGAAGGAGGGCTTAGATCTTGTATAAAGTATTGCAGAGAAATAATTTTCAAATAAGAACTCTTCACCCGGTAAAGCTGTCATTCAAAAATAAGGGTGAAATCAAGGATCCCAAATAAACAAAAGTTGTAGTAATTTATAACCACTAGAACTGGTCTGCAAGAATTACTTAAGGGAGTTATTTCAGATGAAAAAGAAGGGACACTGGACAGGTAATGGAATCAGTCCATGGGAAAGAAGAGAGAAATCTCCAATGAAGGTAATGACATGAAAAAACATAAGGATGAGTTGTCTGGTCTTTCCAGGGAGTAAACTTAGTATTACTTAAGTCCCACAAGCAACAACATCAAATAAGTACAAACTCAAGCTAAGGAACACAGAATGTATAATGATGTAATTGGTGTTACAACAACAAAAAGGGGGGTAGGAAGAGCAAAATAGCATAGAGTTTTAGTATACTAACATTAAAACTTACTCATAGTTCCTATGTTAAATACAGGCATCAAGTTAAAATAAGTTGGTGCAATTGTAAGTTGTTAAACGTAATATTTGTGGTAACCACTAAGGAAATAGTTACAAAACATACACAGAGGGAAGAAGGAAGAAATTAAAAAGACTGGACACAAAAAGGAATCTAAAGAAAAAAAATAACAGAAGTATGGGAATTGTGGGACAAAGACAACACAAGACACACAAAACGATTAGCAAAAGGAATGAAGTAGGTCCTTTATTTTCAGTATTTAGCTTAAATGTAAGTGGTTTAAATTCTCCTTCAAAAGGCAGAGAGTGGTAGAATGGATAAAAAACAAGATCCATCCTTATGCTGTCTACAAGAAACACATCTGAGGCCCAAAGACACAAACAGACTGAAAGTGAAAGAATGGAAAAGAATATGCCCTGTAACTAATAACCATAAGAAAGTAGGGATGGCCATACTGATATGAGGCGAAATAGATTTTATATCAATATCTGTTCTAAGAGATGAGGAAGCACATTTCCTAATAATAAAAGAATAAATTATTAATAAGACATAATAATTATAAATATTTGTTCCCAACATCAGAGCTATAAAATATATGAAACTAGTACTGAAAGATCTGAAAGAAATAACAGACAACTCCACCGCAATAGTTGGAGACTTCAACATACCACTTCCAATATATTTAAAAAGAATTTAGTAAGGACATAGAGGACTTCAACAATACTATAAACCAATTAGACCTAATGGACATCTATAGAACTCTACATCCAACACCAGAACAAAACACATTTTTCTTCTGAGCACATGGGAGATTCTCTGAAATTAATTGTATGGTAGGCTACAAAATAAACCTCAACAAGCTTTTAAAAAATTGGAATTATAAAAATGTATCTCCTCTGTGCACTAAGGAGTAATATTATAAATTAATAACAGAAGGAAAACGATGAAACACACAAATTCATGGAAATAAACAATGCTCTACTAAACAACAATTGGATCAGGGAAGAAATCGAGAGATAAATAAATAATAATAATAATAAAATACCTGGAGTTAAGTGAAATGAAAACACAACAACCCAAAACTTATGGGATGCAATAAAATCAGTCCTCAGAGAGAAATCAATAGCAATAAATGCTTACATTAATAAAGAGGAAAGACCTGAAATAAATAATCTGACTTTACAACTGGATGAACTAGAGAAAGAAGAGCAAGTTAAACCTAGAACTACTAAAAGAAAGGAATTAAAAAAGATCAGAGCAAAAATAAATGTAATCAAAAACAGAAAAACAATAGATTCAATCTAACCAGAAGTTGTTTCTCTGAAATGATCAATAAAATTGACAAAACTTTATCTATATTGACAAAGAAAAAAAAATGATGCAAAAAAACAAAATAAGCAAAGGGAGACATTAGAACTGATCTAATAGAAATAAAAAGAATTATGACAAAATACTTTGAACCTGCATGCCAAAAATTAGATAATATAGAGGAAAGTGACAAATTACTAGAAATATAAAAACTACCTAAACTGATTCATGAGGACATAGAAAATTTCAACAGACCCATTATAAGTGAAGAGATTGAATCAGTAATCAAAACTGTTCCTACAAGAAAGAAAAAAAAAGGTCCTGGGCCAGATAGATTCTCTGGGGAATTTGACCAAACATTTAGAGAATAATTGACACCAATCCTGTTTAAGCTCTTCAAAAACAATAGAGAAAAAAGAAGGGGGAAAAAAAAAGCCATTGCTGTAGAGTCGATTCCGACTCATAGCTACCATATAGGACAGAATAGACTAGCAACATCAAGGGGTCAACTCAAACATGAAGAAAGTAAAAGTTGTTAAAAAGAAAGAAAAGATCATAATGAATGTCCAAAGAGACTCAGAAACTTACTCTAAAAAGTAGAGTAGCTAAGGCGAAGGAAGAAATGACCACATAAAAGAACTGAATAGAAGATATCAAAGGACAGCTCCAAAAGAAAAGTATTATAATGAAATGTGGAAAGACCTGGAGTTATAAAACCAAAAGAGAAGAACAATCTCGGCATTTCTCAATGTGAAAGCTGAAGAAAAAATTCAAGCCTCAAGTTGAAACATTGAAGGATTCTATGAGCAGAATATTAAATGACACAGAAAGCCTGAAAAGAAGATGGAAGAAATACACAGTCACTGTACCAAAAAGAAGATAGTCAACCATTTCAGGAGCTAGCATATGATCAAGAACCCATGGTGTTGAAAGGAGAAGTCCAAGATTAACCTAAAGCATTGGTGAAAAATAAGGATCCGGGAATAGAGGGAATAACAATTGAGATGTTTAAACCAACAGATGCAATGGTGGAAATGCTCACTTGTCTAAGCCAAGAAATTTGGAAGACAGCTACCTGGCCAACCAGCTGGAAGAGATCCATATGTGTGCCCATTCCAAAGAGAGGTGGTCCAACAGAATGCGGGAATTACTGAACAATATCATTAATACCACACACAAGTAAAATTATGCTGAGATAATTCAGCAGAACTTCAGAAACTCAAGCCAGATTAAGAAGGGGATCAGAAACCAAAGATATCATTGCTAATGTCAGATGTATCTTGGCTGAACAAGAATACCAGAAAGATGTTTACCTGTGCTTTATTAACTACACAAAGGCATTTGACTGTTTGGATCATAATAAATTATGGATAACGTTGAGAAGAATGAGAATTCCAGAACACTTAATTGCATTAATGTAGAGCCTGTATATAGACCAAGAGTCAGTCATTTGAACAGAACAGGGGATACGGCATGGTTTAAAATCAGAAAAAGCCTGTGTAAGGGTTGTATCCTTTCACCATGCTTCCTCAATCTGAATGCTGAGAAAATAATCCGAGGAGTTGGAAAATATGAAGAGCTCAACATCAGGATCGAAGGAAGACTCATTAACAACCTGTGATATGCAGATGACATAAGCTTGCTTGCTGAAATCTAAGAGGACTTGAAACACCTACTGATGAAGATCAAAGACTACAGCCTTCAGTATGGATTACACCTCAACATAAAGAAAACAAAAATCTTCACAATTGGATCAATAAGCAACATTATGATAAAATGAGAAAATACTGAAGTTGTCAAGAATTTCATTTTACTTGGATCTACACCCAAGGTAGCAGCATTCAAGAAATCAAATAATGTATTGGATTGGGCAAACCTGCTGCAAAAGACCTCTTTAAAGTGTTGTAAAGCAAAGATGTCACTTTGAGGACTAAGGTGCACCTAACCCAAGTCTTGGTATTTTCAGTTGTGACATTGAATTGATGCATTTGAATTATGGGATTGAAAAAGAACATTGAATATACCATGGACTGCCAGAAGAACAAACCAATCTGTCTTGGCAGAAATACAGCCAGAATGTTCTTTAGTAGCAAGAATGGCAAGACTGTCTCACATACTTTGGGCTTGTTATCAACAGGAACCAGTCCCTTTCTAAGGACATCATGTGTGGTAAAGTAGAGCGTCAGCAAAAAGAGGAAGACCCTCGACACGATGGATTAACACAGTGGCTGGCAACAATGGGCTCAAACACAGAAATGAGTGTGAGGATGGTACAAGAACTGGCAGTGTTGCATTCTGTTGTACAAAGGGTGGCTAGGAGCCAGAACTGACTCGAAGGCACCTAACAACAACAACAAGGACTTGAAAAGACATTTCACCAACGAGTATATTCAAATGGACTAAAAACTCATGAATAAATACTCTGCATATTTAGCCGTCAAAGAGATGCAATTCAAAACCATGAGAGACCATTCCACTTTAATTATGATAAATCCAAAATCAAACCCATTGCCATCAAGTCGATTCTGACTCATAGCAACCCTACAGGACAGGGTAAAACTTCCCCATAAGGTTTCCAAGACTGTAAATTTTTATGGAAGCTGACTGACACATCTTTCTGCCATGGAGCAACTGGTAGGTTTGAATGATCAACATTTTGTTAGCAGCCACGCATTTAACCACTGCGCCACCAGGGCACCTCAACTAGGATGGCTAAAATAATTTAAATGGAAAATAATAAATGTTTCTCAGGATGCAGGGAAATTGGAATCTTTATCCATTGCTGGTGGAAATGCAATATGGTACAGCCATTCTGGAAAACAGTGTGGCAGGTCCTCCAAAAACCTAAAATAGGACTACCATATGACCCAGCAACCCCACTACCAGTAACAGACCTGAGACTAGAAAGCAGTGACATGAACTGACATATGTCCATCAATGTTCATTACAGCACTATTCATAAAAGCCAAAATTTGGAAACAACCTAAATGCCCGTCAATGGACAAATGGGTAAATAAAATGTGGTACGAACATATACTGAAATACTTCTCATGCAGAAAGAGAAAAGAAGTCCGGGTACATGCTACAACATGGATGGAGCTTGAGGACATTATGCTGAGTGAAATAAATCAAGCCAAAGTGACAAATACTGTGTCATTTTATTTATATAAAAAGATAAGAACAGGTAAATGTATAGATACAAAAGTTTATTAGTGGTTACCAGGAGCAAAAGGGAAGGGAAAGGGAAGTTATTGCATAGAGAGCACTGAGATTCTACGATGTGTTGAGTGACATAAATCAGAAGGTATGGGGCAGGGCTCTTTGTATCAGAATGAATAACTGCAATACTCACTGGTGGTGTCACAGGCTTTTATTACTCACAGTAATCATGTCAGTGATAAATGGTGTAAGGGTTTTATCAAGATCCAGATTCTCTCGAAAGTCTCTCATCCAGGAGTGTGTGTTTTGTCACTTCCACGTGTGTACCTCATATACCATGGGTGAGAGAACAAAGAGGAACTCTGACCTGCGGCTTATATAGATGAACTGGAGGGGCGTACATGGTGGACAGCATGGAAGCAAGAGGAAAGGGGGTAAGAGGAGGGTGCCTTTGTTTAGGCAAAATCAGTAAGGCCATCTTGTGACCAAGAGGGTGCCATTGTTCAAGTGTAAACAGCAGGACGACCCTGAGACCAAAGGGTGCAACTTTTTTTTCCCTTCTAGTTACAAAATTAATTTTGTACAGTTAAGTAGTTATAGATAGTCATAGAGAGAGATAAAGTTCCTGTGTGCTCAGAACAGGGAGGAAATCTTCACTGACAAGAGGAAACTGGGAGAGAGAGTGGGACCCAGTTCCAGTCTCCTTATCAGAGAATGGTTTCAGCCCAAGGCCTCAGCTTAGGTGACCCAGATGGGAATCATAGAGGCAGACCATCTTCCCAGCAGTTTATGTTTACACTGGTGGAAAAATCTCGTTGATTATGCGTAATGGATACACAGCCAGTATGTGTAAATGGTGTCACTAAATTGTACACCTGTGATAAGTTGAATTGGGAAATGCAATCTAAATAAATACATGTATTTAGTACAACCACAAAAAAAGTAGCTGTTGAGACTGCTTATGTACAACAAACCACCTTGTGGGATTTGGTTTATAGATTTGGGCGTTTAGGGTCATGGTCTTATGGACCATTCCAGTTAATTGATCTAATATTACGTTCAGCATTTCTGCTCTACCTCATAGTTCATTGTGTAGTGCCTGGGGTCTTAAAAGCTTGAAAGCATCCGTTCAATATACAGCACTTGTTCTCTATTCACCTGGAATGACAGAGGAAGATAAGAGTAGGAAATGGAAGATGTGGATGACTGCCTCCTTTGCCATGAGGCCATAATGAATGGTGCCCAGCTAATGAAAGTTTTGATCAAAATGCTATAGAAGAATCCTGATCAAAAGGGGGAAAAGCAAAGAGAATTTCAATCCTAATGGAATCCAGAATTTCTGGAGTCATTGAGGCTAGATTAATCCCCAACACTACTGCCTTGAGATAGTCTTTAGCCCTGATACCATAAACAAAAAATATGTTCAAAGCTTCCTTTAAACAAAACAACAGCCTAACTTGATTAATATGGAATGCCTGCCGTGAGCTTTGTGCTTTAAAAAAAAAAAAAAAAAACTTACTATTTAGGATTAAATTGTTAGCAGCAACTCAAGAAGTTAAATAGGAAGCTTAAGGGAAAATTAGTTTATGTCATTACAGGAGGAAAAAATCAGAAAAGGAGGGCGACAACTGCTGCACTATTTGAAGAATTAAATCAGTGTCATTGTATTGTACATGTAGAAATTGTTGAATTGATGCACATTTTGATGTATATATTTTCACAACAATAAAAAAATAAAAAGATTACTTCCATTCTTTTTTTACAAACAAAGCTTAAATGAGCATTCCTTGGTGGATAAAGATAATTGAGAGAGGTACAATGTGAACTGTGCACTTCTCTGCAATAAAATTTCCTCAGACAAGTGTTAGGAACTTGGTACTCCTGGAACATCATGGTTTGATAATTAAATGAATTGTACTAGATCCATCAGTGGGGTAGATAACCAATAGGTTCTACTTCTTGATTCCTCTCTAGATATATACTATGTGTATTACAAATACCATATTTTCACACAAATAACCAACCTCTCCCTTCCACTGTGAGGTATTTTCAGAAGCACCACTCTGCCAATTTTTTTTACAGGTTGCTGTAAAAAAATTAGAATAGCGTGCTTACAAAAACACCTCCTGGAAGGAAGGGAGAGGTGGTCAAACGTAGAAGGCATGTGTTATTTGCTTAAAAATACTGTAGTAGTCCTAATTTATTACAAGGACTTTTTCTTTACTCAATGTTTTAGAGAATTTGATTCATTCAACTCTCATTTTTTGAGAATTCTGAATTGATTAATAAAGCCACTAAAAATCTGAAAACCCTACAGACATTTTTCTTAATATTTATTTTTTTATGTTTCTATCTTTAATCATTATTTATCTGTATATGCATCTGTGATGTAATATTTTTTTTCTTCCTCCTGGAAAGTCAGTTATATTTATTAAATAAACTATGATGTTTAGATTTCATTAAAATATAAATGTAGACATAATTTGTCATTTACAAATGGGTCTGCTTTAGGCTTCTAAATTCTCTTCCACCATTTACTTATTGATTTATTTCACAAAACTGTGCTCATTTAATTACACTAAAAAAAAAAAAAAAAGATTAAAACACTAGGAAAACAAAGTCTTCTGTTATTACTATTTTAAGTATATTTACTTAAAATATATTTAAATATACTAAGAGTTATCGTTACACACTTAAGCTTTCTACATACGTGCCCTAGGACTCTCAGATGGAAATGCAGCTCACTCCCACAGTGAGCTGTACTCTCTGTCAGTAAGGTCAGCTTCCACCTGTCTCTAACCTTTGTCTTTTCAATGACCACAGAACACATGTTTAGCTTCTGAGTAATTTTCTGGTGCATGTGTGTTTGTGTGTTTGTGTGTTTGCGTGTTGCAGGGGGCAGCCCCCTGGCAAGATTAGTATAAGAAATGGACAGGATTGACCTAAACCTCTGATGCATTTTTGAGTCCTTTATTTGAGATAAGGAAATAATAAATGGTATAATTATTTTAGAATCTATACAACCCTGCATTCAGTGATGATTTTCCAATCTTAAGAATCAAATAAAACAAAACAAACAGAGTGTCTCTGTTTCTTCTGGGGATATTTGTTTGTTTATATGTATACATATGTATATAAAATTTGCTTTATCATTGTTTTACTTTGATTTTCCTAGTTTTCTCTTACTATAACTAAGCTCCTGTGTCATTTTGGACTTCTGGCTCTATCTTCCTCTTTTTTTTTTTTTTTTTTTAAATTACCATTCACTCTTTTATAAACAACACCAGCTGCATTCAACCAGAATTACTTTCACACTTTGTGATCTCTCACTGTGCATGGGCCTCTCTGATTATCATACGCTTTTTTCTTCCTATAAACCAAAAACCAAACCCTTCGCAACTGAGTCAATTCTGGCTAATAGCAACCCGGCAAAAATCATCCTAACTGCCTTCTACTCAACCTCCAAAAGTTAAATGAAGTTTTGATATGACCAGAAAACATCCTTGGCCACCATGTTTACCTATGTTGACTACATCCTCCACGTATAATAATCATAGCATTTCTCACATAAGTCCTTGGTGTATTTTTTCCTGTCTTCACCTGCTCACATCCTATAACTTAAGAGAGTTTGTCAAAATCTTTGTACATTACAAATTTCCTCTTCCCAAATATTATTTGTTTGGTTTTGCTCTTCTTAGCTAGCACAAACTGTAAATATTTTGTTGTCATTGTGTTCTGTCGAGTCGATTCTGACTCACTGAGCTCCTATATGACGGAGTAGAACTGCCCCATACGGTTTTCTAGGCTGTAATCTTAATGGGAGCTGCTGGTGGGTTCCAGCTGCTGACCTTTGGAATAGGAGTCCTGCTTTTAACCATTGTGCCAACAGGTTTCCCTATAAATATTTTAGGCATCTGTTACTTAAATCAGGTGTTTTTACTTTTGCTAAATTTTTTGTATCATAAAAGCAGATAAAATTGTTAGAGAGGTCATTGTACATATTTATAGAGATACACTTCATCTTGCAGCATGTTTAGCAGGATGCCTGTGGCCCAGTGGCCCCTGAAAATATACTCAAATAATTCATGGTACCATAATATTGTTCCAAAAATACTTAGAAAGAAAAGAGAGCTGTTAAAATCAGTCATTATGCCATGTGGGATTGAAAACTACCATGTTTTTACATTGGTTAATGTTGCCAGTAAGAACTGCATATTAAAAATAAGTGTATGTGTATAAATACATGAGCATTTTATTAACACAAATAGCATCTGCCTGGCTGTAGCAAGTGTGGTTCTTTTTTTGGAGATTTGAGTATGCAAGGAATATCAACTCACACTGGTTTCTTTAAGTCACAACTCATCTGATTCTGGATAACACAAAAATATTTATGCATGGGAAAGTGCTCAGGGTTTGCAGATTTCTGTATTAGGCTTTCAAATACTGTATAGGCCTGTCCTAGGATGGACAGCCAATCACCTCATGCTGTCAACATTATATAAGCAATGTTTCTTTTATCAAGTAAGGAATGAAATTATTGCCTTCATTCTATGCATGATTTCTCTCTTCCCTGGTTTAGTCCAGATTTTATATATTAATTTCTGATCATTTATTAACCTCCTCAAATCAAAAGTGATGTAACTCTAATTATTTGACTCCCATTTTCTCTAAATAGCCAAAATGACACACCTATGAGAAATGAAATATTGTATATCATCCTCTCACAAATGTTTCACAAACGTCCACGTGATGAGTTTCAGCAAAAAGTGAATCAAATGTGCCTTGTAGGAGCTGGGATTCCATCATTCACACAACCCTGAGCAGCTTCTTGCACCTAAATACATAGAGAGGGATTGAATTTGCCTTTGGGGCATTCAGTCATTTAGCCATACAAGTATAACACACGTAGTTATTGTTGCTGGATAAAGCTGATAACCTCACCAATTGTATGTATATGTATGTATATATAACCTTTTTATCTTAATGCAATGAGTCTGTGTTCTTTATTAGGCATTGTAAGTTAGATAAATATGTTATTGTTGCTCGTTGCTGAGGAGTCGATCCCGACTTAAGGCAACTCCATGTGTACAGAGTAGAACTGCCCACAGGGTCATCAAGGCTATGATCTTTTGGAAGCAGATGGCTAGGTCTGTCTTCCAAGATACCCCTGGGTGGGTTTGAACTGTCAACCTTTTGGCTAGTAGTTGATCTCTTAGCTGTTAGCACCACCCGGGGACTTCTGGTAAAAATGCTAGAAGAGATAAAACATTTTTACAAGCTATGTTGCATTTTTGGAAGGCACATTATTCTTTCTTTTTTTTTTTTTCCTGAATTGATTTAAGTTTTGTTAGGCCTGTATGTATTCGTTTCTCTTTGAGAAGGTGTATGTGTCTGTGTGTTTAAAGGATATATGGGCATATGTGTTCTGTCAAACCATTATTCACAAGGATCCCAGAGCTGAGATTTTTAAGGTTGAAAAAGGTCAGGCAGGCATGGCCTTAACTAATCCTTGGATGTGAGAATGTAAAAGGGAACTAGGGTAGGTTGAATATACAATGATGTTGGATTGGACTGCCAATACCCAACATGAAGTTTATTAGATTGCATGATCCCCTTTGGTGTAGTAACACTGTCACACTGTGTATGATTTTGCAGGGGAGGGCATAGGATAAAATAAAACCCACAGGTTTGGAGATGTGGCTACCTCTTGAAGGAAGTTGAAGTTTTCTATAGATTAAAGGTGCATACTTGACCAAAATAAAAGGAAACCACCCTCCCATCTTTAAAAAATGAAAAGAAAAGCTTCTCCAAACATGGAATGCACTCAGAACACTCCTAGTGGAAGGTGCTCTGTGGGCATCTGCCCTGTGGCAGTAGCTGGGAAAGACACTTTGAGACCAATCAAGTATGACACGGACTTGGGTCAAGAGAATAAAATCATTGGCTACGGTGGTAGGGAGAGGGGGTTGGAGAAAAGTGTGCATTCTTTAAAACAAATTAATTCTTTGAGAATTTTTTAAGAGAATGTAGTATTAAAAATTAGATGGCTTTACTACTCCACTAAATTGGAGAGCTAGCATTGGCATTCATGACTATTTAACTAAAAATCTGAGCTCATACATATTAATTTCATCACGATTTACCTTCATGTCTAGAAAAGTCATCATATAGGCTTACACCTCATCACTAAGCATATATGTATTAAAGTCAGAGACTCTTGCTTTACTTACAGTCTGTGGGCTGAATGAATGCACACTATGGAACTTCCATGATTTACTTTCTTTATCTGAGAAATAGGCCTTAAAATCTCCTATACTTAGAGGATTAAGTGTTATATACAGATAAAGTGATTAACAGATTTCAACATAAAAGAGACGTTTAGTAACAATGACTATTCTCATTTTCCCTAGAAATACCTTTTATTTTATCACCAAACAAATACATGTAGTACAGCCAGGGAGTTCATGATTTTTGATAAAATACTTCACCCTTACAAAATGTTTTCTGAAGTGCTGTCTTCATGTCCTTATTCCTTAGACTGTATGTAGATGGATTCAACATTGAAGTCACCACGGTATACATGATGGCTGACAGAGTGTCCCTCTCAGGGGTATGAGAGGAGGAGAGGCTGAAGTAAACAGCACTGGCTGTGCCATAGAACACCACCACCACTGAGAGGTGGAAACTACAGGTGGAAAAGGCTCTCTGCTTCCCTTGAGTACAGGTTATCTTCAGGATGGTGGAGAAGATAAATCCATAAGATATGAGGATGCAGATAAGGGGTGTGAGAGCCAATAGACTTCCCACAGCAAGAGAGCTGCAGGAGCACGTTGAGATCACAGAAGAAATGATGGATGACACTGGAGGCACAGAAGGACAGATGTGCCATTAGGGTAGTGTGTAGAAGGGCATGAAGATAGGTAACTACCCAGAGTCCAGCCACCAGCTGGACACAGAGGCAAAGAGTCATTAGGTTGATATAATGTAAAGGGTGGCATATTACCACATACCTATCACAGGCCATCACACAGAGAAGGAGGCTGTCCATATTCACAAAAGAAATGAAGAAAAAAAGCTGGGTGAGGCAGCCTGAGAAAGAGATAGTCTGTGTACCAGTCAAGCTGTTCACTACCATTCGAGGGATTGTAGTGGAAGTAAAACAGATGTCGACAAAGGCCAAGTTGCTAAGAAAGAAATACATAGGGGGTGGAGGCGAGAGTCAAAGCCAATAGCCAAGATGATGAGCATGTTCCCTGACACAGTGACTAAGTACATGCAGAGGAACAGTACACATAGGAGGTGTTGCTGCTCTGCAGATCTGGAAAGTCCCGGAAGGATAAATTCACTCATAACTGTTAGATTTCCCCTTCCTATCTTCCCAATGAATCTAGAAGAGCAAAGTATTATATTGTAGAGACCACCTCATTCTCAAGGATGTGTGTGTGTGTGTGTGTATGTAATAAAGCACCCTTCAGACCCTGCTTGCTTGAAAGCTTTCTAATTGTCTTTTATTTATGATAGGTTGCTGTTGTGTGCTGTTGAGCCAATTCTAACTCACAGCAACCCTTATGACAAATTAGAACCGGCCCATAAGGTTTCCTAGACTGTAGCAGATTGCCAGGTCTTTTACCCTATGGAGCTACTGTATAGGTTCGAAACACTGACCTTTATGTTAGCAGTTGAGCACTTAACCATTGCACCACCAGTGCTCCTATTTTTTGATACACTGTTTGCATATTCACACAGATATGCCCATCAAATCAATCTCAATTACTCTAAAAAAAGGATGCTTGTAGACATTCTGCTGAGCGAAATTAGTCAGAGGCAAAAGGACAAATATTGTATAAGACCACTATTATGAGATCTTGAGAAATAGTATAAACTGAGAAGAACACATACTTTTGTGGTTACGAGGGGGGGAGGGAGGGAGGGTGGGAGAGGGTTTTTTACTGATTAATTAGTAGATAAGAACTGCTTTAGGTGAAGGGAAGGACAATACTCAATACATGGAAGGTCAGCTCAACTGGACTGGACCAAAAGCAAAGAAGTTTCCGGGATAAACTGAATGCTTCAAAGGTCAGCGGAGCAAGGGCAGGGGTTTGGGGACCATGGTTTAAGGGGACTTCTAAGTCACTTGGCAAAATAATTCTATTATGAAAACATTCTGCATCCCACTTTGAAATGTGGCATCTGGGGTCTTAAATGCTAACAAGCGGCCATCTAAGATGCATCAATTGGTCTCAACCCACCTGGAGCAAAGGAGAATGAAGAACAAACACCAAGGTCACATGATAACTAAGAGCCCAAGAGACAGAAAGGGCCACATGAACCAGAGACCTACATCATCCTGAGATCAGAAGAACTAGTTGGTGCCCGGCCACAACCGATGACTGCCCTGACAGGGAACAGAACAGAGAACCCCTGAGGGAGCAGGAGATCAGTGGGATGCAGACCCCAAATTCTCACAAAAAGACCAGACTTCATGATCTGACTGAGACTAGAGGAATCCCGGCGGTTATGGTCCCCAGACCTTCTGTTGGCCCAGGACATGAACCATTCCCGAAGACAACTCATCAGACATGAAAGGGACTGGACAGTGGGTAGGAGAGAGATGCTGATGAAGAGTGAGCTATTTGTATCAGGTGGACACTTGAGACTGTGTTGGCATCTCCTGTCTGGAGGGGAGATAGGAGGGTAGAGAGGGTTAGAAACTGTCAAAATTGTCACGAAAGGAGAGACTGGAAGGGCTGATTCATTAGGGGGAGAGCAAGTGGGAGTACGGAGTAAGGTGTATATAAACTTATATGTGACAGTCTGACTTGATTTGTAAACGTTCACTTGAAGATCAATAAAAGTTAATAATAATAATAAAGAATGCTTGTTTTTTCCAAATCTAAATGCACATTCTTTGAATAAGAACTTTTGTATTTTGCAATTATATTGTTTTGTCCACAGTAGTCATACGGTTAATATTTGGTTTTATGAGTTAAATTTATTTTATGTTAGGAGTCATAATATTTACTCTGAACCATTAGAAATATTCACTTTAAATGAGTAACTGTCTTCCCAATCTGAAATTTATTCCCCCAATGACAGATCTCCTTATTTCCTCTTCCCTTTTTCTTGTAAGAATACAATTTTATACTGATATTCTCATGTATCCTCTTCCTGGGGTTAAGCAATAATCCTTTGGTCTCTTGCTGACCACTCGATGCTGTCTTTGGCTAGCCTAGGAAGTCCTTTAGAGCCCAGTGCTTGTGAGTTGGGTTTCCAGGTCTCTTCCTCATAGCAGCTCACATGTGCTGTTTTTTCTAGAGGAGGTAGCAGTATTCTCCTTCACTTTCAAAACCTTCATTGAGTGTCTTGTTTTTCTGAAATCCTACACTGAAATCCCAAACAAAGGTGTCTAGTAAAGTGGTTGTGGGACACTAAAAGAAATTCCATGTCTTTTGCTTCATGTCAATTCTTCCTTCCTTATTTGACATAGATATACTTAACTGGGTAGTGCAAATGGTTAAATGCTGGACTACTACTAAATGAAATGTTGACAGCTCAAATTCACCCAGAGGCCTGGCATCTGCTTCCAAAAGGTCAAACCCTTGAAAACCCTATGGAGCTGTTCTACTCTGTACAAATGGGGTTCCCACATGTTGAAAGTAACTCCACAGCAACTAACAATATATTTAACTACTAACCCCCCTTTAATATGGTAATCAGATATTCAAATTCTCATAGACACTATAAAATTTCACCATTTCTGATGTATGCCATCTCCTTTTTTTATTATTACTGACTCATGTAGTTGTCCCATTGTTATTTAAGTAGGTGCAATTTTCTCAAAAGATTGATAAACTGTACTTTACACTTTACTTTGTGTTAATCTATTGCCACTCTTAAAGTAATAAAACAACCAGATCAAAACCCTAATTCTTTCTTTGTCACTGGTCCGTGGATGAAATTTTGAAGATAAGGAAACACTTCATGTAGTAGTTTCCTGACTACGATGACTTCACTTTCTGGAAAGAATTCTTCTTCTATTATTCATGATACTGTATTCCCTCCCGATTCTTTCCACCAACTCTGTCGTTTACCAACAACCAGGGGAATCTTATCCACCTATTGAAGACACTGCCACTTGGTCAGAGATTCCTTCTCTATCCCCACTCCTATCAACAATTTATACACACACAAAGGTCATACAGAATCACTTTCTCTCAGAACATTCCTTTACCTTCTCAATTCCAATGTTCATTTCAGGAACATATTCCAGGGCCATGAATTTATTTATTTATTATTGATTGATTATGTAAATTTTTGTATCATTTATAGTTTCGTCATCTCCCAAAACTTCAACTTCAATATTAACATCTCTCTTACTCTAGCTTCTTATACATCTTGTTCTTACTCTCTCATTTCCTTTATCTTCAAGCTTTTCATGAACTCCACTCACATTACCCAAAATCCATCAGGTTGGCTGCTTCATTTCATTTCCAATTCAGCCAATTTCCACTCCTCCCTCTATCTCCCCCCGCCTTCTTCCTCCAAAGTCAACCCCATATTCACTTTGTTGTCTCTATACTAAGATACCTGAGCCATGCTGGTGAACAAAATACAGTGCATTTGGTTCTACTAAGTTTTAAATTCCAGCCTCATCTTGAACCTAATTAACCCTATGGAATTCTTCTTCTTCTGTTCCCTATATAATTTATTTTACTTCCTTTCATTCCTTCTTCCCAACCTCAGGTATGTCAGGATAAATCCAGTACTGAGAAGAAACATTACATATGCCATACGTATGTCCCTAAAGGTAGGAAACATCCTTTCGAAGAAGCAGACAGAATCAGTTTTACCATTCTTCTTGTTCCCATAGTTATTCAGCAATATCCCTTTCATAGCAAGCAGTAAAAATTAGCTTATTTTCTTTATTTGTCTGCTTCATTGTTGCCAGTGATATGTTGAGGGCAGAATTTCAATTTATTATTTTGAATCCTTTGTATACCCAAACCCAAACCCATTGCCTTCGAGTCGATTCCGACTCATAGCAACCCTATAGGACAGAGTAGAACTGCCCCATAGACTTTCTAAGGATCACCGGGCGGATTCGAACTGCCGACCTCTTGGTTAGCAGCCATAGCACTTAATCAGTACACCACCAGAGTTTCCATCCTTTGTATAGGACATATAGATTGTACATTGTTGGTCTAAATAATCTTTTGGAAACAATAAATGAATGATAAATTCTAAAGAAGTTATCTGATTGTGTTAATCTCATTTTCTGCAACAAATACATGATTTTTTGAAGAGGTTTCCTATAATACATTCATATTTATAGCATATTGTGTTATTTCCAGAATTTTATTTATTCACCAGGATTATTTTGTTTTTCTATCTGCTCTTAAAATATTTAACAGTTTCATTAACAAAAATGCTTTATTACAATTCAAAGAATTACACAGTTGTCTATTAGCTAAAATTAAAAAAAAAAAGCATGAATACATACCTTCTTAGCTGAGACTTTTTGAAACCTACAATTCTCTTACTCCCTTAATATTCAATCATAAGAACATATTCAGCTCCTGCATTGATTTAAGTGTCAAATCCAGAGTGAAAAAGAGAATGATGAGATATAGATAAATGTGTTCCTACCCCTCAGAGAATGATGGTATATCACAGTGGGAGTATTTACTTTTTTTTTTTTTTTTTTTTGTAGTATTCAAACAGAGTTCTTGAGCAAGGACACATTTTCCTCCCTTGAGCTCAGCACTCTGGAGGGCATAGAGAGTTCTAAATTCATCTCCTAACAATTTTCCTCTTCTTTGTGGATTTGTTTCTTCCTTATTTTGAAGAGAAGGCAAACAAAGGATAAAATGTTGAATACAAGGAAAAAATATGAAAGTCCATAAAGATTCTAAGATAATTTTTTTTCTTTTAAAGGGTAATATTGTTCAGCAGTATGAATGATTGGAAAAGATGGAAAACTGAAACCAGATGAAGTAAAATCTATCTGTTCCATCTCCATAATGACCACTGTTAGTGTTCTCCTCCATAAAAAGAAAAATATTACCCACCTGGTATATCAAGGACTGTAGTATTTATGTAAAACGTTGAGTATTGTACATATCCACATGGATTCTACTCAAGCTTATACACATACTTAAGCTTGTGATTAACTAATGGAATAATGGGTGGAATAATCAAGGTGGGTCATTGCGAATGAAAACAAAAGGAGAGTGCCTTCTGAAATGAGATTTTTCATTACACGCTAACTAAAGGTGATCTCTGTCTCTATGTCTGTCTCTCTCTCTTCCTCTCTACACATACATACACACATATGCATATGTGTTGTTAATCAGCACTAGCAAACTTGTTTGCTGTCTAATTACGGGAACAAGCCCTAACCTGACATTGTCCTGTCGCTTGTCTGCTGACCCCTCAGCACATTTATCCTTTAATCCAATCATTGAGCCCGACTGTGAGAAAGTCTGCCTCTTACTTCCCTGATTCCCTGAAAACAAAGCAAAATACTGTAAGCTCTGTTCTTTGTCTGAACCCTATAAAATATTTGTGTAATATTGAGACTCCATAAGACAAGAGAAACCCTGGTGGCATAGTGGTTAAGAGCTACGGCTACTAACCAAAGAATCTGCAGTTTGAATCCACCAAGCACTCCTTGGAAATCCTGTGGGGCAGTTCAACTCTGTCCTATAGGGTCCCTATGAGTCAGAATCAACTGGGAAAATTATATTTTTAAGTATTTTACTCATACTTTTTTAACAAAATTTCTATAAGTGAAATAAAAAATTTATTTTACCATTGCTTCATATAAAAAAGGTTTTATTTTCATGCAGTTATCCAGGTCAATTTATAGCTTGCCAAAATATAAGCTCAAAACTTTAATATTTTATTGGGTGTTTAATTTTGATTTAAGGTGACTAATTTTATCAATACTTTTTGACTATTGAAAGAAAACTTCTTACCAATTTCACTATTAATTTGTTGAAAATGTCTTAATGTTGTTCACTCTATTATCCAAAAGTTTTTTTTTTTTCCATAATATGCATCTTTTTCCTGTTGCTCTGGAGCAACAAATCCCAATTGTCATTTTCTTGAAATGTGTGATGTAGCTCCTTCCAGTCTTTTTTCTTCATTGCTCTAGTAGAAGTGATAGCTTTGCATCTGCACTCAATTCTACATCATAGCATGCCTTCATTTAAACTTGAGTCCACATTTTTTTACACTAGAAAAATGATTTCATTGTATCAAAATTGAAATAATAATAAAAAAAGAAAAAAGTTGCTGTCAAAATTATGAGTATTGTAATTTGATAGTCATTACCATTTATATAGGAACCTCTGTAACTTTTGCTTCCTGAATAAAATATTCAAGTAAACATATTCAAATGTTACATAAGAATATAAAAAAAAATAACTCATACTGATCAGTTTATTGACACTGACTTGATAGGTGATGTACATATGTATAATCATAGAAATGGCACACATGTTCACCACCACACTAAAATATATATATACGTACCTTAAAACATGCAACAATTAAACAGAAATGCAGCCCTCCCAAAAGAAAGAAAGTTGTGCTCAATGCAAAAATATTTTATAGTGTTTTAGTTTAAATTCTAATTAATTAAAATTAAACACAATTCCAAATCCAGCTCCTCGATCACAATGTCCACAACTCAAGGGCTCAATGGCCACAGGAGGCTGGTGGCTAGCATGATGGGCAGCATATATCTCAGCGAGGTCAGAACGTTAAGTAAGAACTATCAGAGGGACGAGAGGAGCCTGGGATCCAGCGGCCTCTGGGTTTCCAGAACATAAAATGCAAATATGCTCTAGGGCAGCCTGTGTTTTGAAACAAAGATAATCCAAGAACATCCAAGCAAAGGCTACTCCAGGAAAATGTGGAGACAAATTGCAAGTAATGGACATATTCCCAAGGGTTCATGATAAGAGAATTGATGATTAGACAGAGGCAAAGTTTTAGGAGAATAGTGGTTGCTATTGACAAGGAGCAAGTGTGAGAGGGTTGTATTCTCAAACCCCAAGGAAGTTTGCTCACAGGGGAAAGGCAGGGCTGGGTTGACCCTGGAAATGGAGAAGCGGAGGACAGGAAAGGACAGGTCCAAGTCCAAATGGTGGCTTCTGCATGGATTCAGTCTGTTTCCCCCACTAGGAAGTTCAGATTCCTAAGGAAGAATGCAGAGATACCACCACCTCCTTACTGGCTAAAGCCAAAAAATAGGTGGGTTTGCTTAACAAATATGTGGGAATGGCCTTTCCCATTAGAGTTCAGGCCCAGGTAGTGGTAGGAAGCATGATAGACACAGACTAGTTTGTGCATGGTTGCTGCCTTTGGACCTGAGCCCCTGGTGCAAATCTCAACCCAATGGAAAATGAAAGGACATTTTGAAAGACCTTCTTGCATCAAAGCAGGGTACAAGTCTTCAAAGATTCCTATGTTCAAAAAAAACGTTCAAGGTTTCTCCAAATCCAGAGGTAGTCCTAACACTGATATAAAGGACTGCTGGGCTGGACACTAACAGGGGCTACAAAGGAGGGTGATGTGATTTCCAAACCACCAAGATCTCGCTGAATATGGCTGGGGAATTTTTTCAGGACTACTCACCCCCCACCCCCAGTCATAGTGTAGGCTTTTGGATTGTGGCCAGACCTGCTGAGTTTTCAGAGAAAAAGAGCTGTTAAAACTTGGGCCATAGTTGGTTGGGTAATACCCTGTTGCCACCCACAAGGGCTTCCAAATATGGGGTGGACTTCTGGTGGGAGTGGGATAGATGTCCTAGTGCTAGAGTCAAAGGGACTGTTGGAAGTTAGGATGGAGATGAAACCCATGAGCCTTACTGCAGGATGGCTGAGGAGGTTTGTGGTTGGGTCTGGCCTGGGACTTCTCTGACCTCTGAAGTTTGCACGCTTCTACTGGGGCTGTCTGGACAGTGTTTGAAAGTCCCTGGGCCAAGGTGTGCAAAATCCAGATATATTCCAGCTGGTAATTGGGTTACTTTTGGTGATGTAGGGGCCACAGGAGCTCAAGTATTGGTCAAGAGCTCATGCAAGGGCTCTGGAGTATCTTATTCAAAGGGTTATCTGGGGTCCATGAAGAGGCTACTCTGCAGAAGCCCAGACCAGGACACTGAGGAAATGCAGTCTCTATACACCAACAGGGGCTTAAATGCCAGCCATCTGGTCTCCTGGGGTTGTTCTTACTTCTGGACTACCAGGGAGTATTGGATCTTCCACCTTTAAGCTCCCTTTCATGCATTTTCTAAGGCAGAACAATCCCGCTGAGGCTGAGAGCTTCTGCTCATGGGGATAATCCCTTGACCGTAGCAGGGCCACACGTGTTGGAAGGGTCTGAGTGCAGCCCTAATGCCCACCTGTCACTCAAACCCAGCACATTGGCCTTTGGCCTATTTGAAGACAACTGAAGCTACTGGGTGCCTGGACTGCCTTCAATTCCCCACTGCTGTCACTGGGTGAGTCAGTCCCAGGCTAGCCAGTTCTGAGTGCAAGGTCCTGAGGTTTAGAAGAGCGTATGGGCACTGAGGAATGAACACTGAGGCATTCCTTAGCTCCAAGGCACCATCATGAAGGTCCCGGGGCAACTGTCCTTGGGCCAAGCAGACCATCAGGGACCAGAGGTGGGCTTTCGTAGCAGCTTCCTGTGATATTTCATGCCTCTAAGAAAATTGGGAAGAGCTTTTCACTCCAGCAGGGCGTCCTCCTGGAGGACTCAGAGCCCTGGATTGCTCACTGGGGAGGACCTAAGCCCAGCATCGCTCATGAGTGCACCTACCACCCCAGGATATTTGCATATGTAAATCCAGGGCAAGGCCTCTGAAGCCCCTGGCACTTTCCTCTGTTGTAGCCACCATCAGTTATGGTAGGTAGCCCTGTGGGAAGGGCAGGTCTCTGAGGCCTACCTATGAAAAATATTGCCTAAGACAAGCACAGAAATTGAGCCCCTGTCTGAAAATCTGACAGCCATTTTGTAGATAGCTTTACCATAATATCAGCTCAAAAATATGAATTGAGCTTGTTAACCTTTTGCTTAACACATTATGGCACTACGTGGAAATTACAACTGCAACTTCTTTGCTTTCACTGATGAAAATCAATCTATAATGTGTTCAAAGTCATGTTTTTCAGTTTCTTCTCTTTCTACACTCAACAGAGCAAGATCACAAATTCTGTCTTGACCCATAGGCCCTCAAATACAAAAGTATTAGTTTTAACTTACTAAATGATCTCCCACAACTGGATGGAATATATAGGAATCAAATAGACTACATCTGTGGAAAGGTGAAGAAGAAGTTCAAAATCATAAGTCAGGAAGAACAAAGCCAGGGGCCAACTACAAATCACTCCATCAGTTGCTCATATGTAAACTCAAGTTGTAGTTGAAGAAAATTAAAACAACTCCACAAGAACCAAAGTAAGACCTTGAGTATATCCCACCCTAATTTAGAGACCATCTCAACAATAGATTTGACACATTGAGCACTAATGACTGAAGACCACGCGGGTTGCAGGATGACATTAAGTATATCATACATTAAGAAAGCAAACGGTCATTAAAAAGTCAGGAAAGAAAGTAAAGACCATAATGGATGTTGAAAGAGCTGGGAACCTGCTCTTGAATGTAGAGTAGCTAAGGCAAATGGAAGAAACAATGAAGTAAAAGAGCTGAACGGAAGATTTCAAAGGGTTTGGCTTGAGAAGACAAAGTCAAGTATTACAATGAAATGTGCAAAGACTTGGAGTTAGAAAACCAAAAGGGAAGAACATAGTTGGCATTTCTCGACCTGAATGAACTGAAGCAAGAATTCAAGCCTCAAGTTGCAATATTAAAGGATTGTATAGGCACAATATTAAACAACACAGGAGGGATCAAAAGAATATGGAAGGAATATACATAGTTATGGTAACAAAAGAATTGGTTGATAATCAACCATTTCAGGAGGTAGCCTATGATCAAGAACTGACTGTACTGAAGGAAGAAGAACAAGCTGCACTGAAGGCGCTGGTGAAAAATAAAGCTCCAGGAACTGGCAGAATACTAACTGCGGTCTTTCAACAAACCAAAGCAACACTGGAAGTGCTCAATCATCTATGCCAAGAAATCTGAAAGGCAGCTACCTGGCCAAACAACTGGCAGAGTCCTATATTTGTGCCCATTCTAAGGAAAGTGATCCAACAGAATTTGGAAAGTTTTAAACAATACCATTAATATCACACGCAAGTAAATTTTTGCTGAAGAAAATTCGAAAGTGGTTCCAGCACATTAATAAGGAACTGCCAGAAACTCAAGCCAGATTCAGACAAGGATGTGGAACTAAGGATACTATTGTTTGTGTCAGGGGGATCTTGGCTGAAAGCTAAGAATAGGAGAGATGTTGACCTCTGCTTTATTGACTATGCAAAGGCATTTGACAGTGTGGATCATAATAAATTATCGATAATATCGAGAAGAATGGGAATTCCATAACAACTAATTGTGCTCATGACAAACTTGTCCATCGACCAAGAGGCAGTCATTAGATCAAAACAAGAGGATACTGTATGGTTTAAAATCAGTAAAGGTGTAAATATGTAAGTCAGGGTTTCATCGTTTCACCATACTTATTCAATCTGTATGCTGAGCAAATAATCGGAGGAATAGGACAATATGGTGAAGAACACAGCAACAGAAATTGAGGAAGACTCATTCACAGCCTGCAATATACAGATGAAACATTCTTGCTTATTGAAAGTGAAGAGGACTTGAAGCACTTACTGATGAAGACCAAAGAGTAAAGCCTTCAGTGTGGATTACGCCTCAACATAAAGAAAAGCAAATCCAAACCCTAAGGAATCCTCCAGAAAACTACTGAAACCAATAGAAGAGTTCAACAGAGTATCGGGATGCAAGATAAACATAAAAAATCAGTTGGACTCCCCTACATCAACAAAAAGAACATCGAAGAGAAAATCACCAAATCAATGCCATTTACAGTAGCCCCCAAGAAGATGAAATACTTAGGAATAACTCTTACCAGAGATGTAAAAGACTTATACAAAGAAAACTACAGTACACTTCTCCAAGAAACCAAAAGAGACTTACATAATTGGAAGAACATACCTTGCTCATGGATAGGAAGACTTAACATTACAAAAATGTCTATTCTACCAAAAGCAATCTATGCATTTAATGCAATTCCGATCCAAATCCCAAGGACATTCTTTAATGAGATGGAGAAACAAATCACCAATTTCATATGGAAGGGAAAAAGGCCCCGGATAAATACGGCATTACTGAAAAAGAAGAACAAAGTGGGAGGCCTTACTCTACCTGATTTTAGAGCCTATTATACCACCACAGTAGTCAAAACAGCCTGGTACTGGTACAACAACAGGCACATAGACCAATGGAACAGAATTGAGAATCCAGACATAAATCCATCCACATATGAGCAGTGGATATTTGACAAAGGCCCCGAAACAGCTAACTGGGGAAAGGAGAGTCTTTTTAACAAATGGTGCTGGCATAACTGGATATCCATCTGCAAAAAAATGAAACAAGATCCATACCTCACTCCATGCACAAAAACTAACTCAAAATGGATCAAAGACCTAAATATAAAATCTAAAATGATAATGATCATGGAAGAAAAAATAGGGACAATGTTAGGAGCCCTAAAACATGGCATAAACAGTATAGAAAACATTATAAAGAATTTTTTTTTTTTAAAAGAAAAACTAGATAACTGGGAGCTCCTAAAAATCAAACACCTATGGTGGTCACCACCACCACCCCATGCTCATCCAAAGACTTCACCAAAAGAGTAAAAAGACTATCTACAGAATGGGAAACAGTTTTTAGCTGTGACATTTACAATCAGTGCCTGATCTCTAAAATCTACATGATACTGCAAAAACTCAACAGCAAAAAGACAAATAACCCAATTAAAAAATGGGCAAAAGATATGAATAGACACTTCACTAAAGAAGACATTCAGGTAGCTAACAGATATATGGGGAAATGTTCACGATCATGAGCCATTAGAGACATGCAGATCAAAACTACAATGAGATTTCATCTCACTCCAACAAGGCTGGCGTTAATGCAAAAAACACAAAATAATGAATGTTGGAGAGGCTGTGGAGAGATTGGAACACTTCTACACTGCTGGTGGGAATGTAAAATGGTACAACCACTTTGGAAATTGATTTGGTGCTACCTTAAAAAGTTAGAAATAGAACTACCATACGATCCAGCAATCCCACTCCTTGGAATATATCCTAGAGAAATAAGAGCCTTTATATGAACAGATATATGCACACCCATGTTTGCTGCAGCACTGTTTACAGCAGCCAAATCGTGGAAGCAACCAAGGTGCCCATCAACAGATGAATGGATAAATAAATTGTGGTATATTCACACAATGGAATACTATGCATCAATAAAGAACAGTGAGGACTCTGAAACATTTCATAACATGGAGGAACCTGGAAGGCATTACGCTGAGTGAAATTAGTCAGTTGCAAAAGGACAAATATTGTTTAAGACCACTATTATAAGACCTTGAGAAATAGTTTAAACTGAGAAGAAAACAGTCTTTTGTGGTTACAAGAGAGGGGAGGGAGGGTGGGGGAGGGTTATTCACTAATTAGTAGATAAGAACTACTTTAGGCGAAGCGAAAGACAACACACAAGACAGGGGAGGTCAGCACAATTGGACTAAACCAAAAGTAAAGAAGTTTCCTGAATAAACTGAATGCTTAGAAGGCCAGCGTAGCAGGGGCAGGGGTCTGGGGGCCTTGGTTTCAGGGGACATCTAAGTCGATTGGCATAATAAAATCTATTAAGAAAATATTCTGCATCCCACTATGAAGAGTGGTGTTTGGGTTCTTAAACGCTAGCAAGCAGCCATCTAAGATGAATCAATTGATCTCAACCCACCTGGATCAAAGGAGAATGAAGAACACCAAGGACACAAGGTGATTATGAGCCCAAGAGACAGAAAGGGCCACATGAACCAATGATTACATCATCCTGAGACGAGAAGAACTAGATGGTGCCCAGCTACAACTGATGACTGCCCTGACAGGGAACACAACAGAGAACCCCTGAGGGAGCAGGAGAGCAGTGGGATGCAGACTCCAAATTCTCATAAGACCAGACTTAATGGTCTGACTGAGACTGGAAGGACCCCGGTGGTCATGGCCCCAGACCTTCTGTTGTCCCAGGACAGGAACCATTCCCGAAGCCACCTCTTCAGATATGGATTGGACTGGACAATGGGTTGGAGAGGGATGCTGATGAGGAGTGAGCTTCTTGGATCAGGTGGACACTTGAGACTATGTTGGCATCTCCTGCCTAGAGGGGAGATGAGAGGGTGGCGTGGGTTAGAAGCTGGCGAAAAGGACATGAAAAGAGAGAGTGAAGGGAGAGAGCGGGCTGTCTCATTAGGGGGAGAGGAATTGGGAGTGTGTAGCAAGGTGTATATGGGTTTTTGTGTGAGAGACTGACTTGATTTGTAAACTTTCACTTAAAGCACAATAAAAATTATTAAAAAAAAAAGAAAATCCTCACAACTGGACCAATATGCAACATCATAATAAAAGGAGAAATATTGAATTTGTCAAGAATTATATTTTACTTGGATCTACAATCAACACCCATGGAAGCAGCAGTCATGAAATCAAATGACATATTGCATTGGGCAAATCTACAAAAGACCTCTTTAAAGTGTTAGAAAGCAAAGTCATTACTTTAAGAACTAAGGTAAGACTGATCCAAGCCATGGTATTTTCAATTGCTGCATTGTTTTGATACATTTGAATTATGGTGTTGATGAAGAATATTGAAGATACCATTAACTTCCAGAAGAACCAACAAACAGATCTTGGAAGAAGTACAGTCAGAATGCTCCTTAGATGCAAGGATGGCAAGACTTAGTCTCATGTACATTATATCAGGAGAGACCAGTCCCTGGAGAAGGACGTCATGTGTGGTAGAGGGTCAGCAAAAGAGAGGAAGATCCTCAACAAGATAGACTGACACCATGGCTGGCAACAATGGGCTGACACAGCAATGATTGTGAGGATGGGGCAGGAACTGGCAGTGTTTTATTCTGTTGCACGTAGGGTCACTATGAGTCAGAACCAACCTGATGACATCTAACAACGGCAACAACAAAAGGCTTGAATAGACATTTCAGCAAAGAGGCTATTCAAATTTCCAGGAAACACATGAAAAGATGCCCAGAGTCGTTACCCAACAGAGAGATGCAATTCAAAACCACAATGAGGTACTGTTTCACTCCAGTTAGAATAAACACCAAACTAAAACCCATTGCCATGGAGTTGATTCTGAGTCATACTGACCCTATAAACCAAATAAAACCTGTTGCTGTTGAGTTGATTTTGACTCATAGCGACCCTATAGGACAGAGTAGAACTTCTCCATAGGCTTCACAAGACTGTAAATATTTATGGGAGCTGAATGCCACATCATTCTCCCATGCAGGGACTGGTGGGTTTTAACCACTTACCTTTGGTTAGCAGCCAAATCTTAACCACTACACCACCATAGCATGCAAATTAGGATTGGTAACATTAATAAAATGGAAAATAACAAATGTTGCCAAGGATGCAAAGAAACTGGGAACTCTTATCCATTGCTGTTGAAAATGCAATATGGCACAGCCATTGTTGAAAACAGTGTGTCAATTCCTCCAATTCCTTCACACGACCCAGCAATCCCACTACTACAAATATCCCAAGGGACTTGAAAGCAGTGATGTGAACCGACATATGTACACCGATATTCATTATAGCAACAGCCAATATTTGGAAACAACCTAAATGCCCATCAGTGGATAAATGGATGAAAAACGTGGTACATACATACAATGAAATTGTACTCCTCTAGAAAGAGAAATAAAGTCTGGATACCTGGATGGAGCTTGAGGACATTATGATAAGTGAAATAAATCAAGCACAAAAGGACAAATATTGTATTATTTCATTTATATGAAAAGATAAGAACAGGCAAATGTATAGAGACCAAAGTTTATGCAGGAAGGAGAGGAAAAGAGGAGTTACTGCTCATGAAGTACTGAGTTTCTGCGATATACTGAGTGAAATATCTCAGATGGATCAGTACACGACTTTTTGTAGCAGAACAAATAATTACAATACTTTCTGGTGTTGTCACAGGCTTTTATTACTTACAGTAATCAGGACAGTGATAAATGGAGTAGGGGTTTATCAAGATCAAGGCTCTCTCAAAAGTCTCCTGTCCATTTATCCACTGATGGGCATTTAGGTTGTTTCCAAATATTGGCTGTTGCTATAATGAATATTGGTGTACATATGTCAGTTCACATCACTGCTTTCAAGTCCCTTGGGATATTTGTAGTAGTGGGATTGCTGGGTCGTGTGAAGGAATTGGAGGAATTGACACACTGTTTTCAACAATGGCTGTGCCATATTGCATTTTCAACAGCAATGGATAAGAGTTCCAGTTTCTTTGCATCCTTGGCAACATTTGTTATTTTCCATTTTATTAATGTTACCAATCCTAATTTGCATGCTATGGTGGTGTAGTGTGTTTTGTCACTTCCATGGGTGTCCTGTGTGTTTTGTCACTTCCATGGGTGTCCCTCAAGCACCATGGATGACAGAACAAAGAGGAAGTCAGGTCTACAGCTTTTATAGATGAACTGGAGGGCTGTACCTGGTAGACAGCGTGGAAGCAAGAGGAAGGGGGGCAAGAAGTGGGTGCCTTTGTTTAGGCAAAACCAGGATGGCCATCAGGGGACCAAGAGGGTGCCTTTGTTCAAGTGTTCAGCATGACCACATGTAACCAAAGTAAGAAACACTTTCCCCCTCTAGTTACAAGATTAATTTTGTACAATTAAGTAGTTATAGGTAGTCATGGAGAGATAGTGTGTAAGGAGAACTTTTATGACAAGAAGAGACTGGAAGAGAGACCAAATTCTAGTCTACTTATCAGAGAATGCTCTAAGCCCATGGTCTCAGCTTAGGTGGCCCAGATGGGAATGGTAGAGGTGGACCATCCTCCTATCAGTTTCTGTTTATGCCAATGGAAAAATCTCATTTATTAAGGATAATGGATGCACAGCTGGTAGGTGTAAATGATGTCACTGACTTTTACACTAAGTTGAATTGACAAATTCAATCTAAATAAGTATATATATTTAGAACAACTACAAAAAAAGTAGCTGTTGGGGCTATTTATATACAAGGCACTTCACCGGATTTGGTTTATAGATTTGGGTGTTTCAGGTTATGATCTCATGGGGCATTGAGTTAATTGGTCTAATATTTTGTTTGCAATGGTTTTTTTTTTTTTTTAAATATTTTGTTTAGCACTTCTGTTCTACCTCCTAGTTCATTGTGTAATGTCTGGGGTCTTAAAAGCTTGCAAGCATCCATCCAATATACAATTGGTCTCTATTTGCAGGTAGCAACAGACGAAGACCTGGAATAGGAGTAGGATATGGGAAGTATGGATGATTGCCTCCATGATCAACTGCCTTCTTTGTCATGAGGCCAGAAGAAGTGAAGAGTTCCCAGCTACCATTACTGAATGTTTTGACCAAATATTCCGCTGAAGAATCATGATCAAAAAGGGAAAAATGTGGAAGAGAATTTCCATAATAATGGAATGGAATTCAGAATTTCTGGAGCCACTGAGACTGGAATAACCCCTAAAACTACTGCCCTGAGATACCCTGAAACCATAAAAAAAAAAAAAAATGCCCTGAAGCCTTTTTTAAACAAAACAACCATCTAGCTTAATTAATAAGGAATGTCTGCCATGAGATTTGTGCTCTTTAAAAGCAAACAAACCAAACCAAACAGAACTTACCATTTGGAATCAAATTGTTAACAGCAACACAAAAGCTTTAATACAAACTGTAGGGGGAAAACAAGTGTGTATCATTAGAGGATGAATAAATCGGAAAAAGAAGGTGACAACTGCTGCACAAATTGAAGAATGTAGTCAGTTTCCTTGTATTGTACAGGTAGAAATTGTTGAATTGGTGCATATTTTGATGGGTATATTTTCATAAACAATAAAAAAAAATTGAAAAGATTACTTCCAATTTTTAAAATAATTTTTATTGAGCTTTAAGTGAACGTTTACAAATCAAGTCAGTCTGTCACATATAAGTTCATATACACCTTACTCCACACTCCCACTTCCTCTCCCCCTAATGAGTCAGCCCTTCCGGTCTCTCCTTTCGTGACAATTTTGCCAGGTTCTAACCCTCTCTACCCTCCTATCTCCCCTCCAGACAGGAGATGCCAACACAGTCTCAAGTGTCCACCTGATACAAGTAGCTCACTCTTCATCAGCATCTCTCTCCAACCCATTGTCCAGTCCCTTCCATGTCTAATGAGTTGTCTTCGGGAATGGTTCATGTCCTGGGCCAACAGAAGGTTTGGGGACCATGACCGCTGGGATTCCTCTAGTCTCAGACAGACCATTAAGTATGGTCTTTTTATGAGAATTTGGGGTCTGCATCCCACTGATCTCCTGCTCCCTCAGGGGTTCTCTGCTGTGCTCCCTGTCAGGGCAGTCATCGATTGTGGCTGGGCACCAACTAGTTCTTCTGGTCTCAGGATGATGTAAGTCTCTGGTTCATGTGGCCCTTTCTGTCTCTTGGGCTCACAGTTATCGTGTGACCTTGGTGTTCTTCATTCTCCTTTGATCCAGATGGGTTGAGACTAACTGATGCATCTTAGATGGCTGCTTGTTAGCATTTAAGACCCCAGACGCCACATTTCAAAGTGGGATGCAGAATGTTTTCATAATAGATTTATTTTGCCAATTGACTTAGAAGTCCCCTTAAACCATGGTCCCCAAACCACTGCCCTTGCTCCGCTGACCTTTGAAACCTTCAGTTTATCCCAGAAACTTCTTTGCTTTTGGTCCAGTCCAGTTGAGCTGACCTTCCCTGTATTGAGTATTGTCCTTCCCTTCACCTAAAGTAGTTCTTATCTACTAACTAATCAGTAAAAAACCCTCTCCAACCCCCCCCCGTAACTACAAAAGTATGTGTTCTTCTCAGTTTATACTATTTCTCAAGATCTTATAACAGTGGTCTTATACAATATTTGTCCTTTTGCCTCTGACTAATTTCGCTCAGCATAATGCCTTCCAGGTTCCTCCATGTTATGAAATGTGTCAGAGATTTGTCACTGTTCTTTATCGATGTGTGAATATACCACAATTTATTTACCCATTCATCCATTGATGGACACCTTGGTTGCTTCCAGCTTTTTGCTATTGTAAACAGAGCTGCAATAAACATGGGTGTGCATATATCTGTTTGTGTGAAGGCTCTTATTTCTCTAGGGTATATTCCGAGGAGTGGGATTTCTGGGTTGTATGGTAGTTCTATTTCTAACTATTTAAGATAACGCCAGAAAGACTTCCATAGTGGCTGTACCATTTTACATTCCCACCAGCAGTGTGTAAGAGTTCCAATCTCTCCGCAGCCTCTCCAACATTTATTATTTTGTGTTTTTTGGATTAATGCCAGCCTTGTTGGAGTGAGATGGAATCTCATTGTAGTTTTAATTTGCATTTCTCTAATGGCTAATGATGGACAGCATTTTCTCATGTATCTGTTAGCTGCCTGAATATCTTCTTTAGCGAACTGCGTGTTCATATCCTTTGCCCACTTCTTGATGGGGTTGTTTGTCTTTTTGTGGTTGAGTTTTGACAGAATCATATAGATTTTAGAGATCAGGCGCTGGTCGGAGATGTCATAGCTGAAAATTCCTTCCCAGTCTGTAGGTGGTCTTTTCACTCTTTTGGTGAAGTCCTTAGATGAGCATAGGTGTTTGATTTTTAGGAGCTCCCAGTTATCTGGTTTCTCTTTGTCATTTTTGGTAATGTTTTGTATTCTGTTTATGCCTTGTGTTAGGGCTCCTAATGTTGTCCCTATATTTTCTTCCATCATCTTTATCGTTTTAGTCTTTATGTTTAGGTCTTTGATCCACTGGGAGTTAGTTTTTGTGCATGGTGTAAGGTATGGGTCCTGTTTCATTTTTTTGCAAATGGATATCCAGTTACGCCAGCACCATTTGTTAAAAAGACTATCTTTTCCCCAATTAACTGACGCTGGGCCTTTGTCAAATATCACCTGCTTATGTGTGGATGGATTTATATCTGGGTTCTTAATTCTGTTCCTTTGGTCTATGTGCCCATTGTTGAACCAGTACCAGGCTGTTCTGACTACTGTGGTTCTGAAATCAGGTAGAGTGAGGCCTCCCACTTTCTTCTTCTTTTTCAGTAATGCTTTACTTCTCCAAGGCTTCTTTCCCTTCCATATGAAGTCGGTGATTTGTTTCTCCATCACTTTAAAAAATGACATTGGAATTTGGATCGGAACTGCATTGTATGTATAGATGGCTTTTGGTAGAATAGACATTTTTACTATGTTAAGTCTTCCTATCCATAAGCAAGGTATGTTTTTCCACTTAAGTAGGTCCTTTTTAGTTTCTTGTAGTAGTACTTTGTAGTTTTCTTTGTATAGGTCTTTTACATCTTTGGTAAGATTTATTCCTAAGTATTTTATCTTCTTGGGGGCTACTGTGAATGGTATTGATTTGGTGATTTCCTCTTCGATGTTCTTTTTGTTGATGTAGAGGAATCCAAGTGATTTTTGTATGTTTATCTTATAACCTGAGACTCTGCCAAACTCTTCTATTAGTTTCAGTAGTTTTCTGGAGGATTCCTTAGGGTTTTCTGCGTATAAGATCATGTCATCTGCAAATAGAGATAATTTTACTTCCTCCTTGCCAATCTGGAAGCCCTTTATTTCTTTGTCTAGCCTAATTGCTCTGGCTAGGACCTCTAGCACAATGTTGAATAAGAGTGGTGATAAAGGGCATCCTTGTCTGGTTCCCGTTCTCAAGGGAAATGCTTTCAGGCTCTCTCCATTTAGAATGATGTTGGCTGTTGACTTTGTATAGATGCCCTTTATTATGTTGAGGAATTTTCCTTCAATTCCTATTTTGGTGAGAGTTTTTATCATGAATGGGTGTTGGACTTTGTCAAATGCCTTTTTTGCATCAATTGATGAGATCATGTGGTTTTTGTCTTTTGTTTTATTTATATCGTGGATTACATGAATGGTTTTTCTAATATTAAACCAGCCTTGCATACCTGGTATAAATCCCACTTGGTCATGGTGGATTTTTTTTTTTGATATGTTGTTGAATTCTATTGGCTAGAATTTTCTTGAGGATTTTGGCATCTATGTTCATGAGGGATATAGGTCTGTAATTTTCTTTTATTGCGATGTCTTTACCTGGTTTTGGTATCAGGGAAATGGTGGCTTCATAGAATGAGTTAGGTAGTATTCCGTCATTTTCTATGCTTTGAAATTTTTTTTTTTTTTTTTGAAATACCTTCAGTAGTAGTGGTGTTAACTGTTCTCTGAAAGTTTGGTAGAACTCTGCAGTAAAGCCATCCGGGCCAGGGCTTTTTTTTGTTGGGAGTTTTTGGATTACCGTTTCAATCTCTTTTTTTGTTATGGGTCTATTTAGTTGTTCTACTTCTGATTGTGTTAGTTTAGGTAGGTAGTGTTTTTCTAGGAATTCATCCATTTCTTCTAGGTTTGCAAATTTGTTAGAGTACAATTTTTCGTAATAATCTGATATGATTCTTTTAATTTCATTTGGGTCTGTTTTGATGTGGCCCATCTCGTTTCTTATTCGGGTTATTTGTTTCCTTTCCTGTATTTCTTTAGTCAGTCTGGCCAATGGTTTATCAATTTTGTTAATTTTTTTGAAGAACTAGCTTTTGGCTTTGTTAATTCAATTGTTTTTCTGTTCTCTAATTCATTTAGTTCAGCTCTAATTTTTATTATTTGTTTTCTTCTGGTGCTGATGGATTCTTTTGTTGCTCACTTTCTATTTGCTCAAGTTGTAGGGACAGTTCTCTGATTTGGGCTCTTTCTTCTTTTTGTATGTGTGCATTTATCCATATAAATTGGCCTCTGAGCACCGCTTTTGCTGTGTCCCAGAGATTTTCATAGGAAGTATTTTCATTCTCGTTGCATTCTGTGAATTTCCTTATTCCCTCCTTAATGTCTTCTATAACCCAGTCTTTTTTTCAGGAGGGTATTGTTCACTTTCCAAGTATTCGATTTCTTTTCCCTAATTTTTCTGTTATTGATTTCCACTTTTATGGCCTTGTGGTCTGAGAAGATGCTTTGTAAGATATCAATGTTTTGGATTCTGCGAAGGTTTGTTTTATGACCTAATATGTGGTCTATTCTAGAGAATGTTCCATGTGCGCTAGAAAAAAAGTATACTTTGCAGCAGTTGGGTGGAGAGTTCTGTATAAGTCAATGAGGTCAAGTTGGTTGATTGTAGTAATTAGGTCTTCCTTGTCTCTATTGAGCTTCTTACTGGATATCCTGTCCTTCTCCAAAAGTGGTGTGTTGAAGTCTCCTACTATAATTGTGGAGGTGTCTATCTGGCTTTTCAGTTCTGTTAAAATTTGTTTTATGTATCTTGCAGCCCTGTCATTGGGTGCATAAATATTTAATATGGTTATATCTTCCTGGTCAATTGTCCCTTTTATCATTATGTAGTGTCCTTCTTTATTCTTTGTGGTGGATTTAACTTTGAAGTCTATTTTGTCAGAAATTAGTATTGCTACTCCTGCTCTTTTTGCTTCTTGTTTGCTTGATATATTTTTTTCCATCCTTTGAGTTTTAGTTTGTTTGTGTCTCTAAGTCTAAGGTGTGTCTCTTGTAGGCAGCGTATAGACGGATCGTGTTTCTTTATCCACTCTGAGACTCTCTGTCTCTTTATTGGTGCAATTAATCCATTTACATTCAGCGTAATTATAGATAAGTATGTGTTTAGAGTTGTCATTTTAATGCCTTTTTATGTGTGTTGTTGACAATTTCATTTTTCCACATACTTTTTTGTGCTGAGAAGTTTTTCTTTGTAAATTGTGTTCCTCATTTTCATAGTATTTGACTTCATGTTTGCTGAGTCGTTACGTTTTTCTTGGTTTTTATTTTGAGTTATGGAGTTGTTATATCTCTTGGTGGTTACCTTAATATTTACCCCTTTTTTTCTAAGTAAAAACCTAACCTGTTGTCCTATATCGCTTTGTCTCCCTCTCCATATGGCAGTTCTATCCCACCTGTATTTAGTCCCTCTTTTTGATTATTGTGATCTTTTACATATTGACTTCAATGATTCCCTGTTTTGAGCATTTTTTTTTTTTTTAGTTAATCTTAATTTGTTTTTGTGATTTCCCTATTTGAGTTGATATCAGGATGTTCTGTTTTGTGACCTTGTGTTGTGCTGGTATCTGATATTATTGGTTTTCTGACCAAACAATTTCCTTTAGTATTTCTTCTAGCTTTGGTTTGGTTTTTGCAAATTCTCTAAGTTTGTGTTTATCTGTAAATATCTTAATTTCGCCTTCATATTTCAGAGAGAGTTTTGCTGGATATATGATCCTTGGCTGGCAGTTTTTCTCCTTCAGTGCTCTGTATATGTCATCCCATTGCCTTCTTGCCTGCATGGTTTCTGCTGAGTAGTCTGAGCTTATTCTTATTGATTCTCCCTTGTAGGAGACCTTTCTTTTATCCCTGGTTGCTTTTAAAATTTTCTCTTTATCTTTGGTTTTGGCAAGTTTAATGATAATATGTCTTGGTGTTTTTCTTTTTGGATCAATCTTAAATGGGGTTCGATGAGCATCTTGGATAGATATCCTTTCGTCTTTCATGATGTCGGGAGGTTTTCTGTCAGCAGATCTTCAACTATTCTTTGTGTTTTCCGTTGTCCCTCCCTGTTCTGGGACTCCAATCACACGCAAGTTATCCTTCTTGATAGAGTCCCACATGATTCTTAGGGTTTCTTCATTTTTTTTAATTCTTTTATCTGATTTTTTTCCAGCTATGTTGGTGTTAATTCCCTGGTCCTCCAGATTTCCCACTCTGCATTCTAATTGCTCGAGTCTGCTCCTCTGACTTCCTTTTGCGTTGTCTACTTCTGTAATTTTATTGTTAAACTTTTCGATTTCTGAATGCTCTCTCTCTATGGATTCTTGCAACTTATTTATTTTTCCACTATGTTCTTGAATAATCTTTTTGAGTTCTTCAACTGCTTTATCAGCATGTTTATTGGCTTTTTCTGCAGATTACCTTATTTCATTTCTGAGGTCATCCCTGATGTCTTGAAGCATTCTGTAAATTAGTTTTTTATATTCTGTATCTGATAATTCCAGGATTGTATCTTCATTTGGGAAAGATTTTGATCCTTTAGTTTGGGGGGTTGTAGAAGCTGTCATGGTCTGCTTCATTATGTGGTTTGATATCGACTGCTGTCTCCAAGCCATCACTAAGATATTTTAGTGATTTATTCTATATTTGCTCACTGAGTCTTATCTTGTTTTGTTTTCTTTCAATATACGTGGATGGGCTACTAGATTGCACTGTCTTGATTTTTGTAGCCCTTGACTTACTTATGACCTATTACCAGCTGGTTTGGGCTGTTACCAGATATATATGCCTGAGTCCATTCACTATTCTTGAGTAGAATCTGATTTTGGGTCATCAAGCGTGTGATGCACACTGTCACCTATTCACCTTGAGAAGTAGTGGTGATAGTTGTGTGCACCAGAATCTAGTAGCAGCTGGGGTTCACACTCCAGGGGGGGCAGGATGCTGACAGGCTTCCCCCAAGTGTCAGTGAGGTAGGTGTGTCTCTATTCCTAAAGCACCTTGGTGGGTGGGCTCTGCTGCTGTACCTTAGGCCCCCAATGCAAGTACCTCTACAGATTGGTAGGTGTCACCCTCCTTAGAACCCTAAAGCAGAAGGCTAGGTGGTCTTGGGTGAGCCTCAGCCCTCAGTTCCCTGTTGTGGGTGAGGGCCCTGTTGAATACGCAGATATCAGACCTGGGAAACTTGTCTTTCCAGTAAATCCGCTAAAACAAATGCAGTCAGATCCCTATCAGAAATGCCTTTGCATTATCATAGCCACCTTGTTCCCTGTAGGGTTGAAAGCCCGAGACTGTGGATCACATATGCTTGGCTGGAGCTGGTTCTGTGTTTTTAGTCCAATTAGGGAGGGATTTTTGGTCCCTGGGTTTTTTGTGGTTGCTTCTCTCAGGCCAGAAGAATGGGTTAGGAAAAGACCAAAAAAAAAAGGAAAGGAAAAGCCACGAAGCAGTTCTCCCTATGGCTCAGGAAATTCCAATGTTAATGAAGCTGCCTGGGAAGGGGAGGGGAGGGTTCAGAAAAACAGGAGAGAGTAGCACCCCAGAATATAGACAAAGTTACTTATCTTGCTTGGGATGACTGTTTTATCTGAGATTCCCGTGGGGCGCGTTGCCTGTGTGCGCTGGCTGTGTAGAGATTGCCCCCGAGGGTCAGGCCCACGTCCCCTGCTTGCGCTGTCTCAGAAGCCAGGGTCAGTTCCTCCACTGCCAGTCCGAAGCCCAGCGTCAAGGGTCCCCGGCTGGGACGCTGCACTCCCGGCACCAATACCAGTCGCTGCCTCCCGGCGACTTCTCCTCCCGCCAGCCGCGTCACCGCGCCACCCTCGAATACCGGCTGGGCCCCCTCCCGAGGTCAGTTCAGGGAGGTAGGGCTGTGCCCCGTGTTTGCGCCATCACAGGATGCAGTGCTCAGCTCCCCTGCGCCCAGTCCAAAGCCCCGCGCCAAGGTTCCTCGGCTGGGACCCTGGCTCCAGGCTCTGAAAACAGTTGCTGCTTCCCCGTAGTTGTTCCTTCTTGGTCTCTGTCACTCAGGTCAACTCTTTAAATCTGTGTTTGTTGGTCAGGGTTCGTAGATTGTTGTGTATGTGGTCGAGTCACTTGTTTTTCCGAGTCTTTGTTGCAAGAGGGATCCGAGGTAGCGTCTACTTTGTCAGCCATCTTGGCCCCCCTCCTGTAGAATTTTTATTATGAATGGGTGTTGGACTTTGTCAAATGCCTTTTCTGGATCAATTGATAAGATCATGTGGTTCTTGTCTTTTGTTTTATTTATATGATGGATTACATTGTTTTTCTAATGTTGATCCATCCCTGCATAGCTGGTATGAATCCCACTTGGTCATGGTGAATTATTTTTTGATATGTTGTTGAATTCTGTTGGCTAGAATTTTGTTGAGGATTTTTCCGTCTAAGTCCATGAGGGATATAGGCTTGTAATTTTCTTTTTTGTGTGTGTGTGGTTTCTTTACCTGGTTTTGGTATCAGGGTTATGCTGGCTTCATAGAATGAGATTGCGAGTATTCCATCCTTTTCTGTGCTCTGAAATATCTTTAGTAGCAGTGGTGTTAACTCCTCTCTAAAAGTTTGGTAGAATTCTTCGTGAAGCTGTCAGGGCCAGGGCTTCCCTTTGTTGGGAGATTTTTTATTACTTTTTCAATCTCTTCTTTTGTTATGGGTTTATTTCACTGTTCTGTATCTATTTGTTTGTGTTTGTTTAGGTAGGTAATGTGTTTCTACAAATTTGTCCATTTCCTCTAGGTTTTCAAATTTATTTGAGTACAGTTTTTCATAGTATTCTGTTATGATTCTTTTAATTTCTGTTGGGTCTGTGGTGACATTGCCCATCTGATTTCTTGTTTGGGTTTTTTCCTTCCTCTCGTGTTTCTCTTTTGTCAGTCTGGCCAATGGTTTATTGATTTTGTTAATCTTTTCAATAACCAGCTTTTGGTATTGTTAACTCTTTCAGTTGTTTTTCCATTCTCCATTTCATTTCATTCTGCTCTAATTTTTACTACTTGCTTTCTTCTGGTGCCTGAGGGTTTCTTTTGTTGCTCTCTTTCTATTTGTTCAAGCTGTAGTGATAATTCTTGGATTTGGCCCTTTCTTATTTTTGTATGTGTGCATTTATTTACACATAAATTGACCTCTGAGCACTGCTTTAGCTGTGTCCCAAAGTTTCTGACAGGAAGTGTTTTCATTCTCATTGGATTCCTTATTCCATCCTTAATTTTGTTCTATAATCCATTTGTTTTTGAGCGAAGTGTTGTTCAGTTTCCATGTGTTTGATTTCTTTTCCCTGATTTTTCTGCTATTGACGTCTAGTTTTATGACTTTCTGGCCACAGAAGATGCTTTGTAATATTTCAATGTTTTGGATTCTGTTATGTCTTGCTTTATGGCCTAATATGTGGTCTATTCTAGAGAATGTTCCATGTGTGTTGGAAAAGAAAGTATACTTGGATGCTGTTGGGTGGAGTGTTTTGTATATGTCTATGAGGTCATCAAGTTGGTTGATTGTGGCATTTAGATCTTTCATGTCTTTATTGAGCTTATTTCTGGTTATTCTATCCTTCACTGAAAGTCCTGTGTTGAAGTCTCCTACTATTATTGTGGAGTTGTCTGCCTTGCTTTTCAATGCCGTTAGAGTTTGTTTTATGTATATTGAAGCCCTGTCGTTGGGAGCATAAATATTTAATATGGTAATACCCTCCTGGTGTACTGTCCCTTTAATCATTATATAGTGACCTTCCTTATCCTTTGTAGTAGATTTAAGTTTGAAGTCTGTTTTGTCAGAAGTTAGTATAGCCACTCCTGCTCTTTTTTGATTGTTGTTTGCTTGATATATTTTTCCCATCCTTTGAGCTTTAGTTTGTTTATGCCTTTAAGTCTAAGCTGTGTCTCTTGTAGGCAGCATATAGACAGATCATTTTTCTAAATCCATTCTACAACTCTCTATTGGTGCATGTAGTCCATTTACATTCAGCGTGATTATAGATAGGCATGAGTTCAGTGCTGTCATTTTGATGTCTTTTTTGTGTGTTGTTGACAGTTTCATTTTTCCACTTAGTTTTTTGTGCTGAGTAGTTTTTCTTTGTAAATTGGGTGTTGCTCTTTTTCATTGTTGTTGATTTTGTTTTTGCTGAGTCTTTATGTTTTTCTTATATTTTATTTTGATGTGTAAGACTGTTCGTCTCCTTTGTGATTACATTAATATTTACCCCTATATTTGTAAATTTAAACCTAACTTGTATCTCCCTATATCACCTTGAGTTCCTCTATATATGGAAGATCTATAACTAGTTCATGTAGTCCCTCTTGATTGATTTAATGTTGTCATATTTTACATAATGACATCACTGATTCTCTGAGTGCTTTTCTATCTTGATTTATTTTCGTGATTTCCCTATCTGGGTTGATATCTGGTTGCTCTGTCCTGTGTTCCAGTGTTGGGTTGATATCTGATATTATTGACTTTCTTACCAGAGAGTTCCCTTTAGTAATTCTTTTTTTTTTGATCCGGTGTTTTGTAAATTCCCTAACTTTCTGTTTATCTGGAAATATCCTAATTTCACTTTCATATTTGAGAGACAGTTTTGCTGGATATATGACTCTTGGCTGGCAGTTTGTCTCCCTCAGTGCTTTATATATGTCATCCCATTGCCTTCTTGCCTGTGGTTTTTCTGCTGCATAGTCTGAGCTTATTCTTATTGATTCGCCTTTGTAGGTAACTTTTTGTGTATCCCTGGCCTCTCTTAAAATTTTCTCTTTAACTGTGGTTTTGGCAAGTTTGATTATAATATGTCTTGGTGACTTTCTTTTGGGATCTACCGTATATGGGGTTCGATGAGGATCTTGGATAGATATCCTTTCATCTTTCACGATGTCAGGAAAGTTTTCTGCCAGCAAATATTCAAGAATTCTCTCTGTATTTTCTGTTATCCCTCCCTGTTCTGGTAGTCCAATCACTCGTAGGTTATTCTTCTTGATAGAGTACCACATGATTCCTGGGTTTCTTCATTTTTTTTAATTCTTTTATCTGATTTTTCTTTGAGTATATTGTTGCCACATGTTTCATGTTTAATCTTGCTAATTCTGACTTCCATCTCCTCTCTTCTGTTCTGCTGACTTCCTACTGAGTTGTCTAATTCTGAAATTTTATTGTTAATCTTTTGAATTTCTGATTGCTGTCTCTGTATGGATCCTTGCAGCCTATTAAAGTTTTCATTCTGTTCTTGAATAATCTTCTTAACTTCCTCAACTGCTTTATCTTTGTGCTCCTTGGCTTGTTCTGCATTTTGCCTGTTCTCCTTCCTGAGGTCTTGAAGAGCTCTGTATATTAATCTTTTGTATTCTGCGTCTGGTAATTCCAGGAATACGTCTTCATCCAGAAGAGTCCTTGATTCTTTGTTTTGGGAGTTTGTTGCAACAATCATGGTCTCCTTCTTTATGTGATTTTATATTGACAGGTGTCTCCGAGCCATCTATAATTTATTGTATTAATTTATTTTATGTTTGCTCACTGTGTCCTAGCTTCTTGCTTTGTTTTGCTTTGGTATACCCAAATAGGCTACTAGAGTGAGCTCACTTGATTACTGGAGTCTTTGAAGCACTAATGTCCTGTTACCCGATGCCTAGAGCTGTTACCAGGTATATGAGTCTAGGAGTCCATTCACTATTCTTGAATAGATTCAGCTGAGGTGTCCCAGTAGTCACTCACCAAGTGTGTGGTACACGTTCTTATCTACGATCCTAGAGGAGCAGTGGTGATTGGTGTATGCACAGGTTTCTGGTAGCTCTGAGGGGTCATACTCTGAGGAAGGTGGGGGCTGACAATCTTCCCCCAAATGTCTGTGAGGAAAGCACATTCCTATTCTCTACAGAGCTCTGGTGGGCGGACTCTGCAGCCGTACTCTAGGTATCCAGTGCTTCTAACTGTAAGGTCTGGAGGTCTGGTAGGCACCACTTATCCTTGGAGCCCTGTCACAGGTGGCTAGGTGGCGTCCAGTCCTCAGGCCCCTGCTATGTGCTGTGGGTAGGTGAGGGCCCTGTTTAATAGGCAGAGCAGTATCAAACATAAAAAACCCTGACACTCCACTGCACAGATGAAAGAGTTACAGTCAGTCCTCAAACAGATTCGCCCTTGCAATATAACTGCCAGATCCTATCTGCTATAATGGGACCACATGGATCTATGCTGGGGTGAAGACAAAATCTATGGACCACCTGTGCCTGGACTGGGGCCGCTTCTTCTCTGAGTTTCCAGATTAGGGGAGTCAGCAGAATATTTTTCCCCCTTTGGTTAATTTGTTCCTTCTCCAAGGCCAGGGGAATGGCTCAGAGAGAGCAGCAGGACCTGTCTCAGGCCCAGGGAAATCAAATGTTAATGAAGCTGGCTGGGGCAGAGGGAGGAGGGATCAGATAGATAGGAGAGAGTTCTGTCAAAAGGAGGAGCTATTAGATCCATGTTGTAAATTACAGAAAATCACTTATGTGCTGGGACCCCTGATTTATCTCAGATTCCAGAGGCGTGTGCAGATGGTGTGCGCTGGCTCTGCAGTCGCACCAGGGGGTGGGGCTGTGGCACCTCGCTTGCCTTCTTTCACTGAAGCAGCCGTGTCCTAAATGCCACTGCCAGCCCTGTGGCAGTCACATGAGTGGGTCAGGGGTGCCCCACTTCACTTGCTTTCTGTTGCTGAAGCAGCGGCATCCCAGAACACTACCACTAGCCTCGCCTCACTGCTTCTTCACTGTCTCTCCCTCCCCAGTCACTCAGTCCGATTTTTTAACTTTGCCTTTGACACTTAGGGTTTGTAGCTTGTCATGTATATAACCGATTCACTTGTTTTTTCGGGTCTTTGTTGTAAGAGGGACCACTGGAAGCGTCTGACTACTCTGCCATCTTGGCCCTGCCTCCTGTGTCTTTTGATTTCTTGTCTACTGCTTCCCTGGGTGTTGATCGTGGATCCAGGTAAAATGAGATCCTTGACAACTTCAGTCTTTCCTCTGTTTATCTGATGTTGCTTACTGGTCTAGTTGTAAGGATTTTTGTTTTCTTTATGTTGAGGTGTAATCCATACCGAAGGCTGTGGTCTTTGATCCTCATCAGTAGATGCTTCAAGTCCTCTTCATATTCACCAAGAAAGGTTGTGTCATCTCCATAATGAAGGTTGTTAACCAGGCTTCCTCCAATCCTCATGGTCCGTTTTCTTCATATAGTCCAGCTTCTCGGATTATTTGCTCAGCATATAGATTGAGTAGGTATGGTGAAAGGATACAATTCTGACGAACACCTTTCCTGACTTCAAACCACGCAGTATCCCCTTGTTCTATTCCAATGACTGCTTCTTGATCCATGTACACATTCCTCATGAGCACAATTGAGTGTGCCTGAATTTCTATTCTCTGCACTGTTATACGTTATTTGTTATGATCCACACAGTTGAACACCTTTGCACAGTCAATAAAACAGATAAACGTCTTTCTGATATTCTGCTTTTCTTCTGCAAGCTCTCATTTTTGGTCTCTACTTAGTTGTTTCATTTCACCTGGATATATAATTGTCATTTTTTAAATTTGGTTCTACCATAAAAATAGATTTGAATGAGTGAAAATAAATTTATAAAATGAGTACAGTTTATAAAATAAAACTTACATTCGAATTTGGACATTAACACAAAAATTTACATCTGAAAATTAAAAAACCGGTTGCTGTTGAATTGATTCTGACTCATAGTGACCCTACAGGGTAGAACTGCCCCCATAGAGTTTCCAAGGCACAGCTGGTGGATTCAAACTGCCAACCTTTGGGTTTTTAGCCAAGCTCTTAACCACTGAGCCACCAGGGCTTGATATGAAAATTTGTAATTAAAAAAAAATTGATTTGGAGCATAATTTTTTTTTCTTCAGTTCTGAGATAGTCAAAAGAAATAGTAGTTACAATACAGTGGGATATAATTTCATTTGTTTGCGGTACAGTGTTTGCTGGTCTCTACAAGTGTTTTTTGTCCTGAAATAATATTTAAGAACTTGTGCGTTCACTTTCCTTCCTTTGATGCTGCATCTTCACAGGTCACTAGAGCACTGCTGATACTCAAAGGAGATGAGAGCGATCGCAAAGACCATGATACAAATACGAGGGTGTGCTCAATCTGAAGACGTTTTTCTCGTTAGCTTTGGGCAGGACCAGATACCTCACGAGTCAAGTGATTATAGCGCTGCCGGCACATTATGTGGCCGATGAGAGAGAGCTGAATGTGAGGTTATACTCGATCAGTCCCAAATGACAAAGAAAATATAATTGTTGTCATATACCAAATTGGCAAAATGGTATCAATTTAATTGAGTGTCCTGCCAGTCCCCTAAAGTGTGGCTTTTGATTTTTCTGGTGCCACTTTTGTTGATGCTCTAAGCACATGCCTACTGTGCTTACTGGGTAATCTGTCCCTGATTTCCAGCAGTGGAGAGGCTTGGGTGCACAATGCATGCCAGACTATGTTAGTAGAGGCTTGCAGCATTGAAGGAAACTAGTCAGAACCAGATAGGGCTCGGGATACACCCATATCTCTAGCATGTTGAACAGTCATGAGAGGCAATTGCTGCTGCTTTCCTTCAGGACCCTTCTTCCAGCTCACAGCTCTAGATGAACAAGCATCTATTGGGGCACCTCAGAACAAACAAGGCCTCCTCGAATCACCCCAAGACAGAAATTAGAGGCCACGAGAAAGAGTGTGGAATGGAATTGGAGCATCCTGTGCAGTCTTACAAATGAGCTGGACTGAGTCTCATGACATGCAAAAAGACAGAAAACCCATGAAATAGGACCAAGATACGATCAATGAACCTGCTACCCAGTAAGAAAGGGAAATTTCACATAGTATATTTAAAAGTGGTTATTGAAACAAACAAAAAATCAGATTTTTCTGCTCATAATAAAAATGATACACTACAGTAAGGCAGTTAAATCCATAGACTAAGAAATGTGATATACTGTACTTTTATATTTGACATTTTAGATCTACAATTTTAGTCCTCAGAAAAAGTTTGCCTACTAATTCTGAAAATAGATATATATTAAATAGATATTAATAGATACGTATGAAATTGGCTCATTAGTACTTTAAAAAAAAATAAACCTTTTAATTAGAGGACCTTACGTTTAAGCCAGTGCTCATTTGGCATTCCAAAAATCCTAAGGCCCTTAAGAATTATGTTAAATCTACCCTGCCTGTGTTCTATAAGTGGAACAACAAAGCATAGATGACAGTACATCTGTTTATAACATGGTTTATTAAATATTTTAAGTCCATTGTTGAGAGCAACTGCTCAGAAAAAAAAGATTCCTTTCAAAATATTACTGCTCATTGACAATGCACCTGGTCACCCCAAACCTCTGATGGTGATGTATAAGGAGATTAATGTTGTTTCCTTGCCTGCCAACACAACATCCATCCTGCAGCCTGAGGATGAAGGAGTAATTTTGAATTTCAAGTCGTCTTATTTAAGAAATACATTTTGTTAAGGCTTTTTTTAAAAGCTGCCATAGATAGTGATTCCTCCGATTGATCTCGGCAAAGTAAATTGAAAACCTTCTGGAAAGGATTCACTATTCTAAATGCCATCAAGACCATTTGTGATTCATGGGAGGAGGTCAGAGTATCAACATTAACAGGAGTTCAGAAGTTGCTGATTCCAACCCTCATGGATGACTTTGAGGGGCTCAACACTTTGGTGGAGGAAGTAACTGCAAATGTGCTGGAATTAGCAAGAGAACTAGAATTAGATGTGGAGCCTAAAGACGTGACTGAATTGCTGCAATCTCATGATAAAATTTTAATGGCTGATGAGTTGCTTCTTATGGACGAGCAAAGAAAATGGTTTCTTAGGATGCAATCTACTGGTGAAGATGCTGTGAACATTGTTGAAATAACAACAAAGGATTTAGAATATGGCATAAACTTAGTTAATAAAGGAGAGTCAGGGCTTGAGAGGATTATCAACAATTTTAAAAGAAGTTTTATGTGTGTAAAATGCTAACAAACAGCATCGCATGCTATGGAGAAATCTTTCATGAAACCAAGAGTCAGTTGATGTAGCAAACTTCACTGTTGTCTTACTTTAAGAAATTGTCACAGCCATCCCAACCTTCAGCAATCACCACCCTAATCAGTCAGCATCCATCAGCATTAAGGCAAGATCCTTCATCAGCAAAAAAGATTATGACTTGCTGAAGGTTCAGATGATGGTTAGCATTTTTTTAGCAAGAAAGTATTTTTAATTAAGGTATGTCCATTGTTTTTTAGATGTAATGCCATTGCACACTTAATAGATCATAGTGTCAAAATATCTTTTATTTGCATTGGGAAACCAAAAAATACCACGTGACTTGCTTTTTTGTAGTGGTCTGGAACCAAATCGTCAATATCTCTGAGGTATGCCTGTAGTAAGAAAAGTAAACTATTATTATTTGTAATAGTTATTAGTTTTATGAACAGAATTACAAGATTTTTTGTTGACCTAAAAGTCTTTTTTAAAAAACTAACTTTTAATGTTTATATCCACAATAAAATAATTTTAAATTCATCGCAAGCAACTCTAAGAGTGTTTTCAGCACAGAAATTCTTTCTTTTCCCTACCAGACTTTGAAACCACTCCCTCACTTGATAAGCATATCTGTCAGTCAGTCAATCTGTCTCTTTTTTTTATATATATCTAGCTCTCTGTTATTTTTCTGTCTATATCTGGTTCCTTCCTTAGAAATTCTGATTCCTTGTGTATAACTTGTTATATGTTTTAATATCAATAGGGTCACTATGAGTCGGAATCAACTCGACAGCAAGGGGTATAGGGCATTAGGTATAATTACTTTATTTCTCAAGAAAAAAAATGGTACTGGGAAATGATAATCTAGATCTGAGTTTTCAAAGTAGGGGTGCAGTTTAGTGAACTCTTTGATTTGAAAAATCATGCCTATGAACCCTGTCCTCTGCTGCAGCTCCTTCCTGAAAAGGGGATATGCTATAAATTCTTGCACAGAAGAAAACATAGAAAAATGAAATTAGGCTCGAAAGAGTTGAAACAAACAAGCAAAAAAAAAAAAGTGTTGAAACCATTCCCTCATCCCTCACTTTCTCATTAAGCTTCCTGTCTCTCAAGTACCCTTTCTCTTTCACATTCTTCTTCACTTGTCTGCAGGCATGGGTTTTTTGAGCCTTCCTGTGGTAGGATATGCACAGTGTCTGGGATCCTATTAGCTCCTGGCAGGGACAGGGAATAGCAAGTTCACATCCTGTGTTTGTGATGAAACAAACAAGGACACCATGGCTGCCTCAATGGTCAGGTGTGTGTTTCACACTGACTCCTGGACATTCTCACTGGGTCTTTTGAAATTATCCCAAATCAGTTGTGTTAGGGGAGGAAGCACTGGCCCTGTGTGATTTTGAAAAAATTATTCTCCTCCAAGGAAGTCAGATTCCAAACTTTAAAATTTGATGTGGTTTTCTAAATGTCCTCTTTTAACCTATAGTGCTTTATTCAAATGAATAAACATATGGGTGTGTTTTGAGTGGGGTGAGGTCACAGAGGGGGCAAGAAGCAGAGCCCAGGCATTTTAGCCTTTCCCTGGTAGCTGTGTCCCACAGCTCCAGGTTGGTCCTCGCTAGAGGACCGTGGGGGTCCTAGGAACACTTGCAGCGGCCACTAGCCCAAATGAATCCTAACATCCTTAGCAATTTTTGCACTCATTGGGTTTATGGGTCTATCTCCAAAATCTAATCCATCAACCGTTAAGGAAGGTCAGTTGCTTCCTTGAACTTCCCTGTGTTCATTTGTAGTGCCACCCTTCACCCATATGCCATTCTTACAGGAGGGTCAGCCTCCTGTAATTCTCCAGTGGTGCCCAATGGGAAGGGCATGCTGTCTACTCTTCAGCAAAACCTGGACATTTCTCCATCCACAGTCCCATACAGTCTGCCCATTTTCTCATCGCATTGTTCCCTTGTCAGCTCAGGCCCTCGTGGCCACAAATCTGGACAGTCTTAATGTCCTTCTTAGACGTCTGTCTTTCTTCTCCTGAGTCCCACGCAAGGCTCCCAGATTAAGGCTTTTAGAACAGGATTTTCTGTATGCCACTTTGCTCCTCACAACCTTTCAACAGCCCCCAGTGCACGTGAAATGAAATTCTGTCGTCTTGGTCCAGCATTTCAGGCTCAGTATCCTCTAATTAGACCTACCTTATAGCTGTGTCCACCGTGGCTCTGACCATCACACTTCCCCTGCAGCCAGAATGTTACGTGAATGCCTGCAAACAATTAGGATGGGAATAATAAGTAGGGGGGAAGGGAAAAGCAGATGTGACCACACAAGGCTTAGGCCACTATTTTCTCATCATGTATAAGA